>NC_135497.1:539540916-540248861 GCF_052857255.1 Amblyomma americanum | reverse complement strand
AACTCCGGGCTGAGAGAAACTCCGCGATGTAGAAACTCCGCGCTGGAGAAACTCCGCGCTGGAGAAAGTTCGCGTTGGAGAAACTCCGCGTTGAAGAAACTCCGCGCTGGAGAAATTCCGCGCTGAAGAAGCACCGTGTTGGAGAAACTCCGCGCTGGAGAAAACTCCGCGTTGGAGAAACTCCGCTTTGGAGAAACTTCGCGCTGGAGAAACTCAGCGATGGAGAACTCAGCGTTTTGAGAAAGTCCGCGTTGGAGAAAGTCCCCGTTGGAGAAATTCCGCGTTGGGGAAAGTCCGCGTTGGAGGTACTCCGCGTTGAAGAACGTCCGCGTTTTAGAAAATCCGCGTTGGAGAAACTCCGCGCTGGAGAAACTCCGCGCTGGTGAAACTCCGGGCTGGAGAAACTCCGCGATGGAGAAATTCTCCAACGCGGAGTTCCTCCAGCGCGGAAACTCCGCCTTAGAGAAAGTCCGCGTTGGAGATAGACTGCGTTAGAAAAACTCCACGTTGGAGAAACTCCGCGCTGGAGAAACTCCGTTTTGGAGAAAGTCCGCGCTGGAAAACCTCCGCGCTGGAGAAATTCCGCGCTGAAGAAACTCCGCGTTGGAGAAAACTCCGCGTTGGAGAAACTCCGCGTGGAGAAACTCCGCGTTGGAGATACTACGCGCTGGAGAAACTCCGTGTGCGAGAAACTCCGCGCTGGAGAAACTGAGCGATGGAGAAACTCCGTGTTGGAGAAACTCCGTGCTGAGAAACTCCGAGCTGGAGAAACTCCGCGCTTGAGAAAGTCCGTGTTGGGGAAAGACCGCGCTGGATAAACTCCGTGCTGGAGAAACTCCGCGTTGGATAAACTCCGCGCTGGGTGAAGTCCGCGCTGGGGAAACTCCAAATTGGAGAAACTCCGCTCTGGAGAAACTCCGCGTTGGAGAAACTCTGCGTTGAGAAATTCTGCGCTGGAGAAAGTCCGCGTTGGAGAAACTCCGCGTTGGACAAACTCCGCGTTGGAGAATATTTTCCGAGCTGGAGAAACTCCGCCGCTGGTGAAACTCCGGGCTGGAGAAACTCCGCGCTGTAGACTCCTACGCTGGAGAAACTCCGCGTTGGAGAAACTCCATGTTGGAGAAACTCCGCGCTGGAGAAACTTCGCGTTGGAGAAAATTCTCGTTGGAGAAACTCCGCGATGGAGAAACTCCTCGCTGGAGAAACTCCGTGTTTGAGACAAATCTGTGTTGGATAAACTCCGCGCTTGAGAAACTCCGTGTTGGAGAAACTCTGTGTTGAAGTAACTCCGCACTGGAGAAACTTTGTGTTGGATAAACTCCGCGTTGGAGAAACTCCGTGCTGCATAAATCTGCGCTGGAGAAACTCCGCACTAGAGAAAATGCGTTTGAGAAACTTAGGGATGGAGAAAACTCCGCGGTGGAGAAAACTCCGGGCTGGAGGAAACTCCGCGATGTAGGAAACTCCGCGCTGGAGAAACTCCGCGCTGGAGAAAGTTCGCGTTGGAGAAAACTCCGCGTTGAAGAAACTCCGCGCTGGAGAAATTCCGCGCTGAAGAAGCACCGTGTTGGAGAAACTCCGCGCTGGAGAAACTCCGCGTTGGAGAAACTCCGCTTTGGAGAAACTTCGCGCTGGAGAAACTCCGCAATGGAGAAACTCCGCGCTGGAAAAACTCCACGCTGGAGAAACTTCGTTTGGAGAAACTCCGCGTTGGAGAAACTCCGTGCTGGAGAAACTCCGCGCTGCACAAAATCTGCGCTGGAGAAACTCCGCGCTGGAGAAACTCCGTGCTGGAGAAAACTCCGCGCTGGAGAAACTCCGCGCTGGAGAAACTTCGTGTTGGAGAAACTCCGCGTTGGATAAACTCCGCGCTGGAGAAACTTCGCGTTGGAGAAATTCTGCGTTGGAGAAAGTCCGCGTTGGAGAAAGACCGCGTTGGAGAAACTCCGCGCTGGAGAAACTCCGCGCTGGAGAAACTCCGCGTTTGAGAAACTCCGAACTGGAGAAATTCCGCGTTTGAGAACTCCGCGATGAGAAACTCCGCGCTGTAGACACTCCGCGCTGGAGAAACTCCGTGTTGGAGTAACTCCGCGCTGGAGAAACTTCGCGTTGGAGAAAATTCTCATTGGAGAAACTCCGCGATGGAGAAACTCCGCGTTGGAGAAACTCCGCGTTGGAGAAAAGTCCGCGTTGGAGAAAAGTCCGCGCTGGAGAAACTCCGTGTTGGAGAAAATCTGTGTTGGATAAACTCCGCGCTTGAGAAACTCCGTGTTGGAGAAACTCCTGTGTTGGAGAAACTCCGCACTGGAGAAACTTCGTGTTGGATAAACTCCGCGTTGGAGAAACTCCGTGCTGCATAAAATCTGCGCTGGAGAAACTCCGCACTAGAGAAATGCGTTTGAGAAACTCGGGATGGAGAAACTCCGCGATGGAGAAACTCCGCGCTGAGATACTCCGTGCTGGAGAAACCTCCGTGTTGGAGAAACTCTGCGCTGGAGTAACTTCGCGTTGCAGAAACTGCGCGTTGGAGAAAGTCCGCGTTGGAGAAGCAAAGTCCGCGTTGGAGAAAGAACGCGTTGGAGAAACTCCGCGCTGGTGAAACTCCGGGCTGGAGAAACTCCGCGCTGCACAAAATCTGCGCTGGAGAAACTCCGCGCTGGTAGAAACTCCGCGCTGGAGAAACTCCGTGTTGGAGAAACTCCGCGTTGGATAAACTCCGCGCTGGAGAAACTTCGCGTTGGAGAAATTCTGCGTTGGAGAAAGTCCGCGTTGGAGAAAGACCGCGTTGGAGAAACTCCGCGCTGGAGAAACTCCGCGCTGGAGAAACTCCGCGTTTGAGAAACTCCGAACTGGAGAAATTCCGCGTTTGAGAACTCCGCGATGGAGAAACTCCGCGCTGTAGACACTCCGCGCTGGAGAAACTCCGCGTTGGAGAAACTCCGTGTTGGAGAAACTCCGCGCTGGAGAAACTTCGCGTTGGAGAAAATTCTCATTGGAGAAACTCCGCGATGGAGAAACTCCGCGCCTGTAGACACTCCGCGCTGGAGAAACTCCGCGCTGGAAGAAACTCCGCGCTGGAGAAACTCCTCGCTGGAGGAAAACTCCGTGTTGGAGAAAATCTGTGTTGGATAAACTCCGCGCTTGAGAACTCCGTGTTGGAGAAACTCCGTGTTGGAGAAACTCTGTGTTGGAGAAACTCCGCACTGGAGAAAACTTCGTGTTGGATAACTCCGCGTTGGAGAAACTCCGTGCTGCATAAAATCTGCGCAGGAGAAACTCCGCACTAGGAGAAAATGCGTTTGAGAAACTTCGGGATGGAGAAACTCCGCGGTGGAGAAACTCCGGGCTGGAGAAACTCCGCGATGTAGAAACTCCGCGCTGGAGAAACTCCGCGCTGGAGAAAGTTCGCGTTGGAGAAACTCCGCGTTGAAGAAACTCCGCGCTGGAGAAATTCCGCGCTGAAGAAACTCCTCGCTGGAGAAACTCCGTGTTGGAGAAAATCTGTGTTGGATAAACTCCGCGCTTGAGAAACTCCGTGTTGGAGAAACTCCGTGTTGGAGAAACTCTGTGTTGGAGAAACTCCGCACTGAGAGAAAACTTCGTGTTGGATAAACTCCGCGTTGGAGAAACTCCCGTGCTGCATAAAATCTGCGCAGGAGAAACTCCGCACTAGAGAAAATGCGTTTGAGAAACTTCGGGATGGAGAAACTCCGCGGTGGAGAAACTCCGGGCTGGAGAAACTCCGCGATGTAGAAACTCCGCGCTGGAGAAACTCCGCGCTGGAGAAAAGTTCGCGTTGGAGAAACTCCGCGTTGAAGAAACTCCGCGCTGGAGAAATTCCGCGCTGAAGAAGCACCGTGTTGGAGAAACTCCGCGCTGGAGAAACTCCCGCGTTGGAGAAACTCCACTTTGGAGAAATTCCGCGTTGGGGAAAGTCCGCGTTGGAGGTACTCCGCGTTGAAGAACGTCCCGCGTTTTAGAAAATCCGCGTTGGAGAAACTCCGCGCTGGAGAAACTCCGCGCTTGGTGAAACTCCGGGCTGGAGAAACTCCGCGATGGAGAAATTCTCCAACGCGGAGTTCCTCCAGCGCGGAAACTCCGCCTTAGAGAAAGTCCGCGTTGGAGATAGACTGCGTTAGAAAAAAACTCCACGTTGGAGAAACTCCGCGCTGGAGAAACTCCGTTTTGGAGAAAGTCCGCGCTGGAAAAACCTCCGCGCTGGAGAAATTCCGCGCTGAAGAAACTCCGCGTTGGAGAAACTCCGCGTTGGAGAAACTCCGCGTTGGAGAAACTCCGCGTTGGAGATACTACGCGCTGGAGAAACTCCGTGTGCGAGAAACTCCGCGCTGGAGAAACTGAGCGATGGAGAAACTCCGTGTGGAGAAACTCCGTGCTGGAGAAACTCCGAGCTGGAGAAACTCCGCGCTTGAGAAAGTCCGTGTTGGGGAAAGTCCGCGCTGGATAAACTCCGTGCTGGAGAAACTCCGCGTTGGATAAACTCCGCGCTGGGTGATGTCCGCGCTGGGGAAACTCCAAATTGGAGAAACTCCGCTCTGGAGAAACTCCGCGCTGGAGAAACTCTGCGCTGGAGAAAGTCCGCGCTGGAGAAACTCCGCGCTTGAAAAACTCCGCGCTGGAAAAACTCCGCGCAGGAGAAACTAAGCGATGGAGAAATTCCGCGATGGACAAACTCCGCGATGGAGAAACTCCGCGTTTTTGAAAGTCCGCGTTGGAGAAAAGTCCGCGTTTTAGAAAAGTCCGCGTTGGAGAAAAGTCCGCGCTGGAGAAACTCCGCGCTGGAGAAACTCCCGCGCTGGAGAAACTCCGTGTTGGAGAAACTCTGCGCTGGAGAAACTTCGCGTTGCAGAAACTGCGCGTTGGAGAAAGTCCGCGTTGGAGAAGCAAAGTCCGCGTTGGAGAAAGACCGCGTTGGAGAAACTCCGCGCTGGAGAAACTCCGCGCTGGTGAAACTCCGGGCTGGAGAAACTCCGCGTTGATGAAACTCCGCGTTAGAAAAAGTCCGCGTTTGGAGAAAGTCCGCGTTGGAGAAACTCCGCGTTGAGGAAAGGCCGCGTTGGAGAAACTCGGCGTTGGAGAAACTCCGCGCTGGAGAAACTCCGTTTTGCAGAAAGTCCGCGCTGGAAAAACTCCGCGCTGGAGAAATTCCCGCGCTGAAGAAACTCCGCGTTGGAGAAACTCCCGCGTTGGAGAAACTCCGCGTTGGAGAAACTCCGCGTTGGAGAAACTCCGTACTGGAGAAACTCCTCGCTGGAAAAACTCCACGCTGGAGAAAACTTCGTTTGGAGAAACTTCGCGTTGGAGAAACTCCGTGCTGGAGAAACTCCGCGCTGCACAAAATCTGCGCTGGAGAAACTCCGCGCTGGAGAAACTCCGCGCTGGAGAAACTCCGCGCTGGAGAAACTTCGTGTTGGAGAAACTCCGCGTTGGATTAACTCCGCGCTGGAGAAACTTCGCGTTGGAGAAATTCTGCGTTGGAGAAAGTCCGCGTTGGAGAAAGACCGCGTTGGAGAAACTCCGCGCTGGAGAAACTCCGCGCTGGAGAAACTCCGCGTTTGAGAAACTCCGAACTGGAGAAATTCCGCGTTTGAGAAACTCCGCGATGGAGAAACTCCGCGCTGTAGACCTCCGCGCTGGAGAAAACTCCGTGTTGGAGAAACTTCGCGCTGGAGAAACTTCGCGTTGGAGAAAATTCTCATTGGAGAAACTCCGCGATGGATAAACTCCGCGTTGGTGAAAGTCCGCGTTGGAGAAAAGTCCGCGTTGGAGAAAAGTCCGCGCTGGAGAAAACTCGCGCTGGAGAAACTCCGCGCCGGAGAAACTCCTCGCTGGAGAAACTCCGTGCTGGAGAAAATCTGTGTTGGATAAACTCCGCGCTTGAGAAACTCCGTGTTGGAGAAACTCTGTGTTGGAGAAACTCCGCACTGGAGAAACTTCGTGTTGGATAAACTCCGCGTTGGAGAAACTCCGTGCTGCATAAAATCTGCGCTGGAGAAACTCCGCACTAGAGAAAATGCGTTGAGAAACTTCGGGATGGAGAAACTCCGCGATGGAGAAACTCCGCGCTGGAGATACTCCGTGCTGGAGAAACTCCGTGTTGGAGAAACTCTGCGCTGGAGAAACTTCGCGTTGCAGAAACTGCGCGTTGGAGAAAGTCCGCGTTGGAGAAGCAAATTCCGCGTTGGAGAAAGACCGCGTTGGAGAAACTCCGCGCTGGTGAAACTCCGGGCTGGAGAAACTCCGCGTTGATGAAACTCCGCCTTAGAGAAAGTCCGTGTCGGAGAAAGACTGCGTTAGAAAAGTCCGCGTTGGAGAAAGTCCTCGTTGGAGAAACTCCGCGTTGAAGAAAGGCCGCGTTGGAGAAACTCGGCGTTGGAGAAACTCCGCGCTGGAGAAACTCCGTGCTGGAGAAACTCCGCGCTGCACAAAATCTGCGCTGGAGAAACTCCGCGCTGGAGAAACTCCGCGCTGGAGAAACTCCGCGCTGGAGAAACTCCGCGCTGGAGAAACTCCGTGTTGGAGAAACTCCGCGTTGGATAAACTCCGCGCTGGAGAAACTTCGCGTTGGAGAAATTCTTGCGTTGGAGAAAGTCCGCGTTGGAGAAAGACCGCGTTGGAGAAACTCCGCGCTGGAGAAACTCCGCGCTGGAGAAACTCCGCGTTTGAGAAACTCCGAACCTGGAGAAATTCCGCGTTTGAGAAACTCCGTGTTGGCGAAACTCCTCGCTGGAGAAACTTTGGCGTTGGAGAAAATTCTCATTGGAGAAACTCCGCGATGGAGAAAACTCCGCGTTGGTGAAAGTCCGCGTTGGAGAAAAGTCCGCGTTGGAGAAAAGTCCGCGCTGGGAAAACTCCGCGCTGGAGAAACTCCGCGCTGGAGAAACTCCTCGCTGGAGAAACTCCGTGTTGGAGAAAATCTGTGTTGGATAAACTCCGCGCTTGAGAAACTCCGTGTTGGAGAAACTCTGTGTTGGAGAAACTCCGCACTGGAGAAACTTCGTGTTGGATAAACTCCGCGTTGGAGAAACTCTGTGCTGCATAAAATCTGCGCTGGAGAAACTCCGGGCTGGAGAAACTCCGCGATGTAGAAACTCCGCGCTGGAGAAACTCCGCGCTGGAGAAAGTTCGCGTTGGAGAAACTCCGCGTTGAAGAAACTCCGCGCTGGAGAAATTCCGCGCTGAAGAAGCACCGTGTTGGAGAAACTCCGCGCTGGAGAAACTCCGCGTTGGAGAAACTCCACTTTGGAGAAATTCCGCGTTGGGGAAAGTCCGCGTTGGAGGTACTCCGCGTTGAAGAACGTCCGCGTTTTAGAAAATCCGCGTTGGAGAAACTCCGCGCTGGAGAAACTCCGCGCTGGTGAAACTCCGGGCTGGAGAAACTCCGCGATGGAGAAATTCTCCAACGCGGAGTTCCTCCAGCGCGGAAACTCCGCCTTGGAGAAAGTCCGCGTTGGAGATAGACTGCGTTAGAAAAACTCCACGTTGGAGAAACTCCGCGCTGGAGAAACTCCGTTTTGGAGAAAGTCCGCGCTGGAAAACCTCCGCGCTGGAGAAATTCCGCGCTGAAGAAACTCCGCGTTGGAGAAACTCCGCGTTGGAGAAACTCCGCGTTGGAGATACTACGCGCTGGAGAAACTCCGTGTGCGAGAAACTCCGCGCTGGAGAAACTGCGCGATGGAGAAACTCCGTGTTGGAGAAACTCCGTGCTGGAGAAACTCCGAGCTGGAGAAACTCCGCGCTTGAGAAAGTCCGTGTTGGGGAAAGTCCGCGCTGGATAAAACTCCGTGCTGGAGAAACTTCGTGTTGGATAAACTCCGCGTTGGAGAAACTCCGTGCTGCATAAAATCTGCGCTGGAGAAACTCCGCACTAGAGAAAATGCGTTTGAGAAACTTCGGGATGGAGAAACTCCGCGATGGAGAAACTCCGCGCTGGAGATACTCCGTGCTGGAGAAACTCCGTGTTGGAGAAACTCTGCGCTGGAGAAACTTCGCGTTGCAGAAACTGCGCGTTGGAGAAAGTCCGCGTTGGAGAAGCAAATTCCGCGTTGGAGAAAGACCGCGTTGGAGAAACTCCGCGCTGGTGAAACTCCGGCTGGAGAAACTCCGCGTTGATGAAACTCCGCCTTAGAGAAAGTCCGTGTCGGAGAAAGACTGCGTTAGAAAAAGTCCGCGTTGGAGAAAGTCCTCGTTGGAGAAACTCCGCGTTGAAGAAAGGCCGCGTTGGAGAAACTCGGCGGTTGGAGAAACTCCGCGCTGGAGAAACTCCGTGCTGGAGAAACTCCGCGCTGCACAAAATCTGCGCTGGAGAAACTCCGCGCTGGAGAAACTCCGCGCTGGAGAAACTCCGCGCTGGAGAAACTCCGCGCTGGAGAAACTCCGTGTTGGAGAAACTCCGCGTTGGATAAACTCCGCGCTGGAGAAACTTCGCGTTGGAGAAATTCTGCGTTGGAGAAAGTCCGCGTTGGAGAAAGACCGCGTTGGAGAAACTCCGCGCTGGAGAAACTCCGCGCTGGAGAAACTCCGCGTTTGAGAAACTCCGAACTGGAGAAATTCCGCGTTTGAGAAACTCCGCGATGGAGAAACTCCGCGCTGTAGACACTCCGCGCTGGAGAAACTCCGCGTTGGAGAAACTCCGTGTTGGCGAAACTCCTCGCTGGAGAAACTTTGCGTTGGAGAAAATTCTCATTGGAGAAACTCCGCGATGGAGAAACTCCGCGTTGGTGAAAGTCCGCGTTGGAGAAAAGTCCGCGTTGGAGAAAAGTCGCGCTGGAGAAACTCCGCGCTGGAGAAACTCCGCGCTGGAGAAACTCCTCGCTGGAGAAACTCCGTGTTGGAGAAAATCTGTGTTGGATAAACTCGCGCTTGAGAAACTCCGTGTTGGAGAAACTCTGTGTTGGAGAAACTCCGCACTGGAGAAACTTCGTGTTGGATAAACTCCGCGTTGGAGAAACTCTGTGCTGCATAAAATCTGCGCTGGAGAAACTCCGCACTAGAGAAAATGCGTTTGAGAAACTTCGGGATGGAGAAACTCCGCGGTGGAGAAACTCCGGGCTGGAGAAACTCCGCGATGTAGAAACTCCGCGCTGGAGAAACTCCGCGCTGGAGAAAGTTCGCGTTGGAGAAACTCCGCGTTGAAGAAACTCCGCGCTGGAGAAATTCCGCGCTGAAGAAGCACCGTGTTGGAGAAACTCCGCGCGCTGGAGAAACTCCGCGTTGGAGAAACTCCACTTTGGAGAAATTCCGCGTTGGGGAAAGTCCGCGTTGGAGGTACTCCGCGTTCAAGAACGTCCGCGTTTTAGAAAATCCGCGTTGGAGAAACTCCGCGCTGGAGAAACTCCGCGCTGGTGAAACTCCGGGCTGGAGAAACTCCGCGATGGAGAAATTCTCCAACGCGGAGTTCCTCCAGCGCGGAAACTCCGCCTTGGAGAAAGTCCGCGTTGGAGATAGACTGCGTTAGAAAAACTCCACGTTGGAGAAACTCCGCGCTGGAGAAACTCCGTTTTGGAGAAAGTCCGCGCTGGAAAACCCTCCGCGCTGGAGAAATTCCGCGCTGAAGAAACTCCGCGTTGGAGAAACTCCGCGTTGGAGAAACTCCGCGTTGGAGATACTACGCGCTGGAGAAACTCCGTGTGCGAGAAACTCCGCGCTGGAGAACTGCGCGATGGAGAAACTCCGTGTTGGAGAAACTCCGTGCTGGAGAAACTCCGAGCTGGAGAAACTCCGCGCTTGAGAAAGTCCGTGTTGGGGAAAGTCCGCGCTGGATAAACTCCGTGCTGGAGAAACTCCGCGTTGGATAAACTCCGCGCTGGGTGAAGTCCGCGCTAGAGAAACTCCAAATTGGAGAAACTCCGCTCTGGAGAAACTCCGCGCTGGAGAAACTCTGCGCTGGAGAAAGTCCGCGCTGGAGAAACTCCGCGCTTGAAAAACTCCGCGCTGGAAAACTCCGCGCAGGAGAAACTCCGCGATGGAGAAATTCCGCGATGGACAAACTCCGCGATGGAGAAACTCCGCGTTGGTGAAAGTCCGCGTTGGAGAAAAGTCCGCGTTTTAGAAAAGTCCGCGTTGGAGAAAAGTCCGCGCTGGAGAAACTCCGCGCTGGAGAAACTCCGCACTGGAGAAACTTCGTGTTGGATAAACTCCGCGTTGGAGAAACTCCGTCCTGCATAAAATCTGCGCTGGAGAAAGTTCGCGTTGGAGAAACTCCGGGCTGGAGAAACTCCGCGATGTAGAAACTCCGCGCTGGAGAAACTCCGCGCTTGAGAAATTCCGCGCTGAAGAAACTCCGTGTTGGAGAAACTCCGCGCCGGAGAAACTCCGCGCTGGAGAAACTCCGCGCTGGAGAAACTCCGTGTTGGAGAAACTCCGTGTTGGATAAACTCCGCGCTGGAGAAACTTCGCGTTGGAGAAACTGCGCGTTGGAGAAACTCCGCGTTGGAGAAACTCTGCGTTGGAGAAATTCTGCGCTGGAGAAAGTCCGCGTTGGAGAAACTCCGCGTTGGACAAACTCCGCGTTGGAGAAATTCCGAGCTGGAGAAACTCCGCGCTGGTGAAACTCCGGGCTGGAGAAACTCCGCGCTGTAGACACTCTACGCTGGAGAAACTCCGCGTTGGAGAAACTCCATGTTGGAGAAACTCCGCGCTGGAGAAACTTCGCGTTGGAGAAAATTCTCGTTGGAGAAACTCCGCGATGGAGAAACTCCTCGCTGGAGAAACTCCGTGTTTGAGAAAATCTGTGTTGGATAAACTCCGCGCTTGAGAAACTCCGTGTTGGAGAAACTCTGTGTTGAAGAAACTCCGCACTGGAGAAACTTTGTGTTGGATAAACTCCGCGTTGGAGAAACTCCGTGCTGCATAAAATCTGCGCTGGAGAAACTCCGCACTAGAGAAAATGCGTTTGAGAAACTTAGGGATGGAGAAACTCCGCGGTGGAGAAACTCCGGGCTGGAGAAACTCCGCGATGTAGAAACTCCGCGCTGGAGAAACGCCGCGCTGGAGAAAGTTCGCGTTGGAGAAACTCCGCGTTGAAGAAACTCCGCGCTGGAGAAATTCCGCGCTGAAGAAGCACCGTGTTGGAGAAACTCCGCGCTGGAGAAACTCCGCGTTGGAGAAACTCCGCTTTGGAGAAACTTCGCGCTGGAGAAACTCCGCAATGGAGAAACTCCGCGCTGGAAAAACTCCACGCTGGAGAAACTTCGTTTGGAGAAACTCCGCGTTGGAGAAACTCCGTGCTGGAGAAACTCCGCGCTGCACAAAATCTGCGCTGGAGAAACTCCGCGCTGGAGAAACTCCGTGCTGGAGAAACTCCGCGCTGGAGAAACTCCGCGCTGGAGAAACTTCGTGTTGGAGAAACTCCGCGTTGGATAAACTCCGCGCTGGAGAAACTTCGCGTTGGAGAAATTCTGCGTTGGAGAAAGTCCGCGTTGGAGAAAGACCGCGTTGGAGAAACTCCGCGCTGGAGAAACTCCGCGCTGGAGAAACTCCGCGTTTGAGAAACTCCGAACTGGAGAAATTCCGCGTTTGAGAAACTCCGCGATGGAGAAACTCCGCGCTGTAGACACTCCGCGCTGGAGAAACTCCGTGTTGGAGTAACTCCGCGCTGGAGAAACTTCGCGTTGGAGAAAATTCTCATTGGAGAAACTCCGCGATGGAGAAACTCCGCGTTGGAGAAACTCCGCGTTGGAGAAAAGTCCGCGTTGGAGAAAAGTCCGCGCTGGAGAAACTCCGTGTTGGAGAAAATCTGTGTTGGATAAACTCCGCGCTTGAGAAACTCCGTGTTGGAGAAACTCTGTGTTGGAGAAACTCCGCACTGGAGAAACTTCGTGTTGGATAAACTCCGCGTTGGAGAAACTCCGTGCTGCATAAAATCTGCGCTGGAGAAACTCCGCACTAGAGAAAATGCGTTTGAGAAACTTCGGGATGGAGAAACTCCGCGATGGAGAAACTCCGCGCTGGAGATACTCCGTGCTGGAGAAACTCCGTGTTGGAGAAACTCTGCGCTGGAGTAACTTCGCGTTGCAGAAACTGCGCGTTGGAGAAAGTCCGCGTTGGAGAAGCAAAGTCCGCGTTGGAGAAAGACCGCGTTGGAGAAACTCCGCGCTGGTGAAACTCCGGGCTGGAGAAACTCCGCGCTGCACAAAATCTGCGCTGGAGAAACTCCGCGCTGGAGAAACTCCGCGCTGGAGAAACTCCGTGTTGGAGAAACTCCGCGTTGGATAAACTCCGCGCTGGAGAAACTTCGCGTTGGAGAAATTCTGCGTTGGAGAAAGTCCGCGTTGGAGAAAGACCGCGTTGGAGAAACTCCGCGCTGGAGAAACTCCGCGCTGGAGAAACTCCGCGTTTGAGAAACTCCGAACTGGAGAAATTCCGCGTTTGAGAAACTCCGCGATGGAGAAACTCCGCGCTGTAGACACTCCGCGCTGGAGAAACTCCGCGTTGGAGAAACTCCGTGTTGGAGAAACTCCGCGCTGGAGAAACTTCGCGTTGGAGAAAATTCTCATTGGAGAAACTCCGCGATGGAGAAACTCCGCGTTGGTGAAAGTCCGCGTTGGAGAAAAGTCCGCGTCCGAGAAAAGTCCGCGCTGGAGAAAATCCGCGCTGGAGAAACTCCGCGCTGGAGAAACTCCGCGCTGGAGAAACTCCTCGCTGGAGAAACTCCGTGTTGGAGAAAATCTGTGTTGGATAAACTCCCGCGCTTGAGAAACTCCGTGTTGGAGAAACTCCGTGTTGGAGAAACTCTGTGTTGGAGAAACTCCGCACTGGAGAAACTTCGTGTTGGATAAACTCCGCGTTGGAGAAACTCCGTGCTGCATAAAATCTGCGCAGGAGAAACTCCGCACTAGAGAAAATGCGTTTGAGAAACTTCGGGATGGAGAAACTCCGCGGTGGAGAAACTCCGGGCTGGAGATACTCCGCGATGTAGAAACTCCGCGCTGGAGAAACTCCGCGCTGGAGAAAGTTCGCGTTGGAGAAACTCCGCGTTGAAGAAACTCCGCGCTGGAGAAATTCCGCGCTGAAGAAGCACCGTGTTGGAGAAACTCCGCGCTGGAGAAACTCCGCGTTGGAGAAACTCCACTTTGGAGAAATTCCGCGTTGGGGAAAGTCCGCGTTGGAGGTACTCCGCGTTGAAGAACGTCCGCGTTTTAGAAAATCCGCGTTGGAGAAACTCCGCGCTGGAGAAACTCCGCGCTGGTGAAACTCCGGGCTGGAGAAACTCCGCGATGGAGAAATTCTCCAACGCGGAGTTCCTCCAGCGCGGAAACTCCGCCTTAGAGAAAGTCCGCGTTGGAGATAGACTGCGTTAGAAAAACTCCACGTTGGAGAAACTCCGCGCTGGAGAAACTCCGTTTTGGAGAAAGTCCGCGCTGGAAAACCTCCGCGCTGGAGAAATTCCGCGCTGAAGAAACTCCGCGTTGGAGAAACTCCGCGTTGGAGAAACTCCGCGTTGGAGAAACTCCGCGTTGGAGATACTACGCGCTGGAGAAACTCCGTGTGCGAGAAACTCCGCGCTGGAGAAACTGAGCGATGGAGAAACTCCGTGTTGGAGAAACTCCGTGCTGGAGAAACTCCGAGCTGGAGAAACTCCGCGCTTGAGAAAGTCCGTGTTGGGGAAAGTCCGCGCTGGATAAACTCCGTGCTGGAGAAACTCCGCGTTGGATAAACTCCGCGCTGGGTGAAGTCCGCGCTGGGGAAACTCCAAATTGGAGAAACTCCGCTCTGGAGAAACTCCGCGTTGGAGAAACTCTGCGTTGGAGAAATTCTGCGCTGGAGAAAGTCCGCGTTGGAGAAACTCCGCGTTGGACAAACTCCGCGTTGGAGAAATTCCGAGCTGGAGAAACTCCGCGCTGGTGAAACTCCGGGCTGGAGAAACTCCGCGCTGTAGACACTCTACGCTGGAGAAACTCCGCGTTGGAGAAACTCCATGTTGGAGAAACTCCGCGCTGGAGAAACTTCGCGTTGGAGAAAATTCTCGTTGGAGAAACTCCGCGATGGAGAAACTCCTCGCTGGAGAAACTCCGTGTTTGAGAAAATCTGTGTTGGATAAACTCCGCGCTTGAGAAACTCCGTGTTGGAGAAACTCTGTGTTGAAGTAACTCCGCACTGGAGAAACTTTGTGTTGGATAAACTCCGCGTTGGAGAAACTCCGTGCTGCATAAAATCTGCGCTGGAGAAACTCCGCACTAGAGAAAATGCGTTTGAGAAACTTAGGGATGGAGAAACTCCGCGGTGGAGAAACTCCGGGCTGGAGAAACTCCGCGATGTAGAAACTCCGCGCTGGAGAAACTCCGCGCTGGAGAAAGTTCGCGTTGGAGAAACTCCGCGTTGAAGAAACTCCGCGCTGGAGAAATTCCGCGCTGAAGAAGCACCGTGTTGGAGAAACTCCGCGCTGGAGAAACTCCGCGTTGGAGAAACTCCGCTTTGGAGAAACTTCGCGCTGGAGAAACTCCGCAATGGAGAAACTCCGCGCTGGAAAAACTCCACGCTGGAGAAACTTCGTTTGGAGAAACTCCGCGTTGGAGAAACTCCGTGCTGGAGAAACTCCGCGCTGCACAAAATCTGCGCTGGAGAAACTCCGCGCTGGAGAACCTCCGTGCTGGAGAAACTCCGCGCTGGAGAAACTCCGCGCTGGAGAAACTTCGTGTTGGAGAAACTCCGCGTTGGATAAACTCCGCGCTGGAGAAACTTCGCGTTGGAGAAATTCTGCGTTGGAGAAAGTCCGCGTTGGAGAAAGACCGCGTTGGAGAAACTCCGCGCTGGAGAAACTCCGCGCTGGAGAAACTCCGCGTTTGAGAAACTCCGAACTGGAGAAATTCCGCGTTTGAGAAACTCCGCGATGGAGAAACTCCGCGCTGTAGACACTCCGCGCTGGAGAAACTCCGTGTTGGAGTAACTCCGCGCTGGAGAAACTTCGCGTTGGAGAAAATTCTCATTGGAGAAACTCCGCGATGGAGAAACTCCGCGTTGGAGAAACTCCGCGTTGGAGAAAAGTCCGCGTTGGAGAAAAGTCCGCGCTGGAGAAACTCCGTGTTGGAGAAAATCTGTGTTGGATAAACTCCGCGCTTGAGAAACTCCGTGTTGGAGAAACTCTGTGTTGGAGAAACTCCGCACTGGAGAAACTTCGTGTTGGATAAACTCCGCGTTGGAGAAACTCCGTGCTGCATAAAATCTGCGCTGGAGAAACTCCGCACTAGAGAAAATGCGTTTGAGAAACTTCGGGATGGAGAAACTCCGCGATGGAGAAACTCCGCGCTGGAGATACTCCGTGCTGGAGAAACTCCGTGTTGGAGAAACTCTGCGCTGGAGTAACTTCGCGTTGCAGAAACTGCGCGTTGGAGAAAGTCCGCGTTGGAGAAGCAAAGTCCGCGTTGGAGAAAGACCGCGTTGGAGAAACTCCGCGCTGGTGAAACTCCGGGCTGGAGAAACTCCGCGCTGCACAAAATCTGCGCTGGAGAAACTCCGCGCTGGAGAAACTCCGCGCTGGAGAAACTCCGTGTTGGAGAAACTCCGCGTTGGATAAACTCCGCGCTGGAGAAACTTCGCGTTGGAGAAATTCTGCGTTGGAGAAAGTCCGCGTTGGAGAAAGACCGCGTTGGAGAAACTCCGCGCTGGAGAAACTCCGCGCTGGAGAAACTCCGCGTTTGAGAAACTCCGAACTGGAGAAATTCCGCGTTTGAGAAACTCCGCGATGGAGAAACTCCGCGCTGTAGACACTCCGCGCTGGAGAAACTCCGCGTTGGAGAAACTCCGTGTTGGAGAAACTCCGCGCTGGAGAAACTTCGCGTTGGAGAAAATTCTCATTGGAGAAACTCCGCGATGGAGAAACTCCGCGCTGTAGACACTCCGCGCTGGAGAAACTCCGCGCTGGAGAAACTCCGCGCTGGAGAAACTCCTCGCTGGAGAAACTCCGTGTTGGAGAAAATCTGTGTTGGATAAACTCCGCGCTTGAGAAACTCCGTGTTGGAGAAACTCCGTGTTGGAGAAACTCTGTGTTGGAGAAACTCCGCACTGGAGAAACTTCGTGTTGGATAAACTCCGCGTTGGAGAAACTCCGTGCTGCATAAAATCTGCGCAGGAGAAACTCCGCACTAGAGAAAATGCGTTTGAGAAACTTCGGGATGGAGAAACTCCGCGGTGGAGAAACTCCGGGCTGGAGAAACTCCGCGATGTAGAAACCCCGCGCTGGAGAAACTCCGCGCTGGAGAAAGTTCGCGTTGGAGAAACTCCGCGTTGAAGAAACTCCGCGCTGGAGAAATTCCGCGCTGAAGAAACTCCTCGCTGCAGAAACTCCGTGTTGGAGAAAATCTGTGTTGGATAAACTCCGCGCTTGAGAAACTCCGTGTTGGAGAAACTCCGTGTTGGAGAAACTCTGTGTTGGAGAAACTCCGCACTGGAGAAACTTCGTGTTGGATAAACTCCGCGTTGGAGAAACTCCGTGCTGCATAAAATCTGCGCAGGAGAAACTCCGCACTAGAGAAAATGCGTTTGAGAAACTTCGGGATGGAGAAACTCCGCGGTGGAGAAACTCCGGGCTGGAGAAACTCCGCGATGTAGAAACTCCGCGCTGGAGAAACTCCGCGCTGGAGAAAGTTCGCGTTGGAGAAACTCCGCGTTGAAGAAACTCCGCGCTGGAGAAATTCCGCGCTGAAGAAGCACCGTGTTGGAGAAACTCCGCGCTGGAGAAACTCCGCGTTGGAGAAACTCCACTTTGGAGAAATTCCGCGTTGGGGAAAGTCCGCGTTGGAGGTACTCCGCGTTGAAGAACGTCCGCGTTTTAGAAAATCCGCGTTGGAGAAACTCCGCGCTGGAGAAACTCCGCGCTGGTGAAACTCCGGGCTGGAGAAACTCCGCGATGGAGAAATTCTCCAACGCGGAGTTCCTCCAGCGCGGAAACTCCGCCTTAGAGAAAGTCCGCGTTGGAGATAGACTGCGTTAGAAAAACTCCACGTTGGAGAAACTCCGCGCTGGAGAAACTCCGTTTTGGAGAAAGTCCGCGCTGGAAAACCTCCGCGCTGGAGAAATTCCGCGCTGAAGAAACTCCGCGTTGGAGAAACTCCGCGTTGGAGAAACTCCGCGTTGGAGAAACTCCGCGTTGGAGATACTACGCGCTGGAGAAACTCCGTGTGCGAGAAACTCCGCGCTGGAGAAACTGAGCGATGGAGAAACTCCGTGTTGGAGAAACTCCGTGCTGGAGAAACTCCGAGCTGGAGAAACTCCGCGCTTGAGAAAGTCCGTGTTGGGGAAAGTCCGCGCTGGATAAACTCCGTGCTGGAGAAACTCCGCGTTGGATAAACTCCGCGCTGGGTGATGTCCGCGCTGGGGAAACTCCAAATTGGAGAAACTCCGCTCTGGAGAAACTCCGCGCTGGAGAAACTCTGCGCTGGAGAAAGTCCGCGCTGGAGAAACTCCGCGCTTGAAAAACTCCGCGCTGGAAAAACTCCGCGCAGGAGAAACTCAGCGATGGAGAAATTCCGCGATGGACAAACTCCGCGATGGAGAAACTCCGCGTTTTTGAAAGTCCGCGTTGGAGAAAAGTCCGCGTTTTAGAAAAGTCCGCGTTGGAGAAAAGTCCGCGCTGGAGAAACTCCGCGCTGGAGAAACTCCGCGCTGGAGAAACTCCTCGCTGGAGAAACTCCGTGTTGGAGAAAATCTGTGTTGGAGAAACTCCGTGCTTGAGAAACTTTGTGTTGGAGAAACTCCGCAGTGGAGAAACTTCGTGTTGGATAAACTCCGCAATGAAGAAACTCCGTCCTGCATAAAATCTGCGGTGGAGAAAGTTCGCGTTGGAGAAACTCCGGGCTGGAGAAACTCCGCGATGTAGAAACTCCGCGCTGGAGAAACTCCGCGCTTGAGAAATTCCGCGCTGAAGAAACTCCGTGTTGGAGAAACTCCGCGCCGGAGAAACTCCGCGCTGGAGAAACTCCGCGCTGGAGAAACTCCGTGTTGGAGAAACTCCGTGTTGGATAAACTCCGCGCTGGAGAAACTTCGCGTTGGAGAAACTGCGCGTTGGAGAAACTCCGCGTTGGAGAAACTCTGCGTTGGAGAAATTCTGCGCTGGAGAAAGTCCGCGTTGGAGAAACTCCGCGTTGGACAAACTCCGCGTTGGAGAAATTCCGAGCTGGAGAAACTCCGCGCTGGTGAAACTCCGGGCTGGAGAAACTCCGCGCTGTAGACACTCTACGCTGGAGAAACTCCGCGTTGGAGAAACTCCATGTTGGAGAAACTCCGCGCTGGAGAAACTCCTCGCTGGAGAAACTCCGTGTTTGAGAAAATCTGTGTTGGATAAACTCCGCGCTTGAGAAACTCCGTGTTGGAGAAACTCTGTGCTGGAGAAACTCCGCACTGGAGAAACTTCGTGTTGGATAAACTCCGCGTTGGAGAAACTCCGTGCTGCATAAAATCTGCGCTGGAGAAACTCCGCACTAGAGAAAATGCGTTTGAGAAACTTCGGGATGGAGAAACTCCGCGGTGGAGAAACTCCGGGCTGGAGAAACTCCGCGATGTAGAAACTCCGCGCTGGAGAAAGTTCGCGTTGGAGAAACTCCGCGTTGAAGAAACTCCGTTTTGGAGAAAGTCCGCGCTGGAAAAACTCCGCGCTGGAGAAATTCCGCGCTGAAGAAACTCCGCGTTGGAGAAACTCCATGTTGGAGAAACTCCGCGTTGGAGATACTACGCGCTGGAGAAACTGCGCTGGAGAAACTCCGTGTGCGAGAAACTCCGCGCTGGAGAAACTCCGCGCTGGAGAAAGTCCGCGCTGGAGAAACTCCGCGCTTGAAAAACTCCGCGCTGGAGAAACTCCACGCTGGAAAAACTCCGCGCAGGAGAAACTCAGCGATGGAGAAACTCCGCGTTGGTGAAAGTCCGCGTTGGAGAAAAGTCCGCGCTGGAGAAACTCCACGCTGAAGAACCCCCGCGCTGGAGCAACTCCGCGTTGGAGAAACTCCGCGCTGGAGAAACTCCGTGCAGCATAAAATCTGCGCTGGAGAAACTCCGCGCTGGAGAAACTCCGCGCTGGAGATACTCCGCGCTGGATAAACTCCGCGATGGAGAAACTCCGTGTTGGAGAAACTCTGCGCTGGAGAAACTTCGCGTTGGAGAAACTGCGCGTTGGAGAAAGTCCGCGTTGGAGAAGCAAAGTCCGCGTTGGAGAAAGACCGCGTTGGAGAAACTCCGCGCTGGAGAAACTCCGCGCTGGTGAAACTCCGGGCTGGAGAAACTCCGCGTTGATGAAACTCCGCCTTAGAGAAAGTCCGTGTTGGAGAAAGACTGCGTTAGAAAAATCCGCGTTGGAGAAACTCCGCGTTGGAGAAACTCCGCGCTGGAGAAACTCCGCGCTGGAGAAACTCCGTTTTGCAGAAAGTCCGCGCTGGAAAAACTCCGCGCTGGAGAAATTCCGCGCTGAAGAAACTCCGCGTTGGAGAAACTCCGCGTTGGAGAAACTCCGTACTGGAGAAACTCCTCGCTGGAGAAAGTTCGTGTTGGAGAAAGTCCGCGCTGGAGAAACTCCAAATTGGAGAAACTCCGTGCTGGAGAAACTCCGCTTTAGAGAAACTCCGCTTTGGAGAAACTCCGCAATGGAGAAACTCCGCGCTGGAAAAACTCCACGCTGGAGAAACTTCGTTTGGAGAAACTCCGCGTTGGAGAAACTCCGTGCTGGAGAAACTCCGCGCTGCACAAAATCTGCGCTGGAGAAACTCCGCGCTGGAGAAACTCCGCGCTGGAGAAACTCCGCGCTGGAGAAACTCCGTGTTGGAGAAAATTCTCATTGGAGAAACTCCGCGATGGAGAAACTCCGCGTTGGTGAAAGTCCGCGTTGGAGAAAAGTCCGCGTTGGAGAAAAGTCCGCGCTGGAGAAACTCCGCGCTGGAGAAACTCCTCGCTGGAGAAACTCCGTGTTGGAGAAAATCTGTGTTGGAGAAACTCCGTGCTTGAGAAACTCCGTGTTGGAGAAACTCTGTGTTGGAGAAACTCCGCACTGGAGAAACTTCGTGTTGGATAAACTCCGCGTTGGAGAAACTCCGTCCTGCATAAAATCTGCGCTGGAGAAACTCCGCACTAGAGAAACTGCGTTTGAGAAACTTCGGGATGGAGAAACTCCGGGCTGGAGAAACTCCGCGATGTTGAAACTCCGCGCTGGAGAAACTCCGCGCTGCAGAAACTCCGCGCTGGAGAAATTTCGCGTTGGAGAAACTCCGCGTTGAAGAAACTCCGTTTTGGAGAAAGTCCGCGCTGGAAAAACTCCGCGCTGGAGAAATTCCGCGCTGAAGAAACTCCGCGTTGGAGAAACTCCGCGTTGGAGAAACTCCGTGTGCGAGAAACTCCGCCCTCGAGAAACTGCGCGCTGGAGAAACTCTGTTTTGGAGAAACTCCGAGCTGGAGAAACTCCGCGCTGGAGAAACTCCGTGCTGCATAAAATCTGCGCAGGAGAAACTCCGCGCTGGAGATACTCCGCACTGGAGAAACTCCGCGCTGGAGAAACTCCGCGCTGGAGAAACTCCGCGCTGGAGAAACTCCGCGCTGAAGAAAGTCCGTTTTGCAGAAAGTCCGTGCTGGAAAAACTCCGCGCTGGAGAAATTCCGCGCTGAAGAAACTCCGCGTTGGAGAAACTCCGCGTTGGAGAAACTCCGTACTGGAGAAACTCCGCGCTGAGAAACTCCGGGCTGGAGAAAGTCCGTGTTGGAGAAAGTCCGCGCTGGAGAAACTCCGCGTTGGATAAACTCCGCGCTGGTGGAAGTCCGCGCTGGAGAAACTACAAATTGGAGAAACTCCCAGCTGGAGAAACTCCGCTTTAGAGAAACTCCGCGCTGGAGAAACTCCGCGCTGGAGAAACTCCGCGCTGGAGAAACTCCGCGTTGGAGAAACTCCATGTTGGAGAAACTCCGCGCTGGAGAAACTTCGCGTTGGAGAAAATTCCCGTTGGAGAAACTCTGCGATGGAGAAACTCCGCGTTGGTGAAAGTCCGCGTTGGAGAAATGTCCGCGTTGGAGAAAAGTCCGCGCTGGAGAAACTCCGCGCTGGAGAAACTCCTCGCTGGAGAAACTCCGTGTTGGAGAAAATCTGTGTTGGATAAACTCCGCGCTTGAGAAACTCCGTGTTGGAGAAACTCTGTGTTGGAGAAACTCCGCACTGGAGAAACTTCGTGTTGGATAAACTCCGCGTTGGAGAAACTCCGTGCTGCATAAAATCTGCGCTGGAGAAACTCCGCACTAGAGAAAATGCGTTTGAGAAACTTCGGGATGGAGAAACTCCGCGGTGGAGAAACTCCGGGCTGGAGAAACTCCGCGATGTAGAAACTCCGCGCTGGAGAAACTCCGCGCTGGAGAAAGTTCGCGTTGGAGAAACTCCGCGTTGAAGAAACTCCGTTTTGGAGAAAGTCCGCGCTGGAAAAACTCCGCGCTGGAGAAATTCCGCGCTGAAGAAACTCCGCGTTGGAGAAACTCCATGTTGGAGAAACTCCGCGCTGGAGAAACTCCTCGCTGGAGAAACTCCGTGTTTGAGAAAATCTGTGTTGGATGAACTCCGCGCTTGAGAAACTCCGTGTTGGAGAAACTCTGTGCTGGAGAAACTCCGCACTGGAGAAACTTCGTGTTGGATAAACTCCGCGTTGGAGAAACTCCGTGCTGCATAAAATCTGCGCTGGAGAAACTCCGCACTAGAGAAAATGCGTTTGAGAAACTTCGGGATGGAGAAACTCCGCGGTGGAGAAACTCCGGGCTGGAGAAACTCCGCGATGTAGAAACTCCGCGCTGGAGAAAGTTCGCGTTGGAGAAACTCCGCGTTGAAGAAACTCCGCGCTGGAGAAATTCCGCGCTGAAGAAGCACCGTGTTGGAGAAACTCCGCGCTGGAGAAACTCCGCGTTGGAGAAACTCCGCTTTGGAGAAACTTCGCGCTGGAGAAACTCAGCGATGGAGAAACTCAGCGTTTTGAGAAAGTCCGCGTTGGAGAAAGTCCCCGTTGGAGAAATTCCGCGTTGGGGAAAGTCCGCGTTGGAGGTACTCCGCGTTGAAGAACGTCCGCGTTTTAGAAAATCCGCGTTGGAGAAACTCCGCGCTGGAGAAACTCCGCGCTGGTGAAACTCCGGGCTGGAGAAACTCCGCGATGGAGAAATTCTCCAACGCGGAGTTCCTCCAGCGCGGAAACTCCGCCTTAGAGAAAGTCCGCGTTGGAGATAGACTGCGTTAGAAAAACTCCACGTCGGAGAAACTCCGCGCTGGAGAAACTCCGTTTTGGAGAAAGTCCGCGCTGGAAAACCTCCGCGCTGGAGAAATTCCGCGCTGAAGAAACTCCGCGTTGGAGAAACTCCGCGTTGGAGAAACTCCGCGTTGGAGATACTACGCGCTGGAGAAACTCCGTGTGCGAGAAACTCCGCGCTGGAGAAACTGAGCGATGGAGAAACTCCGTGTTGGAGAAACTCCGTGCTGGAGAAACTCCGAGCTGGAGAAACTCCGCGCTTGAGAAAGTCCGTGTTGGGGAAAGTCCGCGCTGGATAAACTCCGTGCTGGAGAAACTCCGCGTTGGATAAACTCCGCGCTGGGTGAAGTCCGCGCTGGGGAAACTCCAAATTGGAGAAACTCCGCTCTGGAGAAACTCCGCGCTGGAGAAACTCTGCGCTGGAGAAAGTCCGCGCTGGAGAAACTCCGCGCTTGAAAAACTCCGCGCTGGAAAAACTCCGCGCAGGAGAAACTCAGCGATGGATAAATTCCGCGATGGACAAACTCCGCGATGGAGAAACTCCGCGTTTTTGAAAGTCCGCGTTGGAGAAAAGTCCGCGTTTTAGAAAAGTCCGCGTTGGAGAAAAGTCCGCGCTGGAGAAACTCCGCGCTGGAGAAACTCCGCGCTGGAGAAACTCCTCGCTGGAGAAACTCCGTGTTGGAGAAAATCTGTGTTGGAGAAACTCCGTGCTTGAGAAACTTTGTGTTGGAGAAACTCCGCAGTGGAGAAACTTCGTGTTGGATAAACTCCGCGTTGGAGAAACTCCGTCCTGCATAAAATCTGTGGTGGAGAAAGTTCGCGTTGGAGAAACTCCGGGCTGGAGAAACTCCGCGATGTAGAAACTCCGCGCTGGAGAAACTCCGCGCTTGAGAAATTCCGCGCTGAAGAAACTCCGTGTTGGAGAAACTCCGCGCCGGAGAAACTCCGCGCTGGAGAAACTCCGCGCTGGAGAAACTCCGTGTTGGAGAAACTCCGTGTTGGATAAACTCCGCGCTGGAGAAACTTCGCGTTGGAGAAACTGCGCGTTGGAGAAACTCCGCGTTGGAGAAACTCTGCGTTGGAGAAATTCTGCGCTGGAGAAAGTCCGCGTTGGAGAAACTCCGCGTTGGACAAACTCCGCGTTGGAGAAATTCCGAGCTGGAGAAACTCCGCGCTGGTGAAACTCCGGGCTGGAGAAACTCCGCGCTGTAGACACTCTACGCTGGAGAAACTCCGCGTTGGAGAAACTCCATGTTGGAGAAACTCCGCGCTGGAGAAACTCCTCGCTGGAGAAACTCCGTGTTTGAGAAAATCTGTGTTGGATAAACTCCGCGCTTGAGAAACTCCGTGTTGGAGAAACTCTGTGCTGGAGAAACTCCGCACTGGAGAAACTTCGTGTTGGATAAACTCCGCGTTGGAGAAACTCCGTGGTGCATAAAATCTGCGCTGGAGAAACTCCGCACTAGAGAAAATGCGTTTGAGAAACTTCGGGATGGAGAAACTCCGCGGTGGAGAAACTCCGGGCTGGAGAAACTCCGCGATGTAGAAACTCCGCGCTGGAGAAACTCCGCGCTGGAGAAAGTTCGCGTTGGAGAAACTCCGCGTTGAAGAAACTCCGCGCTGGAGAAATTCCGCGCTGAAGAAGCACCGTGTTGGAGAAACTCCGCGCTGGAGAAACTCCGCGTTGGAGAAACTCCGCTTTGGAGAAACTTCGCGCTGGAGAAACTCAGCGATGGAGAAACTCCGGGCTGGAGAAACTCCGCGTTGGAGAAAGTCCGCGTTGGAGATAGACTGCGTTAGAAAAACTCCACGTTGGAGAAACTCCGCGCTGGAGAAACTCCGTTTTGGAGAAAGCCCGCGCTGGAAAAAGTCCGCGCTGTAAACACTCTACGCTGGAGAAACTCCGCGTTGGAGAAACTCCATTTTGGAGAAACTCCGCGCTGGAGAAACTTCGCGTTGGAGAAAATTCTCGTTGGAGAAACTCCGCGATGGAGAAACTCCGCGTTGGTGAAAGTCCGCGTTGGAGAAAAGTCCGCGTTGGAGAAAAGTCCGCGTTGGAGAAAAGTCCGCGCTGGAGAAACTCCGCGCTGGAGAAACTCCTCGCTGGAAAAACTCCGTGTTGGAGAAAATCTGTGTTGGATAAACTCCGCGCTTGAGAAACTCCGTGTTGGAGAAACTCTGTGTTGGAGAAACTCCGCACTGGAGAAACTTCGTGTTGGATAAACTCCGCGTTGGAGAAACTCCGTGCTGCATAAAATCTGCGCTGGAGAAACTCCGCACTAGAGAAAATGCGTTTGAGAAACTCCGGGCTGGAGAAACTCCGCGATGTTGAAACTCCGCGCTGGAGAAACTCCGCGATGTTGAAACTCCGCGCTGGAGAAACTCCGCGCTGCAGAAACTCCGCGCTGGAGAAAGTTCGCGTTGGAGAAACTCCGCGTTGAAGAAACTCCGTTTTGGAGAAAGTCCGCGCTGGAAAAACTCCGCGCTGGAGAAATTCTGCGCTGAAGAAACTCCGCGTTGGAGAAACTCCGCGTTGGAGAAACTCCGTGTGCGAGAAACTCCGCCCTGGAGAAACTGCGCGCTGGAGAAACTCTGTTTTGGAGAAACTCCGAGCTGGAGAAACTCCGCGCTGGAGAAACTCCGTGCTGCATAAAATCTGCGCAGGAGAAACTCCGCGCTAAAGATACTCCGCGCTGGAGAAACTCCGCGCTGGAGAAACTCCGCGCTGAAGAAACTCCGTTTTGCAGAAAGTC
Organism: Amblyomma americanum; assembly: GCF_052857255.1. Classification (NCBI taxonomy): domain Eukaryota; kingdom Metazoa; phylum Arthropoda; class Arachnida; order Ixodida; family Ixodidae; genus Amblyomma; species Amblyomma americanum. The sequence goes on along the minus strand of NC_135497.1, from coordinate 540,223,903 downwards.
CGCGCTGGAAAAACTCCGCGCTGGAGAAATTCCGCGCTGAAGAAACTCCGCGTTGGAGAAACTCCGCGTTGGAGAAACTCCGTACTGGAGAAACTCCGCGCTGAGAAACTCCGGGCTGGAGAAAGTCCGTGTTGGAGAAAGTCCGCGCTGGAGAAACTCCGCGTTGGATAAACTCCGCGCTGGTGGAAGTCCGCGCTGGAGAAACTCCAAATTGGAGAAACTCCCAGCTGGAGAAACTCCGCTTTAGAGAAACTCCGCGCTGGAGAAACTCCGCGCTGGAGAAACTCCGCGCTGGAGAAACTCCGTGTTGGAGAAACTCCATGTTGGAGAAACTCCGCGCTGGAGAAACTTCGCGTTGGAGAAAATTCCCGTTGGAGAAACTCTGCGATGGAGAAACTCCGCGTTGGTGAAAGTCCGCGTTGGAGAAAAGTCCGCGTTGGAGAAAAGTCCGCGCTGGAGAAACTCCGCGCTGGAGAAACTCCTCGCTGGAGAAACTCCGTGTTGGAGAAAATCTGTGTTGGATAAACTCCGCGCTTGAGAAACTCCGTGTTGGAGAAACTCTGTGTTGGAGAAACTCCGCACTGGAGAAACTTCGTGTTGGATAAGCTCCGCGTTGGAGAAACTCCGTGCTGCATAAAATCTGCGCTGGAGAAACTCCGCACTAGAGAAAATGCGTTTGAGAAACTCCGGGCTGGAGAAACTCCGCGATGTTGAAACTCCGCGCTGGAGAAACTCCGCGCTGGAGAAACTCCGCCATGTTGAAACTCCGCGCTGGAGAAACTCCGCGCTGCAGAAACTCCGCGCTGGAGAAAGTTCGCGTTGGAGAAACTCCGCGTTGAAGAAACTCCGTTTTGGAGAAAGTCCGCGCTGGAAAAACTCCGCGCTGGAGAAATTCTGCGCTGAAGAAACTCCGCGTTGGAGAAACTCCGCGTTGGAGAAACTCCGTGTGCGAGAAACTCCGCCCTGGAGAAACTGCGCGCTGGAGAAACTCTGTTTTGGAGAAACTCCGAGCTGGAGAAACTCCGCGCTGGAGAAACTCCGTGCTGCATAAAATCTGCGCAGGAGAAACTCCGCGCTGGAGATACTCCGCGCTGGAGAAACTCCGCGCTGGAGAAACTCCGCGCTGAAGAAACTCCGTTTTGCAGAAAGTCCGCGCTGGAAAAACTCCGCGCTGGAGAAATTCCGCGCTGAAGAAACTCCGCGTTGGAGAAACTCCGCGTTGGAGAAACTCCGTACTGGAGAAACTCCGCGCTGAGAAACTCCGGGCTGGAGAAAGTCCGTGTTGGAGAAAGTCCGCGCTGGAGAAACTCCGCGTTGGATAAACTCCGCGCTGGTGGAAGTCCGCGCTGGAGAAACTCCAAATTGGAGAAACTCCCAGCTGGAGAAACTCCGCTTTAGAGAAACTCCGCGCTGGAGAAACTCCGCGCTGGAGAAACTCCGCGCTGGAGAAACTCCGCGTTGGAGAAACTCCATGTTGGAGAAACTCCGCGCTGGAGAAACTTCGCGTTGGAGAAAATTCCCGTTGGAGAAACTCTGCGATGGAGAAACTCCGCGTTGGTGAAAGTCCGCGTTTGAGAAAAGTCCGCGTTGGAGAAAAGTCCGCGCTGGAGAAACTCCGCGCTGGAGAAACTCCTCGCTGGAGAAACTCCGTGTTGGAGAAAATCTGTGTTGGATAAACTCCGCGCTTGAGAAACTCCGTGTTGGAGAAACTCTGTGTTGGAGAAACTCCGCACTGGAGAAACTTCGTGTTGGATAAACTCCGCGTTGGAGAAACTCCGTGCTGCATAAAATCTGCGCTGGAGAAACTCCGCACTAGAGAAAATGCGTTTGAGAAACTTCGGGATGGAGAAACTCCGCGGTGGAGAAACTCCGGGCTGGAGAAACTCCGCGATGTAGAAACTCCGCGCTGGAGAAACTCCGCGCTGGAGAAAGTTCGCGTTGGAGAAACTCCGCGTTGAAGAAACTCCGTTTTGGAGAAAGTCCGCGCTGGAAAAACTCCGCGCTGGAGAAATTCCGCGCTGAAGAAACTCCGCGTTGGAGAAACTCCATGTTGGAGAAACTCCGCGTTGGAGATACTACGCGCTGGAGAAACTGCGCTGGAGAAACTCCGTGTGCGAGAAACTCCGCGCTGGAGAAACTCCGCGCTGGAGAAAGTCCGCGCTGGAGAAACTCCGCGCTTGAAAAACTCCGCGCTGGAGAAACTCCACGCTGGAAAAACTCCGCGCAGGAGAAACTCAGCGATGGAGAAACTCCGCGTTGGTGAAAGTCCGCGTTGGAGAAAAGTCCGCGCTGGAGAAACTCCACGCTGAAGAACCCCCGCGCTGGAGCAACTCCGCGTTGGAGAAACTCCGCGCTGGAGAAACTCCGTGCAGCATAAAATCTGCGCTGGAGAAACTCCGCGCTGGAGAAACTCCGCGCTGGAGATACTCCGCGCTGGATAAACTCCGCGATGGAGAAACTCCGTGTTGGAGAAACTCTGCGCTGGAGAAACTTCGCGTTGGAGAAACTGCGCGTTGGAGAAAGTCCGCGTTGGAGAAGCAAAGTCCGCGTTGGAGAAAGACCGCGTTGGAGAAACTCCGCGCTGGAGAAACTCCGCGCTGGTGAAACTCCGGGCTGGAGAAACTCCGCGTTGATGAAACTCCGCCTTAGAGAAAGTCCGTGTTGGAGAAAGACTGCGTTAGAAAAATCCGCGTTGGAGAAACTCCGCGTTGAAGAAAGGCCGCGTTGGAGAAACTCCGCGTTGGAGAAACTCCGCGCTGGAGAAACTCCGCGCTGGAGAAACTCCGTTTTGCAGAAAGTCCGCGCTGGAAAAACTCCGCGCTGGAGAAATTCCGCGCTGAAGAAACTCCGCGTTGGAGAAACTCCGCGTTGGAGAAACTCCGTACTGGAGAAACTCCTCGCTGGAGAAAGTTCGTGTTGGAGAAAGTCCGCGCTGGAGAAACTCCAAATTGGAGAAACTCCGTGCTGGAGAAACTCCGCTTTAGAGAAACTCCGCTTTGGAGAAACTCCGCAATGGAGAAACTCCGCGCTGGAAAAACTCCACGCTGGAGAAACTTCGTTTGGAGAAACTCCGCGTTGGAGAAACTCCGTGCTGGAGAAACTCCGCGCTGCACAAAATCTGCGCTGGAGAAACTCCGCGCTGGAGAAACTCCGCGCTGGAGAAACTCCGCGCTGGAGAAACTCCGTGTTGGAGAAACTCCGCGTTGGATAAACTCCGCGCTGGAGAAACTTCGCGTTGGAGAAATTCTGCGTTGGAGAAAGTCCGCGTTGGTGAAAGACCGCGTTGGAGAAACTCCGCGCTGGAGAAGCTCCGCGCTGGATAAACTCCGCGTTTGAGAAACTCCGAATTGGAGAAATTCTGCGTTTGAGAAACTCCACGATGGAGAAACTACGCGCTGTAGACACTCTGCGCTGCAGAAACTCCGCGTTGGAGAAACTCCGTGTTGGAGAAACTCCGCGCTGGAGAAACTTCACGTTGGAGAAAATTCTCATTGGAGAAACTCCGCGATGGAGAAACTCCGCGTTGGTGAAAGTCCGCGTTGGAGAAAAGTCCGCGTTGGAGAAAAGTCCGCGCTGGAGAAACTCCGCGCTGGAGAAACTCCTCGCTGGAGAAACTCCGTGTTGGAGAAAATCTGTGTTGGAGAAACTCCGTGCTTGAGAAACTCCGTGTTGGAGAAACTCTGTGTTGGAGAAACTCCGCACTGGAGAAACTTCGTGTTGGATAAACTCCGCGTTGGAGAAACTCCGTCCTGCATAAAATCTGCGCTGGAGAAACTCCGCACTAGAGAAACTGCGTTTGAGAAACTTCGGGATGGAGAAACTCCGCGGTGGAGAAACTCCGGGCTGGAGAAACTCCGCGATGTTGAAACTCCGCGCTGGAGAAACTCCGCGCTGCAGAAACTCCGCGCTGGAGAAAGTTCGCGTTGGAGAAACTCCGCGTTGAAGAAACTCCGTTTTGGAGAAAGTCCGCGCTGGAAAAACTCCGCGCTGGAGAAATTCCGCGCTGAAGAAACTCCGCGTTGGAGAAACTCCGCGTTGGAGAAACTCCGTGTGCGAGAAACTCCGCCCTGGAGAAACTGCGCGCTGGAGAAACTCTGTTTTGGAGAAACTCCGAGCTGGAGAAACTCCGCGCTGGAGAAACTCCGTGCTGCATATAATCTGCGCAGGAGAAACTCCGCGCTGGAGATACTCCGCGCTGGAGAAACTCCGCGCTGGAGAAACTCCGCGCTGGAGAAACTCCGTGTTGGAGAAAATCTGTGTTGGATAAACTCCGCGCTTGAGAAACTCCGTGTTGGAGAAACTCTGTGTTGGAGAAACTCCGCACTGGAGAAACTTCGTGTTGGATAAACTCCGCGTTGGAGAAACTCCGTGCTGCATAAAATCTGCGCTGGAGAAACTCCGCACTAGAGAAAATGCGTTTGAGAAAGTTCGGGATGGAGAAACTCCGCGGTGGAGAAACTCCGGGCTGGAGTAACTCCGCGATGTAGAAACTCCGCGCTGGAGAAACTCCGCGCTGGAGAAAGTTCGCGTTGGAGAAACTCCGCGTTGAAGAAACTCCGTTTTGGAGAAAGTCCGCGCTGGAAAAACTCCGCGCTGGAGAAATTCCGCGCTGAAGAAACTCCGCGTTGGAGAAACTCCATGTTGGAGAAACTCCGCGTTGGAGATACTCCGCGCTGGAGAAACTGCGCTGGAGAAACTCCGTGTGCGAGAAACTCCGCGCTGGAGAAACTCCGCGCTGGAGAAAGTCCGCGCTGGCGAAACTCCGCGCTTGAAAAACTCCGCGCTGGAGAAACTCCACGCTGGAAAAACTCCGCGCAGGAGAAACTCAGCGATGGAGAAACTCCGCGTTGGTGAAAGTCCGCGTTGGAGAAAAGTCCGCGCTGGAGAAACTCCACGCTGAAGAACCCCCGCGCTGGAGCAACTCCGCGTTGGAGAAACTCCGCGCTGGAGAAACTCCGTGCAGCATAAAATCTGCGCTGGAGAAACTCCGCGCTGGAGATACTCCGCGCTGGATAAACTCCGCGATGGAGAAACTCCGTGTTGGAGAAACTCTGCGCTGGAGAAACTTCGCGTTGGAGAAACTGCGCGTTGGAGAAAGTCCGCGTTGGAGAAGCAAAGTCCGCGTTGGAGAAAGACCGCGTTGGAGAAACTACGCGCTGGAGAAACTCCGCGCTGGTGAAACTCCGGGCTGGAGAAACTCCGCGTTGATGAAACTCCGCCTTAGAGAAAGTCCGTGTTGGAGAAAGACTGCGTTAGAAAAATCCGCGTTGGAGAAACTCCGCGTTGAAGAAAGGCCGCGTTGGAGAAACTCCGCGCTTGAGAAACTCCGCGCTGGTGAAACTCCGGGCTGGAGAAACTCCGCGTTGATGAAACTCCGCCTTAGAGAAAGTCCGAGTTGGAGAAAGACTGCGTTAGAAAAATCCGCGTTGGAGAAACTCCGCGTTGAAGAAAGGCCGCGTTGGAGAAACTCCGCGTTGGAGAAACTCCGCGCTGGAGAAACTCCGCGCTGGAGAAACTCCGTTTTGCAGAAAGTCCGCGCTGGAAAAACTCCGCGCTGGAGAAATTCCGCGCTGAAGAAACTCCGCGTTGGAGAAACTCCGCGTTGGAGAAACTCCGTACTGGAGAAACTCCTCGCTGGAGAAAGTTCGTGTTGGAGAAAGTCCGCGCTGGAGAAACTCCAAATTGGAGAAACTCCGTGCTGGAGAAACTCCGCTTTAGAGAAACTCCGCTTTGGAGAAACTCCGCAATGGAGAAACTCCGCGCTGGAAAAACTCCACGCTGGAGAAACTTCGTTTGGAGAAACTCCGCGTTGGAGAAACTCCGTGCTGGAGAAACTCCGCGCTGCACAAAATCTGCGCTGGAGAAACTCCGCGCTGGAGAAACTCCGCGCTGGAGAAACTCCGCGCTGGAGAAACTCCGTGTTGGAGAAACTCCGCGTTGGATAAACTCCGCGCTGGAGAAACTTCGCGTTGGAGAAATTCTGCGTTGGAGAAAGTCCGCGTTGGAGAAAGACCGCGTTGGAGAAACTCCGCGCTGGAGAAACTCCGCGCTGGATAAACTCCGCGTTTGAGAAACTCCGAACTGGAGAAATTCTGCGTTTGAGAAACTCCGCGATGGAGAAACTCCGCGCTGTAGACACTGCGCTGCAGAAACTCCGCGTTGGAGAAACTCCGTGTTGGAGAAACTCCGCGCTGGAGAAACTTCACGTTGGAGAAAATTCTCATTGGAGAAACTCCGCGATGGAGAAACTCCGCGTTGGTGAAAGTCCGCGTTGGAGAAAAGTCCGCTTTGGAGAAAAGTCCGCGCTGGAGAAACTCCGCGCTGGAGAAACTCCTCGCTGGAGAAACTCCGTGTTGGAGAAAATCTGTGTTGGAGAAACTCCGTGCTTGAGAAACTCCGTGTTGGAGAAACTCTGTGTTGGAGAAACTCCGCACTGGAGAAACTTCGTGTTGGATAAACTCCGCGTTGGAGAAACTCCGTCCTGCATAAAATCTGCGCTGGAGAAACTCCGCACTAGAGAAACTGCGTTTGAGAAACTTCGGGATGGAGAAACTCCGCGGTGGAGAAACTCCGGGCTGGAGAAACTCCGCGATGTTGAAACTCCGCGCTGGAGAAACTCCGCGCTGCAGAAACTCCGCGCTGGAGAAAGTTCGCGTTGGAGAAACTCCGCGTTGAAGAAACTCCGTTTTGGAGAAAGTCCGCGCTGGAAAAACTCCGCGCTGGAGAAATTCCGCGCTGAAGAAACTCCGCGTTGGAGAAACTCCGCGTTGGAGAAACTCCGTGTGCGAGAAACTCCGCCCTGGAGAAACTGCGCGCTGGAGAAACTCTGTTTTGGAGAAACTCCGAGCTGGAGAAACTCCGCGCTGGAGAAACTCCGTGCTGCATAAAATCTGCGCAGGAGAAACTCCGCGCTGGAGATACTCCGCGCTGGAGAAACTCCGCGCTGGAGAAACTCCGCGCTGGAGAAACTCCGCGCTGAAGAAACTCCGTTTTGCAGAAAGTCCGCGCTGGAAAAACTCCGCGCTGGAGAAATTCCGCGCTGAAGAAACTCCGCGTTGGAGAAACTCCGCGTTGGAGAAACTCCGTACTGGAGAAACTCCGCGCTGAGAAACTCCGGGCTGGAGAAAGTCCGTGTTGGAGAAAGTCCGCGCTGGAGAAACTCCGCGTTGGATAAACTCCGCGCTGGTGGAAGTCCGCGCTGGAGAAACTACAAATTGGAGAAACTCCCAGCTGGAGAAACTCCGCTTTAGAGAAACTCCGCGCTGGAGAAACTCCGCGCTGGAGAAACTCCGCGCTGGAGAAACTCCGCGTTGGAGAAACTCCATGTTGGAGAAACTCCGCGCTGGAGAAACTTCGCGTTGGAGAAAATTCCCGTTGGAGAAACTCTGCGATGGAGAAACTCCGCGTTGGTGAAAGTCCGCGTTGGAGAAAAGTCCGCGTTGGAGAAAAGTCCGCGCTGGAGAAACTCCGCGCTGGAGAAACTCCTCGCTGGAGAAACTCCGTGTTGGAGAAAATCTGTGTTGGATAAACTCCGCGCTTGAGAAACTCCGTGTTGGAGAAACTCTGTGTTGGAGAAACTCCGCACTGGAGAAACTACGTGTTGGATAAACTCCGCGTTGGAGAAACTCCGTGCTGCATAAAATCTGCGCTGGAGAAACTCCGCACTAGAGAAAATGCGTTTGAGAAACTTCGGGATTTAGAAACTCCGCGGTGGAGAAACTCCGGGCTGGAGAAACTCCGCGATGTAGAAACTCCGCGCTGGAGAAACTCCGCGCTGGAGAAAGTTCGCGTTGGAGAAACTCCGCGTTGAAGAAACTCCGTTTTGGAGAAAGTCCGCGCTGGAAAAACTCCGCGCTGGAGAAATTCCGCGCTGAAGAAACTCCGCGTTGGAGAAACTCCATGTTGGAGAAACTCCGCGTTGGAGATACTCCGCGCTGGAGAAACTGCGCTGGAGAAACTCCGTGTGCGAGAAACTCCGCGCTGGAGAAACTCCGCGCTGGAGAAAGTCCGCGCTGGAGAAACTCCGCGCTTGAAAAACTCCGCGCTGGAGAAACTCCACGCTGGAAAAACTCCGCGCAGGAGAAACTCAGCGATGGAGAAACTCCGCGTTGGTGAAAGTCCGCGTTGGAGAAAAGTCCGCGCTGGAGAAACTCCACGCTGAAGAACCCCCGCGCTGGAGCAACTCCGCGTTGGAGAAACTCCGCGCTGGAGAAACTCCGTGCAGCATAAAATCTGCGCTGGAGAAACTCCGCGCTGGAGATACTCCGCGCTGGATAAACTCCGCGATGGAGAAACTCCGTGTTGGAGAAACTCTGCGCTGGAGAAACTTCGCGTTGGAGAAACTGCGCGTTGGAGAAAGTCCGCGTTGGAGAAGCAAAGTCCGCGTTGGAGAAAGACCGCGTTGGAGAAACTCCGCGCTGGAGAAACTCCGCGCTGGTGAAACTCCGGGCTGGAGAAACTCCGCGTTGATGAAACTCCGCCTTAGAGAAAGTCCGTGTTGGAGAAAGACTGCGTTAGAAAAATCCGCGTTGGAGAAACTCCGCGTTGAAGAAAGGCCGCGTTGGAGAAACTCCGCGTTGGAGAAACTCCGCGCTGGAGAAACTCCGCGCTGGAGAAATTCCGCGCTGAAGAAACTCCGCGTTGGAGAAACTCCGCGTTGGAGAAACTCCGTACTGGAGAAACTCCTCGCTGGAGAAAGTTCGTGTTGGAGAAAGTCCGCGCTGGAGAAACTCCAAATTGGAGAAACTCCGTGCTGGAGAAACTCCGCTTTAGAGAAACTCCGCTTTGGAGAAACTCCGCAATGGAGAAACTCCGCGCTGGAAAAACTCCACGCTGGAGAAACTTCGTTTGGAGAAACTCCGCGTTGGAGAAACTCCGTGCTGGAGAAACTCCGCGCTGCACAAAATCTGCGCTGGAGAAACTCCGCGCTGGAGAAACTCCGCGCTGGAGAAACTCCGCGCTGGAGAAACTCCGTGTTGGAGAAACTCCGCGTTGGATAAACTCCGCGCTGGAGAAACTTCGCGTTGGAGAAATTCTGCGTTGGAGAAAGTCCGCGTTGGAGAAAGACCGCGTTGGAGAAACTCCGCGCTGGAGAAATTCCGCGCTGGATAAACTCCGCGTTTGAGAAACTCCGAACTGGAGAAATTCCGCGTTTGAGAAACTCCGCGATGGAGAAACTCCGCGCTGTAGACACTCTGCGCTGCAGAAACTCCGCGTTGGAGAAACTCCGTGTTGGAGAAACTCCGCGCTGGAGAAACTTCACGTTGGAGAAAATTCTCATTGGAGAAACTCCGCGATGGAGATACTCCGCGTTGGTGAAAGTCCGCGTTGGAGAAAAGTCCGCGTTGGAGAAAAGTCCGCGCTGGAGAAACTCCGCGCTGGAGAAACTCCTCGCTGGAGAAACTCCGTGTTGGAGAAAATCTGTGTTGGAGAAACTCCGTGCTTGAGAAACTCCGTGTTGGAGAAACTCTGTGTTGGAGAAACTCCGCACTGGAGAAACTTCGTGTTGGATAAACTCCGCGTTGGAGAAACTCCGTCCTGCATAAAATCTGCGCTGGAGAAACTCCGCACTAGAGAAACTGCGTTTGAGAAACTGCGGGATGGAGAAACTCCGCGGCGGAGAAACTCCGGGCTGGAGAAACTCCGCGATGTAGAAACTCCGCGCTGGAGAAACTCCGCGTTGGAGAAACTCCGCTTTGGAGAAACTCCGCCCTGGAGAAACTGCGCGCTGGAGAAACTCTGTTTTGGAGAAACTCCGAGCTGGAGAAACTCCGCGCTGGAGAAACTCCGCGCTGGAGAAAGTCCGCGCTGGAGAAACTCCGCGCTTGAAAAACTCCGCGCTGGAGAAACTCCACGCTGGAAAAACTCCGCGCAGGAGAAACTCAGCGATGGAGAAACTCCGCGTTGGTGAAAGTCCGCGTTCGAGAAAAGTCCGCGCTGGAGAAACTCCACGCTAAAGAACCCCCGCGCTGGAGCAACTCCACGTTGGAGAAACTCCGCGCTGGAGAAACTCCGTGCAGCATAAAATCTGCGCTGGAGAAACTCCGCGCTGGAGATACTCCGCGCTGGATAAACTCCGCGATGGAGAAACTCCGTGTTGGAGAAACTCTGCGCAGGAGAAACTTCGCGTTGGAGAAACTGCGCGTTGGAGAAAGTCCGCGTTGGAGAAGCAAAGTCCGCGTTGGAGAAAGACCGCGTTGGAGAAACTCCGCGCTGGAGAAACTCCGCGCTGGTGAAACTCCGGGCTGGAGAAACTCCGCGTTGATGAAACTCCGCCTTAGAGAAAGTCCGTGTTGGAGAAAGACTGCGTTAGAAAAATCCGCGTTGGAGAAACTCCGCGTTGAAGAAAGGCCGCGTTGGAGAAACTCCGCGTTGGAGAAACTCCGCGCTGGAGAAACTCCGCGCTGGAGAAACTCCGTTTTGCAGAAAGTCCGCGCTGGAAAAACTCCGCGCTGGAGAAATTCCGCGCTGCAGAAACTCCGCGTTGGAGAAACTCCGCGTTGGAGAAAGTCCGCGCTGGAGAAACTCCAAATTGGAGAAACTCCGTGATGGAGAAACTCCGCTTTAGAGAAACTCCGCTTTGGAGAAACTCCGGAATGGAGAAACTCCGCGCTGGAAAAACTCCACGCTGGAGAAACTTCGTTTGGAGAAACTCCGCGTTGGAGAAACTCCGTGCTGGAGAAACTCCGCGCTGCACAAAATCTGCGCTGGAGAAACTCCGCGCTGGAGAAACTCCGCGCTGGAGAAACTCCGCGCTGGAGAAACTCCGTGTTGGAGAAACTCCGCGTTGGATAAACTCCGCGCTGGAGAAACTTCGCGTTGGAGAAATTCTGCGTTGGAGAAAGTCCGCGTTGGAGAAAGACCGCGTTGGAGAAACTCCGCGCTGGAGAAACTCCGCGCTGGATAAACTCCGCGTTTGAGAATCTCCGAACTGGAGAAATTCCGCGTTTGAGAAACTCCGCGATGGAGAAACTCCGCGCTGTAGACACTCTGCGCTGCAGAAACTCCGCGTTGGAGAAACTCCGTGTTGGAGAAACTCCGCGCTGGAGAAACTTCACGTTGGAGAAAATTCTCATTGGAGAAACTCCGCGATGGAGAAACTCCGCGTTGGTGAAAGTCCGCGTTGGAGAAAAGTCCGCGTTGGAGAAAAGTCCGCGCTGGAGAAACTCCGCGCTGGAGAAACTCCTCGCTGGAGAAACTCCGTGTTGGAGAAAATCTGTGTTGGAGAAACTCCATGCTTGAGAAACTCCGTGTTGGAGAAACTCTGTGTTGGAGAAACTCCGCACTGGAGAAACTTCGTGTAGGATAAACTCCGCGTTGGAGAAACTCCGTCCTGCATAAAATCTGCGCTGGAGAAACTCCGCACTAGAGAAACTGCGTTTGAGAAACTTCGGGATGGAGAAACTCCGCGGCGGAGAAACTCCGGGCTGGAGAAACTCCGCGATGTAGAAACTCCGCGCTGGAGAAACTCCGCGTTGGAGAAACTTCGCTTTGGAGAAACTCCGCGCTGCAGAAACTCCGCGCTGGAGAAAGTTCGCGTTGGAGAAACTCCGCGTTGAAGAAACTCCGTTTTGGAGAAAGTCCGCGCTGGAAAAACTCCGCGCTGGAGAAATTCTGCGCTGAAGAAACTCCGCGTTGGAGAAACTCCGCGTTGGAGAAACTCCGTGTGCGAGAAACTCCGCCCTGGAGAAACTGCGCGCTGGAGAAACTCTGTTTTGAAGAAACTCCGAGCTGGAGAAACTCCGCGCTGGAGAAACTCCGTGCTGCATAAAATCTGCGCAGGAGAAACTCCGCGCTGGAGATACTCCGCGCTGGAGAAACTCCGCGCTGGAGAAACTCCGCGCTGAAGAAACTCCGTTTTGCAGAAAGTCCGCGCTGGAAAAACTCCGCGCTGGAGAAATTCCGCGCTGAAGAAACTCCGCGTTGGAGAAACTCCGCGTTGGAGAAACTCCGTACTGGAGAAACTCCGCGCTGAGAAACTCCGGGCTGGAGAAAGTCCGTGTTGGAGAAAGTCCACGCTGGAGAAACTCCGCGTTGGATAAACTCCGCGCTGGTGGAAGTCCGCGCTGGAGAAACTCCAAATTGGAGAAACTCCCAGCTGGAGAAACTCCGCTTTAGAGAAACTCCGCGCTGGAGAAACTCCGCGCTGGAGAAACTCCGCGCTGGAGAAACTCCGTGTTGGAGAAACTCCATGTTGGAGAAACTCCGCGCTGGAGAAACTTCGCGTTGGAGAAAATTCCCGTTGGAGAAACTCTGCGATGGAGAAACTCCGCGTTGGTGAAAGTCCGCGTTGGAGAAAAGTCCGCGTTGGAGAAAAGTCCGCGCTGGAGAAACTCCGCGCTGGAGAAACTCCTCGCTGGAGAAACTCCGTGTTGGAGAAAATCTGTGTTGGATAAACTCCGCGCTTGAGAAACTCCGTGTTGGAGAAAATCTGTGTTGGAGAAACTCCGCACTGGAGAAACTTCGTGTTGGATAAACTCCGCGTTGGAGAAACTCCGTGCTGCATAAAATCTGCGCTGGAGAAACTCCGCACTAGAGAAAATGCGTTTGAGAAACTCCGGGCTGGAGAAACTCCGCGATGTTGAAACTCCGCGCTGGAGAAACTCCGCGCTGGAGAAACTCCGCGCTGGAGAAACTCCGCGATGTTGAAACTCCGCGCTGGAGAAACTCCGCGCTGCAGAAACTCCGCGCTGGAGAAAGTTCGCGTTGGAGAAACTCCGCGTTGAAGAAACTCCGTTTTGGAGAAAGTCCGCGCTGGAAAAACTCCGCGCTGGAGAAATTCTGCGCTGAAGAAACTCCGCGTTGGAGAAACTCCGCGTTGGAGAAACTCCGTGTGCGAGAAACTCCGCCCTGGAGAAACTGCGCGCTGGAGAAACTCTGTTTTGGAGAAACTCCGAGCTGGAGAAACTCCGCGCTGGAGAAACTCCGTGCTGCATAAAATCTGCGCAGGAGAAACTCCGCGCTGGAGATACTCCGCGCTGGAGAAACTCCGCGCTGGAGAAACTCCGCGCTGGAGAAACTCCGCGCTGAAGAAACTCCGTTTTGCAGAAAGTCCGCGCTGGAAAAACTCCGCGCTGGAGAAATTCCGCGCTGAAGAAACTCCGCGTTGGAGAAACTCCGCGTTGGAGAAACTCCGTACTGGAGAAACTCCGCGCTGAGAAACTCCGGGCTGGAGAAAGTCCGTGTTGGAGAAAGTCCGCGCTGGAGAAACTCCGCGTTGGATAAACTCCGCGCTGGTGGAAGTCCGCGCTGGAGAAACTCCAAATTGGAGAAACTCCCAGCTGGAGAAACTCCGCTTTAGAGAAACTCCGCGCTGGAGAAACTCCGCGCTGGAGAAACTCCGCGCTGGAGAAACTCCGTGTTGGAGAAACTCCATGTTGGAGAAACTCCGCGCTGGAGAAACTTCGCGTTGGAGAAAATTCCCGTTGGAGAAACTCTGCGATGGAGAAACTCCGCGTTGGTGAAAGTCCGCGTTGGAGAAAAGTCCGCGTTGGAGAAAAGTCCGCGCTGGAGAAACTCCGCGCTGGAGAAACTCCTCGCTGGAGAAACTCCGTGTTGGAGAAAATCTGTGTTGGATAAACTCCGCGCTTGAGAAACTCCGTGTTGGAGAAACTCTGTGTTGGAGAAACTCCGCACTGGAGAAACTTCGTGTTGGATAAACTCCGCGTTGGAGAAACTCCGTGCTGCATAAAATCTGCGCTGGAGAAACTCCGCACTAGAGAAAATGCGTTTGAGAAACTCCGGGCTGGAGAAACTCCGCGATGTTGAAACTCCGCGCTGGAGAAACTCCGCGCTGGAGAAACTCCGCGATGTTGAAACTCCGCGCTGGAGAAACTCCGCGCTGCAGAAACTCCGCGCTGGAGAAAGTTCGCGTTGGAGAAACTCCGCGTTGAAGAAACTCCGTTTTGGAGAAAGTCCGCGCTGGAAAAACTCCGCGCTGGAGAAATTCTGCGCTGAAGAAACTCCGCGTTGGAGAAACTCCGCGTTGGAGAAACTCCGTGTGCGAGAAACTCCGCCCTGGAGAAACTGCGCGCTGGAGAAACTCTGTTTTGGAGAAACTCCGAGCTGGAGAAACTCCGCGCTGGAGAAACTCCGTGCTGCATAAAATCTGCGCAGGAGAAACTCCGCGCTGGAGATACTCCGCGCTGGAGAAACTCCGCGCTGGAGAAACTCCGCGCTGGAGAAACTCCGCGCTGAAGAAACTCCGTTTTGCAGAAAGTCCGCGCTGGAAAAACTCCGCGCTGGAGAAATTCCGCGCTGAAGAAACTCCGCGTTGGAGAAACTCCGCGTTGGAGAAACTCCGTACTGGAGAAACTCCGCGCTGAGAAACTCCGGGCTGGAGAAAGTCCGTGTTGGAGAAAGTCCGCGCTGGAGAAACTCCGCGTTGGATAAACTCCGCGCTGGTGGAAGTCCGCGCTGGAGAAACTCCAAATTGGAGAAACTCCCAGCTGGAGAAACTCCGCTTTAGAGAAACTCCGCGCTGGAGAAACTCCGCGCTGGAGGAACTCCGCGCTGGAGAAACTCCGCGTTGGAGAAACTCCATGTTGCAGAAACTCCGCGCTGGAGAAACTTCGCGTTGGAGAAAATTCCCGTTGGAGAAACTCTGCGATGGAGAAACTCCGCGTTGGTGAAAGTCCGCGTTTGAGAAAAGTCCGCGTTGGAGAAAAGTCCGCGCTGGAGAAACTCCGCGCTGGAGAAACTCCTCGCTGGAGAAACTCCGTGTTGGAGAAAATCTGTGTTGGATAAACTCCGCGCTTGAGAAACTCCGTGTTGGAGAAACTCTGTGTTGGAGAAACTCCGCACTGGAGAAACTTCGTGTTGGATAAACTCCGCGTTGGAGAAACTCCGTGCTGCATAAAATCTGCGCTGGAGAAACTCCGCACTAGAGAAAATGCGTTTGAGAAACTTCGGGATGGAGAAACTCCGCGGTGGAGAAACTCCGGGCTGGAGAAACTCCGCGATGTAGAAACTCCGCGCTGGAGAAACTCCGCGCTGGAGAAAGTTCGCGTTGGAGAAACTCCGCGTTGAAGAAACTCCGTTTTGGAGAAAGTCCGCGCTGGAAAAACTCCGCGCTGGAGAAATTCCGCGCTGAAGAAACTCCGCGTTGGAGAAACTCCATGTTGGAGAAACTCCGCGTTGGAGATACTACGCGCTGGAGAAACTGCGCTGGAGAAACTCCGTGTGCGAGAAACTCCGCGCTGGAGAAACTCCGCCCTGGAGAAAGTCCGCGCTGGAGAAACTCCGCGCTTGAAAAACTCCGCGCTGGAGAAACTCCACGCTGGAAAAACTCCGCGCAGGAGAAACTCAGCGATGGAGAAACTCCGCGTTGGTGAAAGTCCGCGTTGGAGAAAAGTCCGCGCTGGAGAAACTCCACGCTGAAGAACCCCCGCGCTGGAGCAACTCCGCGTTGGAGAAACTCCGCGCTGGAGAAACTCCGTGCAGCATAAAATCTGCGCTGGAGAAACTCCGCGCTGGAGAAACTCCGCGCTGGAGATACTCCGCGCTGGATAAACTCCGCGATGGAGAAACTCCGTGTTGGAGAAACTCTGCGCTGGAGAAACTTCGCGTTGGAGAAACTGCGCGTTGGAGAAAGTCCGCGTTGGAGAAGCAAAGTCCGCGTTGGAGAAAGACCGCGTTGGAGAAACTCCGCGCTGGTGAAACTCCGGGCTGGAGAAACTCCGCGTTGATGAAACTCCGCCTTAGAGAAAGTCCGTGTTGGAGAAAGACTGCGTTAGAAAAATCCGCGTTGGAGAAACTCCGCGTTGAAGAAAGGCCGCGTTGGAGAAACTCCGCGTTGGAGAAACTCCGCGCTGGAGAAACTCCGTTTTGCAGAAAGTCCGCGCTGGAAAAACTCCGCGCTGGAGAAATTCCGCGCTGAAGAAACTCCGCGTTGGAGAAACTCCGCGTTGGAGAAACTCCGTACTGGAGAAACTCCTCGCTGGAGAAAGTTCGTGTTGGAGAAAGTCCGCGCTGGAGAAACTCCAAATTGGAGAAACTCCGTGCTGGAGAAACTCCGCTTTAGAGAAACTCCGCTTTGGAGAAACTCCGCAATGGAGAAACTCCGCGCTGGAAAAACTCCACGCTGGAGAAACTTCGTTTGGAGAAACTCCGCGTTGGAGAAACTCCGTGCTGGAGAAACTCCGCGCTGCACAAAATCTGCGCTGGAGAAACTCCGCGCTGGAGAAACTCCGCGCTGGAGAAACTCCGCGCTGGAGAAACTCCGTGTTGGAGAAACTCCGCGTTGGATAAACTCCGCGCTGGAGAAACTTCGCGTTGGAGAAATTCTGCGTTGGAGAAAGTCCGCGTTGGAGAAAGACCGCGTTGGAGAAACTCCGCGCTGGAGAAACTCCGCGCTGGATAAACTCCGCGTTTGAGAAACTCCGAATTGGAGAAATTCTGCGTTTGAGAAACTCCACGATGGAGAAACTCCGCGCTGTAGACACTCTGCGCTGCAGAAACTCCGCGTTGGGGAAACTCCGTGTTGGAGAAACTCCGCGCTGGAGAAACTTCACGTTGGAGAAAATTCTCATTGGAGAAACTCCGCGATGGAGAAACTCCGCGTTGGTGAAAGTCCGCGTTGGAGAAAAGTCCGCGTTGGAGAAAAGTCCGCGCTGGAGAAACTCCGCGCTGGAGAAACTCCTCGCTGGAGAAACTCCGTGTTGGAGAAAATCTGTGTTGGAGAAACTCCGTGCTTGAGAAACTTCGTGTTGGAGAAACTCTGTGTTGGAGAAACTCCGCACTGGAGAAACTTCGTGTTGGATAAACTCCGCGTTGGAGAAACTCCGTCCTGCATAAAATCTGCGCTGGAGAAACTCCGCACTAGAGAAACTGCGTTTGAGAAACTTCGGGATGGAGAAACTCCGCGGTGGAGAAACTCCGGGCTGGAGAAACTCCGCGATGTTGAAACTCCGCGCTGGAGAAACTCCGCGCTGCAGAAACTCCGCGCTGGAGAAAGTTCGCGTTGGAGAAACTCCGCGTTGAAGAAACTCCGTTTTGGAGAAAGTCCGCGCTGGAAAAACTCCGCGCTGGAGAAATTCCGCGCTGAAGAAACTCCGCGTTGGAGAAACTCCGCGTTGGAGAAACTCCGTGTGCGAGAAACTCCGCCCTGGAGAAACTGCGCGCTGGAGAAACTCTGTTTTGGAGAAACTCCGAGCTGGAGAAACTCCGCGCTGGAGAAACTCCGTGCTGCATAAAATCTGCGCAGGAGAAACTCCGCGCTGGAGATACTCCGCGCTGGAGAAACTCCGCGCTGGAGAAACTCCGTGTTGGAGAAAATCTGTGTTGGATAAACTCCGCGCTTGAGAAACTCCGTGTTGGAGAAACTCTGTGTTGGAGAAACTCCGCACTGGAGAAACTTCGTGTTGGATAAACTCCGCGTTGGAGAAACTCCGTGCTGCATAAAATCTGCGCTGGAGAAACTCCGCACTAGAGAAAATGCGTTTGAGAAACTTCGGGATGGAGTAACTCCGCGGTGGAGAAACTCCGGGCTGGAGAAACTCCGCGATGTAGAAACTCCGCGCTGGAGAAACTCCGCGCTGGACAAAGTTCGCGTTGGAGAAACTCCGCGTTGAAGAAACTCCGTTTTGGAGAAAGTCCGCGCTGGAAAAACTCCGCGCTGGAGAAATTCCGCGCTGAAGAAACTCCGTGTTGGAGAAACTCCATGTTGGAGAAACTCCGCGTTGGAGATACTCCGCGCTGGAGAAACTGCGCTGGAGAAACTCCGTGTGCGAGAAACTCCGCGCTGGAGAAAGTCCGCGCTGGAGAAACTCCGCGCTTGAAAAACTCCGCGCTGGAGAAACTCCACGCTGGAAAAACTCCGCGCAGGAGAAACTCAGCGATGGAGAAACTCCGCGTTGGTGAAAGTCCGCGTTGGAGAAAAGTCCGCGCTGGAGAAACTCCACGCTGAAGAACCCCCGCGCTGGAGCAACTCCGCGTTGGAGAAACTCCGCGCTGGAGAAACTCCGTGCAGCATAAAATCTGCGCTGGAGAAACTCCGCGCTGGAGATACTCCGCGCTGGATAAACTCCGCGATGGAGAAACTCCGTGTTGGAGAAACTCTGCGCTGGAGAAACTTCGCGTTGGAGAAACTGCGCGTTGGAGAAAGTCCGCGTTGGAGAAGCAAAGTCCGCGTTGGAGAAAGACCGCGTTGGAGAAACTCCGCGCTGGAGAAACTCCGCGCTGGTGAAACTCCGGGCTGGAGAAACTCCGCGTTGATGAAACTCCGCCTTAGAGAAAGTCCGTGTTGGAGAAAGACTGCGTTAGAAAAATCCGCGTTGGAGAAACTCCGCGTTGAAGAAAGGCCGCGTTGGAGAAACTCCGCGCTGGAGAAACTCCGCGCTGGTGAAACTCCGGGCTGGAGAAACTCCGCGTTGATGAAACTCCGCCTTTGAGAAAGTCCGAGTTGGAGAAAGACTGCGTTAGAAAAATCCGCGTTGGAGAAACTCCGCGTTGAAGAAAGGCCGCGTTGGAGAAACTCCGCGTTGGAGAAACTCCGCGCTGGAGAAACTCCGCGCTGGAGAAACTCCGTTTTGCAGAAAGTCCGCGCTGGAAAAACTCCGCGCTGGAGAAATTCCGCGCTGAAGAAACTCCGCGTTGGAGAAACTCCGCGTTGGAGAAACTCCGTACTGGAGAAACTCCTCGCTGGAGAAAGTTCGTGTTGGAGAAAGTCCGCGCTGGAGAAACTCCAAATTGGAGAAACTCCGTGCTGGAGAAACTCCGCTTTAGAGAAACTCCGCTTTGGAGAAACTCCGCAATGGAGAAACTCCGCGCTGGAAAAACTCCACGCTGGAGAAACTTCGTTTGGAGAAACTCCGCGTTGGAGAAACTCCGTGCTGGAGAAACTCCGCGCTGCACAAAATCTGCGCTGGAGAAACTCCGCGCTGGAGAAACTCCGCGCTGGAGAAACTCCGCGCTGGAGAAACTCCGCGCTGGAGAAACTCCGTGTTGGAGAAACTCCGCGTTGGATAAACTCCGCGCTGGAGAAACTTCGCGTTGGAGAAATTCTGCGTTGGAGAAAGTCCGCGTTGGAGAAAGACCGCGTTGGAGAAACTCCGCGCTGGAGAAACTCCGCGCTGGATAAACTCCGCGTTTGAGAAACTCCGAACTGGAGAAATTCTGCGTTTGAGAAACTCCGCGATGGAGAAACTCCGCGCTGTAGACACTGCGCTGCAGAAACTCCGCGTTGGAGAAACTCCGTGTTGGAGAAACTCCGCGCTGGAGAAACTTCACGTTGGAGAAAATTCTCATTGGAGAAACTCCGCGATGGAGAAACTCCGCGTTGGTGAAAGTCCGCGTTGGAGAAAAGTCCGCGTTGGAGAAAAGTCCGCGCTGGAGAAACTCCGCGCTGGAGAAACTCCTCGCTGGAGAAACTCCGTGTTGGAGAAAATCTGTGTTGGAGAAACTCCGTGCTTGAGAAACTCCGTGTTGGAGAAACTCTGTGTTGGAGAAACTCCGCACTGGAGAAACTTCGTGTTGGATAAACTCCGCGTTGGAGAAACTCCGTCCTGCATAAAATCTGCGCTGGAGAAACTCCGCACTAGAGAAACTGCGTTTGAGAAACTTCGGGATGGAGAAACTCCGCGGTGGAGAAACTCCGGGCTGGAGAAACTCCGCGATGTTGAAACTCCGCGCTGGAGAAACTCCGCGCTGCAGAAACTCCGCGCTGGAGAAAGTTCGCGTTGGAGAAACTCCGCGTTGAAGAAACTCCGTTTTGGAGAAAGTCCGCGCTGGAAAAACTCCGCGCTGGAGAAATTCCGCGCTGAAGAAACTCCGCGTTGGAGAAACTCCGCGTTGGAGAAACTCCGTGTGCGAGAAACTCCGCCCTGGAGAAACTGCGCGCTGGAGAAACTCTGTTTTGGAGAAACTCCGAGCTGGAGAAACTCCGCGCTGGAGAAACTCCGTGCTGCATAAAATCTGCGCAGGAGAAACTCCGCGCTGGAGATACTCCGCGCTGGAGAAACTCCGCGCTGGAGAAACTCCGCGCTGAAGAAACTCCGTTTTGCAGAAAGTCCGCGCTGGAAAAACTCCGCGCTGGAGAAATTCCGCGCTGAAGAAACTCCGCGTTGGAGAAACTCCGCGTTGCAGAAACTCCGTACTGGAGAAACTCCGCGCTGAGAAACTCCGGGCTGGAGAAAGTCCGTGTTGGAGAAAGTCCGCGCTGGAGAAACTCCGCGTTGGATAAACTCCGCGCTGGTGGAAGTCCGCGCTGGAGAAACTACAAATTGGAGAAACTCCCAGCTGGAGAAACTCCGCTTTAGAGAAACTCCGCGCTGGAGAAACTCCGCGCTGGAGAAACTCCGCGCTGGAGAAACTCCGCGTTGGAGAAACTCCATGTTGGAGAAACTCCGCGCTGGAGAAACTTCGCGTTGGAGAAAATTCCCGTTGGAGAAACTCTGCGATGGAGAAACTCCGCGTTGGTGAAAGTCCGCGTTGGAGAAAAGTCCGCGTTGGAGAAAAGTCCGCGCTGGAGAAACTCCGCGCTGGAGAAACTCCTCGCTGGAGAAACTCCGTGTTGGAGAAAATCTGTGTTGGATAAACTCCGCGCTTGAGAAACTCCGTGTTGGAGAAACTCTGTGTTGGAGAAACTCCGCACTGGAGAAACTACGTGTTGGATAAACTCCGCGTTGGAGAAACTCCGTGCTGCATAAAATCTGCGCTGGAGAAACTCCGCACTAGAGAAAATGCGTTTGAGAAACTTCGGGATTTAGAAACTCCGCGGTGGAGAAACTCCGGGCTGGAGAAACTCCGCGATGTAGAAACTCCGCGCTGGAGAAACTCCGCGCTGGAGAAAGTTCGCGTTGGAGAAACTCCGCGCTGAAGAAACTCCGCGTTGGAGAAACTCCATGTTGGGGAAAATCCGCGTTGGAGATACTCCGCGCAGGAGAAACTGCGCTGGAGAAACTCCGTGTGCGAGAAACTCCGCGCTGGAGAAACTCCGCGCTGGAGAAAGTCCGCGCTGGAGAAACTCCGCGCTTGAAAAACTCCGCGCTGGAGAAACTCCACGCTGGAAAAACTCCGCGCAGGAGAAACTCAGCGATGGAGAAACTCCGCGTTGGTGAAAGTCCGCGTTGGAGAAAAGTCCGCGCTGGAGAAACTCCACGCTGAAGAACCCCCGCGCTGGAGCAACTCCGCGTTGGAGAAACTCCGCGCTGGAGAAACTCCGTGCAGCATAAAATCTGCGCTGGAGAAACTCCGCGCTGGATAAACTCCGCGATGGAGAAACTCCGTGTTGGAGAAACTCTGCGCTGGAGAAACTTCGCGTTGGAGAAACTGCGCGTTGGAGAAAGTCCGCGTTGGAGAAGCAAAGTCCGCGTTGGAGAAAGACCGCGTTGGAGAAACTCCGCGCTGGAGAAACTCCGCGCTGGTGAAACTCCGGGCTGGAGAAACTCCGCGTTGATGAAACTCCGCCTTAGAGAAAGTCCGTGTTGGAGAAAGACTGCGTTAGAAAAATCCGCGTTGGAGAAACTCCGCGTTGAAGAAAGGCCGCGTTGGAGAAACTCCGCGTTGGAGAAACTCCGCGCTGGAGAAACTCCGCGCTGGAGAAACTCCGTTTTGCAGAAAGTCCGCGCTGGAAAAACTCCGCGCTGGAGAAATTCCGCGCTGAAGAAACTCCGCGTTGGAGAAACTCCGCGTTGGAGAAACTCCGTACTGGAGAAACTCCTCGCTGGAGAAAGTTCGTGTTGGAGAAAGTCCGCGCTGGAGAAACTCCAAATTGGAGAAACTCCGTGCTGGAGAAACTCCGCTTTAGAGAAACTCCGCTTTGGAGAAACTCCGCAATGGAGAAACTCCGCGCTGGAAAAACTCCACGCTGGAGAAACTTCGTTTGGAGAAACTCCGCGTTGGAGAAACTCCGTGCTGGAGAAACTCCGCGCTGCACAAAATCTGCGCTGGAGAAACTCCGCGCTGGAGAAACTCCGCGCTGGAGAAACTCCGCGCTGGAGAAACTCCGTGTTGGAGAAACTCCGCGTTGGATAAACTCCGCGCTGGAGAAACTTCGCGTTGGAAAAATTCTGCGTTGGAGAAAGTCCGCGTTGGAGAAAGACCGCGTTGGAGAAACTCCGCGCTGGAGAAACTCCGCGCTGGATAAACTCCGCGTTTGAGAATCTCCGAACTGGAGAAATTCCGCGTTTGAGAAACTCCGCGATGGAGAAACTCCGCGCTGTAGACACTCTGCGCTGCAGAAACTCCGCGCTGGAGAAACTCCGCGCTGGAGAAATTCCGCGCTGAAGAAACACCGTGTTGGAGAAACTCCGCGCTGGAGAAACTCCGCGTTGGAGAAACTCCGCTTTGGAGAAACTTCGCGCTGGAGAAACTCAGTGATGGAGAAACTCAGCGTTTGGAGAAAGTCCGCGTTGGAGAAAGTCCCCGTTGGAGAAATTCCGCGTTGGGGAAAGTCCGCGTTGGAGGTACTCCGCGTTGAAGAACGTCCGCGTTTTAGAAAATCCGCGTTGGAGAAACTCCGCGCTGGAGAAACTCCGCGCTGGTGAAACTCCGGGCTGGAGAAAATCCGCGTTGGAGAAAGTCCGCGTTGGAGATAGACTGCGTTAGAAAAACTCCACGTTGGAGAAACTCCGCGCTGGAGAAACTCCGTTTTGGAGAAAGTCCGCGCTGGAAAAACTCCGCGCTGTAGACACTCTACGCTGGAGAAACTCCGCGTTGGAGAAACTCCATTTTGGAGAAACTCCGCGCTGGAGAAACTTCGCGTTGGAGAAAATTCTCGTTGGAGAAACTCCGCGATGGAGAAACTCCGCGTTGGTGAAAGTCCGCGTTGGAGAAAAGTCCGCGTTGGAGAAAAGTCCGCGTTGGAGAAAAGTCCGCGCTGGAGAAACTCCGCGCTGGAGAAACTCCTCGCTGGAGAAACTCCGTGTTGGAGAAAATCTGTGTTGGATAAACTCCGCGCTTGAGAAACTCCGTGTTGGAGAAACTCTGTGTTGGAGAAACTCCGCACTGGAGAAACTTCGTGTTGGATAAAATCCGCGTTGGAGAAACTCCGTGCTGCATAAAATCTGCGCTGGAGAAACTCCGCACTAGAGAAAATGCGTTTGAGAAACTTCGGGATGGAGAAACTCCGCGGTGGAGAAACTCCGGGCTGGAGAAACTCCGCGATGTAGAAACTCCGCGCTGGAGAAGCTCCGCGCTGGAGAAACTCCGCGCTGGAGAAAGTTCGCGTTGGAGAAACTCCGCGTTGAAGAAACTCCGTTTTGGAGAAAGTCCGCGCTGGAAAAACTCCGCGCTGGAGAAATTCCGCGCTGAAGAAACTCCGCGTTGGAGAAACTCCGCGTTGGAGAAACTTCGTGTGCGAGAAACTCCGCCCTGGAGAAACTGCGCGCTGGAGAAACTCTGTTTTGGAGAAACTCCGAGATGGAGAAACTCCGCGCTGGAGAAACTCCGTGCTGCATAAAATCTGCGCTGGAGAAACTCCGCGCTGGAGATACTCCGCGCTGGAGAAACTCCGCGCTGGAGAAACTCCGCGCTGAAGAAACTCCGTTTTGAAGAAAGTCCGCGCTGGAAAAACTCCGCGCTGGAGAAATTCCGCGTTGAAGAAACTCCGCGTTGGAGAAACTCCGCGTTGGAGAAACTCCGTACTGGAGAAACTCCGCGCTGGAGAAACTCCGGGCTGGAGAAAGTCCGTGTTGGAGAAAGTCCGCGCTGGAGAAACTCCGCGTTGGATAAACTCCGCGCTGGTGGAAGTCCGCGCTGGAGAAACTCCAAATTGGAGAAACTCCCAGCTGGAGAAACTCCGCTTAGAGAAACTCCGCGCTGGAGAAAGTTCGCGTTGGAGAAACTCCGCGTTGAAGAAACTCCGTTTTGGAGAAAGTCCGCGCTGGAAAAACTCCGCGCTGGAGAAATTCCGCGCTGAAGAAACTCCGCGTTGGAGAAACTCCTCGTTGGAGAAACTCCGTGTGCGAGAAACTCCGCCCTGGAGAAACTGCGCGCTGGAGAAACTCTGTTTTGGAGAAACTCCGAGCTGGAGAAACTCCGCGCTGGAGAAACTCCGCGCTGGAGAAAGTCCGCGCTGGAGAAACTCCGCGCTTGAAAAACTCCGCGCTGGAGAAACTCCACGCTGGAAAAACTCCGCGCTGGAGAAACTCAGCGATGGAGAAACTCCGCGTTGGTGAAAGTCCGCGTTGGAGAAAAGTCCGCGCTGGAGAAACTCCACGCTGAAGAACCCCCGCGCTGGAGCAACTCCGCGTTGGAGAAACTCCGCGCTGGAGAAACTCCGTGCAGCATAAAATCTGCGCTGGAGAAACTCCGCGCTGGAGATACTCCGCGCTGGATAAACTCCGCGATGGAGAAACTCCGTGTTGGAGAAACTCTGCGCTGGAGAAACTTCGCGTTGGAGAAACTGCGCGTTGGAGAAAGTCCGCGTTGGAGAAGCAAAGTCCGCGTTGGAGAAAGACCGCGTTGGAGAAACTCCGCGCTGGAGAAACTCCGCGCTGGTGAAACTCCGGGCTGGAGAAACTCCGCGTTGATGAAACTCCGCCTTAGAGAAAGTCCGTGTTGGAGAAAGACTGCGTTAGAAAAATCCGCGTTGGAGAAACTCCGCGTTGAAGAAAGGCCGCGTTGGAGAAACTCCGCGTTGGAGAAACTCCGCGCTGGAGAAACTCCGCGCTGGAGAAACTCCGTTTTGCAGAAAGTCCGCGCTGGAAAAACTCCGCGCTGGAGAAATTCCGCGCTGAAGAAACTCCGCGTTGGAGAAACTCCGCGTTGGAGAAACTCCGTACTGGAGAAACTCCTCGCTGGAGAAAGTTCGTGTTGGAGAAAGTCCGCGCTGGAGAAACTCCAAATTGGAGAAACTCCGTGCTGGAGAAACTCCGCTTTAGAGAAACTCCGCTTTGGAGAAACTCCGCAATGGAGAAACTCCGCGCTGGAAAAACTCCACGCTGGAGAAACTTCGTTTGGAGAAACTCCGCGTTGGAGAAACTCCGTGCTGGAGAAACTCCGCGCTGCACAAAATCTGCGCTGGAGAAACTCCGCGCTGGAGAAACTCCGCGCTGGAGAAACTCCGCGCTGGAGAAACTCCGTGTTGGAGAAACTCCGCGTTGGATAAACTCCGCGCTGGAGAAACTTCGCGTTGGAGAAATTCTGCGTTGGAGAAAGTCCGCGTTGGAGAAAGACCGCGTTGGAGAAACTCCGCGCTGGAGAAACTCCGCGCTGGATAAACTCCGCGTTTGAGAATCTCCGAACTGGAGAAATTCCGCGTTTGAGAAACTCCGCGATGGAGAAACTCCG
Source organism: Amblyomma americanum (assembly GCF_052857255.1). NCBI lineage: Eukaryota > Metazoa > Arthropoda > Arachnida > Ixodida > Ixodidae > Amblyomma > Amblyomma americanum. The sequence goes on along the minus strand of NC_135497.1, from coordinate 540,198,673 downwards.
CGCTGTAGACACTCTGCGCTGCAGAAACTCCGCGTTGGAGAAACTCCGTGTTGGAGAAACTCCGCGCTGGAGAAACTTCACGTTGGAGAAAATTCTCATTGGAGAAACTCCGCGATGGAGAAACTCCGCGTTGGTGAAAGTCCGCGTTGGAGAAAAGTCCGCGTTGGAGAAAAGTCCGCGCTGGAGAAACTCCGCGCTGGAGAAACTCCTCGCTGGAGAAACTCCGTGTTGGAGAAAATCTGTGTTGGAGAAACTCCGTGCTTGAGAAACTCCGTGTTGGAGAAACTCTGTGTTGGAGAAACTCCGCACTGGAGAAACTTCGTGTTGGATAAACTCCGCGTTGGAGAAACTCCGTCCTGCATAAAATCTGCGCTGGAGAAACTCCGCACTAGAGAAACTGCGTTTGAGAAACTTCGGGATGGAGAAACTCCGCGGCGGAGAAACTCCGGGCTGGAGAAACTCCGCGATGTAGAAACTCCGCGCTGGAGAAACTCCGCGTTGGAGAAACTCCGCTTTGGAGAAACTCCGCGCTGGAGAAACTCAGCGATGGAGAAACTCAGCGTTGGAGAAATTCCGCGTTGGGGAAAGTCCGCGTTGGAGGTACTCCGCGTTGAGGAACGTCCGCGTTGGAGAAAATCCGCGTTGGAGAAACTCCGCGCTGGAGAAACTTCGCGTTGGAGAAACTGCGCGTTGGAGAAACTCCGCGTTGGAGAAACTCTGCGTTGGAGAAATTCTGCGCTGGAGAAAGTCCGCGTTGGAGAAACTCCGCGTTGGACAAACTCCGCGTTGGAGAAATTCCGAGCTGGAGAAACTCCGCGCTGGTGAAACTCCGGGCTGGAGAAACTCCGCGCTGTAGACACTCTACGCTGGAGAAACTCCGCGTTGGAGAAACTCCATGTTGGAGAAACTCCGCGCTGGAGAAACTTCGCGTTGGAGAAAATTCTCGTTGGAGAAACTCCGCAATGGAGAAACTCCTCGCTGCAGAAACTCCGTGTTTGAGACAATTTGTGTTGGATAAACTCCGCGCTTGAGAAACTCCGTGTTGGAGAAACTCTGTGTTGGAGAAACTCCGCACTGGAGAAACTTCGTGTTGGATAAACTCCGCGTTGGAGAAACTCCGTGCTGCATAAAATCTGCGCTGGAGAAACTCCGCACTAGAGAAAATGCGTTTGAGAAACTTCGGGATGAAGAAACTCCGCGGTGGAGAAACTCCGGGCTGGAGAAACTCCGCGATGTAGAAACTCCGCGCTGGAGAAACTCCGCGCTGGAGAACGTTCGCGTTGGAGAAACTCCGCGTTGAAGAAACTCCGCGCTGGAGAAATTCCGCGCTGAAGAAGCACCGTGTTGGAGAAACTCCGCGCTGGAGAAACTCCGCGTTGGAGAAACTCCGCTTTGGAGAAACTTCGCGCTGGAGAAACTCAGCGATGGAGAAACTCAGCGTTTGGAGAAAGTCCGCGTTGGAGAAAGTCCCCGTTGGAGAAATTCCGCGTTGGGGAAAGTCCGCGTTGGAGGTACTCCGCGTTGAAGAACGTCCGCGTTTTAGAAAATCCGCGTTGGAGAAACTCCGCGCTGGAGAAACTCCGCGCTGGTGAAACTCCGGGCTGGAGAAAATCCGCGTTGGAGAAAGTCCGCGTTGGAGATAGACTGCGTTAGAAAAACTCCACGTTGGAGAAACTCCGCGCTGGAGAAACTCCGTTTTGGAGAAAGTCCGCGCTGGAAAAACTCCGCGCTGTAGACACTCTACGCTGGAGAAACTCCGCGTTGGAGAAACTCCATTTTGGAGAAACTCCGCGCTGGAGAAACTTCGCGTTGGAGAAAATATTCGTTGGAGAAACTCCGCGATGGAGAAACTCCGCGTTGGTGAAAGTCCGCGTTGGAGAAAAGTCCGCGTTGGAGAAAAGTCCGCGTTGGAGAAAAGTCCGCGCTGGAGAAACTCCGCGCTGGAGAAACTCCTCGCTGGAGAAACTCCGTGTTGGAGAAAATCTGTGTTGGATAAACTCCGCGCTTGAGAAACTCCGTGTTGGAGAAACTCTGTGTTGGAGAAACTCCGCACTGGAGAAACTTCGTGTTGGATAAAATCCGCGTTGGAGAAACTCCGTGCTGCATAATATCTGCGCTGGAGAAACTCCGCACTAGAGAAAATGCGTTTGAGAAACTTCGGGATGGAGAAACTCCGCGGTGGAGAAACTCCGGGCTGGAGAAACTCCGCGATGTAGAAACTCCGCGCTGGAGAAACTCCGCTTTGGAGAAACTTCGCGCTGGAGAAACTCAGCGATGGAGAAACTCAGCGTTTGGAGAAAGTCCGCGTTGGAGAAAGTCCCCGTTGGAGAAATTCCGCGTTGGGGAAAGTCCGCGTTGGAGGTACTCCGCGTTGAAGAACGTCCGCGTTTTAGAAAATCCGCGTTGGAGAAACTCCGCGCTGGAGAAACTCCGCGCTGGTGAAACTCCGGGCTGGAGAAAATCCGCGTTGGAGAAAGTCCGCGTTGGAGATAGACTGCGTTAGAAAAACTCCACGTTGGAGAAACTCCGCGCTGGAGAAACTCCGTTTTGGAGAAACTCCGCGCTGGAGAAACTCCTCGCTGGAGAAACTCCGTGTTGGAGAAAATCTGTGTTGGAGAAACTCCGTGCTTGAGAAACTCCGTGTTGGAGAAACTCTGTGTTGGAGAAACTCCGCACTGGAGAAACTTCGTGTTGGATAAACTCCGCGTTGGAGAAACTCCGTCCTGCATAAAATCTGCGCTGGAGAAACTCCGCACTAGAGAAACTGCGTTTGAGAAACTTCGGGATGGAGAAACTCCGCGGCGGAGAAACTCCGGGCTGGAGAAACTCCGCGATGTAGAAACTCCGCGCTGGAGAAACTCCGCGTTGGAGAAACTCCGCTTTGGAGAAACTCCGCGCTGGAGAAACTCAGCGATGGAGAAACTCAGCGTTGGAGAAATTCCGCGTTGGGGAAAGTCCGCGTTGGAGGTACTCCGCGTTGAGGAACGTCCGCGTTGGAGAAAATCCGCGTTGGAGAAACTCCGCGCTGGAGAAACTTCGCGTTGGAGAAACTGCGCGTTGGAGAAACTCCGCGTTGGAGAAACTCTGCGTTGGAGAAATTCTGCGCTGGAGAAAGTCCGCGTTGGAGAAACTCCGCGTTGGACAAACTCCGCGTTGGAGAAATTCCGAGCTGGAGAAACTCCGCGCTGGTGAAACTCCGGGCTGGAGAAACTCCGCGCTGTAGACACTCTACGCTGGAGAAACTCCGCGTTGGAGAAACTCCATGTTGGAGAAACTCCGCGCTGGAGAAACTTCGCGTTGGAGAAAATTCTCGTTGGAGAAACTCCGCGATGGAGAAACTCCTCGCTGGAGAAACTCCGTGTTTGAGACAATTTGTGTTGGATAAACTCCGCGCTTGAGAAACTCCGTGTTGGAGAAACTCTGTGTTGGAGAAACTCCGCACTGGAGAAACTTCGTGTTGGATAAACTCCGCGTTGGAGAAACTCCGTGCTGCATAAAATCTGCGCTGGAGAAACTCCGCACTAGAGAAAATGCGTTTGAGAAACTTCGGGATGAAGAAACTCCGCGGTGGAGAAACTCCGGGCTGGAGAAACTCCGCGATGTAGAAACTCCGCGCTGGAGAAACTCCGCGCTGGAGAACGTTCGCGTTGGAGAAACTCCGCGTTGAAGAAACTCCGCGCTGGAGAAATTCCGCGCTGAAGAAGCACCGTGTTGGAGAAACTCCGCGCTGGAGAAACTCCGCGTTGGAGAAACTCCGCTTTGGAGAAACTTCGCGCTGGAGAAACTCAGCGATGGAGAAACTCAGCGTTTGGAGAAAGTCCGCGTTGGAGAAAGTCCCCGTTGGAGAAATTCCGCGTTGGGGAAAGTCCGCGTTGGAGGTACTCCGCGTTGAAGAACGTCCGCGTTTTAGAAAATCCGCGTTGGAGAAACTCCGCGCTGGAGAAACTCCGCGCTGGTGAAACTCCGGGCTGGAGAAAATCCGCGTTGGAGAAAGTCCGCGTTGGAGATAGACTGCGTTAGAAAAACTCCACGTTGGAGAAACTCCGCGCTGGAGAAACTCCGTTTTGGAGAAAGTCCGCGCTGGAAAAACTCCGCGCTGTAGACACTCTACGCTGGAGAAACTCCGCGTTGGAGAAACTCCATTTTGGAGAAACTCCGCGCTGGAGAAACTTCGCGTTGGAGAAAATATTCGTTGGAGAAACTCCGCGATGGAGAAACTCCGCGTTGGTGAAAGTCCGCGTTGGAGAAAAGTCCGCGTTGGAGAAAAGTCCGCGTTGGAGAAAAGTCCGCGCTGGAGAAACTCCGCGCTGGAGAAACTCCTCGCTGGAGAAACTCCGTGTTGGAGAAAATCTGTGTTGGATAAACTCCGCGCTTGAGAAACTCCGTGTTGGAGAAACTCTGTGTTGGAGAAACTCCGCACTGGAGAAACTTCGTGTTGGATAAAATCCGCGTTGGAGAAACTCCGTGCTGCATAATATCTGCGCTGGAGAAACTCCGCACTAGAGAAAATGCGTTTGAGAAACTTCGGGATGGAGAAACTCCGCGGTGGAGAAACTCCGGGCTGGAGAAACTCCGCGATGTAGAAACTCCGCGCTGGAGAAACTCCGCGCTGGAAAAACTCCGCGCTGGAGAAATTCCGCGCTGAAGAAACTCCGCGTTGGAGAAACTCCGCGTTGGAGAAACTTCGTGTGCGAGAAACTCCGCCCTGGAGAAACTGCGCGCTGGAGAAACTCTGTTTTGGAGAAACTCCGAGCTGGAGAAACTCCGCGCTGGAGAAACTCCGTGCTGCATAAAATCTGCGCTGGAGAAACTCCGCGCTGGAGATACTCCGCGCTGGAGAAACTCCGCGCTGGAGAAACTCCGCGCTGGAGAAACTCCGCGCTGAAGAAACTCCGTTTTGAAGAAAGTCCGCGCTGGAAAAACTCCGCGCTGGAGAAATTCCGCGTTGAAGAAATTCCGCGTTGGAGAAACTCCGCGTTGGAGAAACTCCGTACTGGAGAAACTCCGCGCTGGAGAAACTCCGGGCTGGAGAAAGTCCGTGTTGGAGAAAGTCCGCGCTGGAGAAACTCCGCGTTGGATAAACTCCGCGCTGGTGGAAGTCCGCGCTGGAGAAACTCCAAATTGGAGAAACTCCCAGCTGGAGAAACTCCGCTTTAGAGAAACTCCGCGCTGGAGAAAGTTCGCGTTGGAGAAACTCCGCGTTGAAGAAACTCCGTTTTGGAGAAAGTCCGCGCTGGAAAAACTCCGCGCTGGAGAAATTCCGCGCTGAAGAAACTCCGCGTTGGAGAAACTCCTCGTTGGAGAAACTCCGTGTGCGAGAAACTCCGCCCTGGAGAAACTGCGCGCTGGAGAAACTCTGTTTTGGAGAAACTCCGAGCTGGAGAAACTCCGCGCTGGAGAAACTCCGTGCTGCATAAAATCTGCGCTGGAGAAACTCCGCGCTGGAGATACTCCGCGCTGGAGAAACTCCGCGCTGGAGAAACTCCGCGCTGAAGAAACTCCGTTTTGCAGAAAGTCCGCGCTGGAAAAACTCTGCGCTGGAGAAATTCCGCGCTGAAGAAACTCCGCGTTGGAGAAACTCCGCGTTGGAGAAACTCCGCGTTGGAGAAACTCCGTGCTGGAGAGACTCCGCGCTGCATAAAATCTGCGCTGGAGAAACTCCGCGCTGGAGAAACTCCGCGCTGGAGAAACTCCGCGCTGGAGAAACTCCGCGTTGGAGAAACTCCATGTTGGAGAAACGCCGCGCTGGAGAAACTCCGCGTTGGTGAAAGTCCGCGTTGGAGAAAAGTCCGCGCTGGAGAAACTCCGCGCTGAAGAAACTCCGTTTTGAAGAAAGTCCGCGCTGGAAAAACTCCGCGCTGGAGAAATTCCGCGTTGAAGAAACTCCGCGTTGGAGAAACTCCGCGTTGGAGAAACTCCGTACTGGAGAAACTCCGCGCTGGAGAAACTCCGGGCTGGAGAAAGTCCGTGTTGGAGAAAGTCCGCGCTGGAGAAACTCCGCGTTGGATAAACTCCGCGCTGGTGGAAGTCCGCACTGGAGAAACTCCAAATTGGAGAAACTCCCAGCTGGAGAAACTCCGCTTTAGAGAAACTCCGCGCTGGAGAAAGTTCGCGTTGGAGAAACTCCGCGTTGAAGAAACTCCGTTTTGGAGAAAGTCCGCGCTGGAAAAACTCCGCGCTGGAGAAACTCCGCGCTGAAGAAACTCCGCGTTGGAGAAACTCCTCGTTGGAGAAACTCCGTGTGCGAGAAACTCCGCCCTGGAGAAACTGCGCGCTGGAGAAACTGTTTTGGAGAAACTCCGAGCTGGAGAAACTCCGCGCTGGAGAAACTCCGCGCTGGAGAAAGTCCGCGCTGGAGAAACTCCGCGCTTGAAAAACTCCGCGCTGGAGAAACTCCACGCTGGAAAAACTCCGCGCTGGAGAAACTCAGCGATGGAGAAACTCCGCGTTGGTGAAAGTCCGCGTTGGAGAAAAGTCCGCGCTGGAGAAACTCCACGCTGAAGAACCCCCGCGCTGGAGCAACTCCGCGTTGGAGAAACTCCGCGCTGGAGAAACTCCGTGCAGCATAAAATCTGCGCTGGAGAAACTCCGCGCTGGAGATACTCCGCGCTGGATAAACTCCGCGATGGAGAAACTCCGTGTTGGAGAAACTCTGCGCTGGAGAAACTTCGCGTTGGAGAAACTGCGCGTTGGAGAAAGTCCGCGTTGGAGAAGCAAAGTCCGCGTTGGAGAAAGACCGCGTTGGAGAAACTCCGCGCTGGAGAAACTCCGCGCTGGTGAAACTCCGGGCTGGAGAAACTCCGCGTTGATGAAACTCCGCCTTAGAGAAAGTCCGTGTTGGAGAAAGACTGCGTTAGAAAAATCCGCGTTGGAGAAACTCCGCGTTGAAGAAAGGCCGCGTTGGAGAAACTCCGCGTTGGAGAAACTCCGCGCTGGAGAAACTCCGCGCTGGAGAAACTCCGTTTTGCAGAAAGTCCGCGCTGGAAAAACTCCGCGCTGGAGAAATTCCGCGCTGAAGAAACTCCGCGTTGGAGAAACTCCGCGTTGGAGAAACTCCGTACTGGAGAAACTCCTCGCTGGAGAAAGTTCGTGTTGGAGAAAGTCCGCGCTGGAGAAACTCCAAATTGGAGAAACTCCGTGCTGGAGAAACTCCGCTTTAGAGAAACTCCGCTTTGGAGAAACTCCGCAATGGAGAAACTCCGCGCTGGAAAAACTCCACGCTGGAGAAACTTCGTTTGGAGAAACTCCGCGTTGGAGAAACTCCGTGCTGGAGAAACTCCGCGCTGCACAAAATCTGCGCTGGAGAAACTCCGCGCTGGAGAAACTCCGCGCTGGAGAAACTCCGCGCTGGAGAAACTCCGTGTTGGAGAAACTCCGCGTTGGATAAACTCCGCGCTGGAGAAACTTCGCGTTGGAGAAATTCTGCGTTGGAGAAAGTCCGCGTTGGAGAAAGACCGCGTTGGAGAAACTCCGCGCTGGAGAAACTCCGCGCTGGATAAACTCCGCGTTTGAGAATCTCCGAACTGGAGAAATTCCGCGTTTGAGAAACTCCGCGATGGAGAAACTCCGCGCTGTAGACACTCTGCGCTGCAGAAACTCCGCGTTGGAGAAACTCCGTGTTGGAGAAACTCCGCGCTGGAGAAACTTCACGTTGGAGAAAATTCTCATTGGAGAAACTCCGCGATGGAGAAACTCCGCGTTGGTGAAAGTCCGCGTTGGAGAAAAGTCCGCGTTGGAGAAAAGTCCGCGCTGGAGAAACTCCGCGCTGGAGAAACTCCTCGCTGGAGAAACTCCGTGTTGGAGAAAATCTGTGTTGGAGAAACTCCGTGCTTGAGAAACTCCGTGTTGGAGAAACTCTGTGTTGGAGAAACTCCGCACTGGAGAAACTTCGTGTTGGATAAACTCCGCGTTGGAGAAACTCCGTCCTGCATAAAATCTGCGCTGGAGAAACTCCGCACTAGAGAAACTGCGTTTGAGAAACTTCGGGATGGAGAAACTCCGCGGCGGAGAAACTCCGGGCTGGAGAAACTCCGCGATGTAGAAACTCCGCGCTGGAGAAACTCCGCGTTGGAGAAACTCCGCTTTGGAGAAACTCCGCGCTGGAGAAACTCAGCGATGGAGAAACTCAGCGTTGGAGAAATTCCGCGTTGGGGAAAGTCCGCGTTGGAGGTACTCCGCGTTGAGGAACGTCCGCGTTGGAGAAAATCCGCGTTGGAGAAACTCCGCGCTGGAGAAACATCGCGTTGGAGAAACTGCGCGTTGGAGAAACTCCGCGTTGGAGAAACTCTGCGTTGGAGAAATTCTGCGCTGGAGAAAGTCCGCGTTGGAGAAACTCCGCGTTGGACAAACTCCGCGTTGGAGAAATTCCGAGCTGGAGAAACTCCGCGCTGGTGAAACTCCGGGCTGGAGAAACTCCGCGCTGTAGACACTCTACGCTGGAGAAACTCCGCGTTGGAGAAACTCCATGTTGGAGAAACTCCGCGCTGGAGAAACTTCGCGTTGGAGAAAATTCTCGTTGGAGAAACTCCGCGATGGAGAAACTCCTCGCTGGAGAAACTCCGTGTTTGAGACAATTTGTGTTGGATAAACTCCGCGCTTGAGAAACTCCGTGTTGGAGAAACTCTGTGTTGGAGAAACTCCGCACTGGAGAAACTTCGTGTTGGATAAACTCCGCGTTGGAGAAACTCCGTGCTGCATAAAATCTGCGCTGGAGAAACTCCGCACTAGAGAAAATGCGTTTGAGAAACTTCGGGATGAAGAAATTCCGCGGTGGAGAAACTCCGGGCTGGAGAAACTCCGCGATGTAGAAACTCCGCGCTGGAGAAACTCCGCGCTGGAGAACGTTCGCGTTGGAGAAACTCCGCGTTGAAGAAACTCCGCGCTGGAGAAATTCCGCGCTGAAGAAGCACCGTGTTGGAGAAACTCCGCGCTGGAGAAACTCCGCGTTGGAGAAACTCCGCTTTGGAGAAACTTCGCGCTGGAGAAACTCAGCGATGGAGAAACTCAGCGTTTGGAGAAAGTCCGCGTTGGAGAAAGTCCCCGTTGGAGAAATTCCGCGTTGGGGAAAGTCCGCGTTGGAGGTACTCCGCGTTGAAGAACGTCCGCGTTTTAGAAAATCCGCGTTGGAGAAACTCCGCGCTGGAGAAACTCCGCGCTGGTGAAACTCCGGGCTGGAGAAAATCCGCGTTGGAGAAAGTCCGCGTTGGAGATAGACTGCGTTAGAAAAACTCCACGTTGGAGAAACTCCGCGCTGGAGAAACTCCGTTTTGGAGAAAGTCCGCGCTGGAAAAACTCCGCGCTGTAGACACTCTACGCTGGAGAAACTCCGCGTTGGAGAAACTCCATTTTGGAGAAACTCCGCGCTGGAGAAACTTCGCGTTGGAGAAAATATTCGTTGGAGAAACTCCGCGATGGAGAAACTCCGCGTTGGTGAAAGTCCGCGTTGGAGAAAAGTCCGCGTTGGAGAAAAGTCCGCGTTGGAGAAAAGTCCGCGCTGGAGAAACTCCGCGCTGGAGAAACTCCTCGCTGGAGAAACTCCGTGTTGGAGAAAATCTGTGTTGGATAAACTCCGCGCTTGAGAAACTCCGTGTTGGAGAAACTCTGTGTTGGAGAAACTCCGCACTGGAGAAACTTCGTGTTGGATAAAATCCGCGTTGGAGAAACTCCGTGCTGCATAATATCTGCGCTGGAGAAACTCCGCACTAGAGAAAATGCGTTTGAGAAACTTCGGGATGGAGAAACTCCGCGGTGGAGAAACTCCGGGCTGGAGAAACTCCGCGATGTAGAAACTCCGCGCTGGAGAAACTCCGCGCTGGAAAAACTCCGCGCTGGAGAAATTCCGCGCTGAAGAAACTCCGCGTTGGAGAAACTCCGCGTTGGAGAAACTTCGTGTGCGAGAAACTCCGCCCTGGAGAAACTGCGCGCTGGAGAAACTCTGTTTTGGAGAAACTCCGAGCTGGAGAAACTCCGCGCTGGAGAAACTCCGTGCTGCATAAAATCTGCGCTGGAGAAACTCCGCGCTGGAGATACTCCGCGCTGGAGAAACTCCGCGCTGGAGAAACTCCGCGCTGGAGAAACTCCGCGCTGAAGAAACTCCGTTTTGAAGAAAGTCCGCGCTGGAAAAACTCCGCGCTGGAGAAATTCCGCGTTGAAGAAACTCCGCGTTGGAGAAACTCCGCGTTGGAGAAACTCCGTACTGGAGAAACTCCGCGCTGGAGAAACTCCGGGCTGGAGAAAGTCCGTGTTGGAGAAAGTCCGCGCTGGAGAAACTCCGCATTGGATAAACTCCGCGCTGGTGGAAGTCCGCGCTGGAGAAACTCCAAATTGGAGAAACTCCCAGCTGGAGAAACTCCGCTTTAGAGAAACTCCGCGCTGGAGAAAGTTCGCGTTGGAGAAACTCCGCGTTGAAGAAACTCCGTTTTGGAGAAAGTCCGCGCTGGAAAAACTCCGCGCTGGAGAAATTCCGCGCTGAAGAAACTCCGCGTTGGAGAAACTCCTCGTTGGAGAAACTCCGTGTGCGAGAAACTCCGCCCTGGAGAAACTGCGCGCTGGAGAAACTCTGTTTTGGAGAAACTCCGAGCTGGAGAAACTCCGCGCTGGAGAAACTCCGTGCTGCATAAAATCTGCGCTGGAGAAACTCCGCGCTGGAGATACTCCGCGCTGGAGAAACTCCGCGCTGGAGAAACTCCGCGCTGAAGAAACTCCGTTTTGCAGAAAGTCCGCGCTGGAAAAACTCCGCGCTGGAGAAATTCCGCGCTGAAGAAACTCCGCGTTGGAGAAACTCCGCGTTGGAGAAACTCCGTACTGGAGAAACTCCGCGCTGGAGAAACTCCGGGCTGGAGAAAGTCCGTGTTGGAGAAAGTCCGCGCTGGAGAAACTCCGCGTTGGATAAACTCCGCGCTGGTGGAAGTCCGCGCTGGAGAAACTCCAAATTGGAGAAACTCCCAGCTGGAGAAACTCCGCTTTAGAGAAACTCCGCTTTGGAGAAACTCCGGAATGGAGAAACTCCGCGCTGGAAAAAGTACACGCTGGAGAAATTTCGTTTGGAGAAACTCCGCGTTGGAGAAACTCCGTGCTGGAGAGACTCCGCGCTGCATAAAATCTGCGCTGGAGAAACTCCGCGCTGGAGAAACTCCGCGCTGGAGAAACTCCGCGTTGGAGAAACTCCATGTTGGAGAAACTCCGCACTGGAGAAACTTCGTGTTGGATAAACTCCGCGTTGGAGAAACTCCGTGCTGCATAAAATCTGCGCTGGAGAAACTCCGCACTAGAGAAAATGCGTTTGAGAAACTTCGGGATGGAGAAACTCCGCGGTGGTGAAACTCCGGGCTGGAGAAATTCCGCGATGTAGAAACTCCGCGCTGGAGAAACTCCGCGCTGGAGAAAGTTCGCGTTGGAGAAACTCCGCGTTGAAGAAACTCCGTTTTGGAGAAAGTCCGCGCTGGAAAACTCCGCGCTGGAGAAATTCCGCGCTGAAGAAACTCCGCGTTGGAGAAACTCCATGTTGGAGAAACTCCGCGTTGGAGATACTACGCGCTGGAGAAACTGCGCTGGAGAAACTCCGTGTGCGAGAAACTCCGCGCTGGAGAAACTCCGCGCTGGAGAAAGTCCGCGCTGGAGAAACTCCGCGCTTGAAAAACTCCGCGCTGGAGAAATTCCACGCTGGAAAAACTCCGCGCAGGAGAAACTCAGCGATGGAGAAATTCCGCGTTGGTGAAAGTCCGCGTTGGAGAAAAGTCCGCGCTGGAGAAACTCCACGCTGAAGAACCCCCGCGCTGGAGCAACTCCGCGTTGGAGAAACTCCGCGCTGGAGAAACTCCGTGCAGCATAAAATCTGCGCTGGAGAAACTCCGCGCTGGAGATACTCCGCGCTGGATAAACTCCGCGATGGAGAAACTCCGTGTTGGAGAAACTCTGCGCTGGAGAAACTGCGCGTTGGAGAAAGTCCGCGTTGGAGAAGCAAAGTCCGCGTTGGAGAAAGACCGCGTCGGAGAAACTCCGCGCTGGAGAAACTCCGCGCTGGTGAAACTCCGGGCTGGAGAAACTCCGCGTTGATGAAACTCCGCCTTAGGGAAAGTCCGTGTTGGAGAAAGACTGCGTTAGAAAAATCCGCGTTGGAGAAAGTCCGCGTTGGAGAAACTCCGCGTTGAAGAAAGGCCGCGTTGGAGAAACTCCGCGTTGGAGAAACTCCGCGCTGGAGAAACTCCGCGCTGGAGAAACTCCGTTTTGCAGAAAGTCCGCGCTGGAAAAACTCCGCGCTGGAGAAATTCCGCGCTGAAGAAACTCCGCGTTGGAGAAACTCCGCGTTGGAGAAACTCCGTACTGGAGAAACTCCTCGCTGGAGAAAGTTCCTGTTGGAGAAAGTCCGCGCTGGAGAAACTCCAAATTGGAGAAACTTCGTGCTGGAGAAACTCCGCTTTAGAGAAACTCCGCTTTGGAGAAACTCCGCAATGGAGAAACTCCGCGCTGGAAAAACTCCACGCTGGAGAAACTTCGTTTGGAGAAACTCCGCGTCGGAGAAACTCCGTGCTGGAGAAACTCCGCGCTGCACAAAATCTGCGCTGGAGAAATTCCGCGCTGGAGAAACTCCGCGCTGGAGAAACTCCGCGCTGGAGAAACTCCGTGTTGGAGAAACTCCGCGTTGGATAAACTCCGCGCTGGAGAAACTTCGCGTTGGAGAAATTCTGCGTTGGAGAAAGTCCGCGTTGGAGAAAGACCGCGTTGGAGAAACTCCGCGCTGGAGAAACTCCGCGCTGGATAAACTCCGCGTTTGAGAAACTCCGAACTGGAGAAATTCCGCGTTTGAGAAACTCCGCGATGGAGAAACTCCGCGCTGTAGACACTCTGCGCTGCAGAAACTCCGCGTTAGAGAAACTCCGTGTTGGAGAAACTCCGCGCTGGAGAAACTTCACGTTGGAGAAAATTCTCATTGGAGAAACTCCGCGATGGAGAAACTCCGCGTTGGTGAAAGTCCGCGTTGGAGAAAAGTCCGCGTTGGAGAAAAGTCCGCGCTGGAGAAACTCCGCGCTGGAGAAACTCCTCGCTGGAGAAACTCCGTGTTGGAGAAAATCTGTGTTGGAGAAACTCCGTGCTTGAGAAACTCCGTGTTGGAGAAACTCTGTGTTGGAGAAACTCCGCACTGGAGAAACTTCGTGTTGGATAAACACCGCGTTGGAGAAACTCCGTCCTGCATAAAATCTGCGCTGGAGAAACTCCGCACTAGAGAAACTGCGTTTGAGAAACTTCGGGATGGAGAAACTCCGCGGCGGAGAAACTCCGGGCTGGAGAAACTCCGCGATGTAGAAACTCCGCGCTGGAGAAACTCCGCGTTGGAGAAACTCCGCTTTGGAGAAACTCCGCGCTGGAGAAACTCAGCGATGGAGAAACTCAGCGTTGGAGAAATTCCGCGTTGGGGAAAGTCCGCGTTGGAGGTACTCCGCGTTGAAAAACGTCCGCGTTGGAGAAAATCCGCGTTGGAGAAACTCCGCGCTGGAGAAACTTCGCGTTGGAGAAACTGCGCGTTGGAGAAACTCTGCGTTGGAGAAATTTTGCGCTGGAGAAAGTCCGCGTTGGAGAAACTCCGCGTTGGACAAACTCCGCGTTGGAGAAATTCCGAGCTGGAGAAACTCCGCGCTGGTGAAACTCCGGGCTGGAGAAACTCCGCGCTGTAGACACTCTACGCCGGAGAAACTCCGCGTTGGAGAAACTCCATGTTGGAGAAACTCCGCGCTGGAGAAACTTCGCGTTGGAGAAAATTCTCGTTGGAGAAACTCCGCGATGGAGAAACTTCTCGCTGGAGAAACTCCGTGTTTGAGAAAATCTGTGTTGGATAAACTCCGCGCTTGAGAAACTCCGTGTTGGAGAAACTCTGTGTTGGAGAAACTCCGCACTGGAGAAACTTCGTGTTGGATAAACTCCGCGTTGGAGAAACTCCGTGCTGCATAAAATCTGTGCTGGAGAAACTCCGCACTAGAGAAAATGCGTTTGAGAAACTTCGGGATGGAGAAACTCCGCGGTGGAGAAACTCCGGGCTGGAGAAACTCCGCGATGTAGAAACTCCGCGCTGGAGAAACTCCGCGCTGGAGAAAGTTCGCGTTGGAGAAACTCCGCGTTGAAGAAACTCCGCGCTGGAGAAATTCCGCGCTGAAGAAGCACCGTGTTGGAGAAACTCCGCGCTGGAGAAACTCCGCGTTGGAGAAACTCCGCTTTGGAGAAACTTCGCGCTGGAGAAACTCAGCGATGGAGAAACTCAGCGTTTGGAGAAAGTCCGCGTTGGAGAAAGTCCCCGTTGGAGAAATTCCGCGTTGGGGAAAGTCCGCGTTGGAGGTACTCCGCGTTGAAGAACGTCCGCGTTTTAGAAAATCCGCGTTGGAGAAACTCCGCGCTGGAGAAACTCCGCGCTGGTGAAACTCCGGGCTGGAGAAACTCCGCGTTGGAGAAAGTCCGCGTTGGAGATAGACTGCGTTAGAAAAACTCCACGTTGGAGAAACTCCGCGCTGGAGAAACTCCGTTTTGGAGAAAGTCCGCGCTGGAAAAACTCCGCGCTGTAGACACTCTACGCTGGAGAAACTCCGCGTTGGAGAAACTCCATTTTGGAGAAACTCCGCGCTGGAGAAACTTCGCGTTGGAGAAAATTCTCGTTGGAGAAACTCCGCGATGGAGAAACTCCGCGTTCGTGAAACTCCGCGTTGGAGTAAAGTCCGCGTTGGAGAAAAGTCCGCGTTGGAGAAAAGTCCGCGCTGGAGAAACTCCGCGCTGGAGAAACTCCTCGCTGGAGAAACTCCGTGTTGGAGAAAATCTGTGTTGGATAAACTCCGCGCTTGAGAAACTCCGTGTTGGAGAAACTCTGTGTTGGAGAAACTCCGAACTGGAGAAACTTCGTGTTGGATAAACTCCGCGTTGGAGAAACTCCGTGCTGCATAAAATCTGCGCTGGAGAAACTCCGCACTAGAGAAAATGCGTTTGAGAAACTTCGGGATGGAGAAACTCCGCGGTGGAGAAACTCCGGGCTGGAGAAACTCCGCGATGTAGAAACTCCGCGCTGGAGAAACTCCGCGCTGGAGAAACTGCGCGCTGGAGAAAGTTCGCGTTGGAGAAACTCCGCGTTGAAGAAACTCCGTTTTGGAGAAAGTCCGCGCTGGAAAAACTCCGCGCTGGAGAAATTCCGCGCTGAAGAAACTCCGCGTTGGAGAAACTCCGCGTTGGAGAAACTTCGTGTGCGAGAAACTCCGCCCTGGAGAAAGTGCGCGCTGGAGCAACTCTGTTTTGGAGAAACTCCGAGCTGGAGAAACTCCGCGCTGGAGAAACTCCGTGCTGCATAAAATCTGCGCTGGAGAAACTCCGCGCTGGAGATACTCCGCGCTGGAGAAACTCCGCGCTGGAGAAACTCCGTTTTGAAGAAAGTCCGCGCTGGAAAAACTCCGCGCTGGAGAAATTCCGCGCTGAAGAAACTCCGCGTTGGAGAAACTCCGCGTTGGAGAAACTCCGTACTGGAGAAACTCCGCGCTGGAGAAACTCCGGGCTGGAGAAAGTCCGTGTTGGAGAAAGTCCGCGCTGGAGAAACTCCGCGTTGGATAAACTCCGCGCTGGTGGAAGTCCGCGCTGGAGAAACTCCAAATTGGAGAAACTCCCAGCTGGAGAAACTCCGCTTTGGAGAAACTCCGGAATTGAGAAACTCCGCGCTGGAAAAAGTCCACGCTGGAGAAATTTCGTTTGGAGAAACTCCGCGTTGGAGAAACTCCGTGCTGGAGAGACTCCGCGCTGCATAAAATCTGCGCTGGAGAAACTCCGCGCTGGAGAAACTCCGCGCTGGAGAAACTCCGCGCTGGAGAAACTCCGCGTTGGAGAAACTCCATGTTGGAGAAACTCCGCGCTGGAGAAACTTCGCGTTGGAGAAAATTCCCGTTGGAGAAACTCTGCGATGGAGAAACTCCGCGTTGGTGAACGTCCGCGTTGGAGAAAAGTCCGCGTTGGAGAAAAGTCCGCGCTGGAGAAACTCCGCGCTGGAGAAACTCCTCGCTGGAGAAACTCCGTGTTGGAGAAAATCTGTGTTGGATAAACTCCGCGCTTGAGAAACTCCGTGTTGGAGAAACTCTGTGTTGGAGAAACTCCGCACTGGAGAAACTTCGTGTTGGATAAACTCCGCGTTGGAGAAACTCCGTGCTGCATAAAATCTGCGCTGGAGAAACTCCGCACTAGAGAAAGTGCGTTTGAGAAACTTCGGGATGGAGAAACTCCGCGGTGGAGAAACTCCGGGCTGGAGAAACTCCGCGATGTAGAAACTCCGCGCTGGAGAAACTCCGCGCTGGAGAAAGTTCGCGTTGGAGAAACTCCGCGTTGAAGAAACTCAATTTTGGAGAAAGTCCGCGCTGGAAAAACTCCGCGCTGGAGAAATTCCGCGCTGAAGAAACTCCGCGTTGGAGAAACTCCGCGTTGGAGAAACTTCGTGTGCGAGAAACTCCGCCCTGGAGAAACTGCGCGCTGGAGAAACTCTGTTTTGGAGAAACTCCGAGCTGGAGAAACTCCGCGCTGGAGAAACTCCGTGCTGCATAAAATCTGCGCTGGAGAAACTCCGCGCTGGAGATACTCCGCGCTGGAGAAACTCCGCGCTGGAGAAACTCCGCGCTGGAGAAACTCCGCGCTGAAGAAACTCCGTTTTGAAGAAAGTCCGCGCTGGAAAAACTCCGCGCTGGAGAAATTCCGCGCTGAAGAAACTCCGTCCTGCATAAAATCTGCGCTGGAGAAACTCCGCACTAGAGAAACTGCGTTTGAGAAACTTCGGGATGGAGAAACTCCGCGGCGGAGAAACTCCGGGCTGGAGAAACTCCGCGATGTAGAAACTCCGCGCTGGAGAAACTCCGCGTTGGAGAAACTCCGCTTTGGAGAAACTCCGCGCTGGAGAAACTCAGCGATGGAGAAACTCAGCGTTGGAGAAATTCCGCGTTGGGGAAAGTCCGCGTTGGAGGTACTCCGCGTTGAGGAACGTCCGCGTTGGAGAAAATCCGCGTTGGAGAAACTCCGCGCTGGAGAAACTTCGCGTTGGAGAAACTGCGCGTTGGAGAAACTCCGCGTTGGAGAAACTCTGCGTTGGAGAAATTCTGCGCTGGAGAAAGTCCGCGTTGGAGAAACTCCGCGTTGGACAAACTCCGCGTTGGAGAAATTCCGAGCTGGAGAAACTCCGCGCTGGTGAAACTCCGGGCTGGAGAAACTCCGCGCTGTAGACACTCTACGCTGGAGAAACTCCGCGTTGGAGAAACTCCATGTTGGAGAAACTCCGCGCTGGAGAAACTTCGCGTTGGAGAAAATTCTCGTTGGAGAAACTCCGCGATGGAGAAACTCCTCGCTGGAGAAACTCCGTGTTTGAGACAATTTGTGTTGGATAAACTCCGCGCTTGAGAAACTCCGTGTTGGAGAAACTCTGTGTTGGAGAAACTCCGCACTGGAGAAACTTCGTGTTGGATAAACTCCGCGTTGGAGAAACTCCGTGCTGCATAAAATCTGCGCTGGAGAAACTCCGCACTAGAGAAAATGCGTTTGAGAAACTTCGGGATGAAGAAACTCCGCGGTGGAGAAACTCCGGGCTGGAGAAACTCCGCGATGTAGAAACTCCGCGCTGGAGAAACTCCGCGCTGGAGAACGTTCGCGTTGGAGAAACTCCGCGTTGAAGAAACTCCGCGCTGGAGAAATTCCGCGCTGAAGAAGCACCGTGTTGGAGAAACTCCGCGCTGGAGAAACTCCGCGTTGGAGAAACTCCGCTTTGGAGAAACTTCGCGCTGGAGAAACTCAGCGATGGAGAAACTCAGCGTTTGGAGAAAGTCCGCGTTGGAGAAAGTCCCCGTTGGAGAAATTCCGCGTTGGGGAAAGTCCGCGTTGGAGGTACTCCGCGTTGAAGAACGTCCGCGTTTTAGAAAATCCGCGTTGGAGAAACTCCGCGCTGGAGAAACTCCGCGCTGGTGAAACTCCGGGCTGGAGAAAATCCGCGTTGGAGAAAGTCCGCGTTGGAGATAGACTGCGTTAGAAAAACTCCACGTTGGAGAAACTCCGCGCTGGAGAAACTCCGTTTTGGAGAAAGTCCGCGCTGGAAAAACTCCGCGCTGTAGACACTCTACGCTGGAGAAACTCCGCGTTGGAGAAACTCCATTTTGGAGAAACTCCGCGCTGGAGAAACTTCGCGTTGGAGAAAATATTCGTTGGAGAAACTCCGCGATGGAGAAACTCCGCGTTGGTGAAAGTCCGCGTTGGAGAAAAGTCCGCGTTGGAGAAAAGTCCGCGTTGGAGAAAAGTCCGCGCTGGAGAAACTCCGCGCTGGAGAAACTCCTCGCTGGAGAAACTCCGTGTTGGAGAAAATCTGTGTTGGATAAACTCCGCGCTTGAGAAACTCCGTGTTGGAGAAACTCTGTGTTGGAGAAACTCCGCACTGGAGAAACTTCGTGTTGGATAAAATCCGCGTTGGAGAAACTCCGTGCTGCATAATATCTGCGCTGGAGAAACTCCGCACTAGAGAAAATGCGTTTGAGAAACTTCGGGATGGAGAAACTCCGCGGTGGAGAAACTCCGGGCTGGAGAAACTCCGCGATGTAGAAACTCCGCGCTGGAGAAACTCCGCGCTGGAAAAACTCCGCGCTGGAGAAATTCCGCGCTGAAGAAACTCCGCGTTGGAGAAACTCCGCGTTGGAGAAACTTCGTGTGCGAGAAACTCCGCCCTGGAGAAACTGCGCGCTGGAGAAACTCTGTTTTGGAGAAACTCCGAGCTGGAGAAACTCCGCGCTGGAGAAACTCCGTGCTGCATAAAATCTGCGCTGGAGAAACTCCGCGCTGGAGATACTCCGCGCTGGAGAAACTCCGCGCTGGAGAAACTCCGCGCTGGAGAAACTCCGCGCTGAAGAAACTCCGTTTTGAAGAAAGTCCGCGCTGGAAAAACTCCGCGCTGGAGAAATTCCGCGTTGAAGAAATTCCGCGTTGGAGAAACTCCGCGTTGGAGAAACTCCGTACTGGAGAAACTCCGCGCTGGAGAAACTCCGGGCTGGAGAAAGTCCGTGTTGGAGAAAGTCCGCGCTGGAGAAACTCCGCGTTGGATAAACTCCGCGCTGGTGGAAGTCCGCGCTGGAGAAACTCCAAATTGGAGAAACTCCCAGCTGGAGAAACTCCGCTTTAGAGAAACTCCGCGCTGGAGAAAGTTCGCGTTGGAGAAACTCCGCGTTGAAGAAACTCCGTTTTGGAGAAAGTCCGCGCTGGAAAAACTCCGCGCTGGAGAAATTCCGCGCTGAAGAAACTCCGCGTTGGAGAAACTCCTCGTTGGAGAAACTCCGTGTGCGAGAAACTCCGCCCTGGAGAAACTGCGCGCTGGAGAAACTCTGTTTTGGAGAAACTCCGAGCTGGAGAAACTCCGCGCTGGAGAAACTCCGTGCTGCATAAAATCTGCGCTGGAGAAACTCCGCGCTGGAGATACTCCGCGCTGGAGAAACTCCGCGCTGGAGAAACTCCGCGCTGAAGAAACTCCGTTTTGCAGAAAGTCCGCGCTGGAAAAACTCTGCGCTGGAGAAATTCCGCGCTGAAGAAACTCCGCGTTGGAGAAACTCCGCGTTGGAGAAACTCCGCGTTGGAGAAACTCCGTGCTGGAGAGACTCCGCGCTGCATAAAATCTGCGCTGGAGAAACTCCGCGCTGGAGAAACTCCGCGCTGGAGAAACTCCGCGCTGGAGAAACTCCGCGTTGGAGAAACTCCATGTTGGAGAAAAGCCGCGCTGGAGAAACTCCGCGTTGGTGAAAGTCCGCGTTGGAGAAAAGTCCGCGCTGGAGAAACTCCGCGCTGAAGAAACTCCGTTTTGAAGAAAGTCCGCGCTGGAAAAACTCCGCGCTGGAGAAATTCCGCGTTGAAGAAACTCCGCGTTGGAGAAACTCCGCGTTGGAGAAACTCCGTACTGGAGAAACTCCGCGCTGGAGAAACTCCGGGCTGGAGAAAGTCCGTGTTGGAGAAAGTCCGCGCAGGAGAAACTCCGCGTTGGATAAACTCCGCGCTGGTGGAAGTCCGCACTGGAGAAACTCCAAATTGGAGAAACTCCCAGCTGGAGAAACTCCGCTTTAGAGAAACTCCGCGCTGGAGAAAGTTCGCGTTGGAGAAACTCCGCGTTGAAGAAACTCCGTTTTGGAGAAAGTCCGCGCTGGAAAAACTCCGCGCTGGAGAAACTCCGCGCTGAAGAAACTCCGCGTTGGAGAAACTCCTCGTTGGAGAAACTCCGTGTGCGAGAAACTCCGCCCTGGAGAAACTGCGCGCTGGAGAAACTCTGTTTTGGAGAAACTCCGAGCTGGAGAAACTCCGCGCTGGAGAAACTCCGCGCTGGAGAAAGTCCGCGCTGGAGAAACTCCGCGCTTGAAAAACTCCGCGCTGGAGAAACTCCACGCTGGAAAAACTCCGCGCTGGAGAAACTCAGCGATGGAGAAACTCCGCGTTGGTGAAAGTCCGCGTTGGAGAAAAGTCCGCGCTGGAGAAACTCCACGCTGAAGAACCCCCGCGCTGGAGCAACTCCGCGTTGGAGAAACTCCGCGCTGGAGAAACTCCGTGCAGCATAAAATCTGCGCTGGAGAAACTCCGCGCTGGAGATACTCCGCGCTGGATAAACTCCGCGATGGAGAAACTCCGTGTTGGAGAAACTCTGCGCTGGAGAAACTTCGCGTTGGAGAAACTGCGCGTTGGAGAAAGTCCGCGTTGGAGAAGCAAAGTCCGCGTTGGAGAAAGACCGCGTTGGAGAAACTCCGCGCTGGAGAAACTCCGCGCTGGTGAAACTCCGGGCTGGAGAAACTCCGCGTTGATGAAACTCCGCCTTAGAGAAAGTCCGTGTTGGAGAAAGACTGCGTTAGAAAAATCCGCGTTGGAGAAACTCCGCGTTGAAGAAAGGCCGCGTTGGAGAAACTCCGCGTTGGAGAAACTCCGCGCTGGAGAAACTCCGCGCTGGAGAAACTCCGTTTTGCAGAAAGTCCGCGCTGGAAAAACTCCGCGCTGGAGAAATTCCGCGCTGAAGAAACTCCGCGTTGGAGAAACTCCGCGTTGGAGAAACTCCGTACTGGAGAAACTCCTCGCTGGAGAAAGTTCGTGTTGGAGAAAGTCCGCGCTGGAGAAACTCCAAATTGGAGAAACTCCGTGCTGGAGAAACTCCGCTTTAGAGAAACTCCGCTTTGGAGAAACTCCGCAATGGAGAAACTCCGCGCTGGAAAAACTCCACGCTGGAGAAACTTCGTTTGGAGAAACTCCGCGTTGGAGAAACTCCGTGCTGGAGAAACTCCGCGCTGCACAAAATCTGCGCTGGAGAAACTCCGCGCTGGAGAAACTCCGCGCTGGAGAAACTCCGCGCTGGAGAAACTCCGTGTTGGAGAAACTCCGCGTTGGATAAACTCCGCGCTGGAGAAACTTCGCGTTGGAGAAATTCTGCGTTGGAGAAAGTCCGCGTTGGAGAAAGACCGCGTTGGAGAAACTCCGCGCTGGAGAAACTCCGCGCTGGATAAACTCCGCGTTTGAGAATCTCCGAACTGGAGAAATTCCGCGTTTGAGAAACTCCGCGATGGAGAAACTCCGCGCTGTAGACACTCTGCGCTGCAGAAACTCCGCGTTGGAGAAACTCCGTGTTGGAGAAACTCCGCGCTGGAGAAACTTCACGTTGGAGAAAATTCTCATTGGAGAAACTCCGCGATGGAGAAACTCCGCGTTGGTGAAAGTCCGCGTTGGAGAAAAGTCCGCGTTGGAGAAAAGTCCGCGCTGGAGAAACTCCGCGCTGGAGAAACTCCTCGCTGGAGAAACTCCGTGTTGGAGAAAATCTGTGTTGGAGAAACTCCGTGCTTGAGAAACTCCGTGTTGGAGAAACTCTGTGTTGGAGAAACTCCGCACTGGAGAAACTTCGTGTTGGATAAACTCCGCGTTGGAGAAACTCCGTCCTGCATAAAATCTGCGCTGGAGAAACTCCGCACTAGAGAAACTGCGTTTGAGAAACTTCGGGATGGAGAAACTCCGCGGCGGAGAAACTCCGGGCTGGAGAAACTCCGCGATGTAGAAACTCCGCGCTGGAGAAACTCCGCGTTGGAGAAACTCCGCTTTGGAGAAACTCCGCGCTGGAGAAACTCAGCGATGGAGAAACTCAGCGTTGGAGAAATTCCGCGTTGGGGAAAGTCCGCGTTGGAGGTACTCCGCGTTGAGGAACGTCCGCGTTGGAGAAAATCCGCATTGGAGAAACTCCGCGCTGGAGAAACATCGCGTTGGAGAAACTGCGCGTTGGAGAAACTCCGCGTTGGAGAAACTCTGCGTTGGAGAAATTCTGCGCTGGAGAAAGTCCGCGTTGGAGAAACTCCGCGTTGGACAAACTCCGCGTTGGAGAAATTCCGAGCTGGAGAAACTCCGCGCTGGTGAAACTCCGGGCTGGAGAAACTCCGCGCTGTAGACACTCTACGCTGGAGAAACTCCGCGTTGGAGAAACTCCATGTTGGAGAAACTCCGCGCTGGAGAAACTTCGCGTTGGAGAAAATTCTCGTTGGAGAAACTCCGCGATGGAGAAACTCCTCGCTGGAGAAACTCCGTGTTTGAGACAATTTGTGTTGGATAAACTCCGCGCTTGAGAAACTCCGTGTTGGAGAAACTCTGTGTTGGAGAAACTCCGCACTGGAGAAACTTCGTGTTGGATAAACTCCGCGTTGGAGAAACTCCGTGCTGCATAAAATCTGCGCTGGAGAAACTCCGCACTAGAGAAAATGCGTTTGAGAAACTTCGGGATGAAGAAATTCCGCGGTGGAGAAACTCCGGGCTGGAGAAACTCCGCGATGTAGAAACTCCGCGCTGGAGAAACTCCGCGCTGGAGAACGTTCGCGTTGGAGAAACTCCGCGTTGAAGAAACTCCGCGCTGGAGAAATTCCGCGCTGAAGAAGCACCGTGTTGGAGAAACTCCGCGCTGGAGAAACTCCGCGTTGGAGAAACTCCGCTTTGGAGAAACTTCGCGCTGGAGAAACTCAGCGATGGAGAAACTCAGCGTTTGGAGAAAGTCCGCGTTGGAGAAAGTCCCCGTTGGAGAAATTCCGCGTTGGGGAAAGTCCGCGTTGGAGGTACTCCGCGTTGAAGAACGTCCGCGTTTTAGAAAATCCGCGTTGGAGAAACTCCGCGCTGGAGAAACTCCGCGCTGGTGAAACTCCGGGCTGGAGAAAATCCGCGTTGGAGAAAGTCCGCGTTGGAGATAGACTGCGTTAGAAAAACTCCACGTTGGAGAAACTCCGCGCTGGAGAAACTCCGTTTTGGAGAAAGTCCGCGCTGGAAAAACTCCGCGCTGTAGACACTCTACGCTGGAGAAACTCCGCGTTGGAGAAACTCCATTTTGGAGAAACTCCGCGCTGGAGAAACTTCGCGTTGGAGAAAATATTCGTTGGAGAAACTCCGCGATGGAGAAACTCCGCGTTGGTGAAAGTCCGCGTTGGAGAAAAGTCCGCGTTGGAGAAAAGTCCGCGTTGGAGAAAAGTCCGCGCTGGAGAAACTCCGCGCTGGAGAAACTCCTCGCTGGAGAAACTCCGTGTTGGAGAAAATCTGTGTTGGATAAACTCCGCGCTTGAGAAACTCCGTGTTGGAGAAACTCTGTGTTGGAGAAACTCCGCACTGGAGAAACTTCGTGTTGGATAAAATCCGCGTTGGAGAAACTCCGTGCTGCATAATATCTGCGCTGGAGAAACTCCGCACTAGAGAAAATGCGTTTGAGAAACTTCGGGATGGAGAAACTCCGCGGTGGAGAAACTCCGGGCTGGAGAAACTCCGCGATGTAGAAACTCCGCGCTGGAGAAACTCCGCGCTGGAAAAACTCCGCGCTGGAGAAATTCCG
The DNA here is from genome assembly GCF_052857255.1 of Amblyomma americanum. Taxonomy (NCBI): domain Eukaryota; kingdom Metazoa; phylum Arthropoda; class Arachnida; order Ixodida; family Ixodidae; genus Amblyomma; species Amblyomma americanum. Next base: position 540,174,834 of record NC_135497.1, on the reverse strand, counting down.
CGCTGAAGAAACTCCGCGTTGGAGAAACTCCGCGTTGGAGAAACTTCGTGTGCGAGAAACTCCGCCCTGGAGAAACTGCGCGCTGGAGAAACTCTGTTTTGGAGAAACTCCGAGCTGGAGAAACTCCGCGCTGGAGAAACTCCGTGCTGCATAAAATCTGCGCTGGAGAAACTCCGCGCTGGAGATACTCCGCGCTGGAGAAACTCCGCGCTGGAGAAACTCCGCGCTGGAGAAACTCCGCGCTGAAGAAACTCCGTTTTGAAGAAAGTCCGCGCTGGAAAAACTCCGCGCTGGAGAAATTCCGCGTTGAAGAAACTCCGCGTTGGAGAAACTCCGCGTTGGAGAAACTCCGTACTGGAGAAACTCCGCGCTGGAGAAACTCCGGGCTGGAGAAAGTCCGTGTTGGAGAAAGTCCGCGCTGGAGAAACTCCGCGTTGGATAAACTCCGCGCTGGTGGAAGTCCGCGCTGGAGAAACTCCAAATTGGAGAAACTCCCAGCTGGAGAAACTCCGCTTTAGAGAAACTCCGCGCTGGAGAAAGTTCGCGTTGGAGAAACTCCGCGTTGAAGAAACTCCGTTTTGGAGAAAGTCCGCGCTGGAAAAACTCCGCGCTGGAGAAATTCCGCGCTGAAGAAACTCCGCGTTGGAGAAACTCCTCGTTGGAGAAACTCCGTGTGCGAGAAACTCCGCCCTGGAGAAACTGCGCGCTGGAGAAACTCTGTTTTGGAGAAACTCCGAGCTGGAGAAACTCCGCGCTGGAGAAACTCCGTGCTGCATAAAATCTGCGCTGGAGAAACTCCGCGCTGGAGATACTCCGCGCTGGAGAAACTCCGCGCTGGAGAAACTCCGCGCTGAAGAAACTCCGTTTTGCAGAAAGTCCGCGCTGGAAAAACTCCCGCGCTGGAGAAATTCCGCGCTGAAGAAACTCCGCGTTGGAGAAACTCCGCGTTGGAGAAACTCCGTACTGGAGAAACTCCGCGCTGGAGAAACTCCGGGCTGGAGAAAGTCCGTGTTGGAGAAAGTCCGCGCTGGAGAAACTCCGCGTTGGATAAACTCCGCGCTGGTGGAAGTCCGCGCTGGAGAACTCCAAATTGGAGAAACTCCCAGCTGGAGAAACTCCGCTTTAGAGAAACTCCGCTTTGGAGAAACTCCGGAATGGAGAAACTCCGCGCTGGGAAAAAGTACACGCTGGAGAAATTTCGTTTGGAGAAACTCCGCGTTGGAGAAACTCCGTGCTGGAGAGACTCCGCGCTGCATAAAATCTGCGCTGGAGAAACTCCGCGCTGGAGAAACTCCGCGCTGGAGAAACTCCGCGTTGGAGAAACTCCATGTTGGAGAAACTCCGCACTGGAGAAACTTCGTGTTGGATAAACTCCGCGTTGGAGAAAACTCCGTGCTGCATAAAATCTGCGCTGGAGAAACTCCGCACTAGAGAAAATGCGTTTGAGAAACTTCGGGATGGAGAAACTCCGCGGTGGTGAAACTCCGGGCTGGAGAAATTCCGCGATGTAAGAAACTCCGCGCTGGAGAAACTCCGCGCTGGAGAAAGTTCGCGTTGGAGAAACTCCGCGTTGAAGAAACTCCGTTTTGGAGAAAGTCCGCGCTGGAAAACTCCGCGCTGGAGAAATTCCGCGCTGAAGAAACTCCGCGTTGGAGAAACTCCATGTTGGAGAAACTCCGCGTTGGAGATACTACGCGCTGGAGAAACTGCGCTGGAGAAACTCCGTGTGCGAGAAACTCCGCGCTGGGAGAAACTCCGCGCTGGAGAAAGTCCGCGCTGGAGAAACTCCGCGCTTGAAAAACTCCGCGCTGGAGAAATTCCACGCTGGAAAAACTCCGCGCAGGAGAAACTCAGCGATGGAGAAATTCCGCGTTGGTGAAAGTCCGCGTTGGAGAAAACTCCGCGCTGGAGAAACTCCACGCTGAAGAACCCCCGCGCTGGAGCAACTCCGCGTTGGAGAAACTCCGCGCTGGAGAAACTCCGTGCAGCATAAAATCTGCGCTGGAGAAACTCCGCGCTGGAGATACTCCGCGCTGGATAAACTCCGCGATGGAGAAACTCCGTGTTGGAGAAACTCTGCGCTGGAGAAACTGCGCGTTGGAGAAAGTCCGCGTTGGAGAAGCAAAGTCCGCGTTGGAGAAAGACCGCGTTGGAGAAACTCCGCGCTGGAGAAACTCCGCGCTGGTGAAACTCCGGGCTGGAGAAACTCCGCGTTGATGAAACTCCGCCTTAGGGAAAGTCCGTGTTGGAGAAAGACTGCGTTAGAAAAATCCGCGTTGGAGAAAGTCCGCGTTGGAGAAACTCCGCGTTGAAGAAAGGCCGCGTTGGAGAAACTCCGCGTTGGAGAAACTCCGCGCTGGAGAAACTCCGCGCTGGAGAAACTCCGTTTTGCAGAAAGTCCGCGCTGGAAAAACTCCGCGCTGGAGAAATTCCGCGCTGAAGAAACTCCGCGTTGGAGAAACTCCGCGTTGGAGAAACTCCGTACTGGAGAAACTCCTCGCTGGAGAAAGTTCCTGTTGGAGAAAGTCCGCGCTGGAGAAACTCCAAATTGGAGAAACTTCGTGCTGGAGAAACTCCGCTTTAGAGAAACTCCGCTTTGGAGAAACTCCGCAATGGAGAAACTCCGCGCTGGAAAAACTCCACGCTGGAGAAACTTCGTTTGGAGAAACTCCGCGTCGGAGAAACTCCGTGCTGGAGAAACTCCGCGCTGCACAAAATCTGCGCTGGAGAAATTCCGCGCTGGAGAAACTCCGCGCTGGAGAAACTCCGCGCTGGAGAAACTCCGTGTTGGAGAAACTCCGCGTTGGATAAACTCCGCGCTGGAGAAACTTCGCGTTGGAGAAATTCTGCGTTGGAGAAAGTCCGCGTTGGAGAAAGACCGCGTTGGAGAAACTCCGCGCTGGAGAAACTCCGCGCTGGATAAACTCCGCGTTTGAGAAACTCCGAACTGGAGAAATTCCGCGTTTGAGAAACTCCGCGATGGAGAAACTCCGCGCTGTAGACACTCTGCGCTGCAGAAACTCCGCGTTAGAGAAACTCCGTGTTGGAGAAACTCCGCGCTGGAGAAACTTCACGTTGGAGAAAATTCTCATTGGAGAAACTCCGCGATGGAGAAACTCCGCGTTGGTGAAAGTCCGCGTTGGAGAAAAGTCCGCGTTGGAGAAAAGTCCGCGCTGGAGAAACTCCGCGCTGGAGAAACTCCTCGCTGGAGAAACTCCGTGTTGGAGAAAATCTGTGTTGGAGAAACTCCGTGCTTGAGAAACTCCGTGTTGGAGAAACTCTGTGTTGGAGAAACTCCGCACTGGAGAAACTTCGTGTTGGATAAACACCGCGTTGGAGAAACTCCGTCCTGCATAAAATCTGCGCTGGAGAAACTCCGCACTAGAGAAACTGCGTTTGAGAAACTTCGGGATGGAGAAACTCCGCGGCGGAGAAACTCCGGGCTGGAGAAACTCCGCGATGTAGAAACTCCGCGCTGGAGAAACTCCGCGTTGGAGAAACTCCGCTTTGGAGAAACTCCGCGCTGGAGAAACTCAGCGATGGAGAAACTCAGCGTTGGAGAAATTCCGCGTTGGGGAAAGTCCGCGTTGGAGGTACTCCGCGTTGAAAAACGTCCGCGTTGGAGAAAATCCGCGTTGGAGAAACTCCGCGCTGGAGAAACTTCGCGTTGGAGAAACTGCGCGTTGGAGAAACTCTGCGTTGGAGAAATTTTGCGCTGGAGAAAGTCCGCGTTGGAGAAACTCCGCGTTGGACAAACTCCGCGTTGGAGAAATTCCGAGCTGGAGAAACTCCGCGCTGGTGAAACTCCGGGCTGGAGAAACTCCGCGCTGTAGACACTCTACGCCGGAGAAACTCCGCGTTGGAGAAACTCCATGTTGGAGAAACTCCGCGCTGGAGAAACTTCGCGTTGGAGAAAATTCTCGTTGGAGAAACTCCGCGATGGAGAAACTTCTCGCTGGAGAAACTCCGTGTTTGAGAAAATCTGTGTTGGATAAACTCCGCGCTTGAGAAACTCCGTGTTGGAGAAACTCTGTGTTGGAGAAACTCCGCACTGGAGAAACTTCGTGTTGGATAAACTCCGCGTTGGAGAAACTCCGTGCTGCATAAAATCTGTGCTGGAGAAACTCCGCACTAGAGAAAATGCGTTTGAGAAACTTCGGGATGGAGAAACTCCGCGGTGGAGAAACTCCGGGCTGGAGAAACTCCGCGATGTAGAAACTCCGCGCTGGAGAAACTCCGCGCTGGAGAAAGTTCGCGTTGGAGAAACTCCGCGTTGAAGAAACTCCGCGCTGGAGAAATTCCGCGCTGAAGAAGCACCGTGTTGGAGAAACTCCGCGCTGGAGAAACTCCGCGTTGGAGAAACTCCGCTTTGGAGAAACTTCGCGCTGGAGAAACTCAGCGATGGAGAAACTCAGCGTTTGGAGAAAGTCCGCGTTGGAGAAAGTCCCCGTTGGAGAAATTCCGCGTTGGGGAAAGTCCGCGTTGGAGGTACTCCGCGTTGAAGAACGTCCGCGTTTTAGAAAATCCGCGTTGGAGAAACTCCGCGCTGGAGAAACTCCGCGCTGGTGAAACTCCGGGCTGGAGAAACTCCGCGTTGGAGAAAGTCCGCGTTGGAGATAGACTGCGTTAGAAAAACTCCACGTTGGAGAAACTCCGCGCTGGAGAAACTCCGTTTTGGAGAAAGTCCGCGCTGGAAAAACTCCGCGCTGTAGACACTCTACGCTGGAGAAACTCCGCGTTGGAGAAACTCCATTTTGGAGAAACTCCGCGCTGGAGAAACTTCGCGTTGGAGAAAATTCTCGTTGGAGAAACTCCGCGATGGAGAAACTCCGCGTTCGTGAAACTCCGCGTTGGAGTAAAGTCCGCGTTGGAGAAAAGTCCGCGTTGGAGAAAAGTCCGCGCTGGAGAAACTCCGCGCTGGAGAAACTCCTCGCTGGAGAAACTCCGTGTTGGAGAAAATCTGTGTTGGATAAACTCCGCGCTTGAGAAACTCCGTGTTGGAGAAACTCTGTGTTGGAGAAACTCCGAACTGGAGAAACTTCGTGTTGGATAAACTCCGCGTTGGAGAAACTCCGTGCTGCATAAAATCTGCGCTGGAGAAACTCCGCACTAGAGAAAATGCGTTTGAGAAACTTCGGGATGGAGAAACTCCGCGGTGGAGAAACTCCGGGCTGGAGAAACTCCGCGATGTAGAAACTCCGCGCTGGAGAAACTCCGCGCTGGAGAAACTGCGCGCTGGAGAAAGTTCGCGTTGGAGAAACTCCGCGTTGAAGAAACTCCGTTTTGGAGAAAGTCCGCGCTGGAAAAACTCCGCGCTGGAGAAATTCCGCGCTGAAGAAACTCCGCGTTGGAGAAACTCCGCGTTGGAGAAACTTCGTGTGCGAGAAACTCCGCCCTGGAGAAAGTGCGCGCTGGAGAAACTCTGTTTTGGAGAAACTCCGAGCTGGAGAAACTCCGCGCTGGAGAAACTCCGTGCTGCATAAAATCTGCGCTGGAGAAACTCCGCGCTGGAGATACTCCGCGCTGGAGAAACTCCGCGCTGGAGAAACTCCGTTTTGAAGAAAGTCCGCGCTGGAAAAACTCCGCGCTGGAGAAATTCCGCGCTGAAGAAACTCCGCGTTGGAGAAACTCCGCGTTGGAGAAACTCCGTACTGGAGAAACTCCGCGCTGGAGAAACTCCGGGCTGGAGAAAGTCCGTGTTGGAGAAAGTCCGCGCTGGAGAAACTCCGCGTTGGATAAACTCCGCGCTGGTGGAAGTCCGCGCTGGAGAAACTCCAAATTGGAGAAACTCCCAGCTGGAGAAACTCCGCTTTAGAGAAACTCCGCTTTGGAGAAACTCCGGAATTGAGAAACTCCGCGCTGGAAAAAGTCCACGCTGGAGAAATTTCGTTTGGAGAAACTCCGCGTTGGAGAAACTCCGTGCTGGAGAGACTCCGCGCTGCATAAAATCTGCGCTGGAGAAACTCCGCGCTGGAGAAACTCCGCGCTGGAGAAACTCCGCGCTGGAGAAACTCCGCGTTGGAGAAACTCCATGTTGGAGAAACTCCGCGCTGGAGAAACTTCGCGTTGGAGAAAATTCCCGTTGGAGAAACTCTGCGATGGAGAAACTCCGCGTTGGTGAACGTCCGCGTTGGAGAAAAGTCCGCGTTGGAGAAAAGTCCGCGCTGGAGAAACTCCGCGCTGGAGAAACTCCTCGCTGGAGAAACTCCGTGTTGGAGAAAATCTGTGTTGGATAAACTCCGCGCTTGAGAAACTCCGTGTTGGAGAAACTCTGTGTTGGAGAAACTCCGCACTGGAGAAACTTCGTGTTGGATAAACTCCGCGTTGGAGAAACTCCGTGCTGCATAAAATCTGCGCTGGAGAAACTCCGCACTAGAGAAAGTGCGTTTGAGAAACTTCGGGATGGAGAAACTCCGCGGTGGAGAAACTCCGGGCTGGAGAAACTCCGCGATGTAGAAACTCCGCGCTGGAGAAACTCCGCGCTGGAGAAAGTTCGCGTTGGAGAAACTCCGCGTTGAAGAAACTCAATTTTGGAGAAAGTCCGCGCTGGAAAAACTCCGCGCTGGAGAAATTCCGCGCTGAAGAAACTCCGCGTTGGAGAAACTCCGCGTTGGAGAAACTTCGTGTGCGAGAAACTCCGCCCTGGAGAAACTGCGCGCTGGAGAAACTCTGTTTTGGAGAAACTCCGAGCTGGAGAAACTCCGCGCTGGAGAAACTCCGTGCTGCATAAAATCTGCGCTGGAGAAACTCCGCGCTGGAGATACTCCGCGCTGGAGAAACTCCGCGCTGGAGAAACTCCGCGCTGGAGAAACTCCGCGCTGAAGAAACTCCGTTTTGAAGAAAGTCCGCGCTGGAAAAACTCCGCGCTGGAGAAATTCCGCGCTGAAGAAACTCCGCGTTGGAGAAACTCCGCGTTGGAGAAACTCCGTACTGGAGAAACTCCGCGCTGGAGAAACTCCGGGCTGGAGAAAGTCCGTGTTGGAGAAAGTCCGCGCTGGAGAAACTCCGCGTTGGATAAACTCCGCGCTGGTGGAAGTCCGCGCTGGAGAAACTCCAAATTGGAGAAACTCCCAGCTGGAGAAACTCCGCTTTAGAGAAACTCCGCTTTGGAGAAACTCCGGAATTGAGAAACTCCGCGCTGGAAAAAGTCCACGCTGGAGAAATTTCGTTTGGAGAAACTCCGCGCTGGAGAAACTCCGCGCTGGAGAAACTCCTCGCTGGAGAAACTCCGTGTTGGAGAAAATCTGTGTTGGATAAACTCCGCGCTTGAGAAACTCCGTGTAGGAGAAACTCTGTGTTGGAGAAACTCCGCACTGGAGAAACTTCGTGTTGGATAAACTCCGCGTTGGAGAATCTCCGTGCTGCATAAAATCTGCGCTGGAGAAACTCCGCACTAGAGAAAATGCGTTTGAGAAACTTCGGGATGGAGAAACTCCGCGGTGGAGAAACTCCGGGCTGGAGAAACTCCGCGATGTAGAAACTCCGCGCTGGAGAAACTCCGCGCTGGAGAAAGTTCGCGTTGGAGAAACTCCGCGTTGAAGAAACTCCGTTTTGGAGAAACTCCATGTTGGAGAAACTCCGCGTTGGAGATACTACGCGCTAGAGAAACTGCGCTGGAGAAACTCCGTGTGCGAGAAACTCCGCGCTGAAGAAACTCCGCGCTGGAGAAACTCCAAATTGGAGAAACTCCGCTCTGGAGAAACTCCGCGCTGGAGAAAATCCGCGCTGGAGAAAGTCCGCGCTGGAGAAACTCCGCGCTTGAAAAACTCCGCGCTGGAGAAACTCCACGCTGGAAAAACTCCGCGCAGGAGAAACTCAGCGATGGAGAAACTCCGCGTTGGTGAAAGTCCGCGTTGGAGAAATGTCCGCGCTGGAGAAACTCCACGCTGAAGAGCCCACGCGCTGGAGGAACTCCGCGTTGGAGAAACTCCGCGCTGGAGAAACTCCGTGCAGCATAAAATCTGCGCTGGAGAAACTCCGCGCTGGAGATACTCCGCGCTGGATAAACTCCGCGATGGAGAAACTCCGTGTTGGAGAAACTCTGCGCTGGAGAAACTTCGCGTTGGAGAAACTGCGCGTTGGAGAAAGTCCGCGTTGGAGAAGCAAAGTCCGCGTTGGAGAAAGACCGCGTTGGAGAAACTCCGCGCTGGAGAAACTCCGCGCTGGTGAAACTCCGGGCTGGAGAAACTCCGCGTTGATGAAACTCCGCCTTAGAGAAAGTCCGTGTTGGAGAAAGACTGCGTTAGAAAAATCCGCGTTGGAGAAAGTCCGCGTTGGAGAAAGTCCGCGTTGAAGAAAGGCCGCGTTGGAGAAACTCCGCGTTGGAGAAACTCCGCGCTGGAGAAACTCCGCGCTGGAGAAACTCTGTTTTGCAGAAAGTCCGCGCTGGAAAAACTCCGCGCTGGAGAAATTCCGCGCTGAAGAAACTCCGCGTTGGAGAAACTCCGCGTTGGAGAAACTCCGTACTGGAGAAACTCCTCGCTGGAGAAAGTTCGTGTTGGAGAAAGTCCGCGCTGGAGAAACTCCGCGTTGGATAAACTCCGCGCTGGTGGAAGTCCGCGCTGGAGAAACTCCAAATTGGGGAAACTCCGTGCTGGAGAAACTCCGCTTTAGAGAAACTCCGCTTTGGAGAAACTCCGCAATGGAGAAACTCCGCGCTGGAAAAACTCCACGCTGGAGAAACTTCGTTTGGAGAAACTCCGCGTTGGAGAAACTCCGTACTGGAGAAACTCCGCGCTGCACTAAATCTGCGCTGGAGAAAGTCCGCGCTGGAGAAACTCCGCGCTGGAGAAACTCCGCGCTGGAGAAACTCCGTGTTGGAGAAACTCCGCGTTGGATAAACTCCGCGCTGGAGAAACTTCGCGTTGGAGAAATTCTGCGTTGGAGAAAGTCCGCGTTGGAGAAAGACCGCGTTGGAGAAACTCCGCGCTGGAGAAACTCCGCGCTGGATAAACTCCGCGTTTGAGAAACTCCGAACTGGAGAAATTCAGCGTTTGAGAAACTCCGCGCTGGAGAAACTCCGCGCTGGAGAAATTCCGCGCTGAAGAAACACTGTGTTGGAGAAACTCCGTGTTGGAGAAACTCCGCGCTGGAGAAACTCCGCGTTGGAGAAACTCCGCTTTGGAGAAACTCCGCGCTGGAGAAACTCAGCGATGGAGAAACTCAGCGTTGGAGAAATTCCGCCTTGGGGAAAGTCCGCGTTGGAGGTACTCCGCGTTGAAGAACGTCCGCGTTGGAGAAAATCCGCGTTGGAGAAACTCCGCGCTGGAGAAACTCCGCGCTAGTGAAACTCAGCGATGGAGAAACTCAGCGATGGAGTAACTCCGTGTTGGAGAAACTCCGTATTGGAGAAACTCCGCGTTGGAGACACTCCGCGTTGGAGAAAGTCCGCGTTGGAGAAAATCCGCGCTGGAGAAACTCAGCGCTGGAGAAACTCCGCGCTGGAGAAACTCCGTGTTTGAGAAACTCCGAACTGGAGAAACTCCGCGATGGAGAAACTCCGCACTGGAGAAACTCCGCGCTGGAGAAACTTCGCGTTGGAGAAACTGCGCGTTCGAGAAACTCCGCGTTGGAGAAACTCCGTGCTGCATAAAATCTGCGCTAGAGAAACTCCTGCCCGGAGATACTCCGCGCTGGAGAAACTCCGCACTGGAGAAACTCCGTGTTTGAGAAACTCCGCACTAGAGAAACTCCGCGTTTGAGAAACTCCGCGATAGAGAAACTCTGCGCTGGAGAAACTCCGGCCTGGAGGAACTCCGCGATGGAGAAACTCTGCGTTTGAGAAACTCCGCGTTGGAGAAACTCCGTGCTGCATAAAATCTGCGCTAGAGAAACTCCGCGCTGGAGATACTCCGCGCTGGATAAACTCCGCGCTGGAGAAACTCCGCGCTGGAGATACTCCGCGCTGGAGAAACTCCGTGTTGGAGAAACTCCGCGCTGGAGAAACTTCGCGTTGGAGAAACTGCGCGTTGGAGAAAGTCCGCGTTGGAGAAGCAAAGTCCGCGTTGGAGAAAGTCCGCGTTGGAGAAACTCCGCGTTGAAGAAAGGCCGCGTTGGAGAAACTCCGCGCTGATGAAACTCCGGGCTGGAGAAACTCCACGCTGAAGAACCTCCGCGCTGGAGCAACTCCGCGTTGGAGAAACTCCGCGCTGGAGAAACTCCGTGCTGCATAAAATCTGCGCTGGAGAAACTCCGCGCTTGAGATACTCCGCGCTGGAGAAACTCCGCGCTGGAGAAACTACGCGCTGGAGAAACTCCGCACTGGAGAAACTCCGCGCTGGAGAAACTTCGCGTTGGAGAAACTGCGCGTTCGAGAAACTCCGCGTTGGAGAAACTCCGTGCTGCATAAAATCTGCGCTAGAGAAACTCCTGCCCGGAGATACTCCGCGCTGGAGAAACTCCGCACTGGAGAAACTCCGTGTTTGAGAAACTCCGCACTAGAGAAACTCCGCGTTTGAGAAACTCCGCGATAGAGAAACTCTGCGCTGGAGAAACTCCGGCCTGGAGGAACTCCGCGATGGAGAAACTCTGCGTTTGAGAAACTCCGCGTTGGAGAAACTCCGTGCTGCATAAAATCTGCGCTAGAGAAACTCCGCGCTGGAGATACTCCGCGCTGGATAAACTCCGCGCTGGAGAAACTCCGCGCTGGAGATACTCCGCGCTGGAGAAACTTCGTGTTGGAGAAACTCCAAATTGGAGAAACTCCGCTCTGGAGAAACTCCGCGCTGGAGAAAATCCGCGCTGGAGAAAGTCCGCGCTGGAGAAACTCCGCGCTTGAAAAACTCCGCGCTGGAGAAACTCCACGCTGGAAAAACTCCGCGCAGGAGAAACTCAGCGATGGAGAAACTCCGCGTTGGTGAAAGTCCGCGTTGGAGAAATGTCCGCGCTGGAGAAACTCCACGCTGAAGAGCCCACGCGCTGGAGGAACTCCGCGTTGGAGAAACTCCGCGCTGGAGAAACTCCGTGCAGCATAAAATCTGCGCTGGAGAAACTCCGCGCTGGAGATACTCCGCGCTGGATAAACTCCGCGATGGAGAAACTCCGTGTTGGAGAAACTCTGCGCTGGAGAAACTTCGCGTTGGAGAAACTGCGCGTTGGAGAAAGTCCGCGTTGGAGAAGCAAAGTCCGCGTTGGAGAAAGACCGCGTTGGAGAAACTCCGCGCTGGAGAAACTCCGCGCTGGTGAAACTCCGGGCTGGAGAAACTCCGCGTTGATGAAACTCCGCCTTAGAGAAAGTCCGTGTTGGAGAAAGACTGCGTTAGAAAAATCCGCGTTGGAGAAAGTCCGCGTTGGAGAAAGTCCGCGTTGAAGAAAGGCCGCGTTGGAGAAACTCCGCGTTGGAGAAACTCCGCGTTGGAGAAACTCCGTACTGGAGATACTCCGCGCTGGAGAAACTCCGCGCTGGAGAAAGTCCGTGTTGGAGAAAGTCTGCGCTGGAGAAACTCCGCGTTGGATAAACTCCGCGTTGGTGGAAGTCCGCGCTGGAGAAACTCCAAATTGGAGAAACTCCGCGCTGGAGAAACTCCGCTTTAGAGAAACTCCGCTTTGGAGAAACTCCGGAATGGAGAAACTCCGCGCAGGAAAAACTCCACGCTGGAGAAATTTCGTTTGGAGAAACTCCGCGTTGGAGAAACTCCGTGCTGGAGAGACTCCGCGCTGCATAAAATCTGCGCTGGAGAAACTCCGCGCTGGAGAAACTCCGCGCTGGAGAAACTCCGTGTTGGAGAAACTCCGCGTTGGATAAACTCCGCGCTGGAGAAACTTCGCGTTGGAGAAATTCTGCGTTGGAGAAAGTCCGCGTTGGAGAAAGTCCGCGTTGGAGAAACTCCGCGTTTGAGAAACTCCGAACTGGAGAAATTCCGCGTTTGAGAAACTCCGCGATTTTCTCAAACGCGGAATTTCTCCAGTTCGGAGTTTCTCAAACGCGGAGTTTCTCCAGCGCGGAGTTTCTCCAACGCGGACTTTCTCCAACGCAGAATTTCCGCGAACCCGCCGCGGTGGCTCAGTGGTTAGGGCGCTCGACTACTGATCGGGAGTACCCGGGTTCGAACCCGACCGCGGCGGCTGCGTTTTTATGGAGGAAAAACGCTAAGGCGCCCGTGTGCTGTGCGATGTCAGTGCACGTTAATGATCCCCAGGTGGTCGAAATTATTCTGGAGCCCTCCACTACGGCACCTCCTTCTTCCCTTCTTCTTTCACTCCCCCCTTGTCCCTTCCCTTACGGCGCGGTTCAGGTGTCCAACGATATATGAGACAGATACTGCGGCATTTCCTTTCCCCAAAAACCAATTATTATTATTAATAAACTCCATGATAGACTGCGTTAGAAAAATTCCGCGTTGGAGAAACTCCAGCGCTGAAGAAACTCCGTTTTGGAGAAAGTCCGCGCTGGAAAAACTCCGCGCTGGAGAAATTGCGCGCTGAAGAAACTCCGTGTTGGAGAAACTCCGTGTTGGAGAAACTCCGCGTTGGAGATACTACGCGCTGGAGAAACTCTGCGCTGGAGAAAGTCCGTGTGCGAGAAACTCCGCGCTGGAGAAACTGCGCGCTCGAGAAACTCCGTGTTGGAGAAACTCCGCGCTGGAGAAACTCCGCGTTGGATAAACTCCGCGCTGGGTGAAGTCCGCGCTGGAGAAACTCCGCTCTGGAGAAACTCCGCTTTGGAGAAACTCCGCTTTGGAGAAACTCCGCAATAAAGAAACTCCGGGCTGGAAAAACTCCACGCTGGAGAAACTTTGTGTTGGAGAAACTCCGTGTTGGAGAAACTCCGTGCTGGAGAAACTCCGCGCTGGAGAAAGTCCGCGCCGGAGAAACTCCGCGCTGCAGAAACTCCGCGCTGGAGAAACCCCGCGCTGGAGAAAGTCCGCGCTGGAGAAACTCCGCGCTTGAAAAACTCCGCGCTGGAGAAACTCCGCGCTGGAAAAACTCCACGCAGGAGAAATTCAGCGATGGAGAAACTCCGCGATGGACAAACTCCGCGATGGAGAAACTCCGCGTTGGTGAAAGTCAGCGTTGGAGAAAAGTCCGCGTTGGAGAAAAGTCCGCGCTGAAGAAACTCTACGCTGGAGAAACTCCGCGCCGGAGCAACTCCGCGTTGGAGAAATTCCGCGCTGGAGAAACTCCGTGCTGCATAAAATCTGCGCTGGAGAAACTCCGCGCTGGAGATACTCCGCGCTGGAGAAACTCCGGGCTGGAGAAACTCCGCGATGTAGAAACTCCGCGCTGGAGAAACTCCGCGCTGGAGAAAGTTCGCGTTGGAGAAACTCCGCGTTGAAGAAACTCCGTTTTGGAGAAACTCCATGTTGGAGAAACTCCGCGTTGGAGATACTACGCGCTAGAGAAACTGCGCTGGAGAAACTCCGTGTGCGAGAAACTCCGCGCTGAAGAAACTCCGCGCTGGAGAAACTCCAAATTGGAGAAACTCCGCTCTGGAGAAACTCCGCGCTGGAGAAAATCCGCGCTGGAGAAAGTCCGCGCTGGAGAAACTCCGCGCTTGAAAAACTCCGCGCTGGAGAAACTCCACGCTGGAAAAACTCCGCGCAGGAGAAACTCAGCGATGGAGAAACTCCGCGTTGGTGAAAGTCCGCGTTGGAGAAAAGTCCGCGCTGGAGAAACTCCACGCTGAAGAGCCCCCGCGCTGGAGGAACTCCGCGTTGGAGAAACTCCGCGCTGGAGAAACTCCGTGCAGCATAAAATCTGCGCTGGAGAAACTCCGCGCTGGAGATACTCCGCGCTGGATAAACTCCGCGATGGAGAAACTCCGTGTTGGAGAACTCTGCGCTGGAGAAACTTCGCGTTGGAGAAACTGCGCGTTGGAGAAAGTCCGCGTTGGAGAAGCAAAGTCCGCGTTGGAGAAAGACCGCGTTGGAGAAACTCCGCGCTGGAGAAACTCCGCGCTGGTGAAACTCCGGGCTGGAGAAACTCCGCGTTGATGAAACTCCGCCTTAGAGAAAGTCCGTGTTGGAGAAAGACTGCGTTAGAAAAATCCGCGTTGGAGAAAGTCCGCGTTGGAGAAAGTCCGCGTTGAAGAAAGGGCGCGTTGGAGAAACTCCGCGTTGGAGAAACTCCGCGCTGGAGAAACTCCGCGCTGGAGAAACTCCGTTTTGCAGAAAGTCCGCGCTGGAAAAACTCCGCGCTGGAGAAATTCCGCGCTGAAGAAACTCCGCGTTGGAGAAACTCCGCGTTGGAGAAACTCCGTACTGGAGAAACTCCTCGCTGGAGAAAGTTCGTGTTGGAGAAAGTCCGCGCTGGAGAAACTCCGCGTTGGATAAACTCCGCGCTGGTGGAAGTCCGCGCTGGAGAAACTCCAAATTGGAGAAACTCCGTGCTGGAGAAACTCCGCTTTAGAGAAACTCCGCTTTGGAGAAACTCCGCAATGGAGAAACTCCGCGCTGGAAAAACTCCACGCTGGAGAAACTTCGTTTGGAGAAACTCCGCGTTGGAGAAACTCCGTACTGGAGAAACTCCGCGCTGCACTAAATCTGCGCTGGAGAAACTCCGCGCTGGAGAAACTCCGCGCTGGAGAAACTCCGCGCTGGAGAAACTCCGTGTTGGAGAAACTCCGCGTTGGATAAACTCCGCGCTGGAGAAACTTCGCGTTGGAGAAATTCTGCGTTGGAGAAAGTCCGCGTTGGAGAAAGACCGCGTTGGAGAAACTCCGCGCTGGAGAAACTCCGCGCTGGATAAACTCCGCGTTTGAGAAACTCCGAACTGGAGAAATTCAGCGTTTGAGAAACTCCGCGCTGGAGAAACTCCGCGCTGGAGAAATTCCGCGCTGAAGAAACACTGTGTTGGAGAAACTCCGTGTTGGAGAAACTCCGCGCTGGAGAAACTCCGCGTTGGAGAAACTCCGCTTTGGAGAAACTCCGCGCTGGAGAAACTCAGCGATGGAGAAACTCAGCGTTGGAGAAATTCCGCCTTGGGGAAAGTCCGCGTTGGAGGTACTCCGCGTTGAAGAACGTCCGCGTTGGAGAAAATCCGCGTTGGAGAAACTCCGCGCTGGAGAAACTCCGCGCTAGTGAAACTCAGCGATGGAGAAACTCAGCGATGGAGTAACTCCGTGTTGGAGAAAATCCGTATTGGAGAAACTCCGCGTTGGAGACACTCCGCGTTGGAGAAAGTCCGCGTTGGAGAAAATCCGCGCTGGAGAAACTCAGCGCTGGAGAAACTCCGCGCTGGAGAAACTCCGTGTTTGAGAAACTCCGAACTGGAGAAACTCCGCGATGGAGAAACTCCGCACTGGAGAAACTCCGCGCTGGAGAAACTTCGCGTTGGAGAAACTGCGCGTTCGAGAAACTCCGCGTTGGAGAAACTCCGTGCTGCATAAAATCTGCGCTAGAGAAACTCCTGCCCGGAGATACTCCGCGCTGGAGAAACTCCGCACTGGAGAAACTCCGTGTTTGAGAAACTCCGCACTAGAGAAACTCCGCGTTTGAGAAACTCCGCGATAGAGAAACTCTGCGCTGGAGAAACTCCGGCCTGGAGGAACTCCGCGATGGAGAAACTCTGCGTTTGAGAAACTCCGCGTTGGAGAAACTCCGTGCTGCATAAAATCTGCGCTAGAGAAACTCCGCGCTGGAGATACTCCGCGCTGGATAAACTCCGCGCTGGAGAAACTCCGCGCTGGAGATACTCCGCGCTGGAGAAACTTCGTGTTGGAGAAACTCCAAATTGGAGAAACTCCGCTCTGGAGAAACTCCGCGCTGGAGAAAATCCGCGCTGGAGAAAGTCCGCGCTGGAGAAACTCCGCGCTTGAAAAACTCCGCGCTGGAGAAACTCCACGCTGGAAAAACTCCGCGCAGGAGAAACTCAGCGATGGAGAAACTCCGCGTTGGTGAAAGTCCGCGTTGGAGAAATGTCCGCGCTGGAGAAACTCCACGCTGAAGAGCCCACGCGCTGGAGGAACTCCGCGTTGGAGAAACTCCGCGCTGGAGAAACTCCGTGCAGCATAAAATCTGCGCTGGAGAAACTCCGCGCTGGAGATACTCCGCGCTGGATAAACTCCGCGATGGAGAAACTCCGTGTTGGAGAAACTCTGCGCTGGAGAAACTTCGCGTTGGAGAAACTGCGCGTTGGAGAAAGTCCGCGTTGGAGAAGCAAAGTCCGCGTTGGAGAAAGACCGCGTTGGAGAAACTCCGCGCTGGAGAAACTCCGCGCTGGTGAAACTCCGGGCTGGAGAAACTCCGCGTTGATGAAACTCCGCCTTAGAGAAAGTCCGTGTTGGAGAAAGACTGCGTTAGAAAAATCCGCGTTGGAGAAAGTCCGCGTTGGAGAAAGTCCGCGTTGAAGAAAGGCCGCGTTGGAGAAACTCCGCGTTGGAGAAACTCCGCGTTGGAGAAACTCCGTACTGGAGATACTCCGCGCTGGAGAAACTCCGCGCTGGAGAAAGTCCGTGTTGGAGAAAGTCTGCGCTGGAGAAACTCCGCGTTGGATAAACTCCGCGTTGGTGGAAGTCCGCGCTGGAGAAACTCCAAATTGGAGAAACTCCGCGCTGGAGAAACTCCGCTTTAGAGAAACTCCGCTTTGGAGAAACTCCGGAATGGAGAAACTCCGCGCAGGAAAAACTCCACGCTGGAGAAATTTCGTTTGGAGAAACTCCGCGTTGGAGAAACTCCGTGCTGGAGAGACTCCGCGCTGCATAAAATCTGCGCTGGAGAAACTCCGCGCTGGAGAAACTCCGCGCTGGAGAAACTCCGTGTTGGAGAAACTCCGCGTTGGATAAACTCCGCGCTGGAGAAACTTCGCGTTGGAGAAATTCTGCGTTGGAGAAAGTCCGCGTTGGAGAAAGTCCGCGTTGGAGAAACTCCGCGTTTGAGAAACTCCGAACTGGAGAAATTCCGCGTTTGAGAAACTCCGCGATTTTCTCAAACGCGGAATTTCTCCAGTTCGGAGTTTCTCAAACGCGGAGTTTCTCCAGCGCGGAGTTTCTCCAACGCGGACTTTCTCCAACGCAGAATTTCCGCGAACCCGCCGCGGTGGCTCAGTGGTTAGGGCGCTCGACTACTGATCGGGAGTACCCGGGTTCGAACCCGACCGCGGCGGCTGCGTTTTTATGGAGGAAAAACGCTAAGGCGCCCGTGTGCTGTGCGATGTCAGTGCACGTTAATGATCCCCAGGTGGTCGAAATTATTCTGGAGCCCTCCACTACGGCACCTCCTTCTTCCCTTCTTCTTTCACTCCCCCCTTGTCCCTTCCCTTACGGCGCGGTTCAGGTGTCCAACGATATATGAGACAGATACTGCGGCATTTCCTTTCCCCAAAAACCAATTATTATTATTAATAAACTCCATGATAGACTGCGTTAGAAAAATTCCGCGTTGGAGAAACTCCAGCGCTGAAGAAACTCCGTTTTGGAGAAAGTCCGCGCTGGAAAAACTCCGCGCTGGAGAAATTGCGCGCTGAAGAAACTCCGTGTTGGAGAAACTCCGTGTTGGAGAAACTCCGCGTTGGAGATACTACGCGCTGGAGAAACTCTGCGCTGGAGAAAGTCCGTGTGCGAGAAACTCCGCGCTGGAGAAACTGCGCGCTCGAGAAACTCCGTGTTGGAGAAACTCCGCGCTGGAGAAACTCCGCGTTGGATAAACTCCGCGCTGGGTGAAGTCCGCGCTGGAGAAACTCCGCTCTGGAGAAACTCCGCTTTGGAGAAACTCCGCTTTGGAGAAACTCCGCAATAAAGAAACTCCGGGCTGGAAAAACTCCACGCTGGAGAAACTTTGTGTTGGAGAAACTCCGTGTTGGAGAAACTCCGTGCTGGAGAAACTCCGCGCTGGAGAAAGTCCGCGCCGGAGAAACTCCGCGCTGCAGAAACTCCGCGCTGGAGAAACCCCGCGCTGGAGAAAGTCCGCGCTGGAGAAACTCCGCGCTTGAAAAACTCCGCGCTGGAGAAACTCCGCGCTGGAAAAACTCCACGCAGGAGAAATTCAGCGATGGAGAAACTCCGCGATGGACAAACTCCGCGATGGAGAAACTCCGCGTTGGTGAAAGTCAGCGTTGGAGAAAAGTCCGCGTTGGAGAAAAGTCCGCGCTGAAGAAACTCTACGCTGGAGAAACTCCGCGCCGGAGCAACTCCGCGTTGGAGAAATTCCGCGCTGGAGAAACTCCGTGCTGCATAAAATCTGCGCTGGAGAAACTCCGCGCTGGAGATACTCCGCGCTGGAGAAACTCCGGGCTGGAGAAACTCCGCGATGTAGAAACTCCGCGCTGGAGAAACTCCGCGCTGGAGAAAGTTCGCGTTGGAGAAACTCCGCGTTGAAGAAACTCCGTTTTGGAGAAACTCCATGTTGGAGAAACTCCGCGTTGGAGATACTACGCGCTAGAGAAACTGCGCTGGAGAAACTCCGTGTGCGAGAAACTCCGCGCTGAAGAAACTCCGCGCTGGAGAAACTCCAAATTGGAGAAACTCCGCTCTGGAGAAACTCCGCGCTGGAGAAAATCCGCGCTGGAGAAAGTCCGCGCTGGAGAAACTCCGCGCTTGAAAAACTCCGCGCTGGAGAAACTCCACGCTGGAAAAACTCCGCGCAGGAGAAACTCAGCGATGGAGAAACTCCGCGTTGGTGAAAGTCCGCGTTGGAGAAAAGTCCGCGCTGGAGAAACTCCACGCTGAAGAGCCCCCGCGCTGGAGGAACTCCGCGTTGGAGAAACTCCGCGCTGGAGAAACTCCGTGCAGCATAAAATCTGCGCTGGAGAAACTCCGCGCTGGAGATACTCCGCGCTGGATAAACTCCGCGATGGAGAAACTCCGTGTTGGAGAACTCTGCGCTGGAGAAACTTCGCGTTGGAGAAACTGCGCGTTGGAGAAAGTCCGCGTTGGAGAAGCAAAGTCCGCGTTGGAGAAAGACCGCGTTGGAGAAACTCCGCGCTGGAGAAACTCCGCGCTGGTGAAACTCCGGGCTGGAGAAACTCCGCGTTGATGAAACTCCGCCTTAGAGAAAGTCCGTGTTGGAGAAAGACTGCGTTAGAAAAATCCGCGTTGGAGAAAGTCCGCGTTGGAGAAAGTCCGCGTTGAAGAAAGGGCGCGTTGGAGAAACTCCGCGTTGGAGAAACTCCGCGCTGGAGAAACTCCGCGCTGGAGAAACTCCGTTTTGCAGAAAGTCCGCGCTGGAAAAACTCCGCGCTGGAGAAATTCCGCGCTGAAGAAACTCCGCGTTGGAGAAACTCCGCGTTGGAGAAACTCCGTACTGGAGAAACTCCTCGCTGGAGAAAGTTCGTGTTGGAGAAAGTCCGCGCTGGAGAAACTCCGCGTTGGATAAACTCCGCGCTGGTGGAAGTCCGCGCTGGAGAAACTCCAAATTGGAGAAACTCCGTGCTGGAGAAACTCCGCTTTAGAGAAACTCCGCTTTGGAGAAACTCCGCAATGGAGAAACTCCGCGCTGGAAAAACTCCACGCTGGAGAAACTTCGTTTGGAGAAACTCCGCGTTGGAGAAACTCCGTACTGGAGAAACTCCGCGCTGCACTAAATCTGCGCTGGAGAAAATCCGCGCTGGAGAAACTCCACGCTGGAGAAACTCCGCGCTGGAGAAACTCCGTGTTGGAGAAACTCCGCGTTGGATAAACTCCGCGCTGGAGAAACTTCGCGTTGGAGAAATTCTGCGTTGGAGAAAGTCCGCGTTGGAGAAAGACCGCGTTGGAGAAACTCCGCGCTGGAGAAACTCCGCGCTGGATAAACTCCGCGTTTGAGAAACTCCGAACTGGAGAAATTCAGCGTTTGAGAAACTCCGCGCTGGAGAAACTCCGCGCTGGAGAAATTCCGCGCTGAAGAAACACTGTGTTGGAGAAACTCCGTGTTGGAGAAACTCCGCGCTGGAGAAACTCCGCGTTGGAGAAACTCCGCTTTGGAGAAACTCCGCGCTGGAGAAACTCAGCGATGGAGAAACTCAGCGTTGGAGAAATTCCGCCTTGGGGAAAGTCCGCGTTGGAGGTACTCCGCGTTGAAGAACGTCCGCGTTGGAGAAAATCCGCGTTGGAGAAACTCCGCGCTGGAGAAACTCCGCGCTAGTGAAACTCAGCGATGGAGAAACTCAGCGATGGAGTAACTCCGTGTTGGAGAAAATCCGTATTGGAGAAACTCCGCGTTGGAGACACTCCGCGTTGGAGAAAGTCCGCGTTGGAGAAAATCCGCGCTGGAGAAACTCAGCGCTGGAGAAACTCCGCGCTGGAGAAACTCCGTGTTTGAGAAACTCCGAACTGGAGAAACTCCGCGATGGAGAAACTCCGCACTGGAGAAACTCCGCGCTGGAGAAACTTCGCGTTGGAGAAACTGCGCGTTCGAGAAACTCCGCGTTGGAGAAACTCCGTGCTGCATAAAATCTGCGCTAGAGAAACTCCTGCCCGGAGATACTCCGCGCTGGAGAAACTCCGCACTGGAGAAACTCCGTGTTTGAGAAACTCCGCACTAGAGAAACTCCGCGTTTGAGAAACTCCGCGATAGAGAAACTCTGCGCTGGAGAAACTCCGGCCTGGAGGAACTCCGCGATGGAGAAACTCTGCGTTTGAGAAACTCCGCGTTGGAGAAACTCCGTGCTGCATAAAATCTGCGCTAGAGAAACTCCGCGCTGGAGATACTCCGCGCTGGATAAACTCCGCGCTGGAGAAACTCCGCGCTGGAGATACTCCGCGCTGGAGAAACTTCGTGTTGGAGAAACTCCGCGCTGGAGAAACTTCGCGTTGGAGAAACTGCGCGTTGGAGAAAGTCCGCGTTGGAGAAGCAAAGTCCGCGTTGGAGAAAGTCCGCGTTGGAGAAACTCCGCGTTGAAGAAAGGCCGCGTTGGAGAAACTCCGCGCTGATGAAACTCCGGGCTGGAGAAACTCCACGCTGAAGAACCTCCGCGCTGGAGCAACTCCGCGTTGGAGAAACTCCGCGCTGGAGAAACTCCGTGCTGCATAAAATCTGCGCTGGAGAAACTCCGCGCTTGAGATACTCCGCGCTGGAGAAACTCCGCGCTGGAGAAACTACGCGCTGGAGAAACTCCGCGCTGGAGAAACTCCGTTTTGCAGAAAGTCCGCGCTGGAAAAACTCCGCGCTGGAGAAATTCCGCGCTGAAGAAACTCCGCGTTGGAGAAACTCCGCGTTGGAGAAACTCCGTACTGGAGATACTCCGCGCTGGAGAAACTCCGCGCTGGAGAAAGTCCGTGTTGGAGAAAGTCTGCGCTGGAGAAACTCCGCGTTGGATAAACTCCGCGTTGGTGGAAGTCCGCGCTGGAGAAACTCCAAATTGGAGAAACTCCGCGCTGGAGAAACTCCGCTTTAGAGAAACTCCGCTTTGGAGAAACTCCGGAATGGAGAAACTCCGCGCAGGAAAAACTCCACGCTGGAGAAATTTCGTTTGGAGAAACTCCGCGTTGGAGAAACTCCGTGCTGGAGAGACTCCGCGCTGCATAAAATCTGCGCTGGAGAAACTCCGCGCTGGAGAAACTCCGCGCTGGAGAAACTCCGTGTTGGAGAAACTCCGCGTTGGATAAACTCCGCGCTGGAGAAACTTCGCGTTGGAGAAATTCTGCGTTGGAGAAAGTCCGCGTTGGAGAAAGTCCGCGTTGGAGAAACTCCGCGTTTGAGAAACTCCGAACTGGAGAAATTCCGCGTTTGAGAAACTCCGCGATTTTCTCAAACGCGGAATTTCTCCAGTTCGGAGTTTCTCAAACGCGGAGTTTCTCCAGCGCGGAGTTTCTCCAACGCGGACTTTCTCCAACGCAGAATTTCCGCGAACCCGCCGCGGTGGCTCAGTGGTTAGGGCGCTCGACTACTGATCCGGAGTACCCGGGTTCGAACCCGACCGCGGCGGCTGCGTTTTTATGGAGGAAAAACGCTAAGGCGCCCGTGTGCTGTGCGATGTCAGCGCACGTTAATGATCCCCAGGTGGTCGAAATTATTCTGGAGCCCTCCACTACGGCACCTCCTTCTTCCCTTCTTCTTTCACTCCCCCCTTGTCCCTTCCCTTACGGCGCGGTTCAGGTGTCCAACGATATATGAGACAGATACTGCGGCATTTCCTTTCCCCAAAAACCAATTATTATTATTTATAAACTCCATGATAGACTGCGTTAGAAAAATTCCGCGTTGGAGAAACTCCAGCGCTGAAGAAACTCCGTTTTGGAGAAAGTCCGCGCTGGAAAAACTCCGCGCTGGAGAAATTGCGCGCTGAAGAAACTCCGTGTTGGAGAAAGTCCGTGTGCGAGAAACTCCGCGCTGGAGAAACTGCGCGCTCGAGAAACTCCGTGTTGGAGAAACTCCGCGCTGGAGAAACTCCGCGTTGGATAAACTCCGCGCTGGGTGAAGTCCGCGCTGGAGAAACTCCGCTCTGGAGAAACTCCGCTTTGGAGAAACTCCGCTTTGGAGAAACTCCGCAATAAAGAAACTCCGGGCTGGAAAAACTCCACGCTGGAGAAACTTTGTGTTGGAGAAACTCCGTGTTGGAGAAACTCCGTGCTGGAGAAACTCCGCGCTGGAGAAAGTCCGCGCCGGAGAAACTCCGCGCTGCAGAAACTCCGCGCTGGAGAAACCCCGCGCTGGAGAAAGTCCGCGCTGGAGAAACTCCGCGCTTGAAAAACTCCGCGCTGGAGAAACTCCGCGCTGGAAAAACTCCACGCAGGAGAAATTCAGCGATGGAGAAACTCCGCGATGGACAAACTCCGCGATGGAGAAACTCCGCGTTGGTGAAAGTCAGCGTTGGAGAAAAGTCCGCGTTGGAGAAAAGTCCGCGCTGAAGAAACTCTACGCTGGAGAAACTCCGCGCCGGAGCAACTCCGCGTTGGAGAAATTCCGCGCTGGAGAAACTCCGTGCTGCATAAAATCTGCGCTGGAGAAACTCCGCGCTGGAGATACTCCGCGCTGGAGAAACTCCGGGCTGGAGAAACTCCGCGATGTAGAAACTCCGCGCTGGAGAAACTCCGCGCTGGAGAAAGTTCGCGTTGGAGAAACTCCGCGTTGAAACTCCGTTTTGGAGAAACTCCATGTTGGAGAAACTCCGCGTTGGAGATACTACGCGCTAGAGAAACTGCGCTGGAGAAACTCCGTGTGCGAGAAACTCCGCGCTGAAGAAACTCCGCGCTGGAGAAACTCCAAATTGGAGAAACTCCGCTCTGGAGAAACTCCGCGCTGGAGAAAATCCGCGCTGGAGAAAGTCCGCGCTGGAGAAACTCCGCGCTTGAAAAACTCCGCGCTGGAGAAACTCCACGCTGGAAAAACTCCGCGCAGGAGAAACTCAGCGATGGAGAAACTCCGCGTTGGTGAAAGTCCGCGTTGGAGAAAAGTCCGCGCTGGAGAAACTCCACGCTGAAGAGCCCCCGCGCTGGAGGAACTCCGCGTTGGAGAAACTCCGCGCTGGAGAAACTCCGTGCAGCATAAAATCTGCGCTGGAGAAACTCCGCGCTGGAGATACTCCGCGCTGGATAAACTCCGCGATGGAGAAACTCCGTGTTGGAGAACTCTGCGCTGGAGAAACTTCGCGTTGGAGAAACTGCGCGTTGGAGAAAGTCCGCGTTGGAGAAGCAAAGTCCGCGTTGGAGAAAGACCGCGTTGGAGAAACTCCGCGCTGGAGAAACTCCGCGCTGGTGAAACTCCGGGCTGGAGAAACTCCGCGTTGATGAAACTCCGCCTTAGAGAAAGTCCGTGTTGGAGAAAGACTGCGTTAGAAAAATCCGCGTTGGAGAAAGTCCGCGTTGGAGAAAGTCCGCGTTGATGAAAGGCCGCGTTGGAGAAACTCCGCGTTGGAGAAACTCCGCGCTGGAGAAACTCCGCGCTGGAGAAACTCCGTTTTGCAGAAAGTCCGCGCTGGAAAAACTCCGCGCTGGAGAAATTCCGCGCTGAAGAAACTCCGCGTTGGAGAAACTCCGCGTTGGAGAAACTCCGTACTGGAGAAACTCCTCGCTGGAGAAAGTTCGTGTTGGAGAAAGTCCGCGCTGGAGAAACTCCGCGTTGGATAAACTCCGCGCTGGTGGAAGTCCGAGCTGGAGAAACTCCAAATTGGAGAAACTCCGTGCTGGAGAAACTCCGCTTTAGAGAAACTCCGCTTTGGAGAAACTCCGCAATGGAGAAACTCCGCGCTGGAAAAACTCCACGCTGGAGAAACTTCGTTTGGAGAAACTCCGCGTTGGAGAAACTCCGTACTGGAGAAACTCCGCGCTGCACTAAATCTGCGCTGGAGAAACTCCGCGCTGGAGAAACTCCGCGCTGGAGAAACTCCGCGCTGGAGAAACTCCGTGTTGGAGAAACTCCGCGTTGGATAAACTCCGCGCTGGAGAAACTTCGCGTTGGAGAATTTCTGCGTTGGAGAAAGTCCGCGTTGGAGAAAGACCGCGTTGGAGAAACTCCGCGCTGGAGAAACTCCGCGCTGGATAAACTCCGCGTTTGAGAAACTCCGAACTGGAGAAATTCAGCGTTTGAGAAACTCCGCGCTGGAGAAACTCCGCGCTGGAGAAATTCCGCGCTGAAGAAACACTGTGTTGGAGAAACTCCGTGTTGGAGAAACTCCGCGCTGGAGAAACTCCGCGTTGGAGAAACTCCGCTTTGGAGAAACTCCGCGCTGGAGAAACTCAGCGATGGAGAAACTCAGCGTTGGAGAAATTCCGCCTTGGGGAAAGTCCGCGTTGGAGGTACTCCGCGTTGAAGAACGTCCGCGTTGGAGAAAATCCGCGTTGGAGAAACTCCGCGCTGGAGAAACTCCGCGCTAGTGAAACTCAGCGATGGAGAAACTCAGCGATGGAGTAACTCCGTGTTGGAGAAACTCCGTATTGGAGAAACTCCGCGTTGGAGACACTCCGCGTTGGAGAAAGTCCGCGTTGGAGAAAATCCGCGCTGGAGAAACTCAGCGCTGGAGAAACTCCGCGCTGGAGAAACTCCGTGTTTGAGAAACTCCGAACTGGAGAAACTCCGCGATGGAGAAACTCCGCACTGGAGAAACTCCGCGCTGGAGAAACTTCGCGTTGGAGAAACTGCGCGTTCGAGAAACTCCGCGTTGGAGAAACTCCGTGCTGCATAAAATCTGCGCTAGAGAAACTCCTGCCCGGAGATACTCCGCGCTGGAGAAACTCCGCACTGGAGAAACTCCGTGTTTGAGAAACTCCGCACTAGAGAAACTCCGCGTTTGAGAAACTCCGCGATAGAGAAACTCTGCGCTGGAGAAACTCCGGCCTGGAGGAACTCCGCGATGGAGAAACTCTGCGTTTGAGAAACTCCGCGTTGGAGAAACTCCGTGCTGCATAAAATCTGCGCTAGAGAAACTCCGCGCTGGAGATACTCCGCGCTGGATAAACTCCGCGCTGGAGAAACTCCGCGCTGGAGATACTCCGCGCTGGAGAAACTCCGTGTTGGAGAAACTCCGCGCTGGAGAAACTTCGCGTTGGAGAAACTGCGCGTTGGAGAAAGTCCGCGTTGGAGAAGCAAAGTCCGCGTTGGAGAAAGTCCGCGTTGGAGAAACTCCGCGTTGAAGAAAGGCCGCGTTGGAGAAACTCCGCGCTGATGAAACTCCGGGCTGGAGAAACTCCACGCTGAAGAACCTCCGCGCTGGAGCAACTCCGCGTTGGAGAAACTCCGCGCTGGAGAAACTCCGTGCTGCATAAAATCTGCGCTGGAGAAACTCCGCGCTTGAGATACTCCGCGCTGGAGAAACTCCGCGCTGGAGAAACTACGCGCTGGAGAAACTCCGCGCTGGAGAAACTCCGTTTTGCAGAAAGTCCGCGCTGGAAAAACTCCGCGCTGGAGAAATTCCGCGCTGAAGAAACTCCGCGTTGGAGAAACTCCGCGTTGGAGAAACTCCGTACTGGAGATACTCCGCGCTGGAGAAACTCCGCGCTGGAGAAAGTCCGTGTTGGAGAAAGTCTGCGCTGGAGAAACTCCGCGTTGGATAAACTCCGCGTTGGTGGAAGTCCGCGCTGGAGAAACTCCAAATTGGAGAAACTCCGCGCTGGAGAAACTCCGCTTTAGAGAAACTCCGCTTTGGAGAAACTCCGGAATGGAGAAACTCCGCGCAGGAAAAACTCCACGCTGGAGAAATTTCGTTTGGAGAAACTCCGCGTTGGAGAAACTCCGTGCTGCATAAAATCTGCGCTAGAGAAACTCCGCGCTGGAGATACTCCGCGCTGGATAAACTCCGCGCTGGAGAAACTCCGCGCTGGAGATACTCCGTGTTGGAGAAACTCCGCGTTGGATAAACTCCGCGCTGGAGAAACTTCGCGTTGGAGAAATTCTGCGTTGGAGAAAGTCCGCGTTGGAGAAAGACCGCGTTGGAGAAACTCCGCGCTGGAGAAACTCCGCGCTGGATAAACTCCGCGCTGGAGAAACTCCGCGCTGGAGAAAGTCCGTGTTGGAGAAAGTCTGCGCTGGAGAAACTCCGCGTTGGATAAACTCCGCGTTGGTGGAAGTCCGCGCTGGAGAAACTCCAAATTGGAGAAACTCCGCGCTGGAGAAACTCCGCTTTAGAGAAACTCCGCTTTGGAGAAACTCCGGAATGGAGAAACTCCGCGCAGGAAAAACTCCACGCTGGAGAAATTTCGTTTGGAGAAACTCCGCGTTGGAGAAACTCCGTGCTGGAGAGACTCCGCGCTGCATAAAATCTGCGCTGGAGAAACTCCGCGCTGGAGAAACTCCGCGCTGGAGAAACTCCGTGTTGGAGAAACTCCGCGTTGGATAAACTCCGCGCTGGAGAAACTTCGCGTTGGAGAAATTCTGCGTTGGAGAAAGTCCGCGTTGGAGAAAGTCCGCGTTGGAGAAACTCCGCGTTTGAGAAACTCCGAACTGGAGAAATTCCGCGTTTGAGAAACTCCGCGATTTTCTCAAACGCGGAATTTCTCCAGTTCGGAGTTTCTCAAACGCGGAGTTTCTCCAGCGCGGAGTTTCTCCAACGCGGACTTTCTCCAACGCAGAATTTCCGCGAACCCGCCGCGGTGGCTCAGTGGTTAGGGCGCTCGACTACTGATCCGGAGTACCCGGGTTCGAACCCGACCGCGGCGGCTGCGTTTTTATGGAGGAAAAACGCTAAGGCGCCCGTGTGCTGTGCGATGTCAGTGCACGTTAATGATCCCCAGGTGGTCGAAATTATTCTGGAGCCCTCCACTACGGCACCTCCTTCTTCCCTTCTTCTTTCACTCCCCCCCTTGTCCCTTCCCTTACGGCGCGGTTCAGGTGTCCAACGATATATGAGACAGATACTGCGGCATTTCCTTTCCCCAAAAACCAATTATTATTATTAATAAACTCCATGATAGACTGCGTTAGAAAAATTCCGCGTTGGAGAAACTCCAGCGCTGAAGAAACTCCGTTTTGGAGAAAGTCCGCGCTGGAAAAACTCCGCGCTGGAGAAATTGCGCGCTGAAGAAACTCCGTGTTGGAGAAACTCCGTGTTGGAGAAACTCCGCGTTGGAGATACTACGCGCTGGAGAAACTCTGCGCTGGAGAAAGTCCGTGTGCGAGAAACTCCGCGCTGGAGAAACTGCGCGCTCGAGAAACTCCGTGTTGGAGAAACTCCGCGCTGGAGAAACTCCGCGTTGGATAAACTCCGCGCTGGGTGAAGTCCGCGCTGGAGAAACTCCGCTCTGGAGAAACTCCGCTTTGGAGAAACTCCGCTTTGGAGAAACTCCGCAATAAAGAAACTCCGGGCTGGAAAAACTCCACGCTGGAGAAACTTTGTGTTGGAGAAACTCCGTGTTGGAGAAACTCCGTGCTGGAGAAACTCCGCGCTGGAGAAAGTCCGCGTCGGAGAAACTCCGCGCTGCAGAAACTCCGCGCTGGAGAAACCCCGCGCTGGAGAAAGTCCGCGCTGGAGAAACTCCGCGCTTGAAAAACTCCGCGCTGGAGAAACTCCGCGCTGGAAAAACTCCACGCAGGAGAAATTCAGCGATGGAGAAACTCCGCGATGGACAAACTCCGCGATGGAGAAACTCCGCGTTGGTGAAAGTCAGCGTTGGAGAAAAGTCCGCGTTGGAGAAAAGTCCGCGCTGAAGAAACTCTACGCTGGAGAAACTCCGCGCCGGAGCAACTCCGCGTTGGAGAAATTCCGCGCTGGAGAAACTCCGTGCTGCATAAAATCTGCGCTGGAGAAACTCCGCGCTGGAGATACTCCGCGCTGGAGAAACTCCGGGCTGGAGAAACTCCGCGATGTAGAAACTCCGCGCTGGAGAAACTCCGCGCTGGAGAAAGTTCGCGTTGGAGAAACTCCGCGTTGAAACTCCGTTTTGGAGAAACTCCATGTTGGAGAAACTCCGCGTTGGAGATACTACGCGCTAGAGAAACTGCGCTGGAGAAACTCCGTGTGCGAGAAACTCCGCGCTGAAGAAACTCCGCGCTGGAGAAACTCCAAATTGGAGAAACTCCGCTCTGGAGAAACTCCGCGCTGGAGAAAATCCGCGCTGGAGAAAGTCCGCGCTGGAGAAACTCCGCGCTTGAAAAACTCCGCGCTGGAGAAACTCCACGCTGGAAAAACTCCGCGCAGGAGAAACTCAGCGATGGAGAAACTCCGCGTTGGTGAAAGTCCGCGTTGGAGAAAAGTCCGCGCTGGAGAAACTCCACGCTGAAGAGCCCCCGCGCTGGAGGAACTCCGCGTTGGAGAAACTCCGCGCTGGAGAAACTCCGTGCAGCATAAAATCTGCGCTGGAGAAACTCCGCGCTGGAGATACTCCGCGCTGGATAAACTCCGCGATGGAGAAACTCCGTGTTGGAGAACTCTGCGCTGGAGAAACTTCGTGTTGGAGAAACTGCGCGTTGGAGAAAGTCCGCGTTGGAGAAGCAAAGTCCGCGTTGGAGAAAGACCGCGTTGGAGAAACTCCGCGCTGGAGAAACTCCGCGCTGGTGAAACTCCGGGCTGGAGAAACTCCGCGTTGATGAAACTCCGCCTTAGAGAAAGTCCGTGTTGGAGAAAGACTGCGTTAGAAAAATCCGCGTTGGAGAAAGTCCGCGTTGGAGAAAGTCCGCGTTGAAGAAAGGCCGCGTTGGAGAAACTCCGCGTTGGAGAAACTCCGCGCTGGAGAAACTCCGCGCTGGAGAAACTCCGTTTTGCAGAAAGTCCGCGCTGGAAAAACTCCGCGCTGGAGAAATTCCGCGCTGAAGAAACTCCGCGTTGGAGAAACTCCGCGTTGGAGAAACTCCGTACTGGAGAAACTCCTCGCTGGAGAAAGTTCGTGTTGGAGAAAGTCCGCGCTGGAGAAACTCCGCGTTGGATAAACTCCGCGCTGGTGGAAGTCCGCGCTGGAGAAACTCCAAATTGGAGAAACTCCGTGCTGGAGAAACTCCGCTTTAGAGAAACTCCGCTTTGGAGAAACTCCGCAATGGAGAAACTCCGCGCTGGAAAAACTCCACGCTGGAGAAACTTCGTTTGGAGAAACTCCGCGTTGGAGAAACTCCGTACTGGAGAAACTCCGCGCTGCACTAAATCTGCGCTGGAGAAACTCCGCGCTGGAGAAACTCCGCGCTGGAGAAACTCCGCGCTGGAGAAACTCCGTGTTGGAGAAACTCCGCGTTGGATAAACTCCGCGCTGGAGAAACTTCGCGTTGGAGAATTTCTGCGTTGGAGAAAGTCCGCGTTGGAGAAAGACCGCGTTGGAGAAACTCCGCGCTGGAGAAACTCCGCGCTGGATAAACTCCGCGTTTGAGAAACTCCGAACTGGAGAAATTCAGCGTTTGAGAAACTCCGCGCTGGAGAAACTCCGCGCTGGAGAAATTCCGCGCTGAAGAAACACTGTGTTGGAGAAACTCCGTGTTGGAGAAACTCCGCGCTGGAGAAACTCCGCGTTGGAGAAACTCCGCTTTGGAGAAACTCCGCGCTGGAGAAACTCAGCGATGGAGAAACTCAGCGTTGGAGAAATTCCGCCTTGGGGAAAGTCCGCGTTGGAGGTACTCCGCGTTGAAGAACGTCCGCGTTGGAGAAAATCCGCGTTGGAGAAACTCCGCGCTGGAGAAACTCCGCGCTAGTGAAACTCAGCGATGGAGAAACTCAGCGATGGAGTAACTCCGTGTTGGAGAAACTCCGTATTGGAGAAACTCCGCGTTGGAGACACTCCGCGTTGGAGAAAGTCCGCGTTGGAGAAAATCCGCGCTGGAGAAACTCAGCGCTGGAGAAACTCCGCGCTGGAGAAACTCCGTGTTTGAGAAACTCCGAACTGGAGAAACTCCGCGATGGAGAAACTCCGCACTGGAGAAACTCCGCGCTGGAGAAACTTCGCGTTGGAGAAACTGCGCGTTCGAGAAACTCCGCGTTGGAGAAACTCCGTGCTGCATAAAATCTGCGCTAGAGAAACTCCTGCCCGGAGATACTCCGCGCTGGAGAAACTCCGCACTGGAGAAACTCCGTGTTTGAGAAACTCCGCACTAGAGAAACTCCGCGTTTGAGAAACTCCGCGATAGAGAAACTCTGCGCTGGAGAAACTCCGGCCTGGAGGAACTCCGCGATGGAGAAACTCTGCGTTTGAGAAACTCCGCGTTGGAGAAACTCCGTGCTGCATAAAATCTGCGCTAGAGAAACTCCGCGCTGGAGATACTCCGCGCTGGATAAACTCCGCGCTGGAGAAACTCCGCGCTGGAGATACTCCGCGCTGGAGAAACTCCGTGTTGGAGAAACTCCGCGCTGGAGAAACTTCGCGTTGGAGAAACTGCGCGTTGGAGAAAGTCCGCGTTGGAGAAGCAAAGTCCGCGTTGGAGAAAGTCCGCGTTGGAGAAACTCCGCGTTGAAGAAAGGCCGCGTTGGAGAAACTCCGCGCTGATGAAACTCCGGGCTGGAGAAACTCCACGCTGAAGAACCTCCGCGCTGGAGCAACTCCGCGTTGGAGAAACTCCGCGCTGGAGAAACTCCGTGCTGCATAAAATCTGCGCTGGAGAAACTCCGCGCTTGAGATACTCCGCGCTGGAGAAACTCCGCGCTGGAGAAACTACGCGCTGGAGAAACTCCGCGCTGGAGAAACTCCGTTTTGCAGAAAGTCCGCGCTGGAAAAACTCCGCGCTGGAGAAATTCCGCGCTGAAGAAACTCCGCGTTGGAGAAACTCCGCGTTGGAGAAACTCCGTACTGGAGATACTCCGCGCTGGAGAAACTCCGCGCTGGAGAAAGTCCGTGTTGGAGAAAGTCTGCGCTGGAGAAACTCCGCGTTGGATAAACTCCGCGTTGGTGGAAGTCCGCGCTGGAGAAACTCCAAATTGGAGAAACTCCGCGCTGGAGAAACT
This sequence comes from Amblyomma americanum, assembly GCF_052857255.1. Taxonomy (NCBI): domain Eukaryota; kingdom Metazoa; phylum Arthropoda; class Arachnida; order Ixodida; family Ixodidae; genus Amblyomma; species Amblyomma americanum. The sequence goes on along the minus strand of NC_135497.1, from coordinate 540,143,697 downwards.
CCGCTTTAGAGAAACTCCGCTTTGGAGAAACTCCGGAATGGAGAAACTCCGCGCAGGAAAAACTCCACGCTGGAGAAATTTCGTTTGGAGAAACTCCGCGTTGGAGAAACTCCGTGCTGGAGAGACTCCGCGCTGCATAAAATCTGCGCTGGAGAAACTCCGCGCTGGAGAAACTCCGCGCTGGAGAAACTCCGTGTTGGAGAAACTCCGCGTTGGATAAACTCCGCGCTGGAGAAACTTCGCGTTGGAGAAATTCTGCGTTGGAGAAAGTCCGCGTTGGAGAAAGTCCGCGTTGGAGAAACTCCGCGTTTGAGAAACTCCGAACTGGAGAAATTCCGCGTTTGAGAAACTCCGCGATTTTCTCAAACGCGGAATTTCTCCAGTTCGGAGTTTCTCAAACGCGGAGTTTCTCCAGCGCGGAGTTTCTCCAACGCGGACTTTCTCCAACGCAGAATTTCCGCGAACCCGCCGCGGTGGCTCAGTGGTTAGGGCGCTCGACTACTGATCCGGAGTACCCGGGTTCGAACCCGACCGCGGCGGCTGCGTTTTTATGGAGGAAAAACGCTAAGGCGCCCGTGTGCTGTGCGATGTCAGTGCACGTTAATGATCCCCAGGTGGTCGAAATTATTCTGGAGCCCTCCACTACGGCACCTCCTTCTTCCCTTCTTCTTTCACTCCCCCCTTGTCCCTTCCCTTACGGCGCGGTTCAGGTGTCCAACGATATATGAGACAGATACTGCGGCATTTCCTTTCCCCAAAAACCAATTATTATTATTAATAAACTCCATGATAGACTGCGTTAGAAAAATTCCGCGTTGGAGAAACTCCAGCGCTGGAGAAACTCCGTTTTGGAGAAAGTCCGCGCTGGAAAAACTCCGCGCTGGAGAAATTGCGCGCTGAAGAAACTCCGTGTTGGAGAAACTCCGTGTTGGAGAAACTCCGCGTTGGAGATACTACGCGCTGGAGAAACTCTGCGCTGGAGAAAGTCCGTGTGCGAGAAACTCCGCGCTGGAGAAACTGCGCGCTCGAGAAACTCCGTGTTGGAGAAACTCCGCGCTGGAGAAACTCCGCGTTGGATAAACTCCGCGCTGGGTGAAGTCCGCGCTGGAGAAACTCCGCTCTGGAGAAACTCCGCTTTGGAGAAACTCCGCTTTGGAGAAACTCCGCAATAAAGAAACTCCGGGCTGGAAAAACTCCACGCTGGAGAAACTTTGTGTTGGAGAAACTCCGTGTTGGAGAAACTCCGTGCTGGAGAAACTCCGCGCTGGAGAAAGTCCGCGCCGGAGAAACTCCGCGCTGCAGAAACTCCGCGCTGGAGAAACCCCGCGCTGGAGAAAGTCCGCGCTGGAGAAACTCCGCGCTTGAAAAACTCCGCGCTGGAGAAACTCCGCGCTGGAAAAACTCCACGCAGGAGAAATTCAGCGATGGAGAAACTCCGCGATGGACAAACTCCGCGATGGAGAAACTCCGCGTTGGTGAAAGTCAGCGTTGGAGAAAAGTCCGCGTTGGAGAAAAGTCCGCGCTGAAGAAACTCTACGCTGGAGAAACTCCGCGCCGGAGCAACTCCGCGTTGGAGAAATTCCGCGCTGGAGAAACTCCGTGCTGCATAAAATCTGCGCTGGAGAAACTCCGCGCTGGAGATACTCCGCGCTGGAGAAACTCCGCGCTGGAGAAACTCCGTGTTGGAGAAACTCCGTGTTGGATAAACTCCGCGCTGGAGAAACTTCGCGTTGGAGAAACTGCGCGTTGGAGAAACTCCGCGTTGGAGAAACTCTGCGTTGGAGAAATTCTGCGTTGGAGAAAATCCGCGTTGGAGAAACTCCGCGTTGGAGAAACTCCGCGTTGGAGAAACTCCGCGCTGGAGAGCGTCCGCGTTGGAGAAACTCCGCGTTGGAGAAACTCCGCGCTGGAGAAACTCCTCGCTGGAGAAACTCCGTGTTGGAGAAAATCTGTGTTGGAGAAACTCCGTGCTTGAGAAACTCCGTGTTGGAGAAACTCTGTGTTGGAGAAACTCCGCACTGGAGAAACTTCGTGTTGGATAAACTCCGCGTTGGAGAAACTCCGTCCTGCATAAAATCTGCGCTGGAGAAACTCCGCACTAGAGAAACTGCGTTTGAGAAACTTCGGGATGGAGAAACTCCGCGGCGGAGAAACTCCGGGCTGGAGAAACTCCGCGATGTAGAAACTCCGCGCTGGAGAAACTCCGCGCTGGAGAAATTCCGCGCTGAAGAAACACTGTGTTGGAGAAACTCCGTGTTGGAGAAACTCCGCGCTGGAGAAACTCCGCGTTGGAGAAACTCCGCTTTGGAGAAACTCCGCGCTGGAGAAACTCAGCGATGGAGAAACTTAGCGTTGGAGAAATTCCGCGTTGGGGAAAGTCCGCGTTGGAGGTACTCCGCGTTGAAGAACGTCCGCGTTGGAGAAAATCCGCGTTGGAGAAACTCCGCGCTGGAGAAACTCCGCGCTAGTGAAACTCAGCGATGGAGTAACTCCGTGTTGGAGAAACTCCGTATTGGAGAAACTCCGCGTTGGAGACACTCCGCGTTGGAGAAAGTCCGCGTTGGAGAAAATCCGCGCTGGAGAAACTCAGCGCTGGAGAAACTCCGCGCTGGAGAAACTCCGTGTTTGAGAAACTCAGAACTGGAGAAACTCCGCGATGGAGAACCTCCGCACTGGAGAAACTCCGCGCTGGAGAAACTTCGCGTTGGAGAAACTGCGCGTTCGAGAAACTCCGCGTTGGAGAAACTCCGTGCTGCATAAAATCTGCGCTAGAGAAACTCCTGCCCGGAGATACTCCGCGCTGGAGAAACTCCGCACTGGAGAAACTCCGTGTTTGAGAAACTCCACACTAGAGAAACTCCGCGTTTGAGAAACTCCGCGATAGAGAAACTCTGCGCTGGAGAAACTCCGGCTTGGAGGAACTCCGCGATGGAGAAACTCTGCGTTTGAGAAACTCCGCGTTGGAGAAACTCCGTGCTGCATAAAATCTGCGCTAGAGAAACTCCGCGCTGGAGATACTCTGTGCTGGAGAAAATCCGCGCTGGAGAAAGTCTGCGCCGGAGAAACTCCGCGCTGGAGAAACTCCGCGCTTGAGAAACTCCGCGCTGGAGAAACTCCGCGCTTGAAAAACTCCGCGTTGGAGAAACTCCGCGCTGGAGAAACTCCGTGCTGCATAAAATCTGCGCTAGAGAAACTCCGCGCTGGAGATACTCCGCGCTGGATAAACTCCGCGCTGGAGAAACTCCGCGCTGGAGATACTCCGCGCTGGAGAAACTCCGTGTTGGAGAAACTCCGCGCTGGAGAAACTTCGCGTTGGAGAAACTGCGCGTTGGAGAAAGTCCGCGTTGGAGAAGCAAAGTCCGCGTTGGTGAAAGTCCGCGTTGGAGAAACTCCGCGTTGAAGAAAGGCCGCGTTGGAGAAACTCCGCGCTGGTGAAACTCCGGGCTGGAGAAACTCCACGCTGAAGAACCTCCGCGCTGGAGCAACTCCGCGTTGGAGAAACTCCGCGCTGGAGAAACTCCGTGCTGCATAAAATCTGCGCTGGAAAAACTCCGCGCTTGAGATACTCCGCGCTGGAGAAACACCGCGCTGGAGAAACTCCGCGCTGGAGATACTCCGCGCTGGAGAAACTCCGTTTTGCAGAAAGTCCGCGCTGGAAAAACTCCGCGCTGGAGAAATTCCGCGCTGAAGAAACTCCGCGTTGGAGAAACTCCGCGTTGGAGAAACTCCGTACTGGAGATACTCCGCGCTGGAGAAACTCCGCTTTGGAGAAACTCCGCTTTGGAGAAACTCCGCAATAAAGAAACTCCGCGCTGGAAAAACTCCACGCTGGAGAAACTTCGTGTTGGAGAAACTCCGTGTTGGAGAAACTCCGTGCTGGAGAAACTCCGCGCTGGAGAAAGTCCGCGCCGGAGAAACTCCGCGCTGCAGAAACTCCGCGCTGGAGAAACCCCGCGCTGGAGAGAGTCCGCGCTGGAGAAACTCCGCGCTTGAAAAACTCCGCGCTGGAGAAACTCCGCGCTGGAAAAACTTCGTGTTGGAGAAACTCCGTGTTGGAGAAACTCCGTGCTGGAGAAACTCCGCGCTGGAGAAACTCCGCGCTGGAGAAACTCCGTGTTGGAGAAACTCCGCGTTGGATAAACTCCGCGCTGGAGAAACTCGGCGTTGGAGAAACTCCGTGTTGGAGAAACTCCGCGCTGGAGAAACTCCGCGCTAGTGAAACTCAGCGATGGAGTAACTCCGTGTTGGAGAAACTCCGTATTGGAGAAACTCCGCGTTGGAGACACTCCGCGTTGGAGAAAGTCCGCGTTGGAGAAAATCCGCGCTGGAGAAACTCAGCGCTGGAGAAACTCCGCGCTGGAGAAACTCCGTGTTTGAGAAACTCAGAACTGGAGAAACTCCGCGATGGAGAACCTCCGCACTGGAGAAACTCCGCGCTGGAGAAACTTCGCGTTGGAGAAACTGCGCGTTTGAGAAACTCCGCGTTGGAGAAACTCCGTGCTGCATAAAATCTGCGCTAGAGAAACTCCTGCCCGGAGATACTCCGCGCTGGAGAAACTCCGCACTGGAGAAACTCCGTGTTTGAGAAACTCCACACTAGAGAAACTCCGCGTTTGAGAAACTCCGCGATAGAGAAACTCTGCGCTGGAGAAACTCCGGCTTGGAGGAACTCCGCGATGGAGAAACTCTGCGTTTGAGAAACTCCGCGTTGGAGAAACTCCGTGCTGCATAAAATCTGCGCTAGAGAAACTCCGCGCTGGAGATACTCTGTGCTGGAGAAAATCCGCGCTGGAGAAAGTCTGCGCCGGAGAAACTCCGCGCTGGAGAAACTCCGCGCTTGAGAAACTCCGCGCTGGAGAAACTCCGCGCTTGAAAAACTCCGCGTTGGAGAAACTCCGCGCTGGAGAAACTCCGTGCTGCATAAAATCTGCGCTAGAGAAACTCCGCGCTGGAGATACTCCGCGCTGGATAAACTCCGCGCTGGAGAAACTCCGCGCTGGAGATACTCCGCGCTGGAGAAACTCCGTGTTGGAGAAACTCCGCGCTGGAGAAACTTCGCGTTGGAGAAACTGCGCGTTGGAGAAAGTCCGCGTTGGAGAAGCAAAGTCCGCGTTGGTGAAAGTCCGCGTTGGAGAAACTCCGCGTTGAAGAAAGGCCGCGTTGGAGAAACTCCGCGCTGGTGAAACTCCGGGCTGGAGAAACTCCACGCTGAAGAACCTCCGCGCTGGAGCAACTCCGCGTTGGAGAAACTCCGCGCTGGAGAAACTCCGTGCTGCATAAAATCTGCGCTGGAAAAACTCCGCGCTTGAGATACTCCGCGCTGGAGAAACACCGCGCTGGAGAAACTCCGCGCTGGAGATACTCCGCGCTGGAGAAACTCCGTTTTGCAGAAAGTCCGCGCTGGAAAAACTCCGCGCTGGAGAAATTCCGCGCTGAAGAAACTCCGCGTTGGAGAAACTCCGCGTTGGAGAAACTCCGTACTGGAGATACTCCGCGCTGGAGAAACTCCGCTTTGGAGAAACTCCGCTTTGGAGAAACTCCGCAATAAAGAAACTCCGCGCTGGAAAAACTCCACGCTGGAGAAACTTCGTGTTGGAGAAACTCCGTGTTGGAGAAACTCCGTGCTGGAGAAACTCCGCGCTGGAGAAAGTCCGCGCCGGAGAAACTCCGCGCTGCAGAAACTCCGCGCTGGAGAAACCCGCGCTGGAGAGAGTCCGCGCTGGAGAAACTCCGCTCTTGAAAAACTCCGCGCTGGAGAAACTCCGCGCTGGAAAAACTTCGTGTTGGAGAAACTCCGTGTTGGAGAAACTCCGTGCTGGAGAAACTCCGCGCTGGAGAAACTCCGCGCTGGAGAAACTCCGTGTTGGAGAAACTCCGCGTTGGATAAACTCCGCGCTGGAGAAACTCGGCGTTGGAGAAACTCCGTGTTGGAGAAACTCCGCGCTGGAGAAACCTCGCGTTGAAGAAAATTCGCGTTGGAGAAACTCCGCGATGGAGAAACTCTGCGTTGGTGAAAGTCCGCGTTGGAGAAAAGTCCGCGTAGGAGAAAAGTCCGCGCTGGAGAAACTCCGCGCTGGAGAAACTCCTCGCTGGAGAAACTCCGTGTTGGAGAAACTTTGTGTTGGAGAAACTCCGCGCTGGAGAAACTCCGCGCTTGAGAAACTCCGTGTTGGAGAAACACTGTGTTGGAGAAACTCCGCACTGGAGAAACTTCGCGTTGGATAAACTCCGCGTTAGAGAAAGTCGGCGTTGGAGATAGACTGCGTTAGAAAAATTCCGCGTTGGAGAAACTCCAGCGCTGGAGAAACTCCGCGCTGTAGACACTCTGCGCTGCAGAAACTCCGCGTTAGAGAAACTCCGTGTTGGAGAAACTCCGCGCTGGAGAAACTTCACGTTGGAGAAAATTCTCATTGGAGAAACTCCGCGATGGAGAAACTCCGCGTTGGTGAAAGTCCGCGTTGGAGAAAAGTCCGCGTTGGAGAAAAGTCCGCGCTGGAGAAACTCCGCGCTGTAGAAACTCCTCGCTGGAGAAACTCCGTGTTGGAGAAAATCTGTGTTGTAGAAACTCCGTGCTTGAGAAACTCCGTGTTGGAGAAACTCTGTGTTGGAGAAACTCCGCTCTGGAGAAACTTCGTGTTGGAGAAACTCCGCGTTGGAGAAACTCCGTCCTGCATAAAATCTGCGCTGGAGAAACTCCGCACTAGAGAAACTGCGTTTGAGAAACTTCGGGATGGAGAAACTCCGCGATGTAGAAACTCCGCGCTGGAGAAACTCCGCTTTGGAGAAACTCCGCGCTGGAGAAACTCAGCGATGGAGAAACTCAGCGTTGGAGAAATTCCGCGTTGGGGAAAGTCCGCGTTGGAGGTACTCCGCGTTGAAGAACGTCCGCGTTGGAGAAAATCCGCGTTGGAGAAACTCCGCGCTGGAGAAACTTCGCGTTGGAGAAACTGCGCGTTGGAGAAACTCCGCGTTGGAGAAACTCTGCGTTGGAGAAATTCTGCGCTGGAGAAAGTCCGCGTTGGAGAAACTCCGCGTTGGACAAACTCCGCGTTGGAGAAATTCCGAGCTGGAGAAACTCCGCGCTGGTGAAACTCCGGGCTGGAGAAACTCCGCGCTGTAGACACCCTACGCTGGAGAAACTCCGCGTTGGAGAAACTCCATGTTGGAGAAACTCCGCGCTGGAGAAACTTCGCGTTGGAGAAAATTCTCGTTGGAGAAACTCCGCGATGGAGAAACTCCGTGTTTGAGAAAATCTGTGTTGGATAAACTCCGCGCTTGAGAAACTCCGTGTTGGAGAAACTCTGTGTTGGAGAAACTCCGCACTGGAGAAACTTCGTGTTGGATAAACTCCGCGTTGGAGAAACTCCGTGCTGCATAAAATCTGCGCTGGAGAAACTCCGCACTAGAGAAAATGCGTTTGAGAAACTTCGGGATGGAGAAACTCCGCGGTGGAGAAACTCCGGGCTGGAGAAACTCCGCGATGTAGAAACTCCGCGCTGGAGAAATTCCGCGCTGAAGAAGCACCGTGTTGGAGAAACTTCGCGCTGGAGAAACTCCGCGTTGGAGAAACTCCGCTTTGGAGAAACTTCGCGCTGGAGAAACTCAGCGATGGAGAAACTCAGCGTTTGGAGAAAGTCCGCGTTGGAGAAAGTCCCCGTTGGAGAAATTCCGCGTTGGGGAAAGTCCGCGTTGGAGGTACTCCGCGTTGAAGAACGTCCGCGTTTTAGAAAATCCGCGTTGGAGAAACTCCGCGCTGGAGAAACTCCGCGCTGGTGAAACTCCGGGCTGGAGAAACTCCGCGTTGGAGAAAGTCCGCGATGGAGATAGACTGCGTTAGAAAAACTCCACGTTGGAGAAACTCCGCGCTGGAGAAACTCCGTTTTGGAGAAAGTCCGCGCTGGAAAAACTCCGCGCTGTAGACACTCTACGCTGGAGAAACTCCGCGTTGGAGAAACTCCATTTTGGAGAAACTCCGCGCTGGAGAAACTCCGCGTTGGTGAAAGTCCGCGTTGGAGAAAAGTCCGCGTTGGAGAAAAGTCCGCGTTGGAGAAAAGTCCGCGCTGGAGAAACTCCGCGCTGGAGAAACTCCTCGCTGGAGAAACTCCGTGTTGGAGAAAATCTGTGTTGTATAAACTCCGCGCTTGAGAAACTCCGTGTTGGAGAAACTCTGTGTTGGAGAAACTCCGCACTGGAGAAACTTCGTGTTGGATAAACTCCGCGTTGGAGAAACTCCGTGTTGGAGAAACTCCGCGCTGGAGAAACTCCGCGTTGGAGAAACTCCGCTTTGGAGAAACTCCGCGCTGGAGAAACTCAGCGATGGAGAAACTTAGCGTTGGAGAAATTCCGCGTTGGGGAAAGTCCGCGTTGGAGGTACTCCGCGTTGAAGAACGTCCGCGTTGGAGAAAATCCGCGTTGGAGAAACTCCGCGCTGGAGAAACTCCGCGCTAGTGAAACTCAGCGATGGAGTAACTCCGTGTTGGAGAAACTCCGTATTGGAGAAACTCCGCGTTGGAGACACTCCGCGTTGGAGAAAGTCCGCGTTGGAGAAAATCCGCGCTGGAGAAACTCAGCGCTGGAGAAACTCCGCGCTGGAGAAACTCCGTGTTTGAGAAACTCAGAACTGGAGAAACTCCGCGATGGAGAACCTCCGCACTGGAGAAACTCCGCGCTGGAGAAACTTCGCGTTGGAGAAACTGCGCGTTCGAGAAACTCCGCGTTGGAGAAACTCCGTGCTGCATAAAATCTGCGCTAGAGAAACTCCTGCCCGGAGATACTCCGCGCTGGAGAAACTCCGCACTGGAGAAACTCCGTGTTTGAGAAACTCCACACTAGAGAAACTCCGCGTTTGAGAAACTCCGCGATAGAGAAACTCTGCGCTGGAGAAACTCCGGCTTGGAGGAACTCCGCGATGGAGAAACTCTGCGTTTGAGAAACTCCGCGTTGGAGAAACTCCGTGCTGCATAAAATCTGCGCTAGAGAAACTCCGCGCTGGAGATACTCTGTGCTGGAGAAAATCCGCGCTGGAGAAAGTCTGCGCCGGAGAAACTCCGCGCTGGAGAAACTCCGCGCTTGAGAAACTCCGCGCTGGAGAAACTCCGCGCTTGAAAAACTCCGCGTTGGAGAAACTCCGCGCTGGAGAAACTCCGTGCTGCATAAAATCTGCGCTAGAGAAACTCCGCGCTGGAGATACTCCGCGCTGGATAAACTCCGCGCTGGAGAAACTCCGCGCTGGAGATACTCCGCGCTGGAGAAACTCCGTGTTGGAGAAACTCCGCGCTGGAGAAACTTCGCGTTGGAGAAACTGCGCGTTGGAGAAAGTCCGCGTTGGAGAAGCAAAGTCCGCGTTGGTGAAAGTCCGCGTTGGAGAAACTCCGCGTTGAAGAAAGGCCGCGTTGGAGAAACTCCGCGCTGGTGAAACTCCGGGCTGGAGAAACTCCACGCTGAAGAACCTCCGCGCTGGAGCAACTCCGCGTTGGAGAAACTCCGCGCTGGAGAAACTCCGTGCTGCATAAAATCTGCGCTGGAAAAACTCCGCGCTTGAGATACTCCGCGCTGGAGAAACACCGCGCTGGAGAAACTCCGCGCTGGAGATACTCCGCGCTGGAGAAACTCCGTTTTGCAGAAAGTCCGCGCTGGAAAAACTCCGCGCTGGAGAAATTCCGCGCTGAAGAAACTCCGCGTTGGAGAAACTCCGCGTTGGAGAAACTCCGTACTGGAGATACTCCGCGCTGGAGAAACTCCGCTTTGGAGAAACTCCGCTTTGGAGAAACTCCGCAATAAAGAAACTCCGCGCTGGAAAAACTCCACGCTGGAGAAACTTCGTGTTGGAGAAACTCCGTGTTGGAGAAACTCCGTGCTGGAGAAACTCCGCGCTGGAGAAAGTCCGCGCCGGAGAAACTCCGCGCTGCAGAAACTCCGCGCTGGAGAAACCCCGCGCTGGAGAGAGTCCGCGCTGGAGAAACTCCGCGCTTGAAAAACTCCGCGCTGGAGAAACTCCGCGCTGGAAAAACTTCGTGTTGGAGAAACTCCGTGTTGGAGAAACTCCGTGCTGGAGAAACTCCGCGCTGGAGAAACTCCGCGCTGGAGAAACTCCGTGTTGGAGAAACTCCGCGTTGGATAAACTCCGCGCTGGAGAAACTCGGCGTTGGAGAAACTCCGTGTTGGAGAAACTCCGCGCTGGAGAAACCTCGCGTTGAAGAAAATTCGCGTTGGAGAAACTCCGCGATGGAGAAACTCTGCGTTGGTGAAAGTCCGCGTTGGAGAAAAGTCCGCGTAGGAGAAAAGTCCGCGCTGGAGAAACTCCGCGCTGGAGAAACTCCTCGCTGGAGAAACTCCGTGTTGGAGAAACTTTGTGTTGGAGAAACTCCGCGCTGGAGAAACTCCGCGCTTGAGAAACTCCGTGTTGGAGAAACACTGTGTTGGAGAAACTCCGCACTGGAGAAACTTCGCGTTGGATAAACTCCGCGTTAGAGAAAGTCGGCGTTGGAGATAGACTGCGTTAGAAAAATTCCGCGTTGGAGAAACTCCAGCGCTGGAGAAACTCCGCGCTGTAGACACTCTGCGCTGCAGAAACTCCGCGTTAGAGAAACTCCGTGTTGGAGAAACTCCGCGCTGGAGAAACTTCACGTTGGAGAAAATTCTCATTGGAGAAACTCCGCGATGGAGAAACTCCGCGTTGGTGAAAGTCCGCGTTGGAGAAAAGTCCGCGTTGGAGAAAAGTCCGCGCTGGAGAAACTCCGCGCTGTAGAAACTCCTCGCTGGAGAAACTCCGTGTTGGAGAAAATCTGTGTTGTAGAAACTCCGTGCTTGAGAAACTCCGTGTTGGAGAAACTCTGTGTTGGAGAAACTCCGCTCTGGAGAAACTTCGTGTTGGAGAAACTCCGCGTTGGAGAAACTCCGTCCTGCATAAAATCTGCGCTGGAGAAACTCCGCACTAGAGAAACTGCGTTTGAGAAACTTCGGGATGGAGAAACTCCGCGATGTAGAAACTCCGCGCTGGAGAAACTCCGCTTTGGAGAAACTCCGCGCTGGAGAAACTCAGCGATGGAGAAACTCAGCGTTGGAGAAATTCCGCGTTGGGGAAAGTCCGCGTTGGAGGTACTCCGCGTTGAAGAACGTCCGCGTTGGAGAAAATCCGCGTTGGAGAAACTCCGCGCTGGAGAAACTTCGCGTTGGAGAAACTGCGCGTTGGAGAAACTCCGCGTTGGAGAAACTCTGCGTTGGAGAAATTCTGCGCTGGAGAAAGTCCGCGTTGGAGAAACTCCGCGTTGGACAAACTCCGCGTTGGAGAAATTCCGAGCTGGAGAAACTCCGCGCTGGTGAAACTCCGGGCTGGAGAAACTCCGCGCTGTAGACACCCTACGCTGGAGAAACTCCGCGTTGGAGAAACTCCATGTTGGAGAAACTCCGCGCTGGAGAAACTTCGCGTTGGAGAAAATTCTCGTTGGAGAAACTCCGCGATGGAGAAACTCCGTGTTTGAGAAAATCTGTGTTGGATAAACTCCGCGCTTGAGAAACTCCGTGTTGGAGAAACTCTGTGTTGGAGAAACTCCGCACTGGAGAAACTTCGTGTTGGATAAACTCCGCGTTGGAGAAACTCCGTGCTGCATAAAATCTGCGCTGGAGAAACTCCGCACTAGAGAAAATGCGTTTGAGAAACTTCGGGATGGAGAAACTCCGCGGTGGAGAAACTCCGGGCTGGAGAAACTCCGCGATGTAGAAACTCCGCGCTGGAGAAATTCCGCGCTGAAGAAGCACCGTGTTGGAGAAACTTCGCGCTGGAGAAACTCCGCGTTGGAGAAACTCCGCTTTGGAGAAACTTCGCGCTGGAGAAACTCAGCGATGGAGAAACTCAGCGTTTGGAGAAAGTCCGCGTTGGAGAAAGTCCCCGTTGGAGAAATTCCGCGTTGGGGAAAGTCCGCGTTGGAGGTACTCCGCGTTGAAGAACGTCCGCGTTTTAGAAAATCCGCGTTGGAGAAACTCCGCGCTGGAGAAACTCCGCGCTGGTGAAACTCCGGGCTGGAGAAACTCCGCGTTGGAGAAAGTCCGCGATGGAGATAGACTGCGTTAGAAAAACTCCACGTTGGAGAAACTCCGCGCTGGAGAAACTCCGTTTTGGAGAAAGTCCGCGCTGGAAAAACTCCGCGCTGTAGACACTCTACGCTGGAGAAACTCCGCGTTGGAGAAACTCCATTTTGGAGAAACTCCGCGCTGGAGAAACTCCGCGTTGGTGAAAGTCCGCGTTGGAGAAAAGTCCGCGTTGGAGAAAAGTCCGCGTTGGAGAAAAGTCCGCGCTGGAGAAACTCCGCGCTGGAGAAACTCCTCGCTGGAGAAACTCCGTGTTGGAGAAAATCTGTGTTGTATAAACTCCGCGCTTGAGAAACTCCGTGTTGGAGAAACTCTGTGTTGGAGAAACTCCGCACTGGAGAAACTTCGTGTTGGATAAACTCCGCGTTGGAGAAACTCCGTGCTGCATAAAATCTGTGCTGGAGAAACTCCGCACTAGAGAAAATGCGTTTGAGAAACTTCGGGATGGAGAAACTCCGCGGTGGAGAAACTCCGGGCTGGAGAAACTCCGCGATGTAGAAACTCCGCGCTGGAGAAACTCCGCGCTGGAGAAACTCCGCGCTGGAGAAAGTTCGCGTTGCAGAAACTCCGCGTTGAAGAAACTCCGTTTTGGAGAAAGTCCGCACTGGAAAAACTCCGCGCTAGAGAAATTCCGCGCTGAAGAAACTCCGCGTTGGAGAAACTCCGCGTTGGAGAAACTTCGTGTGCGAGAAACTCCGCCCTGGAGAAACTGCGCGCTGGAGAAACTCTGTTTTGGAGAAACTCCGAGCTGGAGAAACTCCGCGCTGGAGAAACTCCGTGCTGCATAAAATCTGCGCTGGAGAAACTCCGCGCTGGAGATACTCCGCGCTAGAGAAACTCCGCGCTGAAGAAACTCCGTTTTGAAGAAAGTCCGCGCTGGAAAAACTCCGCGCTGGAGAAATTCCGCGCTGAAGAAACTCCGCGTTGGAGAAACTCCGCGTTGGAGAAACTCCGTACTGCAGAAACTCCGCGCTGGAGAAACTCCGGGCTGGAGAAAGTCCGTGTTCGAGAAAGTCCGCGCTGGAGAAACTCCGCGTTGGAGAAAGTCCGCGATGGAGATAGACTGCGTCAGAAAAACTCCACGTTGGAGAAACTCCGCGCTGGAGAAACTCCGTTTTGGAGAAAGTCCGCGCTGGAAAAACTCCGCGCTGTAGACACTCTACGCTGGAGAAACTCCGCGTTGGAGAAACTCCATTTTGGAGAAACTCCGCGCTGGAGAAACTTCGCGTTGGAGAAAATTCTCGTTGGAGAAACTCCGCGATGGAGAAACTCCGCGTTGGTGAAAGTCCGCGTTGGAGAAAAGTCCGCGTTGGAGAAAAGTCCGCGTTGGAGAAAAGTCCGCGCTGGAGAAACTCCGCGCTGGAGAAACTCCTCGCTGGAGAAACTCCGTGTTGGAGAAAATCTGTGTTGTATAAACTCCGCGCTTGAGAAACTCCGTGTTGGAGAAACTCTGTGTTGGAGAAACTCCGCACTGGAGAAACTTCGTGTTGGATAAACTCCGCGTTGGAGAAACTCCGTGCTGCATAAAATCTGTGCTGGAGAAACTCCGCACTAGAGAAAATGCGTTTGAGAAACTTCGGGATGGAGAAACTCCGCGGTGGAGAAACTCCGGGCTGGAGAAACTCCGCGATGTAGAAACTCCGCGCTGGAGAAACTCCGCGCTGGAGAAACTCCGCGCTGGAGAAAGTTCGCGTTGCAGAAACTCCGCGTTGAAGAAACTCCGTTTTGGAGAAAGTCCGCACTGGAAAAACTCCGCGCTAGAGAAATTCCGCGCTGAAGAAACTCCGCGTTGGAGAAACTCCGCGTTGGAGAAACTTCGTGTGCGAGAAACTCCGCCCTGGAGAAACTGCGCGCTGGAGAAACTCTGTTTTGGAGAAACTCCGAGCTGGAGAAACTCCGCGCTGGAGAAACTCCGTGCTGCATAAAATCTGCGCTGGAGAAACTCCGCGCTGGAGATACTCCGCGCTAGAGAAACTCCGCGCTGGAGAAACTCCGCGCTGGAGAAACTCCGCGCTGAAGAAACTCCGTTTTGAAGAAAGTCCGCGCTGGAAAAACTCCGCGCTGGAGAAATTCCGCGCTGAAGAAACTCCGCGTTGGAGAAACTCCGCGTTGGAGAAAACTCCGTACTGCAGAAACTCCGCGCTGGAGAAACTCCGGGCTGGAGAAAGTCCGTGTTCGAGAAAGTCCGCGCTGGAGAAACTCCGCGTTGGACAAACTCCGCGCTGGTGGAAGTCCGCGCTGGAGAAACTCCAAATTGGAGAAACTCCCAGCTGGAGAAACTCCGCTTTAGAGAAACTCCGCTTTGGAGAAACTCCGGAATTGAGAAACTCCGCGCTGGAAAAAGTCCACGCTGGAGAAATTTCGTTTGGAGAAACTCCGCGTTGGAGAAACTCCGTGCTGGAGAGACTCCGCGCTGCATAAAATCTGCGCTGGAGAAACTCCGCGCTGGAGAAACTCCGCGCTGGAGAAACTCCGCGCTGGAGAAACTCCGCGCTGGAGAAACTCCGCGCTGGAGAAACTCCGCGTTGGAGAAACTCTATGTTGGAGAAACTCCGCGCTGGAGAAACTTCGCGTTGGAGAAAATTCCCGTTGGAGAAACTCTGCGAAGGAGAAACTCCGCGTTGGTGAACGTCCGCGTTGGAGAAAAGTCCGCGTTGGAGAAAAGTCCGCGCTGGAGAAACTCCGCGCTGGAGAAACTCCTCGCTGGAGAAACTCCGTGTTGGAGAAAATCTGTGTTGGATAAACTCCGCGCTTGAGAAACTCTGTGTTGGAGAAACTCTGTGTTGGAGAAACTCCGCACTGGAGAAACTTCGTGTTGGATAAACTCCGCGTTGGAGAAACTCCGTGCTGCATAAAATCTGCGCTGGAGAAACTCCGCACTAGAGAAAGTGCGTTTGAGAAACTTCGGGATGGAGAAACTCCGCGGTGGAGAAACTCCGGGCTGGAGAAACTCCGCGATGTAGAAACACCGCGCTGGAGAAACTCCGCGCTGGAGAAACTCCGCGCTGGAGAAAGTTCGCGTTGGAGAAACTCCGCGTTGAAGAAACTTCGTTTTGGAGAAAGTCCGCGCTGGAAAAACTCCGCGCTGGAGAAATTCCGCGCTGAAGAAACTCCGCGTTGGAGAAACTCCGCGTTGGAGAAACTTCGTGTGCGAGAAACTCCGCCCTGGAGAAACTGCGCGCTGGAGAAACTCTGTTTTGGAGAAACTCCGAGCTGGAGAAACTCCGCGCTGGAGAAACTCCGTGCTGCATAAAATCTGCGCTGGAGAAACTCCGCGCTGGAGATACTCCGCGCTGGAGAAACTCCGCGCTGGAGAAACTCCGCGCTGGAGAAACTCCGCGCTGAAGAAACTCCGTTTTGAAGAAAGTCCGCGCTGGAAAAACTCCGCGCTGGAGAAATTCCGCGCTGAAGAAACTCCGCGTTGGAGAAACTCCGCGTTGGAGAAACTCCGTACTGGAGAAACTCCGCGCTGGAGAAACTCCGGGCTGGAGAAAGTCCGTGTTGGAGAAAGTCCGCGCTGGAGAAACTCCGCGTTGGATAAACTCCGCGCTGGTGGAAGCCCGCGCTGGAGAAACTCCAAATTGGAGAAACTCCCAGCTGGAGAAACTCCGCTTTAGAGAAACTCCGCTTTGGAGAAACTCCGGAATTGAGAAACTCCGCGCTGGAAAAAGTCCACGCTGGAGAAATTTCGTTTGGAGAAACTCCGCGTTGGAGAAACTCCGTGCTGGAGAGACTCCGCGCTGCATAAAATCAGCGCTGGAGAAACTCCGCGCTGGAGAAACTCCGCGCTGGAGAAACTCCGCGTTGGAGAAACTCCATGTTGGAGAAACTCCGCGCTGGAGAAACTTCGCGTTGGAGAAAATTCCCGTTGGAGAAACTCTGCGATGGAGAAACTCCGCGTTGGTGAAAGTCCGCGTTGGAGAAAAGTCCGCGTTGGAGAAAAGTCCGCGCTGGAGAAACTCCGCGCTGGAGAAACTCCTCGCTGGAGAAACTCCGTGTTGGAGAAAATCTGTGTTGGATAAACTCCGCGCTTGAGAAACTCCGTGTTGGAGAAACTCTGTGTTGGAGAAACTCCGCACTGGAGAAACTTCGTGTTGGATAAACTCCGCGTTGGAGAATCTCCGTGCTGCATAAAATCTGCGCTGGAGAAACTCCGCACTAGAGAAAATGCGTTTGAGAAACTTCGGTATGGAGAAACTCCGCGGTGGAGAAACTCCGTGCTGGAGAAACTCCGCGATGTAGAAACTCCGCGCTGGAGAAACTCCGCGCTGGAGAAAGTTCGCGTTGGAGAAACTCCGCGTTGAAGAACCTCCGTTTTGGAGAAACTCCATGTTGGAGAAACTCCGCGTTGGAGGTACTACGCGCTGGAGAAACTGCGCTGGAGAAACTCCGTGTGCGAGAAACTCCGCGCTGAAGAAACTCCGCGCTGGAGAAACTCCAAATTGGAGAAACTCCGCTCTGGAGAAACTCCGCGCTGGAGAAACTCCGCGCTGGAGAAAGTCCGCGCTGGAGAAACTCCGCGCTTGAAAAACTCCGCGCTGGAGAAACTCCACGCTGGAAAAACTCCGCGCAGGAGAAACTCAGCGATGGAGAAACTCCGCGTTGGTGAAAGTCCGCGTTGGAGAAAATCTGTGTTGGATAAACTCCGCGCTTGAGAAACTCCGTGTTGGAGAAACTCCACGCTGAAGAACCCCCGCGCTGGAGCAACTCCGCGTTGGAGAAACTCCGCGCTGGAGAAACTCCGTGCAGCATAAAATCTGCGCTGGAGAAACTCCGCGCTGGAGATACTCCGCGCTGGATAAACTCCGCGATGGAGAAACTCCGTGTTGGAGAAACTCTGCGCTGGAGAAACTTCGCGTTGGAGAAACTGCGCGTTGGAGAAAGTCCGCGTTGGAGAAGCAAAGTCCGCGTTGGAGAAAGACCGCGTTGGAGAAACTCCGCGCTGGAGAAACTCCGCGCTGGTGAAACTCCGGGCTGGAGAAACTCCGCGTTGATGAAACTCCGCCTTAGAGAAAGTCCGTGTTGGAGAAAGACTGCGTTAGAAAAATCCGCGTTGGAGAAAGTCCGCGTTGGAGAAAGCTCCGCGTTGAAGAAAGGCCGCGTTGGAGAAACTCCGCGTTGGAGAAACTCCGCGCTGGAGAAACTCCGTTTTGCAGAAAGTCCGCGCTGGAAAAACTCCGCGCTGGAGAAATTCCGCGCTGAAGAAACTCCGCGTTGGAGAAACTCCGCGTTGGAGAAACTCCGTACTGGAGAAACTCCTCGCTGGAGAAAGTTCGTGTTGGAGAAAGTCCGCGCTGGAGAAACTCCGCGTTGGATAAACTCCGCGCTGGTGGAAGTCCGCACTGGAGAAACTCCAAATTGGAGAAACTCCGTGCTGGAGAAACTCCGCTTTAGAGAAACTCCGCTTTGGAGAAACTCCGCAATGGAGAAACTCCGCGCTGGAAAAACTCCACGCTGGAGAAACGTCGTTTGGAGAAACTCCGCGTTGGAGAAACTCCGTACTGGAGAAACTCCGCGCTGCACAAAATCTGCGCTGGAGAAACTCCGCGCTGGAGAAACTCCGCGCTGGAGAAACTCCGTGTTGGAGAAACTCCGCGTTGGATAAACTCCGCGCTGGAGAAACTTCGCGTTGGAGAAATTCTGCGTTGGAGAAAGTCCGCGTTGGAGAAAGACCGCGTTGGAGAAACTCCGCGCTGGAGAAACTCCGCGCTGGATAAACTCCGCGTTTGAGAAACTCCGAACTGGAGAAATTCAGCGTTTGAGAAACTCCGCGCTGGAGAAACTCCGCGCTGGAGAAATTCCGCGTTGGTGAAACTGCGCGTTCGAGAAACTCCGCGTTGGAGAAGCTCCGTGCTGCATAAAATCTGCGCTAGAGAAACTCCTGCCCGGAGATACTCCGCGCTGGAGAAACTCCGCAGTGGAGAAACTCCGTGTTTGAGAAACTCCGCACTAGAGAAACTCCGCGTTTGAGAAACTCCGCGATAGAGAAACTCTGCGCTGGAGAAACTCCGGCCTGGAGGAACTCCGCGATGGAGAAGCTCTGCGTTTGAGAAACTCCGCGTTGGAGAAACTCCGTGCTGCATAAAATCTGCGCTAGAGAAACTCCGCGCTGGAGATACTCTGTGCTGGAGAAAATCCGCGCTGGAGAAAGTCTGCGCCGGAGAAACTCCGCGCTGGAGAAACTCCGCGCTTGAGAAACTCCGCGCTGGAGAAACTCCGCGCTTGAAAAACTCCGCGTTGGAGAAACTCCGCGCTGGAGAAACTCCGTGCTGCATAAAATCTGCGCTAGAGAAACTCCGCGCTGGAGATACTCCGCGCTGGATAAACTCCGCGCTGGAGAAACTCCGCGCTGGAGATACTCCGCGCTGGAGAAACTCCGTGTTGGAGAAACTCCGCGCTGGAGAAACTTCGCGTTGGAGAAACTGCGCGTTGGAGAAAGTCCGCGTTGGAGAAGCAAAGTCCGCGTTGGAGAAAGTCCGCGTTGGAGAAACTCCGCGTTGAAGAAAGGCCGCGTTGGAGAAACTCCGCGCTGATGAAACTCCGGGCTGGAGAAACTCCACGCTCAAGAACCTCCGCGCTGGAGCAACTCCGCGTTGGAGAAACTCCGCGGTGGAGAAACTCCGTGCTGCATAAAATCTGCGCTGGAGAAACTCCGCGCTTGAGATACTCCGCGCTGGAGAAACTCCGCGCTGGAGAAACTACGCGCTGGAGAAACTCCGCGCTGGAGAAACTCCGTTTTGCAGAAAGTCCGCGCTGGAAAAACTCCGCGCTGGAGAAATTCCGCGCTGAAGAAACTCCGCGTTGGAGAAACTCCGCGTTGGAGAAACTCCGTACTGGAGATACTCCGCGCTGGAGAAACTCCGCGCTGGAGAAAGTCCGTGTTGGAGAAAGTCTGCGCTGGAGAAACTCCGCGTTGGATAAACTCCGCGCTGGTGGAAGTCCGCGCTGGAGAAACTCCAAATTGGAGAAACTCCGCGCTGGAGAAACTCCGCTTTAGAGAAACTCCGCTTTGGAGAAACTCCGGAATGGAGAAACTCCGCGCTGGAAAAACTCCACGCTGGAGAAATTTCGTTTGGAGAAACTCCGCGTTGGAGAAACTCCGTGCTGGAGAGACTCCGCGCTGCATAAAATCTGCGCTGGAGAAACTCCGCGCTGGAGAAACTCCGCGCTGGAGAAACTCCGCGCTGGAGAAACTCCGCGCTGGAGAAACTCCGTGTTGGAGAAACTCCGCGTTGGATAAACTCCGCGCTGGAGAAACTTCGCGTTGGAGAAATTCTGCGTTGGAGAAAGTCCGCGTTGGAGAAAGTCCGCGTTGGAGAAACTCCGCGCTGGAGAAACTCCGCGTTTGAGAAACTCCGAACTGGAGAAAATCCGCGTTTGAGAAACTCCGCGATTTTCTCAAACGCGGAATTTCTCCAGTTCGGAGTTTCTCAAACGCGGAGTTTCTCCAGCGCGGAGTTTCTCCAACGCGGACTTTCTCCAACGCAGAATTTCCGCGAACCCGCCGCGGTGGCTCAGTGGTTAGGGCGCTCGACAACTGATCCGGAGTACCCGGGTTCGAACCCGACCGCGGCGGCTGCGTTTTTTATAGAGGAAAAACGCTAAGGCGCCCGTGTGCTGTGCGATGTCAGTGCACGGTAATGATCCCCAGGTGGTCGAAATTATTCCGGAGCCCTCCACTACGGCACCTCCTTCTTCCCTTCTTCTTTCACTCCCCCCCTTGTCCCTTCCCTTACGGCGCGGTTCAGGTGTCCAACGATATATGAGACAGATACTGCGGCATTTCCTTTCCCCAAAAACCAATTAATATTATTAATAAACTCCACGATAGACTGCGTTAGAAAAATTCCGCGTTGGAGAAACTCCAGCGCTGAAGAAACTCCGTTTTGGAGAAACTCCGCGTTGGAGAAACTCCGCGTTGGAGATACTACGCGCTGGAGAAACTCTGCGCTGGAGAAAGTCCGTGTGCGAGAAACTCCGCGCTGGAGAAACTGCGCGCTCGAGAAACTCCGTGTTGGAGAAACTCCGTGCTGGAGAAACTCCGCGCTGGAGAAACTCCGCGTTGGATAAACTCCGCGCTGGGTGAAGTCCGCGCTGGAGAAACTCCGCTCTGGAGAAACTCCGCTTTGGAGAAACTCCGCTTTGGAGAAACTCCGCAATAAAGAAACTCCGGGCTGGAAAAACTCCACGCTGGAGAAACTTCGTGTTGGAGAAACTCCGTGTTGGAGAAACTCCGTGCTGGAGAAACTCCGCGCTGGAGAAAGTCCGCGCCGGAGAAACTCCGCGCTGCAGAAACTCCGCGCTGGAGAAACCCCGCGCTGGAGAAAGTCCGCGCTGGAGAAACTCCGCGCTTGAAAAACTCCGCGCTGGAGAAACTCCGCGCTGGAAAAACTCCGCGCAGGGGAAACTCAGCGATGGAGAAACTCCGCGATGGACAAACTCCGCGATGGAGAAACTCCGCGTTGGTGAAAGTCCGCGTTGGAGAAAAGTCCGCGTTGGAGAAAAGTCCGCGCTGAAGAAACTCTACGCTGGAGAAACTCCGCGCCGGAGCAACTCCGCGTTGGAGAAATTCCGCGCTGGAGAAACTCCGTGCTGCATAAAATCTGCGCTGGAGAAACTCCGCGCTGGAGATACTCCGCGCTGGAGAAACTCCGCGCTGGAGAAACTCCGTGTTGGAGAAACTCCGTGTTGGATAAACTCCGCGCTGGAGAAACTTCGCGTTGGAGAAACTGCGCGTTGGAGAAACTCCGCGTTGGAGAAACTCTGCGTTGGAGAAATTCTGCGTTGGAGAAAATCCGCGTTGGAGAAACTCCGCGTTGGAGAAACTCCGCGTTGGAGAAACTCCGCGCTGGAGAACGTCCGCGTTGGAGAAACTCCGCGTTGGAGAAACTCCGCGCTGGAGAAACTCCTCGCTGGAGAAACTCCGTGTTGGAGAAAATCTGTGTTGGAGAAACTCCGTGCTTGAGAAACTCCGTGTTGGAGAAACTCTGTGTTGGAGAAACTCCGCACTGGAGAAACTTCGTGTTGGATAAACTCCGCGTTGGAGAAACTCCGTCCTGCATAAAATCTGCGCTGGAGAAACTCCGCACTAGAGAAACTGCGTTTGAGAAACTTCGGGATGGAGAAACTCCGCGGCGGAGAAACTCCGGGCTGGAGAAACTCCGCGATGTAGAAACTCCGCGCTGGAGAAACTCCGCGCTGGAGAAATTCCGCGCTGAAGAAACACTGTGTTGGAGAAACTCCGTGTTGGAGAAACTCCGCGCTGGAGAAACTCCGCGTTGGAGAAACTCCGCTTTGGAGAAACTCCGCGCTGGAGAAACTCAGCGATGGAGAAACTTAGCGTTGGAGAAATTCCGCGTTGGGGAAAGTCCGCGTTGGAGGTACTCCGCGTTGAAGAACGTCCGCGTTGGAGAAAATCCGCGTTGGAGAAACTCCGCGCTGGAGAAACTCCGCGCTAGTGAAACTCAGCGATGGAGAAACTCAGCGATGGAGTAACTCCGTGTTGGAGAAACTCCGTATTGGAGAAACTCCGCGTTGGAGACACTCCGCGTTGGAGAAAGTCCGCGTTGGAGAAAATCCGCGCTGGAGAAACTCAGCGCTGGAGAAACTCCGCGCTGGAGAAACTCCGTGCTTGAGAAACTCCGAACTGGAGAAACTCCACACTAGAGAAACTCCGCGTTTGAGAAACTCCGCGATAGAGAAACTCTGCGCTGGAGAAACTCCGGCCTGGAGGAACTCCGCGATGGAGAAACTCTGCGTTTGAGAAACTCCGCGTTGGAGAAACTCCGTGCTGCATAAAATCTGCGCTAGAGAAACTCCGCGCTGGAGATACTCTGTGCTGGAGAAAATCCGCGCTGGAGAAAGTCTGCGCCGGAGAAACTCCGCGCTGGAGAAACTCCGCGCTTGAGAAACTCCGCGCTGGAGAAACTCCGCGCTTGAAAAACTCCGCGTTGGAGAAACTCCGCGCTGGAGAAACTCCGTGCTGCATAAAATCTGCGCTAGAGAAACTCCGCGCTGGAGATACGCCGCGCTGGATAAACTCCGCGCTGGAGAAACTCCGCGCTGGAGATACTCCGCGCTGGAGAAACTCCGTGTTGGAGAAACTCCGCGTTGGAGAAACTCCGCGTTGAAGAAAGGCCGCGTTGGAGAAACTCCGCGCTGGTGAAACTCCGGGCTGGAGAAACTCCACGCTGAAGAACCTCCGCGCTGGAGCAACTCCGCGTTGGAGAAACTCCGCGCTGGAGAAACTCCGTGCTGCATAAATTCTGCGCTGGAAAAACTCCGCGCTTGAGATACTCCGCGCTGGAGAAACACCGCGCTGGAGAAACTCCGCGCTGGAGATACTCCGCGCTGGAGAAACTCCGTTTTGCAGAAAGTCCGCGCTGGAAAAACTCCGCGCTGGAGAAATTCCGCGCTGAAGAAACTCCGTGTTGGAGAAACTCCGTGTTGGATAAACTCCGCGCTGGAGAAACTTCGCGTTGGAGAAACTGCGCGTTGGAGAAACTCCGCGTTGGAGAAACTCTGCGTTGGAGAAATTCTGCGTTGGAGAAAATCCGCGTTGGAGAAACTCCGCGTTGGAGAAGCTCCGCGTTGGAGAAACTCCGCGCTGGAGAACGTCCGCGTTGGAGAAACTCCGCGTTGGAGAAACTCCGCGCTGGAGAAACTCCTCGCTGGAGAAACTCCGTGTTGGAGAAAATCTGTGTTGGAGAAACTCCGTGCTTGAGAAACTCCGTGTTGGAGAAACTCTGTGTTGGAGAAACACCGCACTGGAGAAACTTCGTGTTGGATAAACTCCGCGTTGGAGAAACTCCGTCCTGCATAAAATCTGCGCTGGAGAAACTCCGCACTAGAGAAACTGCGTTTGAGAAACTTCGGGATGGAGAAACTCCGCGGCGGAGAAACTCCGGGCTGGAGAAACTCCGCGATGTAGAAACTCCGCGCTGGAGAAACTCCGCGCTGGAGAAATTCCGCGCTGAAGAAACACTGTGTTGGAGAAACTCCGTGTTGGAGAAACTCCGCGCTGGAGAACCTCTGCGTGGAGAAACTCCGCTTTGGAGAAACTCCGCGCTGGAGAAACTCAGCGATGGAGAAACTTAGCGTTGGAGAAATTCCGCGTTGGGGAAAGTCCGCGTTGGAGGTACTCCGCGTTGAAGAACGTCCGCGTTGGAGAAAATCCGCGTTGGAGAAACTCCGCGCTGGAGAAACTCCGCGCTAGTGAAACTCAGCGATGGAGAAACCCAGCGATGGAGTAACTCCGTGTTGGAGAAACTCCGTATTGGAGAAACTCCGCGTTGGAGACACTCCGCGTTGGAGAAAGTCCGCGTTGGAGAAAATCCGCGCTGGAGAAACTCAGCGCTGGAGAAACTCCGCGCTGGAGAAACTCCGTGTTTGAGAAACTCCGAACTGGAGAAACTCCACACTAGAGAAACTCC
This sequence comes from Amblyomma americanum, assembly GCF_052857255.1. Taxonomy (NCBI): domain Eukaryota; kingdom Metazoa; phylum Arthropoda; class Arachnida; order Ixodida; family Ixodidae; genus Amblyomma; species Amblyomma americanum. The sequence continues at coordinate 540,120,178 of NC_135497.1, read as the reverse complement.
GCGTTTGAGAAACTCCGCGATAGAGAAACTCTGCGCTGGAGAAACTCCGGCCTGGAGGAACTCCGCGATGGAGAAACTCTGCGTTTGAGAAACTCCGCGTTGGAGAAACTCCGTGCTGCATAAAATCTGCGCTAGAGAAACTCCGCGCTGGAGATACTCTGTGCTGGAGAAAATCCGCGCTGGAGAAAGTCTGCGCCGGAGAAACTCCGCGCTGGAGAAACTCCGCGCTTGAGAAACTCCGCGCTGGAGAAACTCCGCGCTTGAAAAACTCCGCGTTGGAGAAACTCCGCGCTGGAGAAACTCCGTGCTGCATAAAATCTGCGCTAGAGAAACTCCGCGCTGGAGATACTCCGCGCTGGATAAACTCCGCGCAGGAGAAACTCCGCGCTGGAGATACTCCGCGCTGGAGAAACTCCGTGTTGGAGAAACTCCGCGTTGGAGAAACTCCGTTTTGCAGAAAGTCCGCGCTGGAAAAACTCCGCGCTGGAGAAATTCCGCGCTGAAGAAACTCCGCGTTGGAGAAACTCCGCGTTGGAGAAACTCCGTACTGGAGATACTCCGCGCTGGAGAAACTCCGCGCTGGAGAAAGTCCGTGTTGGAGAAAGTCTGCGCTGGAGAAACTCCGCGTTGGATAAACTCCGCGCTGGTGGAAGTCCGCGCTGGAGAAACTCCAAATTGGAGAAACTCCGCGCTGGAGAAACTCCGCTTTAGAGAAACTCTGCTTTGGAGAAACTCCGGAATGGAGAAACTCCGCGCTGGAAAAACTCCACGCTGGAGAAATTTCGTTTGGAGAAACTCCGCGTTGGAGAAACTCCGTGCTGGAGAGACTCCGCGCTGCATAAAATCTGCGCTGGAGAAACTCCGCGCTGGAGAAACTCCGCGCTGGGTGAAGTCCGCGCTGGAGAAACTCCGCTCTGGAGAAACTCCGCTTTGGAGAAACTCCGCTTTGGAGAAACTCCGCAATAAAGAAACTCCGGGCTGGAAAAACTCCACGCTGGAGAAACTTCGTGTTGGAGAAACTCCGTGTTGGACAAACTCCGCGCTGGAGAAACTCCGCGTTGGAGAAACTCCGCTTTGGAGAAACTCCGCGCTGGAGAAACTCAGCGATGGAGAAACTTAGCGTTGGAGAAATTCCGCGTTGGGGAAAGTCCGCGTTGGAGGTACTCCGCGTTGAAGAACGTCCGCGTTGGAGAAAATCCGCGTTGGAGAAACTCCGCGCTGGAGAAACTCCGCGCTAGTGAAACTCAGCGATGGAGAAACCCAGCGATGGAGTAACTCCGTGTTGGAGAAACTCCGTATTGGAGAAACTCCGCGTTGGAGACACTCCGCGTTGGAGAAAGTCCGCGTTGGAGAAAATCCGCGCTGGAGAAACTCAGCGCTGGAGAAACTCCGCGCTGGAGAAACTCCGTGTTTGAGAAACTCCGAACTGGAGAAACTCCACACTAGAGAAACTCCGCGTTTGAGAAACTCCGCGATAGAGAAACTCTGCGCTGGAGAAACTCCGGCCTGGAGGAACTCCGCGATGGAGAAACTCTGCGTTTGAGAAACTCCGCGTTGGAGAAACTCCGTGCTGCGTAAAATCTGCGCTAGAGAAACTCCGCGCTGGAGATACTCTGTGCTGGAGAAAATCCGCGCTGGAGAAAGTCTGCGCCGGAGAAACTCCGCGCTGGAGAAACTCCGCGCTTGAGAAACTCCGCGCTGGAGAAACTCCGCGCTTGAAAAACTCCGCGTTGGAGAAACTCCGCGCTGGAGAAACTCCGTGCTGCATAAAATCTGCGCTAGAGAAACTCCGCGCTGGAGATACTCCGCGCTGGATAAACTCCGCGCAGGAGAAACTCCGCGCTGGAGATACTCCGCGCTGGAGAAACTCCGTGTTGGAGAAACTCCGCGTTGGAGAAACTCCGTTTTGCAGAAAGTCCGCGCTGGAAAAACTCCGCGCTGGAGAAATTCCGCGCTGAAGAAACTCCGCGTTGGAGAAACTCCGCGTTGGAGAAACTCCGTACTGGAGATACTCCGCGCTGGAGAAACTCCGCGCTGGAGAAAGTCCGTGTTGGAGAAAGTCTGCGCTGGAGAAACTCCGCGTTGGATAAACTCCGCGCTGGTGGAAGTCCGCGCTGGAGAAACTCCAAATTGGAGAAACTCCGCGCTGGAGAAACTCCGCTTTAGAGAAACTCTGCTTTGGAGAAACTCCGGAATGGAGAAACTCCGCGCTGGAAAAACTCCACGCTGGAGAAATTTCGTTTGGAGAAACTCCGCGTTGGAGAAACTCCGTGCTGGAGAGACTCCGCGCTGCATAAAATCTGCGCTGGAGAAACTCCGCGCTGGAGAAACTCCGCGCTGGGTGAAGTCCGCGCTGGAGAAACTCCGCTCTGGAGAAACTCCGCTTTGGAGAAACTCCGCTTTGGAGAAACTCCGCAATAAAGAAACTCCGGGCTGGAAAAACTCCACGCTGGAGAAACTTCGTGTTGGAGAAACTCCGTGTTGGAGAAACTCCGTGCTGGAGAAACTCCGCGCTGGAGAAAGTCCGCGCCGGAGAAACTCCGCGCTTCAGAAACTCCGCGCTGGAGAAACCCCGCGCTGGAGAAAGTCCGCGCTGGAGAAACTCCGCGCTTGAAAAACTCCGCGCTGGAGAAACTCCGCGCTGGAAAAACTCCGCGCAGGAGAAACTCAGCGATGGAGAAACTCCGCGATGGGCAAACTCCGCGATGGAGAAACTCCGCGTTGGTGAAAGTCCGCGTTGGAGAAAAGTCCGCGTTGGAGAAAAGTCCGCGCTGAAGAAACTCTACGCTGGAGAAACTCCGCGCCGGAGCAACTCCGCGTTGGAGAAATTCCGCGCTGGAGAAACTCCGTGCTGCATAAAATCTGCGCTGGAGAAACTCCGCGCTGGAGATACTCCGCGCTGGAGAAACTCCGCGCTGGAGAAACTCCGTGTTGGAGAAACTCTGTGTTGGATAAACTCCGCGCAGGAGAAACTTCGCGTTGGAGAAACTGCGCGTTGGAGAAACTCCGCGTTGGAGAAACTCTGCGTTGGAGAAATTCTGCGTTGGAGAAAATCCGCGTTGGAGAAACTCCGCGTTGGAGAAACTCCGCGTTGGAGAAACTCCGCGCTGGAGAACGTCCGCGTTGGAGAAACTCCGCGTTGGAGAAACTCCGCGCTGGAGAAACTCCTCGCTGGAGAAACTCCGTGTTGGAGAAAATCTGTGTTGGAGAAACTCCGTGCTTGAGAAACTCCGTGTTGGAGAAACTCTGTGTTGGAGAAACTCCGCACTGGAGAAACTTCGTGTTGGATAAACTCCGCGTTGGAGAAACTCCGTCCTGCATAAAATCTGCGCTGGAGAAACTCCGCACTAGAGAAACTGCGTTTGAGAAACTTCGGGATGGAGAAACTCCGCGGCGGAGAAACTCCGGGCTGGAGAAACTCCGCGATGTAGAAACTCCGCGCTGGAGAAACTCCGCGCTGGAGAAATTCCGCGCTGAAGAAACACTGTGTTGGAGAAACTCCGTGTTGGAGAAACTCCGCGCTGGAGAAACTCCGCGTTGGAGAAACTCCGCTTTGGAGAAACTCCGCGCTGGAGAAACTCAGCGATGGAGAAACTTAGCGTTGGAGAAATTCCGCGTTGGGGAAAGTCCGCGTTGGAGGTACTCCGCGTTGAAGAACGTCCGCGTTGGAGAAAATCCGCGTTGGAGAAATTCCGCGCTGGAGAAACTCCGCGCTAGTGAAACTCAGCGATGGAGAAACCCAGCGATGGAGTAACTCCGTGTTGGAGAAACTCCGTATTGGAGAAACTCCGCGTTGGAGACACTCCGCGTTGGAGAAAGTCCGCGTTGGAGAAAATCCGCGCTGGAGAAACTCAGCGCTGGAGAAACTCCGCGCTGGAGAAACTCCGTGTTTGAGAAACTCCGAACTGGAGAAACTCCACACTAGAGAAACTCCGCGTTTGAGAAACTCCGCGATAGAGAAACTCTGCGCTGGAGAAACTCCGGCCTGGAGGAACTCCGCGATGGAGAAACTCTGCGTTTGAGAAACTCCGCGTTGGAGAAACTCCGTGCTGCATAAAATCTGCGCTAGAGAAACTCCGCGCTGGAGATACTCTGTGCTGGAGAAAATCCGCGCTGGAGAAAGTCTGCGCCGGAGAAACTCCGCGCTGGAGAAACTCCGCGCTTGAGAAACTCCGCGCTGGAGAAACTCCGCGCTTGAAAAACTCCGCGTTGGAGAAACTCCGCGCTGGAGAAACTCCGTGCTGCATAAAATCTGCGCTAGAGAAACTCCGCGCTGGAGATACTCCGCGCTGGATAAACTCCGCGCAGGAGAAACTCCGCGCTGGAGATACTCCGCGCTGGAGAAACTCCGTGTTGTGGAAACTCCGCGTTGGAGAAACTCTGTTTTGCAGAAAGTCCGCGCTGGAAAAACTCCGCGCTGGAGAAATTCCGCGCTGAAGAAACTCCGCGTTGGAGAAACTCCGCGTTGGAGAAACTCCGTACTGGAGATACTCCGCGCTGGAGAAACTCCGCGCTGGAGAAAGTCCGTGTTGGAGAAAGTCTGCGCTGGAGAAACTCCGCGTTGGATAAACTCCGCGCTGGTGGAAGTCCGCGCTGGAGAAACTCCAAATTGGAGAAACTCCGCGCTGGAGAAACTCCGCTTTAGAGAAACTCTGCTTTGGAGAAACTCCGGAATGGAGAAACTCCGCGCTGGAAAAACTCCACGCTGGAGAAATTTCGTTTGGAGAAACTCCGCGTTGGAGAAACTCCGTGCTGGAGAGACTCCGCGCTGCATAAAATCTGCGCTGGAGAAACTCCGCGCTGGAGAAACTCCGCGCTGGGTGAAGTCCGCGCTGGAGAAACTCCGCTCTGGAGAAACTCCGCTTTGGAGAAACTCCGCTTTGGAGAAACTCCGCAATAAAGAAACTCCGGGCTGGAAAAACTCCACGCTGGAGAAACTTCGTGTTGGAGAAACTCCGTGTTGGAGAAACTCCGTGCTGGAGAAACTCCGCGCTGGAGAAAGTCCGCGCCGGAGAAACTCCGCGCTGCAGAAACTCCGCGCTGGAGAAACCCCGCGCTGGAGAAAGTCCGCGCTGGAGAAACTCCGCGCTTGAAAAACTCCGCGCTGGAGAAACTCCGCGCTGGAAAAACTCCGCGCAGGAGAAACTCAGCGATGGAGAAACTCCGCGATGGACAAACTCCGCGATGGAGAAACTGCGCGTTGGTGAAAGTCCGCGTTGGAGAAAAGTCCGCGTTGGAGAAAAGTCCGCGCTGAAGAAACTCTACGCTGGAGAAACTCCGCGCCGGAGCAACTCCGCGTTGGAAAAATTCCGCGCTGGAGAAACTCCGTGCTGCATAAAATCTGCGCTGGAGAAACTCCGCGCTGGAGATACTCCGCGCTGGAGAAACTCCGCGCTGGAGAAACTCCGTGTTGGAGAAACTCCGTGTTGGATAAACTCCGCGCTGGAGAAACTTCGCGTTGGAGAAACTGCGCGTTGGAGAAACTCCGCGTTGGAGAAACTCTGCGTTGGAGAAATTCTGCGTTGGAGAAAATCCGCGTTGGAGAAACTCCGCGTTGGAGAAACTCCGCGTTGGAGAAACTCCGCGCTGGAGAACGTCCGCGTTGGAGAAACTCCGCGTTGGAGAAACTCCGCGCTGGAGAAACTCCTCGCTGGAGAAACTCCGTGTTGGAGAAAATCTGTGTTGGAGAAACTCCGTGCTTGAGAAACTCCGTGTTGGAGAAACTCTGTGTTGGAGAAACTCCGCACTGGAGAAACTTCGTGTTGGATAAACTCCGCGTTGGAGAAACTCCGTCCTGCATAAAATCTGCGCTGGAGAAACTCCGCACTAGAGAAACTGCGTTTGAGAAACTTCGGGATGGAGAAACTCCGCGGCGGAGAAACTCCGGGCTGGAGAAACTCCGCGATGTAGAAACTCCGCGCTGGAGAAACTCCGCGCTGGAGAAATTCCGCGCTGAAGAAACACTGTGTTGGAGAAACTCCGTGTTGGAGAAACTCCGCGCTGGAGAAACTCCGCGTTGGAGAAACTCCGCTTTGGAGAAACTCCGCGCTGGAGAAACTCAGCGATGGAGAAACTTAGCGTTGGAGAAATTCCGCGTTGGGGAAAGTCCGCGTTGGAGGTACTCCGCGTTGAAGAACGTCAGCGTTGGAGAAAATCCGCGTTGGAGAAACTCCGCGCTGGAGAAACTCCGCGCTAGTGAAACTCAGCGATGGAGAAACTCAGCGATGGAGAAACTCCGCGCTGGAGAAACTCCGTGTTTGAGAAACTCCGAACTGGAGAAACTCCACACTAGAGAAACTCCGCGTTTGAGAAACTCCGCGATAGAGAAACTCTGCGCTGGAGAAACTCCGGCCTGGAGGAACTCCGCGATGGAGAAACTCTGCGTTTGAGAAACTCCGCGTTGGAGAAACTCCGTGCTGCATAAAATCTGCGCTAGAGAAACTCCGCGCTGGAGATACTCTGTGCTGGAGAAAATCCGCGCTGGAGAAAGTCTGCGCCGGAGAAACTCCGCGCTGGAGAAACTCCGCGCTTGAGAAACTCCGCGCTGGAGAAACTCCGCGCTTGAAAAACTCCGCGTTGGAGAAACTCCGCGCTGGAGAAACTCCGTGCTGCATAAAATCTGCGCTAGAGAAACTCCGCGCTGGAGATACTCCGCGCTGGATAAACTCCGCGCAGGAGAAACTCCGCGCTGGAGATACTCCGCGCTGGAGAAACTCCGTGTTGGAGAAACTCCGCGTTGGAGAAACTCCGCGTTGAAGAAAGGCCGCGTTGGAGAAACTCCGCGCTGGTGAAACTCCGGGCTGTAGAAACTCCACGCTGAAGAACCTCCGCGCTGGAGCAACTCCGCGTTGGAGAAACTCCGCGCTGGAGAAACTCCGTGCTGCATAAAATCTGCGCTGGAAAAACTCCGCGCTTGAGATACTCCGCGCTGGAGAAACACCGCGCTGGAGAAACTCCGCGCTGGAGATACTCCGCGCTGGAGAAACTCCGTTTTGCAGAAAGTCCGCGCTGGAAAAACTCCGCGCTGGAGAAATTCCGCGCTGAAGAAACTCCGCGTTGGAGAAACTCCGCGCTGGAGAAACTCCGTACTGGAGATACTCCGCGCTGGAGAAACTCCGCGCTGGAGAAAGTCCGTGTTGGAGAAAGTCTGCGCTGGAGAAACTCCGCGTTGGATAAACTCCGCGCTGGTGGAAGTCCGCGCTGGAGAAACTCCAAATTGGAGAAACTCCGCGCTGGAGAAACTCCGCTTTAGAGAAACTCTGCTTTGGAGAAACTCCGGAATGGAGAAACTCCGCGCTGGAAAAACTCCACGCTGGAGAAATTTCGTTTGGAGAATCTCCGCGTTGGAGAAACTCCGTGCTGGAGAGACTCCGCGCTGCATAAAATCTGCGCTGGAGAAACTCCGCGCTGGAGAAACTCCGCGCTGGAGAAACTCCGCGCTGGAGAAACTCTGTGTTGGAGAAACTCCGCGTTGGATAAACTCCGCGCTGGAGAAACTCCGCGCTAGTGAAACTCAGCGATGGAGAAACACAGCGATGGAGTAACTCCGTGTTGGAGAAACTCCGCGTTGGAGACACTCCGCGTTGGAGAAAGTCCGCGTTGGAGAAAATCCGCGCTGGAGAAACTCAGCGCTGGAGAAACTCCGCGCTGGAGAAACTTCGTGTTTGAGAAACTCCGAACTGGAGAAACTCCGCGATGGAGAAACTCCGCACTGGAGAAACTCCGCGCTGGAGAATCTTCGCGTTGGAGAAACTGCGCGTTCGAGAAACTCCGCGTTGGAGAAACTCCGTGCTGCATAAAATCTGCGCTAGAGAAACTCCTGCCCGGAGATACTCCGCGCTGGAGAAACTCCGCACTGGAGAAACTCCGTGTTTGAGAAACTCCACACTAGAGAAACTCCGCGTTTGAGAAACTCCGCGATAGAGAAACTCTGCGCTGGAGAAATTCCGGCCTGGAGGAACTCCGCGATGGAGAAACTCTGCGTTTGAGAAACTCCGCGTTGGAGAAACTCCGTGCTGCATAAAATCTGCGCCAGAGAAACTCCGCGCTGGAGATACTCTGTGCTGGAGAAAATCCGCGCTGGAGAAAGTCTGCGCCGGAGAAACTCCGCGCTGGAGAAACTCCGCGCTTGAGAAACTCCGCGCTGGAGAAACTCCGCGCTTGAAAAACTCCGCGTTGGAGAAACTCCGCGCTGGAGAAACTCCGTGCTGCATAAAATCTGCGCTAGAGAAACTCCGCGCTGGAGATACTCCGCGCTGGATAAACTCCGCGCTGGAGAAACTCCGCGCTGGAGATACTCCGCGCTGGAGAAACTCCGTGTTGGAGAAACTCCGCGCTGGAGAAACTTCGCGTTGGAGAAACTGCGCGTTGGAGAAAGTCCGCGTTGGAGAAGCAAAGTCCGCGTTGGAGAAAGTCCGCGTTGGAGAAACTCCGCGTTGAAGAAAGGCCGCGTTGGAGAAACTCCGCGCTGGTGAAACTCCGGGCTGGAGAAACTCCACGCTGAAGAACCTCCGCGCTGGAGAAACTCCGCGCTGGAGAAACTCCGTGCTGCATAAAATCTGCGCTGGAAAAACTCCGCGCTGGAGATACTCTGTGCTGGAGAAAATCCGCGCTGGAGAAAGTCTGCGCCGGAGAAACTCCGCGCTGGAGAAACTCCGCGCTTGAGAAACTCCGCGCTGGAGAAACTCCGCGCTTGAAAAACTCCGCGTTGGAGAAACTCCGCGCTGGAGAAACTCCGTGCTGCATAAAATCTGCGCTAGAGAAACTCCGCGCTGGAGATACTCCGCGCTGGATAAACTCCGCGCAGGAGAAACTCCGCGCTGGAGATACTCCGCGCTGGAGAAACTCCGTGTTGGAGAAACTCCGCGTTGGAGAAACTCCGTTTTGCAGAAAGTCCGCGCTGGAAAAACTCCGCGCTGGAGAAATTCCGCGCTGAAGAAACTCCGCGTTGGAGAAACTCCGCGTTGGAGAAACTCCGTACTGGAGATACTCCGCGCTGGAGAAACTCCGCGCTGGAGAAAGTCCGTGTTGGAGAAAGTCTGCGCTGGAGAAACTCCGCGTTGGATAAACTCCGCGCTGGTGGAAGTCCGCGCTGGAGAAACTCCAACTTGGAGAAACTCCGCGCTGGAGAAACTCCGCTTTAGAGAAACTCTGCTTTGGAGAAACTCCGGAATGGAGAAACTCCGCGCTGGAAAAACTCCACGCTGGAGAAATTTCGTTTGGAGAAACTCCGCGTTGGAGAAACTCCGTGCTGGAGAGACTCCGCGCTGCATAAAATCTGCGCTGGAGAAACTCCGCGCTGGAGAAACTCCGCGCTGCGTGAAGTCCGCGCTGGAGAAACTCCGCTCTGGAGAAACTCCGCTTTGGAGAAACTCCGCTTTGGAGAAACTCCGCAATAAAGAAACTCCGGGCTGGAAAAACTCCACGCTGGAGAAACTTCGTGTTGGAGAAACTCCGTGTTGGAGAAACTCCGTGCTGGAGAAACTCCGCGCTGGAGAAAGTCCGCGCCGGAGAAACTCCGCGCTGCAGAAACTCCGCGCTGGAGAAACCCCGCCCTGGAGAAAGTCCGCGCTGGAGAAACTCCGCGCTTGAAAAACTCCGCGCTGGAGAAACTCCGCGCTGGAAAAACTCCGCGCAGGAGAAACTCAGCGATGGAGAAACTCCGCGATGGACAAACTCCGCGATGGAGAAACTCCGCGTTGGTGAAAGTCCGCGTTGGAGAAAAGTCCGCGTTGGAGAAAAGTCCGCGCTGAAGAAACTCTACGCTGGAGAAACTCCGCGCCGGAGCAACTCCGCGTTGGAGAAATTCCGCGCTGGAGAAACTCCGTGCTGCATAAAATCTGCGCTGGAGAAACTCCGCGCTGGAGATACTCCGCGCTGGAGAAACTCCGCGCTGGAGAAACTCCGTGTTGGAGAAACTCCGTGTTGGATAAACTCCGCGCTGGAGAAACTTCGCGTTGGAGAAACTGCGCGTTGGAGAAACTCCGCGTTGGAGAAACTCTGCGTTGGAGAAATTCTGCGTTGGAGAAAATCCGCGTTGGAGAAACTCCGCGTTGGAGAAACTCCGCGTTGGAGAAACTCCGCGCTGGAGAACGTCCGCGTTGGAGAAACTCCGCGTTGGAGAAACTCCGCGCTGGAGAAACTCCTCGCTGGAGAAACTCCGTGTTGGAGAAAATCTGTGTTGGAGAAACTCCGTGCTTGAGAAACTCCGTGTTGGAGAAACTCAGTGTTGGAGAAACTCCGCACTGGAGAAACTTCGTGTTGGATAAACTCCGCGTTGGAGAAACTCCGTCCTGCATAAAATCTGCGCTGGAGAAACTCCGCACTAGAGAAACTGCGTTTGAGAAACTTCGGGATGGAGAAACTCCGCGGCGGAGAAACTCCGGGCTGGAGAAACTCCGCGATGTAGAAACTCCGCGCTGGAGAAACTCCGCGCTGGAGAAATTCCGCGCTGAAGAAACACTGTGTTGGAGAAACTCCGTGTTGGAGAAACTCCGCGCTGGAGAAACTCCGCGTTGGAGAAACTCCGCTTTGGAGAAACTCCGCGCTGGAGAAACTCAGCGATGGAGAAACTTAGCGTTGGAGAAATTCCGCGTTGGGGAAAGTCCGCGTTGGAGGTACTCCGCGTTGAAGAACGTCCGCGTTGGAGAAAATCCGCGTTGGAGAAACTCCGCGCTGGAGAAACTCCGCGCTAGTGAAACTCAGCGATGGAGAAACCCAGCGATTGAGTAACTCCGTGTTGGAGAAACTCCGTATTGGAGAAACTCCGCGTTGGAGACACTCCGCGTTGGAGAAAGTCCGCGTTGGAGAAAATCCGCGCTGGAGAAACTCAGCGCTGGAGAAACTCCGCGCTGGAGAAACTCCGTGTTTGAGAAACTCCGAACTGGAGAAACTCCACACTAGAGAAACTCCGCGTTTGAGAAACTCCGCGATAGAGAAACTCTGCGCTGGAGAAACTCCGGCCTGGAGGAACTCCGCGATGGAGAAACTCTGCGTTTGAGAAACTCCGCGTTGGAGAAACTCCGTGCTGCATAAAATCTGCGCTAGAGAAACTCCGCGCTGGAGATACTCTGTGCTTTAGAAAATCCGCGCTGGAGAAAGTCTGCGCCGGAGAAACTCCGCGCTGGAGAAACTCCGCGCTTGAGAAACTCCGCGCTGGAGAAACTCCGCGCTTGAAAATCTCCGCGTTGGAGAAACTCCGCGCTGGAGAAACTCCGTGCTGCATAAAATCTGCGCTAGAGAAACTCCGCGCTGGAGATACTCCGCGCTGGATAAACTCCGCGCAGGAGAAACTCCGCGCTGGAGATACTCCGCGCTGGAGAAACTCCGTGTTGTGGAAACTCCGCGTTGGAGAAACTCCGTTTTGCATAAAGTCCGCGCTGGAAAAACTCCGCGCTGGAGAAATTCCGCGCTGAAGAAACTCCGCGTTGGAGAAACTCCGCGTTGGAGAAACTCCGTACTGGAGATACTCCGCGCTGGAGAAACTCCGCGCTGGAGAAAGTCCGTGTTGGAGAAAGTCTGCGCTGGAGAAACTCCGCGTTGGATAAACTCCGCGCTGGTGGAAGTCCGCGCTGGAGAAACTCCAAATTGGAGAAACTCCGCGCTGGAGAAACTCCGCTTTAGAGAAACTCTGCTTTGGAGAAACTCCGGAATGGAGAAACTCCGCGCTGGAAAAACTCCACGCTGGAGAAATTTCGTTTGGAGAAACTCCGCGTTGGAGAAACTCCGTGCTGGAGAGACTCCGCGCTGCATAAAATCTGCGCTGGAGAAACTCCGCGCTGGAGAAACTCCGCGCTGGGTGAAGTCCGCGCTGGAGAAACTCCGCTCTGGAGAAACTCCGCTTTGGAGAAACTCCGCTTTGGAGAAACTCCGCAATAAAGAAACTCCGGGCTGGAAAAACTCCACGCTGGAGAAACTTCGTGTTGGAGAAACTCCGTGTTGGAGAAACTCCGTGCTGGAGAAACTCCGCGCTGGAGAAAGTCCGCGCCGGAGAAACTCCGCGCTGCAGAAACTCCGCGCTGGAGAAACCCCGCGCTGGAGAAAGTCCGCGCTGGAGAAACTCCGCGCTTGAAAAACTCCGCGCTGGAGAAACTCCGCGCTGGAAAAACTCCGCGCAGGAGAAACTCAGCGATGGAGAAACTCCGCGATGGACAAACTCCGCGATGGAGAAACTGCGCGTTGGTGAAAGTCCGCGTTGGAGAAAAGTCCGCGTTGGAGAAAAGTCCGCGCTGAAGAAACTCTACGCTGGAGAAACTCCGCGCCGGAGCAACTCCGCGTTGGAAAAATTCCGCGCTGGAGAAACTCCGTGCTGCATAAAATCTGCGCTGGAGAAACTCCGCGCTGGAGATACTCCGCGCTGGAGAAACTCCGCGCTGGAGAAACTCCGTGTTGGAGAAACTCCGTGTTGGATAAACTCCGCGCTGGAGAAACTTCGCGTTGGAGAAACTGCGCGTTGGAGAAACTCCGCGTTGGAGAAACTCTGCGTTGGAGAAATTCTGCGTTGGAGAAAATCCGCGTTGGAGAAACTCCGCGTTGGAGAAACTCCGCGTTGGAGAAACTCCGCGCTGGAGAACGTCCGCGTTGGAGAAACTCCGCGTTGGAGAAACTCCGCGCTGGAGAAACTCCCCGCTGGAGAAACTCCGTGTTGGAGAAAATCTGTGTTGGAGAAACTCCGTGCTTGAGAAACTCCGTGTTGGAGAAACTCTGTGTTGGAGAAACTCCGCACTGGAGAAACTTCGTGTTGGATAAACTCCGCGTTGGAGAAACTCCGTCCTGCATAAAATCTGCGCTGGAGAAACTCCGCACTAGAGAAACTGCGTTTGAGAAACTTCGGGATGGAGAAACTCCGCGGCGGAGAAACTCCGGGCTGGAGAAACTCCGCGATGTAGAAACTCCGCGCTGGAGAAACTCCGCGCTGGAGAAATTCCGCGCTGAAGAAACACTGTGTTGGAGAAACTCCGTGTTGGAGAAACTCCGCGCTGGAGAAACTCCGCGTTGGAGAAACTCCGCTTTGGAGAAACTCCGCGCTGGAGAAACTCAGCGATGGAGAAACTTAGCGTTGGAGAAATTCCGCGTTGGGGAAAGTCCGCGTTGGAGGTACTCCGCGTTGAAGAACGTCAGCGTTGGAGAAAATCCGCGTTGGAGAAACTCCGCGCTGGAGAAACTCCGCGCTAGTGAAACTCAGCGATGGAGAAACTCAGCGATGGAGTAACTCCGTGTTGGAGAAACTCCGTATTGGAGAAACTCCGCTTTGGAGACACTCCGCGTTGGAGAAAGTCCGCGTTGGAGAAAATCCGCGCTGGAGAAACTCAGCGCTGGAGAAACTCCGCGCTGGAGAAACTCCGTGTTTGAGAAACTCCGAACTGGAGAAACTCCACACTAGAGAAACTCCGCGTTTGAGAAACTCCGCGATAGAGAAACTCTGCGCTGGAGAAACTCCGGCCTGGAGGAACTCCGCGATGGAGAAACTCTGCGTTTGAGAAACTCCGCGTTGGAGAAACTCCGTGCTGCATAAAATCTGCGCTAGAGAAACTCCGCGCTGGAGATACTCTGTGCTGGAGAAAATCCGCGCTGGAGAAAGTCTGCGCCGGAGAAACTCCGCGCTGGAGAAACTCCGCGCTTGAGAAACTCCGCGCTGGAGAAACTCCGCGCTTGAAAAACTCCGCGTTGGAGAAACTCCGCGCTGGAGAAACTCCGTGCTGCATAAAATCTGCGCTAGAGAAACTCCGCGCTGGAGATACTCCGCGCTGGATAAACTCCGCGCAGGAGAAACTCCGCGCTGGAGATACTCCGCGCTGGAGAAACTCCGTGTTGGAGAAACTCCGCGTTGGAGAAACTCCGCGTTGAAGAAAGGCCGCGTTGGAGAAAATCCGCGCTGGTGAAACTCCGGGCTGGAGAAACTCCACGCTGAAGAACCTCCGCGCTGGAGCAACTCCGCGTTGGAGAAACTCCGCGCTGGAGAAACTCCGTGCTGCATAAAATCTGCGCTGGAAAAACTCCGCGCTTGAGATACTCCGCGCTGGAGAAACACCGCGCTGGAGAAACTCCGCGCTGGAGATACTCCGCGCTGGAGAAACTCCGTTTTGCAGAAAGTCCGCACTGGAAAAACTCCGCGCTGGAGAAATTCCGCGCTGAAGAAACTCCGCGTTGGAGAAACTCCGCGTTGGAGAAACTCCGTACTGGAGATACTCCGCGCTGGAGAAACTCCGCGCTGGAGAAAGTCCGTGTTGGAGAAAGTCTGCGCTGGAGAAACTCCGCGTTGGATAAACTCCGCGCTGGTGGAAGTCCGCGCTGGAGAAACTCCAAATTGGAGAAACTCCGCGCTGGAGAAACTCCGCTTTAGAGAAACTCTGCTTTGGAGAAACTCCGGAATGGAGAAACTCCGCGCTGGAAAAACTCCACGCTGGAGAAATTTCGTTTGGAGAAACTCCGCGTTGGAGAAACTCCGTGCTGGAGAGACTCCGCGCTGCATAAAATCTGCGCTGGAGAAACTCCGCGCTGGAGAAACTCCGCGCTGGAGAAACTCCGCGCTGGAGAAACTCCGTGTTGGAGAAACTCCGCGTTGGATAAACTCCGCGCTGGAGAAACTCCGCGCTAGTGAAACTCAGCGATGGAGAAACACAGCGATGGAGTAACTCCGTGTTGGAGAAACTCCGCGTTGGAGACACTCCGCGTTGGAGAAAGTCCGCGTTGGAGAAAATCCGCGCTGGAGAAACTCAGCGCTGGAGAAACTCCGCGCTGGAGAAACTTCGTGTTTGAGAAACTCTGAACTGGAGAAACTCCGCGATGGAGAAACTCCGCACTGGAGAAACTCCGCGCTGGGGAATCTTCGCGTTGGAGAAACTGCGCGTTCGAGAAACTCCGCGTTGGAGAAACTCCGTGCTGCATAAAATCTGCGCTAGAGAAACTCCTGCCCGGAGATACTCCGCGCTGGAGAAACTCCGCACTGGAGAAACTCCGTGTTTGAGAAACTCCACACTAGAGAAACTCCGCGTTTGAGAAACTCCGCGATAGAGAAACTCTGCGCTGGAGAAACTCCGGCCTGGAGGAACTCCGCGATGGAGAAACTCTGCGTTTGAGAAACTCCGCGTTGGAGAAACTCCGTGCTGCATAAAATCTGCGCCAGAGAAACTCCGCGCTGGAGATACTCTG
Source organism: Amblyomma americanum (assembly GCF_052857255.1). Classification (NCBI taxonomy): domain Eukaryota; kingdom Metazoa; phylum Arthropoda; class Arachnida; order Ixodida; family Ixodidae; genus Amblyomma; species Amblyomma americanum. The sequence goes on along the minus strand of NC_135497.1, from coordinate 540,105,028 downwards.
TGCTGGAGAAAATCCGCGCTGGAGAAAGTCTGCGCCGGAGAAACTCCGCGCTGGAGAAACTCCGCGCTTGAGAAACTCCGCGCTGGAGAAACTCCGCGCTTGAAAAACTCCGCGTTGGAGAAACTCCGCGCTGGAGAAACTCCGTGCTGCATAAAATCTGCGCTAGAGAAACTCCGCGCTGGAGATACTCCGCGCTGGATAAACTCCGCGCTGGAGAAACTCCGCGCTGGAGATACTCCGCGCTGGAGAAACTCCGTGTTGGAGAAACTCCGCGCTGGAGAAACTTCGCGTTGGAGAAACTGCGCGTTGGAGAAAGTCCGCGTTGGAGAAGCAAAGTCCGCGTTGGAGAAAGTCCGCGCTGGAGAAACTCCGCGTTGAAGAAAGGCCGCGTTGGAGAAACTCCGTGCTGGTGAAACTCCGGGCTGGAGAAACTCCACGCTGAAGAACCTCCGCGCTGGAGAAACTCCGCGCTGGAGAAACTCCGTGCTGCATAAAATCTGCGCTGGAAAAACTCCGCGCTGGAGATACTCTGTGCTGGAGAAAATCCGCGCTGGAGAAAGTCTGCGCCGGAGAAACTCCGCGCTGGAGAAACTCCGCGCTTGAGAAACTCCGCGCTGGAGAAACTCCGCGCTTGAAAAACTCCGCGTTGGAGAAACTCCGCGCTGGAGAAACTCCGTGCTGCATAAAATCTACGCTAGAGAAACTCCGCGCTGGAGATACTCCGCGCTGGATAAACTCCGCGCTGGAGAAACTCCGCGCTGGAGATACTCCGCGCTGGAGAAACTCCGTGTTGGAGAAACTCCGCGTTGGAGAAACTCCGCGTTGAAGAAAGGCCGCGTTGGAGAAACTCCGCGCTGGTGAAACTCCGGGCTGGAGAAACTCCACGCTGAAGAACCTCCGCGCTGGAGCAACTCCGCGTTGGAGAAACTCCGCGCTGGAGAAACTCCGTGCTGCATAAAATCTGCGCTGGAAAAACTCCGCGCTTGAGATACTCCGCGCTGGAGAAACACCGCGCTGGAGAAACTCCGCGCTGGAGATACTCCGCGCTGGAGAAACTCCGTTTTGCAGAAAGTCCGCGCTGGAAAAACTCCGCGCTGGAGAAATTCCGCGCTGAAGAAACTCCGCGTTGGAGAAACTCCGCGTTGGAGAAACTCCGTACTGGAGATACTCCGCGCTGGAGAAACTCCGCGCTGGAGAAAGTCCGTGTTGGAGAAAGTCTGCGCTGGAGAAACTCCGCGTTGGATAAACTCCGCGCTGGTGGAAGTCCGCGCTGGAGAAACTCCAAATTGGAGAAACTCCGCGCTGGAGAAACTCCGCTTTAGAGAAACTCTGCTTTGGAGAAACTCCGGAATGGAGAAACTCCGCGCTGGAAAAACTCCACGCTGGAGAAATTTCGTTTGGAGAAACTCCGCGTTGGAGAAACTCCGTGCTGGAGAGACTCCGCGCTGGGTGAAGTCCGCGCTGGAGAAACTCCGCTCTGGAGAAACTCCGCTTTGGAGAAACTCCGCTTTGGAGAAACTCCGCAATAAAGAAACTCCGGGCTGGAAAAACTCCACGCTGGAGAAACTTCGTGTTGGAGAAACTCCGTGTTGGAGAAACTCCGTGCTGGAGAAACTCCGCGCTGGAGAAAGTCCGCGCCGGAGAAACTCCGCGCTGCAGAAACTCCGCGCTGGAGAAACCCCGCCCTGGAGAAAGTCCGCGCTGGAGAAACTCCGCGCTTGAAAAACTCCGCGCTGGAGAAACTCCGCGATGGACAAACTCCGCGATGGAGAAACTCCGCGTTGGTGAAAGTCCGCGTTGGAGAAAAGTCCGCGTTGGAGAAAAGTCCGCGCTGAAGAAACTCTACGCTGGAGAAACTCCGCGCCGGAGCAACTCCGCGTTGGAGAAATTCCGCGCTGGAGAAACTCCGTGCTGCATAAAATCTGCGCTGGAGAAACTCCGCGCTGGAGATACTCCGCGCTGGAGAAACTCCGCGCTGGAGAAACTCCGTGTTGGAGAAACTCCGTGTTGGATAAACTCCGCGCTGGAGAAACTTCGCGTTGGAGAAACTGCGCGTTGGAGAAACTCCGCGTTGGAGAAACTCCGCGCTGGAGAACGTCCGCGTTGGAGAAACTCCGCGTTGGAGAAACTCCGCGCTGGAGAAACTCCTCGCTGGAGAAACTCCGTGTTGGAGAAAATCTGTGTTGGAGAAACTCCGTGCTTGAGAAACTCCGTGTTGGAGAAACTCTGTGTTGGAGAAACTCCGCACTGGAGAAACTTCGTGTTGGATAAACTCCGCGTTGGAGAAACTCCGTCCTGCATAAAATCTGCGCTGGAGAAACTCCGCACTAGAGAAACTGCGTTTGAGAAACTTCGGGATGGAGAAACTCCGCGGCGGAGAAACTCCGGGCTGGAGAAACTCCGCGATGTAGAAACTCCGCTTTGGAGAAACTCCGCGCTGGAGAAACTCAGCGATGGAGAAACTTTGCGTTGGAGAAATTCCGCGTTGGGGAAAGTCCGCGTTGGAGGTACTCCGCGTTGAAGAACGTCCGCGTTGGAGAAAATCCGCGTTGGAGAAACTCCGCGCTGGAGAAACTCCGCGCTAGTGAAACTCAGCGATGGAGAAACTCAGCGATGGAGTAACTCCGTGTTGGAGAAACTCCGTATTGGAGAAACTCCGCGTTGGAGACCCTCCGCGTTGGAGAAAGTCCGCGTTGGAGAAACTCCGCGCTGGAGATACTCTGTGCTGGAGAAAATCCGCGCTGGAGAAAGTCTGCGCCGGAGAAACTCCGCGCTGGAGAAACTCCGCGCTTGAGAAACTCCGCGCTGGAGAAACTCCGCGCTTGAAAAACTCCGCGTTGGAGAAACTCCGCGCTGGAGAAACTCCGTGCTGCATAAAATCTGCGCTAGAGAAACTCCGCGCTGGAGATACTCCGCGCTGGATAAACTCCGCGCTGGAGAAACTCCGCGCTGGAGATACTCCGCGCTGGAGAAACTCCGTGTTGGAGAAACTCCGCGTTGGAGAAACTCCGCGTTGAAGAAAGGCCGCGTTGGAGAAACTCCGCGCTGGTGAAACTCCGGGCTGGAGAAACTCCACGCTGAAGAACCTCCGCGCTGGAGCAACTCCGCGTTGGAGAAACTCCGCGCTGGAGAAACTCCGTGCTGCATAAAATCTGCGCTGGAAAAACTCCGCGCTTGAGATACTCCGCGCTGGAGAAACACCGCGCTGCAGAAACTCCGCGCTGGAGATACTCCGCGCTGGAGAAACTCCGTTTTGCAGAAAGTCCGCGCTGGAAAAACTCCGCGCTGGAGAAATTCCGCGCTGAAGAAACTCCGCGTTGGAGAAACTCCGCGTTGGAGAAACTCCGTACTGGAGAAACTCCGCGTTGGAGAAACTCCGTGCTGGAGAGACTCCGCGCTGCATAAAATCTGCGCTGGAGAAACTCCGCGCTGGAGAAACTCCGCGCTGGAGAAACTCCGCGCTGGAGAAACTCCGCGCTGGAGAAACTCCGTGTTGGAGAAACTCCGCGTTGGATAAACTCCGCGCTGGAGAAACTCCGCGCTAGTGAAACTCAGCGATGGAGAAACTCAGCGATGGAGTAACTCCGTGTTGGAGAAACTCCGTATTGGAGAAACTCCGCGTTGGAGACACTCCGCGTTGGAGAAAGTCCGCGTTGGAGAAAATCCGCGCTGGAGAAACTCAGCGCTGGAGAAACTCCGCGCTGGAGAAACTTCGTGTTTGAGAAACTCCGAACTGGAGAAACTCCGCGATGGAGAAACTCCGCACTGGAGAAACTCCGCGCTGGAGAATCTTCGCGTTGGAGAAACTGCGCGTTCGAGAAACTCCGCGTTGGAGAAACTCCGTGCTGCATAAAATCTGCGCTAGAGAAACTCCTGCCCGGAGATACTCCGCGCTGGAGAAACTCCGCACTGGAGAAACTCCGTGTTTGAGAAACTCCACACTAGAGAAACTCCGCGTTTGAGAAACTCCGCGATAGAGAAACTCTGCGCTGGAGAAACTCCGGCCTGGAGGAACTCCGCGATGGAGAAACTCTGCGTTTGAGAAACTCCGCGTTGGAGAAACTCCGTGCTGCATAAAATCTGCGCTAGAGAAACTCCGCGCTGGAGATACTCTGTGCTGGAGAAAATCCGCGCTGGAGAAAGTCTGCGCCGGAGAAACTCCGCGCTGGAGAAACTCCGCGCTTGAGAAACTCCGCGCTGGAGAAACTCCGCGCTTGAAAAACTCCGCGTTGGGGAAACTCCGCGCTGGAGAAACTCCGTGCTGCATAAAATCTGCGCTAGAGAAACTCCGCGCTAGAGAAACTCCGCGCTGGAGATACTCCGCGCTGGAGAAACTTCGCGTTGGAGAAACTGCGCGTTGGAGAAAGTCCGCGTTGGAGAAGCAAAGTCCGCGTTGGAGAAAGTCCGCGTTGGAGAAACTCCGCGTTGAAGAAAGGCCGCGTTGGAGAAACTCCGCGCTGGTGAAACTCCGGGCTGGAGAAACTCCACGCTGAAGAACCTCCGCGCTGGAGAAACTCCGCGCTGGAGAAACTCCGTGCTGCATAAAATCTGCGCTGGAAAAACTCCGCGCTTGAGATACTCCGCGCTGGAGAAACACCGCGCTGGAGAAACTCCGCGCTGGAGATACTCCGCGCTGGAGAAACTCCGTTTTGCAGAAAGTCCGCGCTGGAAAAACTCCGCGCTGGAGAAATTCCGCGCTGAAGAAACTCCGCGTTGGAGAAACTCCGCGTTGGAGAAACTCCGTACTGGAGATACTCCGCGCTGGAGAAACTCCGCGCTGGAGAAAGTCGGTGTTGGAGAAAGTCTGCGCTGGAGAAACTCCGCGTTGGATAAACTCCGCGCTGGTGGAAGTCCGCGCTGGAGAAACTCCAAATTGGAGAAACTCCGCGCTGGAGAAACTCCGCTTTAGAGAAACTCTGCTTTGGAGAAACTCCGGAATGGAGAAACTCCGCGCTGGAAAAACTCCACGCTGGAAAAATTTCGTTTGGAGAAACTCCGCGTTGGAGAAACTCCGTGCTGGAGAGACTCCGCGCTGCATAAAATCTGCGCTGGAGAAACTCCGCGCTGGAGAAACTCCGCGCTGGAGAAACTCCGCGCTGGAGAAACTCCGCGCTGGAGAAACTCCGTGTTGGAGAAACTCCGCGTTGGATAAACTCCGCGCTGGAGAAACTTCGCGTTGGAGAAATTCTGCGTTGGAGAAAGTCCGCGTTGGAGAAAGTCCGCGTTGGAGAAACTCCGCGCTGGAGAAACTCCGCGTTTGAGAAACTCCGAACTGGAGAAATTCCGCGTTTGAGAAACTCCGCGATTTTCTCAAACGCGGAATTTCTCCAGTTCGGAGTTTCTCAAACGCGGAGTTTCTCCAGCGCGGAGTTTCTCCAACGCGGACTTTCTCCAACGCGGACTTTCTCCAACGCAGAATTTCCGCGAACCCGCCGCGGTGGCTCAGTGGTTAGGGCGCTCGACTACTGATCCGGAGTACCCGGGTTCGAACCCGACCGCGGCGGCTGCGTTTTTATGGAGGAAAAATGCTAAGGCGCCCGTGTGCTGTGCGATGTCAGTGCACGTTAATGATCCCCAGGTGGTCGAAATTATTCCCGAGCCCTCCACTACGGCACCTCCTTCTTCCCTTCTTCTTTCACTCCCCCCCTTGTCCCTTCCCTTACGGCGCGGTTCAGGTGTCCAACGATATATGAGACAGATACTGCGGCATTTCCTTTCCCCAAAAACCAATTATTATTATTAATAAACTCCGCGATAGACTGCGTTAGAAAAATTCCGCGTTGGAGAAACTCCAGCGCTGGAGAAACTCCGTTTTGGAGAAAGTCCGCGCTGGAAAAACTCCGTGCTAGAGAAATTGCGCGCTGAAGAAACTCCGCGTTGGAGAAACTCCGCGTTGGAGAAACTCCGCGTTGGAGATACTACGCGCTGGAGAAACTCTGCGCTGGAGAAAGTCCGTGTGCGAGAAACTCCGCGCTGGAGAAACTGCGCGCTCGAGAAACTCCGTGTTGGAGAAACTCCGTGCTGGAGAAACTCCGCGCTGGAGAAACTCCGCGTTGGATAAACTCCGCGCTGGGTGAAGTTCGCGCTGGAGAAACTCCGCTCTGGAGAAACTCCGCTTTGGAGAAACTCCGCTTTGGAGAAACTCCGCAATAAAGAAACTCCGCGCTGGAAAAACTCCACGCTGGAGAAACTTCGTGTTGGAGAAACTCCGTGTTGGAGAAACTCCGTGCTGGAGAAACTCCGCGCTGGAGAAAGTCCGCGCCGGAGAAACTCCCCGCTGCAGAAACTCCGCGCTGGAGAAACCCCGCGCTGGAGAGAGTCCGCGCTGGAGAAACTCCGCGCTTGAAAAACTCCGCGCTGGAGAAACTCCGCGCTGGAAAAACTTCGTGTTGGAGAAACTCCGTGTTGGAGAAACTCCGTGCTGGAGAAACTCCGCGCTGGAGAAACTCCGCGCTGGAGAAACTCCGTGTTGGAGAAACTCCGCGTTGGATAAACTCCGCGCTGGAGAAACTCGGCGTTGGAGAAACTCCGTGTTGGAGAAACTCCGCGCTGGAGAAACTTCGCGTTGAAGAAAATTCGCATTGGAGAAACTCCGCGATGGAGAAACTCCGCGTTGGTGAAAGTCCGCGTTGGAGAAAAGTCCGCGTAGGAGAAAAGTCCGCGCTGGAGAAACTCCGCGCTGGAGAAACTCCTCGCTGGAGAAACTCCGTGTTGGAGAAACTTTGTGTTGGAGAAACTCCGCGCTGGAGAAACTCCGCGCTTGAGAAACTCCGTGTTGGAGAAACACTGTGTTGGAGAAACTCCGCACTGGAGAAACTTCGCGTTGGATAAACTCCGCGTTAGAGAAAGTCGGCGTTGGAGATAGACTGCGTTAGAAAAATTCCGCGTTGGAGAAACTCCAGCGCTGGAGAAACTCCGTTTTGGAGAAAGTCCGCGCTGGAAAAACTCCGCGCTGGAGAAATTGCGCGCTGAAGAAACTCCGCGTTGGAGAAACTCCGCGTTGGAGAAACTCCGCGTTGGAGATACTACGCGCTGGAGAAACTGCGCTGGAGAAAGTCCGTGTGCGAGATACTCCGCGCTGGAGAAACTGCGCGCTCGAGAACCTCCGTGTTGGAGAAACTCCGTGCTGGAGAAACTCCGCGCTGGAGAAACTCCGCGTTGGATAAACTTCGCGCTGGGTGAAGTCCGCGCTGGAGAAACTCCGCTTTGGAGAAACTCCGCTTTGGAGAAACTCCGCAATAAAAAAACTCCGCGCTGGAAAAACTCCACGCTGGAGAAACTTCGTGTTGGAGAAACTCCGTGTTGGAGAAACTCCGAGCTGGAGAAACTCCGCGCTGGAGAAAGTCTGCGCCGGAGAAACTCCGCGCTGCAGAAACTCCGCGCTGGAGAAACTCCGCGTTGGTGAAAGTCCGCGTTGGAGAAAAGTCCGCGTTGGAGAAAAGTCCGTGCTGGAGAAACTCCGCGCTGGAGAAACTCCTCGCTGGAGAAACTCCGTATTGGAGAAAATCTGTGTTGGAGAAACTCCGTGCTTGAGAAACTCCGTGTTGGAGAAACTCTGTGTTGGAGAAACTCCGAACTGGAGAAACTTCGTGTTGGATAAACTCCGCGTTGGAGAAACTCCGTCCTGCATAAAATCTGCGCTGGAGAAACTCCGCACTAGAGAAACTGCGTTTGAGAAACTTCGGGATGGAGAAACTCCGGGCTGGAGAAACTCCGCGATGTAGAAACTCCGCGCTGGAGAAACTCCGCGCTGGAGAAATTCCGCGCTGAAGAAACACTGTGTTGGAGAAACTCCGTGTTGGAGAAACTCCGCGCTGGAGAAACTCCGCGTTGGAGAAACTCCGCTTTGGAGAAACTCCGCGCTGGAGAAACTCAGCGATGGAGAAACTCAGCGTTGGAGAAATTCCGCGTGGGGGAACGTCCGCGTTGGAGGTACTCCGCGTTGAAGAACGTCCGCGTTGGAGAAAATCCGCGTTGAAGAAACTCCGCGCTGGAGAAACTCCGCGCTAGTGAAACTCAGCGATGGAGAAACTCAGCGATGGAGTAGCTTCGTGTTGGAGAAACTCCGTATTGGAGAAACTCCGCGTTGGAGACACTCCGCGTTGGAGAAAGTCCGCGTTGGAGAAAATCCGCGCTGGAGAAACTCAGCGCTGGAGAAACTCCGCGCTGGAGAAACTCCGTGTTTGAGAAACTCCGAACTGGAGAAACTCCGCGATGGTGAAACTCCGCACTGGAGAAACTCCGCGCTGGAGAAACTTCGCGTTGGAGAAACTGCGCGTTCGAGAAACTCCGCGTTGGAGAAACTCCGTGCTGCATAAAATCTGCGCTATAGAAACTCCTGCCCGGAGATACTCCGCGCTGGAGAAACTCCGCACTGGAGAAACTCCGCGTTTGAGAAACTCCGCGATAGAGAAACTCCGCGCTGGAAAAACTCCGCGCAGGAGAAACTCAGCGATGGAGAAACTCCTCGATGGACAAACTCCGCGATGGAGAAACTCCGCGTTGGTGAAAGTCCGCGTTGGAGAAAAGTTCGCGTTGGAGAAAAGTCCGCGCTGAAGAAACTCTACGCTGGAGAAACTCCGCGCCGGAGCAACTCCGCGTTGGAGAAATTCCGCGCTGGAGAAACTCCGTGCTGCATAAAATCTGCGCTGGAGAAACTCCGCGCTGGAGATACTCCGCGCTGGAGAAACTCTGCGCTGGAGAAACTCCGCGCTGGAGAAACTCCGTGTTGGAGAAACTCCGTGTTGGATAAACTCCGCGCTGGAGAAACTTCGCGTTGGAGAAACTGCGCGTTGGAGAAACTCCGCGTTGGAGAAACTCTGCGTTGGAGAAATTCTGCGTTGGAGAAAGTCCGCGTTGGAGAAACTCCGCGTTGGAGAAACTCCGCGTTGGAGAAACTCCGCGCTGGAGAAACTCCTCGCTGGAGAAACTCCGTGTTGGAGAAAATCTGTGTTGGAGAAACTCCGTGCTTGAGAAACTCCGTGTTGGAGAAACTCTGTGTTGGAGAAACTCCGCACTGGAGAAACTTCGTGTTGGATAAACTCCGCGTTGGAGAAACTCCGTCCTGTATAAAATCTGCGCTGGAGAAACTCCGCACTAGAGAAACTGCGTTTGAGAAACTTCGGGATGGAAAAACTCCGCGGTGGAGAAACTCCGGGCTGGAGAAAGTTCGCGTTGAAGAAACTCCGCGTTGAAGAAACTCCGCGCTGGAGAAATTCCGCGCTGAAGAAACACCGTGTTGGAGAAAATCCGTGTTGAAGAAACTCCGCACTGGAGAAACTCCGCGTTGGAGAAACACCGCTTTGGAGAAACTCCGCGCTGGAGAAACTCAGCGATGGAGAAACTCAGCGTTTGGAGAAAGTCCGCGTTGGAGAAAGTTTCCGTTGGAGAAATTCCGCGTTGGGGAAAGTCCGCGTTGGAGGTACTCCGCGGTGAAGAACGTCCGCGTTGGAGAAAATCCGCGTTGGAGAAACTCCGCGCTGCAGAAACTCCGCGCTGCAGAAACTCCGCGCTGGTGAAACTCAGCGATGGAGAAACTCAGCGATGGAGTAAATCCGTGTTGGAGAAACTCCGTATTGTAGAAACTCCGCGTTGGAGACACTCCGCGTTGGAGAAAATCCGCGCTGGAGAAACTCAGCGCTGGAGAAACTCCGCGCTGGAGAAACTCCGTGTTTGAGAAACTCCGAACTGGAGAAACTCCGCGATGGAGAAACTCAGCGATGGAGAAACTCCGCGATGGACAAACTCCGCGATGGAGAAACTCCGCGCTGAAGAAACTCCGCGTTGGAGAAACTCCGCGTTGGAGAAACTCCGCGCTGGAGAAAGTCCGTGTTGGAGAAAGTCCGCGCTGGAGAAACTCCAAATTGGAGAAATTCCCAGCTGGAGAAACTCCACTTTAGAGAAACTCCGCTTTGGAGAAACTCCGCGCTGGAAAAAGTCCACGCTGGAGAAATTTCGTTTGGAGAAACTCCGTGTTGGAGAAACTCCGTGCTGGAGAGACTCCGCGCTGCTTAAAATCTGCGCTGGAGAAACTCTGCGCTGGAGAAACTCCGCGCTGGAGAAACTCCGCGCTGGAGAAACTCCGCGCTGGAGAAACTCCGCGCTGGAGAAACTCCGCGCTGGAGAAACTCCGCGTTGGAGAAACTCCATGTTGGAGAAACTCCGCGCTGGAGAAACTTCGCGTTGGAGAAAATTCTCGTTGGAGAAACTCCGCGATGGAGAAACTCCGCGTTGGTGAAAGTCCGCGTTGGAGAAAATCTGTGTTGGATAAACTCCGCGCTTGAGAAACTCCGTGTTGGAGAAACTCTGTGTTGGAGAAACTCCGCACTGCAGAAACTTCGTGTTGGATAAACTCCGCGTTGGAGAAACTCCGTGCTGCATAAAATCTGCGCTGGAGATACTCCGCACTAGAGAAAATGCGTTTGAGAAACTTCGGGATGGAGAAACTCCGCGGTGGAGAAACTCCGGGCTGGAGAAACTCCGCGATGTAGAAACTCCGCGCTGGAGAAACTCCGCGCTGGAGAAAGTTCGCGTTGGAGAAACTCCGCGTTGAAGAAACTCCGTTTTGGAGAAAGTCCGCGCTGGAAAAACTCCGCGCTGGAGAAATTCCGCGCTGGAGAAACTCCGCGTTGGAGAAACTCCGCGTTGGAGAAACTCCGCGTTGGAGATACTACGCGCTGGAGAAACTGCGCTGGAGAAACTCCGTGTGCGAGAAACTCCGCGCTGGAGAAACTCCGTTTTGGAGAAAGTCCGCGCTGGAAAAACTCCGCGCTGGAGAAATTCCACGCTGGAGAAACTCCGCGTTGGAGAAACTCCGCGTTGGAGAAACTCCGCGTTGGAGATACTACGCGCTGGAGAAACTGCGCTGGAGAAACTCCGTGTGCGAGAAACTCCGCGCTGGAGAAACTGCGCGCTGGAGAAACTCCGTGTTGGAGAAACTCCGTGCTGGAGAAACTCCGAGCTGGTGAAACTCCGCGCTTGAGAAAGTCCGTGTTGGGGAAAGTCCGCGCTGGAAAAACTCCGTGCTGGAGAAACTCCGCGTTGGATAAACTCCGCGCTGGGTGAAGTCCGCGCTGGAGAAACTCCAAATTGGAGAAACTCCGCTCTGGAGAAACTCCGCGCTGGAGAAACTCCGCGCTGGAGAAACTCCGCGCTTGAAAAACTCCGCGCTGGAGAAACTCCGCGCTGGAAAAACTCCGCGCAGGAGAAACTCAGCGATGGAGAAACTCCGCGATGGACAAACTCCGCGATGGAGAAACTCCGCGTTGGTGAAAGTCCGCGTTGGAGAAAAGTCCGCGTTGGAGAAAAGTCCGCGCTGAAGAAACTCTACGCTGGAGAAACTCCGCGCCGGAGCAACTCCGCGTTGGAGAAATTCCGCGCTGGAGAAACTCCGTGCTGCATAAAATCTGCGCTGGAGAAACTCCGCGCTGGAGATACTCCGCGCTGGAGAAACTCTGCGCTGGAGAAACTCCGCGCTGGAGAAACTCCGTGTTGGAGAAACTCCGTGTTGGATAAACTCCGCGCTGGAGAAACTTCGCGTTGGAGAAACTGCGCGTTGGAGAAACTCCGCGTTGGAGAAACTCTGCGTTGGAGAAATTCTGCGTTGGAGAAAGTCCGCGTTGGAGAAACTCCGCGTTGGAGAAACTCCGCGTTGGAGAAACTCCGCGCTGGAGAAACTCCTCGCTGGAGAAACTCCGTGTTGGAGAAAATCTGTGTTGGAGAAACTCCGTGCTTGAGAAACTCCGTGTTGGAGAAACTCTGTGTTGGAGAAACTCCGCACTGGAGAAACTTCGTGTTGGATAAACTCCGCGTTGGAGAAACTCCGTCCTGTATAAAATCTGCGCTGGAGAAACTCCGCACTAGAGAAACTGCGTTTGAGAAACTTCGGGATGGAAAAACTCCGCGGTGGAGAAACTCCGGGCTGGAGAAAGTTCGCGTTGAAGAAACTCCGCGTTGAAGAAACTCCGCGCTGGAGAAATTCCGCGCTGAAGAAACACCGTGTTGGAGAAAATCCGTGTTGGAGAAACTCCGCACTGGAGAAACTCCGCGTTGGAGAAACACCGCTTTGGAGAAACTCCGCGCTGGAGAAACTCAGCGATGGAGAAACTCAGCGTTTGGAGAAAGTCCGCGTTGGAGAAAGTTTCCGTTGGAGAAATTCCGCGTTGGGGAAAGTCCGCGTTGGAGGTACTCCGCGGTGAAGAACGTCCGCGTTGGAGAAAATCCGCGTTGGAGAAACTCCGCGCTGCAGAAACTCCGCGCTGCAGAAACTCCGCGCTGGTGAAACTCAGCGATGGAGAAACTCAGCGATGGAGTAAATCCGTGTTGGAGAAACTCCGTATTGTAGAAACTCCGCGTTGGAGACACTCCGCGTTGGAGAAAGTCCGCGTTGGAGAAAATCCGCGCTGGAGAAACTCAGCGCTGGAGAAACTCCGCGCTGGAGAAACTCCGTGTTTGAGAAACTCCGAACTGGAGAAACTCCGCGATGGAGAAACTCAGCGATGGAGAAACTCCGCGATGGACAAACTCCGCGATGGAGAAACTCCGCGCTGAAGAAACTCCGCGTTGGAGAAACTCCGCGTTGGAGAAACTCCGCGCTGGAGAAAGTCCGTGTTGGAGAAAGTCCGCGCTGGAGAAACTCCATGTTGGAGAAACTCCGCGCTGGAGTAACTCCACTTTAGAGAAACTCCGCTTTGGAGAAACTCCGGAATGGAGAAACTCCGCGCTGGAAAAAGTCCACGCTGGAGAAATTTCGTTTGGAGAAACTCCGTGTTGGAGAAACTCCGTGCTGGAGAGACTCCGCGCTGCCTAAAATCTGCGCTGGAGAAACTCCGCGCTGGAGAAACTCCGCGCTGGAGAAACTCCGCGCTGGAGAAACTCCGCGCTGGAGAAACTCCGCGCTGGAGAAACTCCGCGCTGGAGAAACTCCGCGCTGGAGAAACTCCGCGTTGGAGAAACTCCATGTTGGAGAAACTCCGCGCTGGAGTAACTTCGCGTTGGAGAAAATTCTCGTTGGAGAAACTCCGCGATGGAGAAACTCCGCGTTGGTGAAAGTCCGCGTTGGAGAAAATCTGTGTTGGATAAACTCCGCGCTTGAGAAACTCCGTGTTGGAGAAACTCTGTGTTGGAGAAACTCCGCACTGCAGAAACTTCGTGTTGGATAAACTCTGCGTTGGAGAAACTCCGTGCTGCATAAAATCTGCGCTGGAGATACTCCGCACTAGAGAAAATGCGTTTGAGAAACTTCGGGATGGAGAAACTCCGCGGTGGAGAAACTCCGGGCTGGAGAAACTCCGCGATGTAGAAACTCCGCGCTGGAGAAACTCCGCGCTGGAGAAAGTTCGCGTTGGAGAAACTCCGCGTTGAAGAAACTCCGTTTTGGAGAAAGTCCGCGCTGGAAAAACTCCGCGCTGGAGAAATTCCACGCTGGAGAAACTCCGCGTTGGAGAAACTCCGCGTTGGAGAAACTCCGCGTTGGAGATACTACGCGCTGGAGAAACTGCGCTGGAGAAACTCCGTGTGCGAGAAACTCCGCGCTGGAGAAACTGCGCGCTGGAGAAACTCCGTGTTGGAGAAACTCCGTGCTGGAGAAACTCCGAGCTGGTGAAACTCCGCGCTTGAGAAAGTCCGTGTTGGGGAAAGTCCGCGCTGGAAAAACTCCGCGCTGGAGAAACTCCGCGTTGGATAAACTCCGCGCTGGGTGAAGTCCGCGCTGGAGAAACTCCAAATTGGAGAAACTCCGCTCTGGAGAAACTCCGCGCTGGAGAAACTCCGCGCTGGAGAAAGTCCGCGCTAGAGAAACTCCGCGCTTGAAAAACTCCGCGCTGGAGAAACTCCGCGCTGGAAAAACTCCGCGCAGGAGAAACTCAGCGATGGAGAAACTCCGCGATGGACAAACTCCGCGATGGAGAAACTCCGCGTTGGTGAAAGTCCGCGTTGGAGAGAAGTCCGCGTTGGAGAAAAGTCCGCGTTGGAGAAAAGTCCGCGCTGGAGAAACTCCACGCTGAAGAATCCCCGCGCTGGAGCAACTCCGCGCTGGAAAAACTCCGCGCTGGAGAAATTGCGCGCTGAAGAAACTCCGCGTTGGAGAAACTCCGCGTTGGAGAAACTCCGCGTTGGAGATACTACGCGCTGGAGAAACTCTGCGCTGGAGAAAGTCCGTGTGCGAGAAACTCCGCGCTGAAGAAACTGCGCGCTCGAGAAACTCCGTGTTGGAGAAACTCCGTGCTGGAGAAACTCCGCGCTGGAGAAACTCCGCGTTGGATAAACTCCGCGCTGGGTGAAGTCCGCGCTGGAGAAACTCCGCTCTGGAGAAACTCCGCTTTGGAGAAACTCCGCTTTGGAGAAACTCCGCAATAAAGAAACTCCGCGCTGGAAAAACTCCACGCTGGAGAAACTTCGTGTTGGAGAAACTCCGTGTTGGAGAAACTCCGTGCTGGAGAAACTCCGCGCTGGAGAAAGTCCGCGCCGGAGAAACTCCGCGCTGCAGAAACTCCGCGCTGGAGAAACCCCGCGCTGGAGAAAGTCCGCGCTGGAGAAACTCCGCGCTTGAAAAACTCCGCGCTGGAGAAACTCCGCGCTGGAAAAACTCCGCGCAGGAGAAACTCAGCGATGGAGAAACTCCGCAATAAAGAAACTCCGCGCTGGAAAAACTCCACGATGGAGAAACTTCGTGTTGGAGAAACTCCGTGTTGGAGAAACTCCGTGCTGGAGAAACTCCGCGCTGGAGAAACTCCGCGCTGGAGAAACTCCGTTTTGGAGAAACTCCGCGTTGGATAAACTCCGCGCTGGAGAAACTCGGCGTTGGAGAAACTCCGTGTTGGAGAAACTCCGCGCTGGAGAAACTTCGCGTTGAAGAAAATTCGCGTTGGAGAAACTCCGCGATGGAGAAACTCCGCGTTGATGAAAGTCCGCGTTGGAGAAAAGTCCGCGTAGGAGAAAAGTCCGCTCTGGAGAAACTCCGCGCTGGAGAAACTCCTCGCTGGAGAAACTCCGTGTTGGAGAAACTTTGTGTTGGAGAAACTCCGCGCTGGAGAAACTTCGCGTTGGATAAACTCCGCGTTAGAGAAAGTCGGCGTTTGAGATAGACTGCGTTAGAAAAATTCCGCGTTGGAGAAACTCCAGCGCTGGAGAAACTCCGTTTTGGAGAAAGTCCGCGCTGGAAAAACTCCGCGCTGGAGAAATTGCGCGCTGAAGAAACTCCGCGTTGGAGAAACTCCGCGTTGGAGATACTACGCGCTGGAGAAACTCTGCGCTGGAGAAAGTCCGTGTGCGAGATACTCCGCGCTGGAGAAACTGCGCGCTCGAGAAACTCCGTGTTGGAGAAACTCCGTGCTGGAGAAACTCCGCGCTGGAGAAACTCCGCGTTGGATAAACTTCGCGCTGGGTGAAGTCCGCGTTGGAGAAACTCCGCTTTGGAGAAACTCCGCTTTGGAGAAACTCCGCAATAAAGAAACTCCGCGCTGGAAAAACTCCACGTATGAGAATATTCGTGTTGGAGAAACTCCGTGTTGGAGAAACTCCGAGCTGGAGAAACTCCGCGCTGGAGAAAGTCCGCGCCGGAGAAACTCCGCGCTGCAGAAACTCCGCGCTGTAGAAACTCCGCGTTGGTGAAAGTCCGCGTTGGAGAAAAGTCCGCGTTGGAGAAAAGTCCGCGGTGGAGAAACTCCGCGCTGGAGAAACTCCTCGCTGGACAAACTCCGTGTTGGAGAAAATCTGTGTTGGAGAAACTCCGTGCTTGAGAAACTCCGTGTTGGAGAAACTCTGTGTTGGAGAAACTCCGCACTGGAGAAACTTCGTGTTGGATAAACTCCGCGTTGGAGAAACTCCGTCCTGCATAAAATCTGCGCTGGAGAAACTCCGCACAAGAGAAACTGCGTTTGAGAAACTTCGGGATGGAGAAACTCCGCGGCGGAGAAACTCCGGGCTGGAGAAACTCCGCGATGTAGAAACTCCGCGCTGGAGAAACTCCGCGCTGGAGAAATTCCGCGCTGAAGAAACACTGTGTTGGAGAAACTCCGTGTTGGAGAAACTCCGCGCTGGAGAAACTCCGCGTTGGAGAAACTCCGCTTTGGAGAAACTCCGCGCTGGAGAAACTCAGCGATGGAGAAACTCAGCGTTGGAGAAATTCCGCGTTGGGGAAAGTCCGCGTTGGAGGTACTCCGCGTTGAAGAACGTCCGCGTTGGAGAAAATCCGCGTTGGAGAAACTCCGCGCTGGAGAAACTCCGCGCTAGTGAAACTCAGCGATGGAGAAACTCAGCGATGGAGTAGCTCCGTGTTGGAGAAACTCCGTATTGGAGAAACTCCGCGTTGGAGACACTCCGCGTTGGAGAAAGTCCGCGTTGGAGAAAATCCGCGCTGGAGAAACTCAGCGCTGGAGAAACTCCGCGCTGGAGAAACTCCGTGTTTGAGAAACTCCGCACTGGAGAAACTCCGCGCTGGAGAAACTTCGCGTTGGAGAAACTGCGCGTTCGAGAAACTCCGCGTTGGAGAAACTCCGTGCTGCATAAAATCTGCGCTAGAGAAACTCCTGCCCGGAGATACTCCGCGCTGGAGAAACTCCGCACTGGAGAAACTCCGTGTTTGAGAAACTCCGCACTAGAGAAACTCCGCGTTTGAGAAACTCCGCGATAGAGAAACTCCGCGCTGGAAAAACTCCGCGCAGGAGAAACTCAGCGATGGAGAAACTCCGCGATGGACAAACTCCGCGATGGAGAAACTCCGCGTTGGTGAAAGTCCGCGTTGGAGAAAACTCCGCGTTGGAGAAAAGTCCGCGCTGAAGAAACTCTACGCTGAGAAACTCCGCGCCGGAGCAACTCCGCGTTGGAGAAATTCCGCGCTGGAGAAACTCCGCGCTGGAGAAACTCCGCGCTTGAAAAACTCCGCGTTGGAGAAACTCCGCGCTGGAGAAACTCCGTGCTGCATAAAATCTGCGCTAGAGAAACTCCGCGCTGGAGATACTCCGCGCTGGATAAACTCCGCGCTGGAGAAACTCCGCGCTGGAGATACTCCGCGCTGGAGAAACTCGGTGTTGGAGAAACTCCGCGCTGGAGAAACTTCGCGTTGGAGAAACTGCGCGTTGGAGAAAGTCCGCGTTGGAGAAGCAAAGTCCGCGTTGGAGAAAGTCCGCGTTGGAGAAACTCCGCGTTGAAGAAAGGCCGCGTTGGAGAAACTCCGCGCTGATGAAACTCCGGGCTGGAGAAACTCCACGCTGAAGAACCTCCGCGCTGGAGCAACTCCGCGTTGGAGAAACTCCGCGCTGGAGAAACTCCGTGCTGCATAAAATCTGCGCTGGAGAAACTCCGCGCTTGAGATACTCCGCGCTGGAGAAACTCCGCGCTGGAGAAACTCCGCGCTGGAGAAACTACGCGCTGGAGAAACTCCGCGCTGGAGAAACTCCGTTTTGCAGAAAGTCCGCGCTAGAAAAACTCCGCGCTGGAGAAATTCCGCGCTGAAGAAACTCCGCGTTGGAGAAACTCCGCGTTGGAGAAACTCCGTACTGGAGATACTCCGCGCTGGAGAAACTCCGCGCTGGAGAAAGTCCGTGTTGGAGAAAGTCTGCGCTGGAGAAACTCCGCGTTGGATAAACTCCGCGCTGGTGGAAGTCCGCGCTGGAGAAACTCCAAATTGGAGAAACTCCGCGCTGGAGAAACTCCGCTTTAGAGAAACTCCGCTTTGGAGAAACTCCGCGCTGGAAAAACTCCACGCTGGAGAAATTTCGTTTGGAGAAACTCCGCGTTGGAGAAACTCCGTGCTGGAGAGACTCCGCGCTGCATAAAATCTGCGCTGGAGAAACTCCGCGCTGGAGAAACTCCGCGCTGGAGAAACTCCGCGCTGGAGAAACTCCGTGTTGGAGAAACTCCGCGTTGGATAAACTCCGCGCTGGAGAAACTTCGCGTTGGAGAAATTCTGCGTTGGAGAAAGTCCGCGTTGGAGAAAGTCCGCGTTGGAGAAACTCCGCGCTGGAGAAACTTCGCGTTTGAGAAACTCCGAACTGGAGAAATTCCGCGTTTGAGAAACTCCGCGATTTTCTCAAACGCGGAATTTCTCCAGTTCGGAGTTTCTCAAACGCGGAGTTTCTCCAGCGCGGAGTTTCTCCAACGCGGACTTTCTCCAACGCAGAATTTCCGCGAACCCGCCGCGGTGGCTCAGTGGTTAGGGCGCTCGACTACTGATCCGGAGTACCCGGGTTCGAACCCGACCGCGGCGGCTGCGTTTTTATGGAGGAAAAACGCTAAGGCGCCCGTGTGCTGTGCGATGTCAGTGCACGTTAATGATCCCCAGGTGGTCGAAATTATTCCGGAGCCCTCCACTACGGCACCTCCTTCTTCCCTTCTTCTTTCACTCCCCCCTTTGTCCCTTCCCTTACGGCGCGGTTCAGGTGTCCAACGATATATGAGACAGATACTGCGGCATTTCCTTTCCCCAAAAACCAATTATTATTATTAATAAACTCCACGATAGACTGCGTTAGAAAAATTCCGCGTTGGAGAAACTCCAGCGCTGGAGAAACTCCGTTTTGGAGAAAGTCCGCGCTGGAAAAACTCCGCGCTGGAGAAATTGCGCGCTGAAGAAACTCCGTGTTGGAGAAACTCCGCGTTGGAGAAACTCCGCGTTGGAGATACTACGCGCTGGAGAAACTCTGCGCTGGAGAAAGTCCGTGTGCGAGAAACTCCGCGCTGGAGAAACTGCGCGCTCGAGAAACTCCGTGTTGGAGAAACTCCGTGCTGGAGAAACTCCGCGCTGGAGAAACTCCGCGTTGGATAAACTCCGCGCTGGGTGAAGTCCGCGCTGGAGAAACTCCGCTCTGGAGAAACTCCGCTTTGGAGAAACTCCGCTTTGGAGAAACTCCGCAATAAAGAAACTCCGCGCTTGAAAAACTCCGCGCTGGAGAAACTCCGCGCTGGAAAAACTCCGCGCAGGAGAAACTCAGCGATGGAGAAACTCCGCGATGGACAAACTCCGCGATGGAGAAACTCCGCGTTGGTGAAAGTCCGCGTTGGAGAAAAGTCCGCGCTGAAGAAACTCTACGCTGGAGAAACTCCGCGCCGGAGCAACTCCGCGTTGGAGAAATTCCGCGCTGGAGAAACTCCGTGCTGCATAAAATCTGCGCTGGAGAAACTCCGCGCTGGAGATACTCCGCGCTGGAGAAACTCCGCGCTGGAGAAACTCCGTGTTGGAGAAACTCCGTGTTGGATAAACTCCGCGCTGGAGAAACTTCGCGTTGGAGAAACTGCGCGTTGGAGAAACTCCGCGTTGGAGAAACTCTGCGTTGGAGAAATTCTGCGTTGGAGAAAATCCGCGTTGGAGAAACTCCGCGTTGGAGAAACTCCGCGTTGGAGAAACTCCGCGCTGGAGAACGTCCGCGTTGGAGAAACTCCGCGTTGGAGAAACTCCGCGCTGGAGAAACTCCTCGCTGGAGAAACACCGTGTTGGAGAAAATCTGTGTTGGAGAAACTCCGTGCTTGAGAAACTCTGTGTTGGAGAAACTCTGTGTTGGAGAAACTCCGCACTGGAGAAACTTCGTGTTGGATAAATTCCGCGTTGGAGAAACTCCGTCCTGCATAAAATCTGCGCTGGAGAAACTCCGCACTAGAGAAACTGCGTTTGAGAAACTTCGGGATGGAGAAACTCCGCGGCGGAGAAACTCCGGGCTGGAGAAACTCCGCGATGTAGAAACTCCGCGCTGGAGAAACTCCGCGCTGGAGAAATTCCGCGCTGAAGAAACACTGTGTTGGAGAATCTCCGTGTTGGAGAAACTCCGCGCTGGAGAAACTCCGCGTTGGAGAAACTCCGCTTTGGAGAAACTCCGCGCTGGAGAAACTCAGCGATGGAGAAACTTAGTGTTGGAGAAATTCCGCGTTGGGGAAAGTCCGCGTTGGAGGTACTCCGCGTTGAAGAACGTCCGCGTTGGAGAAAATCCGCGTTGGAGAAACTCCGCGCTGGAGAAACTCCGCGCTAGTGAAACCCAGCGATGGAGAAACTCAGCGATGGAGTAACTCCGTGTTGGAGAAACTCCGTATTGGAGAAACTCCGCGTTGGAGACACTCCGCGTTGGAGAAAGTCCGCGTTGGAAAAAATCTGCGCTGGAGAAACTCAGCGCTGGAGAAACTCCGCGCTGGAGAAACTCCGTGTTTGAGAAACTCCGAACTGGAGAAACTCCGCGATGGAGAAACTCCGCACTGGAGAAACTCCGCGCTGGAGAAACTTCGCGTTGGAGAAACTGCGCGTTCGAGAAACTCCGCGTTGGAGAAACTCCGTGCTGCATAAAATCTGCGCTAGAGAAACTCCTACCCGGAGATACTCCGCGCTGGAGAAACTCCGCACTGGAGAAACTCCGTGTTTGAGAAACTCCACACTAGAGAAACTCCGCGTTTGAGAAACTCCGCGATAGAGAAACTCTGCGCTGGAGAAACTCCGGCCTGGAGGAACTCCGCGA
This sequence comes from Amblyomma americanum, assembly GCF_052857255.1. Lineage (NCBI taxonomy): Eukaryota > Metazoa > Arthropoda > Arachnida > Ixodida > Ixodidae > Amblyomma > Amblyomma americanum. Next base: position 540,084,593 of record NC_135497.1, on the reverse strand, counting down.
TGGAGAAACTCTGCGTTTGAGAAACTCCGCGTTGGAGAAACTCCGTGCTGCATAAAATCTGCGCTAGAGAAACTCCGCGCTGGAGATACTCTGTGCTGGAGAAAATCCGCGCTGGAGAAAGTCTGCGCCGGAGAAACTCCGCGCTGGAGAAACTCCGCGCTTGAGAAACTCCGCGCTGGAGAAACTCCGCGCTTGAAAAACTCCGCGTTGGAGAAACTCCGCGCTGGAGAAACTCCGTGCTGCATAAAATCTGCGCTAGAGAAACTCCGCGCTGGAGATACTCCGCGCTGGATAAACTCCGCGCTGGAGAAACTCCGCGCTGGAGATACTCCGCGCTGGAGAAACTCCGTGTTGGAGAAACTCCGCGCTGGAGAAACTTCGCGTTGGAGAAACTGCGCGTTGGAGAAAGTCCGCGTTGGAGAAGCAAAGTCTGCGTTGGAGAAAGTCCGCGTTGGAGAAACTCCGCGTTGAAGAAAGGCCGCGTTGGAGAAACTCCGCGCTGGTGAAACTCCGGGCTGGAGAAACTCCACGCTGAAGAACCTCCGCGCTGGAGCAACTCCGCGTTGGAGAAACTCCGCGCTGGAGAAACTCCGTGCTGCATAAAATCGGCGCTGGAAAATCTCCGCGCTTGAGATACTCCGCGCTGGAGAAACACCGCGCTGGAGAAACTCCGCGCTGGAGATACTCCGCGCTGGAGAAACTCCGTTTTGCAGAAAGTCCGCGCTGGAAAAACTCCGCGCTGGAGAAATTCCGCGCTGAAGAAACTCCGCGTTGGAGAAACTCCGCGTTGGAGAAACTCCGTACTGGAGATACTCCGCGCTGGAGAAACTCCGCCTTTGAGAAACTCCGTGCTGGAGAAAGTCCGTGTTGGAGAAACTCGGTGTTGGAGAAACTCCGCGCTGGAGAAGCACCGCGCTGGAGAAACTGCGCTGGAGAAACTCCGGGCTGGAGAAACTCCGCTCTGGAGAAACTCTGCGCTGGAGGAACTCCGCGCTGGAGAAACACCGCCCTGGAGAAACTCTGCGTTGGAGAAACTGCGTGTTGGAGAAACTCCGTGTTGAAGGAACTCTGTGTTGGAGAAACTCCGCGCTGGAGAAACTCCGCGTTAGAGAAACTCTGCGTTGGAGAAACTCCGCATTGGAGAAACTCCGCGCTGGAGAAACTCCGCGTTGGAGACACTCCGCGAAGGAGAAACTCCGCGCTGGATATACTCCGCGCTGGAGAAACTCCGCGCAGGAGAAACTCCGTGTTTGAGAAACTTCGTACTGGGGAAATTCCGCGATGGAGAAAATCCGCGCTGGAGAAACTCCGCGTTGGAGAAACTCCGCGTTGGAGAAACTCCGCGTTGGAGAAAGTCCGCGCTGGAGAAACTCCGCACTGGAGAAACTCCACGATGGAGAAACTCCGCGCTGGAGAAACTCCGCGCTGGAGAAAGTACGTGTTAGAGAAAGTCGGCGCTGGAGAAAGTCCAAGCTGGAGAATCTCCGCGCTGGAGAAACTCCACGCTGGAGAAACTCAATGTTGGAGAGAATCCGTGTTGGAGAAACTTCGTGCTGGAGAACCGCCGTGTTGGAGAAACTCCGCGCTGGAGATACTCCGCACTGGAGAAACTCCGCGCTGGAGAAAGTCCGTGTTGGAGAAAGTCGGCGCTCGAGAAAGTCCAAGCTGGAGAAACTCCGCGCAGGAGACACTCCACACTGGAGAAACTCCGCGTTTGAGAAACTCCGCGTTGGAGAAACTTTGCGAAGGAGAAAGTCCGTGCTGGAGAAAGTCCGTGTTGGAGAAACTCGGTGTTGGAGAAACTCCGCGCTGGAGAAACACCGCGCTAGAGAAACTGCGCTGGAGAAACTCCGGGCTGAAGAAACTCCGCATTGGAGAAACTTCGTGTTGGAGAAAGTCGGTGTTGGAGAAAGTTCGCGCTGGAGAAAGTGCGCGCTGGAAAAACTCCGCGCTTGAGAAACTCCGCGCTGGAGAAACTCCGCATTTGAGAAACTCCGCGTTGGAGACACTCGGCGTAGGAGAAAGTCCGCTTTTGAGAAACTCCGCGCTGGAGAAAGTCCGTGTTGGAGAAACTACGAGTTGGAGAAACTCCGTTTTGGAGTAATTTCGTGCTGGAGAAACTCCGTGCTGGAGATACTCCGCGCTGGAGATACTCCGCGCTGGAGAAACTCCGCGCTGGAGAAAGTCCGCGCTAGAGAAACTCCACGTTGGAGACACTCGGTGTTGGAGAAACTCCGCCTTTGAGAAACTCCGCGCTGGAGAAAGTCCGTGTTGGAGAAAGTCGGCGCTGGAGAAAGTCCAAGCTGGAGAAACTCCGCGCAGGAGACACTCCACGCTGGAGAAATTCCGCGTTGGAGAAACTTTGCGAAGGAGAAAGTCCGTGCTGGAGAAAGTCCGTGTTGGAGAAACTCGGTGTTGGAGAAACTCCGCGCTGGAGAAACCGCGCTAGAGAAACTGCGCCGGAGAAACTCCGGGCTGGAGAAACTCCGCGTTGGAGAAACTTCGTGTTGGAGAAAGTCGGTGTTGGAGAAAGTTCGCGCTGGAGAAAGTGCGCGCTGGAAAAACTCCGCGCTTGAGAAACTCCGCGCTGGAGAAACTCCGCATTTGAGAAACTCCGCGTTGGAGACACTCGGCGTAGGAGAAAGTCCGCCTTTGAGAAACTCAGCGCTGGAGAAAGTCCGTGTTGGAGAAACTACGAGTTGGAGAAACTCCGTTTTGGAGAAATTCCGTGCTGGAGAAACTCCGTGCTGGAGATACTCCGCGCTGGAGATACTCCGCGCTGGAGATACTCCGCGCTGGAGAAACTCCGCGCTGGAGAAAGTCTGCGCTAGAGAAACTCCACGTTGGAGACACTCCGTGTTGAGAAACTCCGCCTTTGAGAAACTCCGCGCTGGAGAAAGTCCGTGTTGGAGAAAGTCGGCGCTGGAGAAAGTCCAAGCTGGAGAAACTCCGCGCAGTAGACACTCCACGCTGGAGAAACTCCGCTCCGGAGAAACTCCGCGTTTGAGAAACTCCGCATTGGAGAAACTCTGCGAAGGAGACTGTCCGTGCTGGAGAAAGTCCGTGTTGGAGAAACTCGGTATTGGAGAAACTCCGCGCTGGAGAAACACCGCGCTAGAGAAACTGCGCTGGACAAACTCCGGGCTGGAGAAACTCCGCGCTGGAGAAACTCTGCGCTGGAGGAACTCCGCGCTGGCGAAACTCCGCCTTGGAGAAACTCCGCGTTGGAGAAACTCCGCGTTGGAGAAACTCCGGATTGGAGAAACTCCGTGCTGGAGAAACTCCGCGTTGGAGAAACTCCGCGTTGGAGAAACTTCGTGTTGCAGAAAGTCGGTGTTGGAGAAAGTTCGCGCTGGAGAAAGTGCGCGCTGGAGAAACTCCGCGCTTGAGAAACTCCGCGCTGGAGATACTCTGCATTTGAGAAACTCCGCATTGGAGACACTCCGCGTAGGAGAAACTCCGCCTTTGAGAAACTCCGCGCTGGAGAAAGTCCGTGTTGGAGAAACTACGAGTTGGAAAAACTCCGTGTGGGAGAAATTCCGCGCTGGAGAAACTCCGCGCTGGAGATACTCCGCGCTGGAGAAACTCCGCGCGGGAGAAACTTCGCGTTGGAGAAACTCCGCGTTTAAGAAACTCCGCGCTGGAGAAAGTCTGTGTTGGAGAAAGTCCGTGTTGTAGAAACTCCGAGTTGTAGAAACTCCGTGTTGGAGAAATTCCGTGCTCGAGAAAGTCCGCATTGGAGAAACTCCGCGTTGGAGAAACTCCGCGTTGGAGAAATTCCGCGCTGGAGAAACTCAGCGCTGGAGAAACTCCACGCTAGAGAAACTCCGCGCTGAAGAGACTCCGCGTTGATGAAACTCCGCGCTGGAGATACTCCACGCTGGAGAAACTCCGCGCAGGAGAAACTCCGCGTTTGAGAAACTCCGTACTGGGGAAATTCCGCGATGGAGAAACTCCGCGCTGGAGAAACTCCGCGTTGGAGAAACTCCGCGTTGGAGAAACTCCGGATTGGAGAAACTCCGCGCTGGAGAAACTCCGCGTTGGAGAAACTCCGCGTTGGAGAAACTTCGTGTTGGAGAAAGTCGGTGTTGGAGAAAGTTCGCGCTGGAGAAAGTGCGCGCTGGAGAAACTGCGTGCTGGAGAAACGCCGTGTTGGAGAAACTCCGCGATGGAGATACTCCGCGCTGGAGAAAGTCGGCTCTGGAGAAAGTCCAAGCTGGAAAATCTCCGCGCTGGAGAAACTCCACGCTGGAGAAACTCAATGTTGGAGAAAATCCGTGTTGGAGAAACTCCGTGCTGGAGAAACGTCGTGTTGGAGAAACTCCGCGCTGGAGATATTCCGCACTGGAGAAACTCCGCGCTGGAGAAAGTCCGTGTTGGAGAAAGTCGGCGCTGGAGAAAGTCCAAGCTGGAGAAACTCCGCGCAGGAGACACTCCACGCTGGAGAAACTCCGCGCTGGAGAAACTCCGCGTTTGAGAAACTCCGCGTTGGAGAAACTCTGCGAAGGAGAAAGTCCGTGCTGGAGAAAGTCTGTGTTGGAGAAACTCGGTGTTGGAGAAACTCCGCGCTGGAGAAACCGCGCTAGAGAAACTGCGCAGGAGAGACTCCGGGCTGGAGAAACTCCGCGTTGGAGAAACTTCGTGTTGGAGAAAGTCAGTATTGGAGAAAGTTCGCGCTGGAGAAAGTGCGCGCTGGAGAAACTCCGCGCTTGTGAAACTCCGTGCTGGAGAAACTCCGCATTTGAGAAACTCCGCGTTGGAGACACTCCGCGTAGGAGAAAGTCCGCCTTTGAGAAACTCCGCACTGGAGAAAGTCCGTGTTGGAGAAACTGCGAGTTGCAGAAACTCCGTTTTGGAGAAATTCCGTGCTGGAGAAGCTCCGCGCTGGAGATACTCCGCGCTGGAGAAACTCCGCGCTGGAGAAACTCCGCGCTGGAGAAAGACCACGCTGGAGAAACTCCACGCAAGAGAAACTCGGCATTTGAGCAACTCCGCGTTGGAGACACTCCGTGTTGGAGAAACTCCGCCTTTGAGAAACTCCGCGCTGGAGAGAGTCCGTGTTGGAGAAAGTCGGCGCTGGAGAAAGTCCAAGCTGGAGAAACTCCGCGCAGGAGACACTCCACGCTGGAGAAACTCCGCGCTGGAGAAACTCCGCGTTTGAGAAACTCCGCGTTGGAGAAACTCTGCGAAGTAGAAAGTCCGTGCTGGAGAAAGTCCGTGTTGGAGAAACTCCGCGCTGGAGAAACACCGCGCTAGAGAAACTGCACTGGAGAAACTCCGGGCTGGAGAAACTCCGCTCTGGAGAAACTGCGCTGGAGGAACTCCGCGCTGGAGAAACACCGCCTTGGAGAAACTCCGCGTTGGAGAAACTGCGTGTTGGAGAAACTCCGTGTTGAAGGAACTCTGTGTTGAAGAAACTCCGCACTGGAGAAACTCCGCGTTGGAGAAACTCCTCGTTGGAGAAACTCCGCGTTGGAGAAACTCCGCATTGGAGAAAGTCCGCATTGGAGAAACTCCGCGCTGGAGAAACTCCGTGTTGGAGAAACTCCGTGCTGGAGAAACGCCGTGTTGGAGAAACTCCGCGCTGGAGAAAGTCCAAGCTGGAGAAACTCCGCGCTGGAGAAACTCCACGCTGGAGAAACTCAATGTTGGAGAAAGTCCAAGCTGGAGAAACTCCGCGCTGGAGAAACTCCACGCTGGAGAAACTCAATGTTGGCGAAAATCCGTGTTGGAGAAACTCCTTGCTGGAGAAACGCCGTGTTGGAGAAACTCCGCGCTGGAGATACACCGCACTGGAGAAACTCCGCGCTGGAGAAATTCCGCGCTGGAGAAACTCCGCGTTTGAGAAACTCTGCGTTGGAGAAACTCCGCGTTGGACAAACTCCGCGCTGGAGAAAGTCCGTGTTGGAGAAACTCGGTGTTGGAGAAACTCCGCGCTGGAGAAACCGCGCTAGAGAAACTGCGCTGGAGAAACTCCGGGCTGGAGAAACTCCGCGTTGGAGAAACTTCGTGTTGCAGAAACTTCGTGTTGGAGAAAGTCTGTGTTGGAGAAAGTTCGCCTTGGAGAAAGTGCGCGCTGGAGAAACTCCGCGCTTGAGAAACTCCGCGCTGGAGGAACTCCGCGTTGGAGAAACTCCGCGCTGGAGAAACTTCGCGTAGGAGAAACTCCGCGTTGGACAAACTCCGCGCTGGAGAAAGTCCGTGTTGGAGAAACTCGGTGTTGGAGAAACTCCGCGCTGGAGAAACCGCGCTAGAGAAACTGCGCTGGAGAAACTCCGGCCTGGAGAAACTCCGCGTTGGAGAAACTTCGTGTTGGAGAAAGTCGGTGTTGGAGAAAGTTCGCGCTGGAGAACGTGCGCGCTGGAAAAACTCCGCGCTTGAGAAACTCCGCGCTTGAGAAACTCCGCATTTGAGAAACTCCGCGTTGGAGACACTCGGCGTAGGAGAAAGTCCGCCTTTGAGAAACTCCGCGCTGGAGAAAGTCCGTGTTGGAGAAACTACGAGTTGGAGAAACTCCGTTTTGGAGAAATTCCGTGCTGGAGAAACTCCGTGCTGGAGATACTCCGCGCTGGAGATACTCCGCGCTGGAGAAACTCCGCGCTGGAGAAAGTCCGCGCTAGAGAAACTCCACGTTGGAGACACTCCGTGTTGGAGAAACTCCGCCTTTGAGAAACTCCGCGCTGGAGAAAGTCCGTGTTGGAGAAAGTCGGCGCTGGAGAAAGTCCAAGCTGGAGAAACTCCGCGCAGGAGATACTCCACGCTGGAGAAACTCCGCTCTGGAGAAACTCCGCGTTTGAGAAACTCCGCATTGGAGAAACTCTGCGAAGGAGACTGTCCGTGCTGGAGAAAGTCCGTGTTGGAGAAACTCGGTATTGGAGAAACTCCGCGCTGGAGAAACACCGCGCTAGAGAAACTGCGCTGGACAAACTCCGGGCTGGAGAAACTCTGCGCTGGAGGAACTCCGCGCTGGCGAAACTCCGCCTTGGAGAAACTCCGCGTTGGAGAAACTGCGTTTTGGAGAAACTCCGTGTTGAAGGAACTCTGTGTTGGAGAAACTCCGCGCTGGAGAAACTCCGCGTTGGAGAAACTCCGCGTTGGAGAAACTCCGGATTGGAGAAATTCCGCGATGGAGAAACTCCGCGCTGGAGAAACTCCGCGTTGGAGAAACTCCGCGTTGGAGAAACTCCGGATTGGAGAAAGTCCGCGCTGGAGAAACTCCGCGTTGGAGAAACTCCGCGTTGGAGAAACTTCGTGTTGGAGAAAGTCGGTGTTGGAGAAAGTTCGCGCTGGAGAAAGTGCGCGCTGGAGAAACTGCGTGCTGGAGAAACGCCGTGTTGGAGAAACTCCGCGATGGAGATACTCCGCGCTGGAGAAAGTCGGCTCTGGAGAAAGTCCAAGCTGGAAAATCTCCGCGCTGGAGAAACTCCACGCTGGAGAAACTCAATGTTGGAGAAAATCCGTGTTGGAGAAACTCCGTGCTGGAGAAACGCCGTGTTGGAGAAACTCCGCGCTGGAGATATTCCGCACTGGAGAAACTCCGCGCTGGAGAAAGTCCGTGTTGGAGAAAGTCGGCGCTGGAGAAAGTCCAAGCTGGAGAAACTCCGCGCAGGAGACGCTCCACGCTGGAGAAACTCCGCGCTGGAGAAACTCCGCGTTGGAGAAACTCCGCGTTGGAGAAACTCTGCGAAGGAGAAAGTCCGTGCTGGAGAAAGTCTGTGTTGGAGAAACTCGGTGTTGGAGAAACTCCGCGCTGGAGAAACCGCGCTAGAGAAACTGCGCTAGAGAGACTCCGGGCTGGAGAAACTCCGCGTTGGAAAAACTTCGTGTTGGAGAAAGTCAGTATTGGAGAAAGTTCGCGCTGGAGAAAGTGCGCGCTGGAGAAACTCCGCGCTTGTGAAACTCCGTGCTGGAGAAACTCCGCATTTGAGAAACTCCGCGTTGGAGACACTCCGCGTAGGAGAAAGTCCGCCTTTGAGAAACTCCGCACTGGAGAAAGTCCGTGTTGGAGAAACTACGAGTTGCAGAAACTCCGTTTTGGAGAAATTCCGTGCTGGAGAAGCTCCGTGCTGGAGATACTCCGCGCTGGAGAAACTCCGCGCTGGAGAAACTCCGCGCTGGAGAAAGACCACGCTGGAGAAACTCCACGCAAGAGAAACTCCGCATTTGAGCAACTCCGCGTTGGAGACACTCCGTGTTGGAGAAACTCCGCCTTTGAGAAACTCCGCGCTGGAGAGAGTCCGTGTTGGAGAAAGTCGGCGCTGGAGAAAGTCCAAGCTGGAGAAACTCCGCGCAGGAGACACTCCACGCTGGAGAAACTCCGCGCTGGAGAAACTCCGCGTTTGAGAAACTCCGCGTTGAAGAAACTCTGCGAAGTAGAAAGTCCGTGCTGGAGAAAGTCCGTGTTGGAGAAACTCCGCGCTGGAGAAACACCGCGCTAGAGAAACTGCACTGGAGAAACTCCGGGCTGGAGAAACTCCGCTCTGGAGAAACTGCGCTGGAGGAACTCCGCGCTGGAGAAACACCGCCTTGGAGAAACTCCGCGTTGGAGAAACTGCGTGTTGGAGAAACTCCGTGTTGAAGGAACTCTGTGTTGAAGAAACTCCGCACTGGAGAAACTCCGCGTTGGAGAAACTCCTCGTTGGAGAAACTCCGCGTTGGAGAAACTCCGCATTGGAGAAACTCCGCATTGGAGAAACTCCGCGCTGGAGAAACTCCGTGTTGGAGAAACTCCGTGCTGGAGAAACGCCGTGTTGGAGAAACTCCGCGCTGGAGAAAGTCCAAGCTGGAGAAACTCCGCGCTGGAGAAACTCCACGCTGGAGAAACTCAATGTTGGAGAAAGTCCAAGCTGGAGAAACTCCGCGCTGGAGAAACTCCACGCTGGAGAAACTCAATGTTGGAGAAAATCCGTGTTGGAGAAACTCCTTGCTGGAGAAACGCCGTGTTGGAGAAACTCCGCGCTGGAGATACTCCGCACTGGAGAAACTCCGCGCTGGAGAAATTCCGTGTTGGAGAAAGTCGGCGCTGGAGAAAGTCGGCGCTGGAGAAACTCCGCGCAGGAGACACTCCACGCTGGAGAAACTCCGCGCTGGAGAAACTCCGCGTTTGAGAAACTCCGCGTTGGAGAAACTCCGCATTGGAGAAACTCCGCGCTGGAGAAACGCCGCGTAGGAGAAACTCCGAGTTGCAGAAACTTCGTGTTGGAGAAAGTCTGTGTTGGAGAAAGTTCGCGCTGGAGAAAGTGCGCGCTGGAGAAACTCCGCGCTTGAGAAACTCCGCGCTGGAGAAATTCCGCGTTGGAGAAACTCCGCGCTGGAGAAACTTCGCGTAGGAGAAACTCCGCGTTGGACAAACTCCGCGCTGGAGAAAGTCCGTGTTGGAGAAACTCGGTGTTGGAGAAACTCCGCGCTGGAGAAACCGCGCTAGAGAAACTGCGCTGGAGAAACTGCGCGTTGGAGAAACTTCGTGTTGGAGAAAGTCGGTGGTGGAGAAAGTGCGCGCTGGAGAAACTCCGCGCTTGAGAAACTCCGCGCTGGAGATACTCTGCATTTGAGAAACTCCGCGTTGGAGACACTCCGCGTAGGAGAAACTCCGCCTTTGAGAAACTCCGCGCTGGAGAAAGTCCGTGTTGGAGAAACTACGAGTTGGAGAAACTCCGTGTTGGAGAAATTCCGTGCTGGAGAAACTCCGCGCTGGAGATACTCCGCGCTGGAGAAATTCCGCGCTGGAGAAAGTCCGCGCTGGAGAAACTCCACGCTGGAGAAACTCCGCATTTGAGAAACTCCGCGTTGGAGACACTCCGTGTTGGAGAAACTCCGCCTTTGAGAAACTCCGCGCTGGAGAAAGTCCGTGTTGGAGAAAGTCGGCGCTGGAGAAAGTCCAAGCTGGAGAAACTCCGCGCAGGAGACACTCCACGCTGGAGAAACTCCGCGCTGGAGAAACTCAGCGTTTGAGAAACTCCGCGTTGGAGAAACTCTGAGAAGTAGAAAGTCCGTGCTGGAGAAAGTCCGTGTTGGAGTAACTCGGTGTTGGAGAAACTCCGCGCTGGAGAAACACCGCGCTAGAGAAACTGCGCTGGAGAAACTCCGGGCTGGAGAAACTCCGCTCTGGAGAAACTCTGCGGTGGAGGAACTCCGCGCTGGAGAAACACCGCCTTGTAGAAACTCCGCGTTGGAGAAACTGCGTGTTGGAGAAACTCCGTGTTGAAGGAACTCTGTGTTGGAGAAACTTCGCGCTGGAGAAACTCCGCGTTTTAGAAACTCCAGCGTTGGAGAAACTCCGCATTGGAGAAACTCCACGCTGAAGAAACTCCGCGTTGGAGAAACTCCGCGTTGGAGAAACTTCGTGTTGCAGAAAGTCGGTGTTGGAGAAAGTTCGCGCTGGAGAAAGTGCGCGCTGGAGAAACTCCGCGCTTGAGAAACTATGCGCTGGAGAAACTCCGCATTTGAGAAACTCCGCATTTAAGAAACTCCGCGCTGGAGAAAATCTGTGTTGGAGAAAGTCCGTGTTGTAGAAACTCAGAGTTGTAGAAACTCCGTGTTGGAGAAATTCCGTGCTCGAGAAAGTCCGCATTGGATAAACTCCGCGTTGGAGAAACTCCGCGTTGGAGAAACTCCGCGTTGGAGAAACTCCGCGCTGGAGAAATTCCGCGCTGGAGAAACTCAGCGCTGGAGAAACTCCACGCTAGAGAAACTCCGCGCTGAAGAGACTCCGCGTTGATGAAACTCCGCGCTGGAGATACTCCGCGCTGGAGAAACTCCGCGCAGGAGAAACTCCGCGTTTGAGAAACTCCGTACTGGGGAAATTCCGCGATGGAGAAACTCCGCGCTAGAGAAACTCCGCGTTGGAGAAACTCCGCGTTGGAGAAACTCCGGATTGGAGAAACTCCGCGCTGGAGAAACTCCGCGTTGGAGAAACTCCGCGTTGGAGAAACTTCGTGTTGGAGAAAGTCGGTGTTGGAGAAAGTTCGCGCTGGAGAAAGTGCGCGCTGGAGAAACTGCGTGCTGGAGAAACGCCGTGTTGGAGAAACTCCGCGCTGGAGATACTCCGCGCTGGAGAAAGTCGGCTCTGGAGAAAGTCCAAGCTGGAAAATCTCCGCGCTGGAGAAACTCCACGCTGGAGAAACTCAATGTTGGAGAAAATCCGTGTTGGAGAAACTCCGTGCTGGAGAAACGCCGTGTTGGAGAAACTCCGCGCTGGAGATATTCCGCACTGGAGAAACTCCGCGCTGGAGAAAGTCCGTGTTGGAGAAAGTCGGCGCTGGAGAAAGTCCAAGCTGGAGAAACTCCGCGCAGGAGACATTCCACGCTGGAGAAACTCCGCGTTTGAGAAACTCCGCGTTGGAGAAACTCTGCGAAGGAGAAAGTCCGTGCTGGAGAAAGTCTGTGTTGGAGAAACTCGGTGTTGGAGAAACTCCGCGCTGGAGAAACACCGCGCTAGAGAAACTGCGCTGGAGAGACTCCGGGCTGGAGAAACTCCGCGTTGGAGAAACTTCGTGTTGGAGAAAGTCAGTATTGGAGAAAGTTCGCGCTGGAGAAAGTGCGCGCTGGAGAAACTCCGCGCTTATTAAACTCCGTGCTGGAGAAACTCCGCATTTGAGAAACTCAGCGTTGGAGACACTCCGCGTAGGAGAAAGTCCGCCTTTGAGAAACTCCGCACTGGAGAAAGTCCGTGTTGGAGAAACTACGAGTTGCAGAAACTCCGTTTTGGAGAAATTCCGTGCTGGAGAAGCTCCGCGCTGGAGATACTCCGCGCTGGAGAAACTCCGCGCTGGAGAAACTCCGCGCTGGAGAAAGACTACGCTGGAGAAACTCCACGCAAGAGAAACTCCGCATTTGAGCAACTCCGCGTTGGAGACACTCCGTGTTGGAGAAACTCCGCCTTTGAGAAACTCCGCGCTGGAGAGAGTCCGTGTTGGAGAAAGTCGGCGCTGGAGAAAGTCCAAGCTGGAGAAACTCCGCGCAGGAGACACTCCACGCTGGAGAAACTCCGCGTTTGAGAAACTCCGCGTTGGAGAAACTCTGCGAAGTAGAAAGTCCGTGCTGGAGAAAGTCCGTGTTGGAGAAACTCCGCGCTGGAGAAACACCGCGCTAGAGAAACTGCACTGGCGAAACTCCGGGCTGGAGAAACTCCGCTCTGGAGAAACTGCGCTGGAGGAACTCCGCGCTGGAGAAACACCGCCTTGGAGAAACTCCGCGTTGGAGAAACTGCGTGCTCGAGAAACTCCGTGTTGAAGGAACTCTGTGTTGAAGAAACTCCGCACAGGAGAAACTCCGCGTTGGAGAAACTCCGCGTTGGAGAAACTCCGCGTTGGAGAAACTCCGCATTGGAGAAACTCCGCATTGGAGAAACTCCGCGCTGGAGAAACTCCGTGTTGGAGAAACTCCGTGCTGGAGAAACGCCGTGTTGGAGAAACTCCGCGCTGGAGAAAGTCCAAGCTGGAGAAACTCCGCGCTGGAGAAACTCCACGCTGGAGAAACTCAATGTTGGAGAAAGTCCAAGCTGGAGAAACTCCGCGCTGGAGAAACTCCACGCTGGAGAAACTCAATGTTGAAGAAAATCCGTGTTGGAGAAACTCCTTGCTGGAGAAACGCCGTGTTGGAGAAACTCCGCGCTGGAGATACTCCGCACTGGAGAAACTCCGCGCTGGAGAAATTCCGTGTTGGAGAAAGTCGGCGCTGGAGAAAGTCGGCGCTGGAGAAACTCCGCGCAGGACACACTCCACGCTGGAGAAACTCCGCGCTGGAGAAACTCCGCGTTTGAGAAACTCCGCGTTGGAGAAACTCCGCATTGGAGAAACTCCGCGCTGGAGAAACGCCGCGTTGGAGAAACTCCGAGTTGCAGAAGCTTCGTGTTGGAGAAAGTCTGTGTTGGAGAAAGTTCGCGCTGGAGAAAGTGCGCGCTGGAGAAACTCCGCGCTTGAGAAACTCCGCGCTGGAGAAACTCCGCGTTGGAGAAACTCCGCGCTGGAGAAACTTCGCGTAGGAGAAACTCCGCGTTGGACAAACTCCGCGCTGGAGAAAGTGCGTGTTGGAGAAACTCGGTGTTGGAGAAACTCCGCGCTGGAGAAACCGCGCTAGAGAAACTGCGCTGGAGAAACTCCGGGCCGGAGAAACTCCGCGCTTGAGAAACTCCGCGCTGGAGAAACTCCGCATTTGAGAAACTCCGCGTTGGAGACACTCGGCGTAGGAGAAAGTCCGCCTTTGAGAAACTCCGCGCTGGAGAAAGTCCGTGTTGGAGAAACTACGAGTTGGAGAAACTCCGTTTTGGAGAAATTCCGTGCTGGAGAAACTCCGTGCTGGAGACACTCCGCGCTGGAGATACTCCGCGCTGGAGAAACTCCGCGCTGGAGAAAGTCCGCGCTAGAGAAACTCCACGTTGGAGACACTCCGTGTTGGAGAAACTCCGCCTTTGAGAAACTCCGCGCTGGAGAAAGTCCGTGTTGGAGAAAGTCGGCGCTGGAGAAAGTCCAAGCTGGAGAAACTCCGCGCAGGAGACACTCCACGCTGGAGAAACTCCGCTCTGGAGAAACTCCGCGTTTGAGAAACTCCGCATTGGAGAAACTCTGCGAAGGAGACTGTCCGTGCTGGAGAAAGTCCGTGTTGGAGAAACTCGGTATTGGAGAAACTCCGCGCTGGAGAAACACCGCGCTAGAGAAACTGCGCTGGACAAACTCCGGGATGGAGAAACTCCGCGCTGGAGAAACTCTGCGCTGGATGAACTCCGCGCTGGCGAAACTCCGCTCTGGAGAAACTCCGCGTTTGAGAAACTCCGCATTGGAGAAACTCTGCGAAGGAGACTGTCCGTGCTGGAGAAAGTCCGTGTTGGAGAAACTCGGTATTGAAGAAACTCCGCGCTGGAGAAACACCGCGCTAGAAAAACTGCGCTGGACAAACTCCGGGCTGGAGAAACTCCGCGCTGGAGAAACTCTGCGCTGGAGGAACTCCGCGCTGGCGAAACTCCGCCTTGGAGAAACTCCGCGTTGGAGAAACTGCGTTTTGGAGAAACTCCGTGTTGAAGGAACTCTGTGTTGGAGAAACTCCGCGCTGGAGAAACTCCGCGTTGGAGAAACTCCGCGTTGGAGAAACTCCGGATTGGAGAAACTCCGCGCTGGAGAAACTCCGCGTTGGAGAAACTCCGCGTTGGAGAAACTTCGTGTTGCAGAAAGTCGGTGTTGGAGAAAGTTCGCGCTGGAGGAAGTGCGCGCTGGAGAAACTCCGCGCTTGAGAAACTCCGCGCTGGAGATACTCTGCATTTGAGAAACTCCGCGTTGGAGACACTCCGCGTAGGAGAAACTCCGCCTTTGAGAAACTCCGCGCTGGAGAAAGTCCGTGTTGGAGAAACTACGAGTTGGAGAAACTCCGTGTTGGAGAAATTCCGTGCTGGAGAAACTCCGCGCTGGAGATACTCCGCGCTGGAGAAACTCCGCGCTGGAGAAAGTCCGCGCTGGAGAAACTCCACGCTGGAGAAACTCCGCATTTGAGAAACTCCGCGTTGGAGACACTCCGTGTTGGAGAAACTCCGCCTTTGAGAAACTCCGCGCTGGAGAAAGTCCGTGTTGGAGAAAGTTGGCGCTGGAGAAAGTCCAAGCTGGAGAAACTCCGCGCAGGAGACACTCCACGCTGGAGAAACTCCGCGCTGGAGAAACTCAGCGTTTGAGAAACTCCGCGTTGGAGAAACTCTGCGAAGGAGACTGTCCGTGCTGGAGAAAGTCCGTGTTGGAGAAACTCGGTATTGGAGAAACTCCGCGCTGGAGAAACACCGCGCTAGAGAAACTGCGCTGGACAAACTCCGGGCTGGAGAAACTCCGCGCTGGAGAAACTCTGCGCTGGAGGAACTCCGCGCTGGCGAAACTCCGCCTTGGAGAAACTCCGCGTTGGAGAAACTGCGTTTTGGAGAAACTCCGTGTTGAAGGAATTCTGTGTTGGAGAAACTCCGCGCTGGAGAAACTCCGCGTTGGAGAAACTCCGCGTTGGAGAAACTCCGGATTGGAGAAACTCCGCGCTGGAGAAACTCCGCGTTGGAGAAACTCCGCGTTGGAGAAACTTCGTGTTGCAGAAAGTCGGTGTTGGAGAAAGTTCGCGCTGGAGAAAGTGCGCGCTGGAGAAACTCCGCGCTTGAGAAACTCCGCGCTGGAGATACTCTGCATTTGAGAAACACCGCGTTGGAGACACTCCGCGTAGGAGAAACTCCGCGCTGGAGAAAGTCCGTGTTGGAGAAACTACGAGTTGGAGAAACTCCGTGTTGGAGAAATTCCGTGCTGGAGAAACTCCGCGCTGGAGATACTCCGCGCTGGAGAAACTCCGCGCTGGAGAAAGTCCGCGCTGGAGAAACTCCACGCTGGAGAAACTCCGCATTTGAGAAACTCCGCGTTGGAGACACTCCGTGTTGGAGAAACTCCGCCTTTGAGAAACTCCGCGCTGGAGAAAGTCCGTGTTGGAGAAAGTCGGCGCTGGAGAAAGTCCAAGCTGGAGAAACTCCGCGCAGGAGACACTCCACGCTGGAGAAACTCCGCGCTGGAGAAACTCAGCGTTTGAGAAACTCCGCGTTGGAGAAACTCTGCGAAGGAGACTGTCCGTGCTGGAGAAAGTCCGTGTTGGAGAAACTCGGTATTGGAGAAACTCCGCGCTGGAGAAACACCGCGCTAGAGAAACTGCGCTGGACAAACTCCGGGCTGGAGAAACTCCGCGCTGGAGAAACTCTGCGCTGGAGGAACTCCGCGCTGGCGAAACTCCGCTCTGGAGAAACTCCGCGTTTGAGAAACTCCGCATTGGAGAAACTCTGCGAAGGAGACTGTCCGTGCTGGAGAAAGTCCGTGTTGGAGAAACTCGGTATTGGAGAAACTCCGCGCTGGAGAAACACCGCGCTAGAGAAACTGCGCTGGACAAACTCCGGGCTGGAGCAACTCCGCGCTGGAGAAACTCTGCGCTGGAGGAACTCCGCGCTGGCGAAACTCCGCCTTGGAGAAACTCCGCGTTGGAGAAACTGCGTTTTGGAGAAACTCCGTGTTGAAGGAACTCTGTGTTGGAGAAACTCCGCGCTGGAGAAACTCCGCGTTGGAGAAACTCCGCGTTGGAGAAACTCCGGATTGGAGAAACTCCGCGCTGGAGAAACTCCGCGTTGGAGAAACTCCGCGTTGGAGAAACTTCGTGTTGCAGAAAGTCGGTGTTGGAGAAAGTTCGCGCTGGAGAAAGTGCGCGCTGGAGAAACTCCGCGCTTGAGAAACTCCGCGCTGGAGATACTCTGCATTTGAGAAACTCCGCGTTGGAGACACTCCGCGTAGAAGAAACTCCGCCTTTGAGAAACTCCGCGCTGGAGAAAGTCCGTGTTGGAGAAACTACGAGTTGGAGAAACTCCGTGTTGGAGAAATTCCGTGCTGGAGAAACTCCGCGCTGGAGATACTCCGCGCTGGAGAAACTCCGCGCTGGAGAAAGTCCGCGCTGGAGAAACTCCACGCTGGAGAAACTCCGCATTTGAGAAACTCCGCGTTGGAGACACTCCGTGTTGGAGAAACTCCGCCTTTGAGAAACTCCGCGCTGGAGAAAGTCCGTGTTGGAGAAAGTCGGCGCTGGAGAAAGTCCAAGCTGGAGAAACTCCGCGCAGGAGACACTCCACGCTGGAGAAACTCCGCGCTGGAGAAACTCAGCGTTTGAGAAACTCCGCGTTGGAGAAACTCTGCGAAGTAGAAAGTCCGTGCTGGAGAAAGTCCGTGTTGGAGTAACTCGGTGTTGGAGAAACTCCGCGCTGGAGAAACACCGCGCTAGAGAAACTGCGCTGGAGAAACTCCGGGCTGGAGAAACTCCGCTCTGGAGAAACTCTGCGGTGGAGGAACTCCGCGCTGGAGAAACACCGCCTTGTAGAAACTCCGCGTTGGATAAACTGCGTGTTGGAGAAACTCCGTGTTGAAGGAACTCTGTGTTGGAGAAACATCGCGCTGGAGAAACTCCGCGTTTTAGAAACTCCAGCGTTGGAGAAACTCCGCATTGGAGAAACTCCACGCTGAAGAAACTCCGCGTTGGAGAAACTCCGCGTTGGAGAAACTTCGTGTTCCAGAAAGTCGGTGTTGGAGAAAGTTCGCGCTGGAGAAAGTGCGCGCTGGAGAAACTCCGCACTTGAGAAACTATGCGCTGGAGAAACTCCGCATTTGAGAAACTCCGCGTTGGAGAGAGTCCGTGTTGGAGAAACTCCGAGTTGGAGAAACTCCGTGTGGGAGAAATTCCGCGCTGGAGAAACTCCGCGCTGGAGATACTCCGCGCTGGAGAAACTCCGCGCGGGAGAAACTTCGCGTTGGAGAAACTCCGCGTTTAAGAAACTCCGCGCTGGAGAAAGTCTGTGTTGGAGAAAGTCCGTGTTGTAGAAACTCCGAGTTGTAGAAACTCCGTGTTGGAGAAATTCCGTGCTCGAGAAAGTCCGCATTGGAGAAACTCCGCGTTGGAGAAACTCCGCGTTGGAGAAACTCCGCGTTGGAGAAACTCCGCGCTGGAGAAATTCCGCGCTGGAGAAACTCAGCGCTGGAGAAACTCCACGCTAGAGAAACTCCGCGCTGAAGAGACTCCGCGTTGATGAAACTCCGCGCTGGAGATACTCCGCGCTGGAGAAACTCCGCGCAGGAGAAATTCCGCGTTGGAGAAACTCCGGATTGGAGAAACTCCGCGCTGGAGAAACTCCGCGTTGGAGAAACTCCGCGTTGGAGAAACTTCGTGTTGGAGAAAGTCGGTGTTGGAGAAAGTTCGCGCTGGAGAAAGTGCGCGCTGGAGAAACTGCGTGCTGGAGAAACGACGTGTTGGAGAAACTCCGCGCTGGAGAAACTCCGCGCTTGTTAAACTCCGTGCTGGAGAAACTCCGCATTTGAGAAACTCCGCGTTGGAGACACTCCGCGTAGGAGAAAGTCCGCCTTTGAGAAACTCCGCACTGGAGAAAGTCCGTGTTGGAGAAACTACGAGTTGCAGAAACTCCGTTTTGGAGAAATTCCGTGCTGGAGAAGCTCCGCGCTGGAGATACTCCGCGCTGGAGAAACTCCGCGCTGGAGAAACTCCGCGCTTGAGAAACTCCGCGCTGGAGAAACTCCGCGTTGGAGAAACTCCGCGCTGGAGAAACTTCGCGTAGGAGAAACTCCGCGTTGGACAAACTCCGCGCTGGAGAAAGTCCGTGTTGGAGAAACTCGGTGTTGGAGAAACTCCGCGCTGGAGAAACCGCGCTAGAGAAACTGCGCTGGAGAAACTCCGGGCCGGAGAAACTCCGCGTTGGAGAAACTTCGTGTTGGAGAAAGTCGGTGTTGGAGAAAGTTCGCGCTGGAGAAAGTGCGCGCTGGAAAAACTCCGCGCTTGAGAAACTCCGCGCTGGAGAAACTCCGCATTTGAGAAACTCCGCGTTGGAGACACTCGGCGTAGGAGAAAGTCCGCCTTTGAGAAACTCCGCGCTGGAGAAAGTCCGTGTTGGAGAAACTACGAGTTGGAGAAACTCCGTTTTGGAGAAATTCCGTGCTGGAGAAACTCCGTGCTGGAGACACTCCGCGCTGGAGATACTCCGCGCTGGAGAAACTCCGCGCTGGAGAAACTCCGCGCTGGAGAAAGTCCGCGCTAGAGAAACTCCACGTTGGAGACACTCCGTGTTGGAGAAACTCCGCCTTTGAGAAACTCCGCGCTGGAGAAAGTCCGTGTTGGAGAAAGTCGGCGCTGGAGAAAGTCCAAGCTGGAGAAACTCCGCGCAGGAGACACTCCACGCTGGAGAAACTCCGCTCTGGAGAAACTCCGCGTTTGAGAAACTCCGCATTGGAGAAACTCTGCGAAGGAGACTGTCCGTGCTGGAGAAAGTCCGTGTTGGAGAAACTCGGTATTGGAGAAACTCCGCGCTGGAGAAACACCGCGCTAGAGAAACTGCGCTGGACAAACTCCGGGCTGGAGAAACTCCGCGCTGGAGAAACTCTGCGCTGGAGGAACTCCGCGCTGGCGAAACTCCGCCTTGGAGAAACTCCGCGTTGGAGAAACTGCGTTTTGGAGAAACTCCGTGTTGAAGGAACTCTGTGTTGGAGAAACTCCGCGCTGGAGAAACTCCGCGTTGGAGAAACTCCGCGTTGGAGAAACTCCGGATTGGAGAAACTCCGCGCTGGAGAAACTCCGCGTTGGAGAAGCTCCGCGTTGGAGAAACTTCGTGTTGCAGAAAGTCGGTGTTGGAGAAAGTTCGCGCTGGAGAAAGTGCGCGCTGGAGAAACTCCGCGCTTGAGAAACTCCGCGCTGGAGATACTCTGCATTTGAGAAACTCCGCGTTGGAGACACTCCGCGTAGGAGAAACTCCGCCTTTGAGAAACTCCGCGCTGGAGAAAGTCCGTGTTGGAGAAACTACGAGTTGGAGAAACTCCGTGTTGGAGAAATTCCGTGCTGGAGAAACTCCGCGCTGGAGATACTCCGCGCTGGAGAAAGTCCGCGCTGGAGAAACTCCACGCTGGAGAAACTCCGCATTTGAGAAACTCCGCGTTGGAGACACTCCGTGTTGGAGAAACTCCGCCTTTGAGAAACTCCGCGCTGGAGAAAGTCCGTGTTGGAGAAAGTCGGCGCTGGAGAAACTCCGCGCTGGAGAAACTCTGCGCTGGAGGAACTCCGCGCTGGCGAAACTCCGCTCTGGAGAAACTCCGCGTTTGAGAAACTCCGCATTAGAGAAACTCTGCGAAGGAGACTGTCCGTGCTGGAGAAAGTCCGTGTTGGAGTAACTCGGTGTTGGAGAAACTCCGCGCTGGAGAAACACCGCGCTAGAGAAACTGCGCTGGAGAAACTCCGGGCTGGAGAAACTCCGCTCTGGAGAAACTCTGCGGTGGAGGAACTCCGCGCTGGAGAAACACCGCCTTGTAGAAACTCCGCGTTGGAGAAACTGCGTGTTGGAGAAACTCCGTGTTGAAGGAACTCTGTGTTGGAGAAACTTCGCGCTGGAGAAACTCTGCGTTTTAGAAACTCCAGCGTTGGAGAAACTCCGCATTGGAGAAATTCCACGCTGAAGAAACTCCGCGTTGGAGAAACTCCGCGTTGGAGAAACTTCGTGTTGCAGAAAGTCGGTGTTGGAGAAAGTTCGCGCTGGGGAAAGTGCGCGCTGGAGAAACTCCGCGCTTGAGAAACTATGCGCTGGAGAAACTCCGCATTTGAGAAACTCCGCGTTGGAGACACTCCGCGAAGGAGAAACTCCGCGCTGGAGAGAGTCCGTGTTGGAGAAACTCCGAGTTGGAGAAACTCCGTGTGGGAGAAATTCCGCGCTGGAGAAACTCCGCGCTGGAGATACTCCGCGCTGGAGAAACTCCGCGCGGGAGAAACTTCGCGTTGGAGAAACTCCGCGTTTAAGAAACTCCGCGCTGGAGAAAGTCTGTGTTGGAGAAAGTCCGTGTTGTAGAAACTCCGAGTTGTAGAAACTCCGTGTTGGAGAAATTCCGTGCTCGAGAAAGTCCGCATTGGAGAAACTCCGCGTTGGAGAAACTCCACGCTGAAGAAACTCCGCGTTGGAGAAACTCCGCGTTGGAGAAACTTCGTGTTCCAGAAAGTCGGTGTTGGAGAAAGTTCGCGCTGGAGAAAGTGCGCGCTGGAGAAACTCCGCGCTTGAGAAACTATGCGCTGGAGAAACTCCGCATTTGAGAAACTCCGCGTTGGAGACACTCCGCGAAGGACAAACTCCGCGCTGGAGAGAGTCCGTGTTGGAGAAACTCCGAGTTGGAGAAACTCCGTGTGGGAGAAATTCCGCGCTGGAGAAACTCCGCGCTGGAGATACTCCGCGCTGGAGAAACTCCGCGCGGGAGAAACTGCGCGTTGGAGAAACTCCGCGTTTAAGAAACTCCGCGCTGGAGAAAGTCTGTGTTGGAGAAAGTCCGTGTTGTAGAAACTCCGAGTTGTAGAAACTCCGTGTTGGAGAAATTCCGTGCTCGAGAAAGTCCGCATTGGAGAAACTCCGCGTTGGAGAAACTCCGCGTTGGAGAAACTCCGCGTTGGAGAAACTCCGCGCTGGAGAAATTCCGCGCTGGAGAAACTCAGCGCTGGAGAAACTCCACGCTAGAGAAACTCCGCGCTGAAGAGACTCCGCGTTGATGAAACTCCGCGCTGGAGATACTCCGCGCTGGAGAAACTCCGCGCAGGAGAAACTCCGCGTTTGAGAAACTCCGTACTGGGGAAATTGCGCGATGGAGAAACTCCGCGCTGGAGAAACTCCGCGTTGGAGAAATTCCGCGTTGGAGAAACTCCGGATTGGAGAAACTCCGCGCTGGAGATACTCCGCGCTGGAGAAACTCCGCGCGGGAGAAACTTCGCGTTGGAGAAACTCCGCGTTTAAGAAACTCCGCGCTGGAGAAAGTCTGTGTTGGAGAAAGTCCGTGTTGTAGAAACTCCGAGTTGTAGAAACTCCGTGTTGGAGAAATTCCGTGCTCGAGAAAGTCCGCATTGGAGAAACTCCGCGTTGGAGAAACTCCACGCTGAAGAAACTCCGCGTTGGAGAAACTCCGCGTTGGAGAAACTTCGTGTTCCAGAAAGTCGGTGTTGGAGAAAGTTCGCGCTGGAGAAAGTGCGCGCTGGAGAAACTCCGCGCTTGAGAAACTATGCGCTGGAGAAACTCCGCATTTGAGAAACTCCGCGTTGGAGACACTCCGCGAAGGACAAACTCCGCGCTGGAGAGAGTCCGTGTTGGAGAAACTCCGAGTTGGAGAAACTCCGTGTGGGAGAAATTCCGCGCTGGAGAAACTCCGCGCTGGAGATACTCCGCGCTGGAGAAACTCCGCGCGGGAGAAACTGCGCGTTGGAGAAACTCCGCGTTTAAGAAACTCCGCGCTGGAGAAAGTCTGTGTTGGAGAAAGTCCGTGTTGTAGAAACTCCGAGTTGTAGAAACTCCGTGTTGGAGAAATTCCGTGCTCGAGAAAGTCCGCATTGGAGAAACTCCGCGTTGGAGAAACTCCGCGTTGGAGAAACTCCGCGTTGGAGAAACTCCGCGCTGGAGAAATTCCGCGCTGGAGAAACTCAGCGCTGGAGAAACTCCACGCTAGAGAAACTCCGCGCTGAAGAGACTCCGCGTTGATGAAACTCCGCGCTGGAGATACTCCGCGCTGGAGAAACTCCGCGCAGGAGAAACTCCGCGTTTGAGAAACTCCGTACTGGGGAAATTGCGCGATGGAGAAACTCCGCGCTGGAGAAACTCCGCGTTGGAGAAATTCCGCGTTGGAGAAACTCCGGATTGGAGAAACTCCGCGCTGGAGAAACTCCGCGTTGGAGAAACTCCGCGTTGGAGAAACTTCGTGTTGGAGAAAGTCGGTGTTGGAGAAAGTTCGCGCTGGAGAAAGTGCGCGCTGGAGAAACTGCGTGCTGGAGAAACGCCGTGTTGGAGAAACTCCGCGCTGGAGAAACTCCGCGCTTGTTAAACTCCGTGCTGGAGAAACTCCGCATTTGAGAAACTCCGCGTTGGAGACACTCCGCGTAGGAGAAAGTCCGCCTTTGAGAAACTCCGCACTGGAGAAAGTCCGTGTTGGAGAAACTACGAGTTGCAGAAACTCCGTTTTGGAGAAATTCCGTGCTGGAGAAGCTCCGCGCTGGAGATACTCCGCGCTGGAGAAACTCCGCGCTGGAGAAACTCCGCGCTGGAGAAACTCCGCGCTTGAGAAACTCCGCGCTGGAGAAACTCCGCGTTGGAGAAACTCCGCGCTGGAGAAACTTCGCGTAGGAGAAACTCCGCGTTGGACAAACTCCGCGCTGGAGAAAGTCCGTGTTGGAGAAACTCGGTGTTGGAGAAACTCCGCGCTGGAGAAACCGCGCTAGAGAAACTGCGCTGGAGAAACTCCGGGCCGGAGAAACTCCGCGTTGGAGAAACTTCGTGTTGGAGAAAATCGGTGTTGGAGAAAGTTCGCGCTGCAGAAAGTGCGCGCTGGAGAAACTCCGCGCTTGAGAAACTCCGCGCTGGAGATACTCTGCATTTGAGAAACTCCGCGTTTGAGACACTCCGCGTAGGAGAAACTCCGCCTTTGAGAAACTCCGCGCTGGAGAAAGTCCGTGTTGGATAAACTACGATTTGGAGAAACTCCGTGTTGGAGAAATTCCGTGCTGGAGAAACTCCGCGCTGGAGATACTCCGCGCTGGAGAAACTCCGCGCTGGAGAAAGTCCGCGCTGGAGAAACTCCATTCTGGAGAAACTCCGCATTTGAGAAACTCCGCGTTTGAGACACTCCGTGTTGGAGAAACTCCGCCTTTGAGAAACTCCGCGCTGGAGAAAGTCCGTGTTGGAGAAAGTCGGCGCTGGAGAAAGTCCAAGCTTGAGAAACTCCGCGCAGGAGACACTCCACGCTGGAGAAACTCCGCGCTGGAGAAACTCAGCGTTTGAGAAACTCCGTGTTGGAGAAACTCTGCGAAGTAGAAAGTCCGTGCTGGAGAAAGTCCGTGTTGGAGAAACTCGGTGTTGGAGAAACTCCGCGCTGGAGAAACCGCGCTAGAGAAACTGCGCTGGAGAAACTCCGGGCCGGAGAAACTCCACGTTGGAGAAACTTCGTGTTGGAGAAAGTCGGTGTTGGAGAAAGTTCGCGCTGGAGAAAGTGCGCGCTGGAAAAACTCCGCGCTTGAGAAACTCCGCGCTGGAGAAACTCCGCATTTGAGAAACTCCGCGTTGGAGACACTCGGCGTAGGAGAAAGTCCGCCTTTGAGAAACTCCGCGCTGGAGAAAGTCCGTGTTGGAGAAACTACGAGTTGGAGAAACTCCGTTTTGGAGAAATTCCGTGCTGGAGAAACTCCGTGCTGGAGATACTCCGCGCTGGAGATACTCCGCGCTGGAGAAACTCCGCGCTGGAGAAAGTCCGCGCTAGAGAAACTCCACGTTGGAGACACTCCGTGTTGGAGAAACTCCGCCTTTGAGAAACTCCGCGCTGGAGAAAGTCCGTGTTGGAGAAAGTCGGCGCTGGAGAAAGTCCAAGCTGGAGAAACTCCGCGCAGGAGACACTCCACGCTGGAGAAACTCTTCTCTGGAGAAACTCCGCGTTTGAGAAACTCCGCATTGGAGAAACTCTGCGAAGGAGACTGTCCGTGCTGGAGAAAGTCCGTGTTGGAGAAACTCGGTATTGGAGAAACTCCGCGCTGGAGAAACACCGCGCTAGAGAAACTGCGCTGGACAAACTCCGGGCTGGAGAAACTCTGCGCTGGAGGAACTCCGCGCTGGCGAAACTCCGCCTTGGAGAAACTCCGCGTTGGAGAAACTGCGTTTTGGAGAAACTCCGTGTTGAAGGAACTCTGTGTTGGAGAAACTCCGCGCTGGAGAAACTCCGCGTTGGAGAAACTCCGCGTTGGAGAAACTCCGGATTGGAGAAACTCCGCGCTGGAGAAACTCCGCGTTGGAGAAACTCCGCGTTGGAGAAACTTCGTGTTGGAGAAAGTCGGTGTTGGAGAAAGTTCGCGCTGGAGAAAGTGCGCGCTGGAGAAACTCCGCGCTGGAGAAAGTCCGCGCTGGAGAAACTCCACGCTGGAGAAACTCCGCATTTGAGAAACTCCGCGTTGGAGACACTCCGTGTTGGAGAAACTCCGCCTTTGAGAAACTCCGCGCTGGAGAAAGTCCGTGTTGGAGAAAGTCGGCGCTGGAGAAAGTCCAAGCTGGAGAAACTCCGCGCAGGAGACACTACACGCTGGAGAAACTCCGCGCTGGAGAAACTCAGCGTTTGAGAAACTCCGCGTTGGAGAAACTCTGCGAAGTAGAAAGTCCGTGCTGGAGAAAGTCCGTGTTGGAGTAACTCGGTGTTGGAGAAACTCCGCGCTGGAGAAACACCGCGCTAGAGAAACTGCGCTGGAGAAACTCCGGGCTGGAGAAACTCCGCTCTGGAGAAACTCTGCGCTGGAGGAACTCCGCGCTGGAGAAACACCGCCTTGTTGAAACTCCGCGTTGGAGAAACTGCGTGTTGGAGAAATTCCACGCTGAAGAAACTCCGCGTTGGAGAAACTCCGCGTTGGAGAAACTTCGTGTTGCAGAAAGTCGGTGTTGGAGAAAGTTCGCGCTGGAGAAAGTGCGCGCTGGAGAAACTCCGCGCTTGAGAAACTATGCGCTGGAGAAACTCCGCATTTGAGAAACTCCGCGTTGGAGACACTCCGCGAAGGAGAAACTCCGCGCTGGAGAGAGTCCGTGTTGGAGAAACTCCGAGTTGGAGAAACTCCGTGTGGGAGAAATTCCGCGCTGGAGAAACTCCGCGCTGGAGATACTCCGCGCTGGAGAAACTCCGCGCTGGAGAAACTTCGCGTTGGAGAAACTCCGCGTTTAAGAAACTCCGCGCTGGAGAAAGTCTGTGTTGGAGAAAGTCCGTGTTGTAGAAACTCCGAGTTGTAGAAACTCCGTGTTGGAGATATTTCGTGCTGGAGAAAGTCCGCATTGGAGAAACTCTGCGTTGGAGAAACTCCGCGTTGGAGAAACTGCGCGTTGGAGAAACTCCGCGCTAGAGAAACTCCGCGCTGAAGAGACTCCGCGTTGATGAAACTCCGCGCTGGAGATACTCCGCGCTTGAGGAACTCCGCGCAGGAGAAACTCCGCGTTTGAGAAACTCCGTACTGGGGAAATTCCGCGATGGAGAAACTCCGCGCTGGAGAAACTCCGCGTTGGAGAAACTCCGCGTTGGAGAAACTCCGGATTGGAGAAACTCCGCGCTGGAGAAACTCCGCGTTGGAGAAACTCCGCGTTGGAGAAACTTCGTGTTGGAGAAAGTCGGTGTTGGAGAAAGTTCGCGCTGGAGAAAGTGCGCGCTGGAGAAACTCCGTGCTGGAGAAACGCCGTGCTGGAGAAACTCCGCGCTGGAGATACTCCGCGCTGGAGATACTCCGCGCTGGAGAAAGTCGGCTCTGGAGAAAGTCCAAGCTGGAAAATCTCCGCGCTGGAGAAACTCCACGCTGGAGAAACTCAATGTTGGAGAAAATCCGTGTTGGAGAAACTCCGTGCTGGAGAAACGCCGTGTTGGAGAAACTCCGCGCTGGACATATTCCGCACTGGAGAAACTCCGTGCTGGAGAAAGCCCGTGTTGGAGAAAGTCGGCGCTGGAGAAAGTCCAAGCTGGAGAAACTCCGCGCAGGAGACACTCCACGCTGGAGAAACTCCGCGCTGGAGAAACTCCGCGTTTGAGAAACTCCGCGTTGGAGAAACTCTGCGAAGGAGAAAGTCCGTGCTGAAGAAAGTCTGTGTTGGAGAAACTCGGTGTTGGAGAAACTCCGCGCTGGAGAAACACCGCGCTAGAGAAACTGCGCTGGAGAGACTCCGGGCTGGAGAAACTCCGCGTTGGAGAAACTTCGTGTTGGAGAAAGTCAGTATTGGAGAAAGTTCGCGCTGGAGAAAGTGCGCGCTGGAGAAACTCTGCGCTTGTGAAACTCCGTGCTGGAGAAACTCCGCATTTGAGAAACTCCGCGTTGGAGACACTCCACGTAGGAGAAAGTCCGCCTTTGAGAAACTCCGCACTGGAGAAAGTCCGTGTTGGAGAAACTATGAGCTGCAGAAACTCCGTTTTGGAGAAATTCCGTGCTGGAGAAGCTCCGCGCTGGAGATACTCCGCGCTGGAGAAACTCCGCGCTGGAGAAAGACCACGCTGGAGAAACTCCACGCAAGAGAAACTCCGCATTTG
This sequence comes from Amblyomma americanum, assembly GCF_052857255.1. Taxonomy (NCBI): domain Eukaryota; kingdom Metazoa; phylum Arthropoda; class Arachnida; order Ixodida; family Ixodidae; genus Amblyomma; species Amblyomma americanum. The sequence continues at coordinate 540,058,014 of NC_135497.1, read as the reverse complement.
AGCAACTCCGCGTTGGAGACACTTCGTGTTGGAGAAACTCCGCCTTTGAGAAACTCCGCGCTGGAGAGAGTCCGTGTTGGAGAAAGTCGGCGCTGGAGAAAGTCCAAGCTGGAGAAACTCCGCGCAGGAGACACTCCACGCTGGAGAAACTCCGCGCTGGAGGAACTCCGCGTTTGAGAAACTCCGCGTTGGAGAAACTCTGCGAAGTAGAAAGTCCGTGCTGGAGAAAGTCCGTGTTGGAGAAACTCCGCGCTGGAGAAACACCGCGCTAGAGAAACTGCACTGAAGAAACTCCGGGCTGGAGAAACTCCGCTCTGGAGAAACTGCGTTGGAGAAACTCCGCGCTGGAGAAAGTCCAAGCTGGAGAAACTCCGCGCTGGAGAAACTCCACGCTGGAGAAACTCAATGTTGGAGAAAGTCCTAGCTCGAGAAACTCCGCGCTGGAGAAACTCCACGCTGGAGAAACTCAATGTTGGAGAAAATCCGTGTTGGAGAAACTCCTTGCTGGAGAAACTCCGCGCTGGAGAAATTCCGTGTTGGAGAAAGTCGGCGCTGGAGAAAGTCGGCGCTGGAGAAACTCCGCGCAGGAGACACTCCACGCTGGAGAAACTCCGCGTTTGAGAAACTCCGCGTTGGAGAAACTCAGCATTGGAGAAACTCCGCGCTGGAGAAACGCCGCGTTGGAGAAACTCCGAGTTGCAGAAACTTCGTGTTGGAGAAAGTCTGTGCTGGAGAAAGTTCGCGCTGGAGAAAGTGCGCGCTGGAGAAACTCCGCGCTTGAGAAACTCCGCGCTGGAGAAACTCCGCGTTGGAGAAACTCCGCGCTGGAGAAACTTCGCGTAGGAGAAACTCCGCGTTGGACAAAATCCGCGCTGGAGAAAGTCCGTGTTGGAGAAAGTCCGTGTTGGAGAAACTCCGAGTTGTATTAACTCCGTGTTGGAGAAATTCCGCGCTTAAGAAAGTCCGCGTTGGAGAAACTCCGCGTTGGAGAAACTCCGCGCTGGAGAAACTTCGCGATGGAGAAAGTCCGTGTTGGAGACACTCCGCGAAGGAGAAACTCCGCGCTGGAGAGAGTCCGTGTTGGAGAAACTTCGAGTTGGAGAAACTCCGTGTGGGAGAAATTCCGCGCTGGAGAAACTCCGCGCTGGAGATACTCCGCGCTGGAGAAACTCCGCGCGGGAGAAACTTCGCGTTAGAGAAACTCCGCGTTTAAGAAACTCCGCGCTGGAGAAAGTCTGTGTTGGAGAAAGTCCGTGTTGTAGAAACTCCGAGTTGTAGAAACTCCGTGTTGGAGAAATTCCGTGCTCGAGAAAGTCCGCATTGGAGAAACTCCGCGTTGGAGAAACTCCGCGTTGGAGAAACTCCGCGTTGGAGAAACTCCGCGCTGGAGAAATTCTGTGCTTGAGAAACTCAGCGCTGGAGAAACTCCACGCTAGAGAAACTCCGCGCTGAAGAGACTCCGCGTTGATGAAACTCCGCGCTGGAGATACTCCGCGCTGGAGAAACTCCGCGCAGGAGAAACTCCGCGTTTGAGAAACTCCGTACTGGGGAAATTCCGCGATGGAGAAACTCCGCGCTGGAGAAACTCCGCGTTGGAGAAACTCCGCGTTGGAGACACTCTGCGTAGGAGAAAGTCCGCCTTTGAGAAGCTCCGCGCTGGAGATACTCCGCGCTGGAGAAACTCCGCGCTGGAGAAACTCCGCGCTGGAGAAAGACCACGCTGGAGAAACTCCACGCAAGAGAAACTCCGCATTTGAGCAACTCCGCGTTGGAGACACTTCGTGTTGGAGAAACTCCGCCTTTGAGAAACTCCGCGCTGGAGAGAGTCCGTGTTGGAGAAAGTCGGCTCTGGAGAAAGTCCAAGCTGGAGAAACTCCGCGCAGGAGACACTCCACGCTGGAGAAACTCCGCGCTGGAGGAACTCCGCGTTTGATAAACTCCGCGTTGGAGAAGCTCTGCGAAGTAGAAAGTCCGTGCTGGAGAAAGTCCGTGTTGGAGAAACTCCGCGCTGGAGAAACACCGCGCTAGAGAAACTGCACTGGAGAAACTCCGGGCTGGAGAAACACCGCCTTGGAGAAACTCCGTGTTGAAGGATTTCTGTGTTGAAGAAACTCCGCACTGGAGAAACTCCGCGTTGGAGAAACTCCGCGTTGGAGAAACTCCGCGTTGGAGAAACTCCGCATTGGAGAAACTCCGCGCTGGAGAAACTCCGTGTTGGAGAAACTCCGTGCTGGAGAAACGCAGTGTTGGAGAAACTCCGCGCTGGAGAAAGTCCAAGCTGGAGAAACTCCGCGCTGGAGAAACTCCACGCTGGAGAAACTCAATGTTGGAGAAAGTCCAAGCTGGAGAAACTCCGCGCTGGAGAAACTCCACGCTGGAGAAACTCAATGTTGGAGAAAATCCGTGTTGGAGAAACTCCTTGCTGGAGAAACTCCGCGCTGGAGAAATTCCGTGTTGGAGAAAGTCGGCGCTGGAGAAAGTCGGCGCTGGAGAAACTCCGCGCAGGAGACACTCCACGCTGGAGAAACTCCACGCTGGAGAAACTCCGCGTTTGAGAAACTCCGCGTTGGAGAAACTCCGCATTGGAGAAACTCCGCGCTGGAGAAACGCCGCGTTGGAGAAACTCCGAGTTGCAGAAACTTCGTGTTGGAGAAAGTCTGTGTTGGAGAAAGTTCGCGCTGGAGAAAGTGCGCGCTGGAGAAACTCCGCGCTTGAGAAACTCCGCGCTGGAGAAACTCCGCGTTGGAGAAACTCCGCGCTGGAGAAACTTCGCGTAGGAGAAACTCCGCGTTGGACAAACTCCGCGCTGGAGAAAGTCCGTGTTGGAGAAAGTCCGTGTTGGAGAAACTCCGAGTTGTATTAACTCCGTGTTGGAGAAATTCCGCGCTTAAGAAAGTCCGCGTTGGAGAAACTCCGCGTTGGAGAAACTCCGCGCTGGAGAAACTCCGTGTTGGAGAAACTCTGTGTTGAAGAAGCTCCGCGTTGGAGAAACTTCGCGATGGTGAAAGTCCGTGTTGGAGACACTCCGCGAAGGAGAAACTCCGCGCTGGAGAGAGTCCGTGTTGGAGAAACTCCGAGTTGGAGAAACTCCGTGTGGGAGAAATTCCGCGCTGGAGAAACTCCGCGCTGGAGATACTCCGCGCTGGAGAAACTCCGCGCGGGAGAAACTTCGCGTTGGAGAAACTCCGCGTTTAAGAAACTCCGCGCTGGAGAAAGTCTGTGTTGGAGAAAGTCCGTGTTGTAGAAACTCCGAGTTGTAGAAACTCCGTGTTGGAGAAATTCCGTGCTCGAGAAAGTCCGCATTGGAGAAACTCCGCGTTGGAGAAACTCCGCGTTGGAGAAACTCCGCGTTGGAGAAACTCCGCGCTGGAGAAATTCCGTGCTGGAGAAACTCAGCGCTGGAGAAACTCCACGCTAGAGAAACTCCGCGCTGAAGAGACTCCGCGTTGATGAAAATCCGCGCTGGAGATACTCCGCGCTGGAGAAACTCCGCGCAGGAGAAACTCCGCGCAGGAGAAACTCCGCGTTTGAGTAACTCCGTACTGGGGAAATTCCGCGATGGAGAAACTCCGCGCTGGAGAAACTCCGCGTTGGAGAAACTCCGCGTTGGAGAAACTCCGGATTGGAGAAACTCCGCGCTGGAGAAACTCCGCGTTGGAGAAACTCCGCGTTGGAGAAACTTCGTGTTGGAGAAAGTCGGTGTTGGAGAAAGTTCGCGCTGGAGAAAGTGCGCGCTGGAGAAACTGCGTGCTGGAGAAACGCCGTGTTGGAGAAACTCCGCGCTGGAGATACTCCGCGCTGGAGAAAGTCGGCTCTGGAGAAAGTCCAAGCTGGAAAATCTCCGCGCTGGAGAAACTCCACGCTGGAGAAACTCAATGTTGGAGAAAATCCGTGTTGGAGAAACTCCGTGCTGGAGAAACGCCGTGTTGGAGAAACTCCGCGCTGGAGATATTCCGCACTGGAGAAACTCCGCGCTGGAGAAAGTCCGTGTTGGAGAAAGTCGGCGCTGGAGAAAGTCCAAGCTGGAGAAACTCCGCGCAGGAGACACTCCACGCTGGAGAAACTCCGCGTTTGAGAAACTCCGCGTTGGAGAAACTCTGCGAAGGAGAAAGTCCGTGCTGGAGAAAGTCTGTGTTGGAGAAACTCGGTGTTGGAGAAACTCCGCGCTGGAGAAACACCGCGCTAGAGAAACTGCGCTGGAGAGACTCCGGGCTGAAGAAACTCCGCGTTGGAGAAACTTCGTGTTGGAGAAAGTCAGTATTGAAGAAAGTTCGCGCTGGAGAAAGTGCGCGCTGGAGAAACTCCGCGCTTGTTAAACTCCGTGCTGGAGAAACTCCGCATTTGAGAAACTCCGCGTTGGAGACACTCCGCGTAGGAGAAAGTCCGCCTTTGAGAAACTCCGCACTGGAGAAAGTCCGTGTTGGAGAAACTACGAGTTGCAGAAACTCCGTTTTGGAGAAATTCCGTGCTGGAGAAGCTCCGCGCTGGAGATACTCCGCCCTGGAGAAACTCCGCGCTGGAGAAACTCCGCGCTGGAGAAAGACCACGCTGGAGAAACTCCACGCAAGAGAAACTCCGCATTTGAGCAACTCCGCGTTGGAGACACTCCGTGTTGGAGAAACTCCGCCTTTGAGAAACTCCGCGCTGGAGAGAGTCCGTGTTGGAGAAAGTCGGCGCTGGAGAAAGTCCAAGCTGGAGAAACTCCGCGCAGGAGACACTCCACGCAGGAGAAACTCCGCGCTGGAGAAACTCCGCGTTTGAGAAACTCCGCGTTGGAGAAACTCTGCGAAGTAGAAAGTCCGTGCTGGAGAAAGTCCGTGTTGGAGAAACTCCGCGCTGGAGAAACACCGCGCTAGAGAAACTGCACTGGAGAAACTCCGGGCTGGAGAAACTCCGCTCTGGAGAAACTGCGCTGGAGGAACTCCGCGCTGGAGAAACACCGCCTTGGAGAAACTCCGCGTTGGAGAAACTGCGTGTTGGAGAAACTCCGTGTTGAAGGAACTCTGTGTTGAAGAAACTCCGCACTGGAGAAACTCCGCGTTGGAGAAACTCCGCGTTGGAGAAACTCCGCGTTGGAGAAACTCCGCATTGCAGAAACTCCGCATTGGAGAAACTCCGCGCTGGAGAAACTCCGTGTTGGAGAAACTCCGTGCTGGAGAAACGCCGTGTTGGAGAAACTCCGCGCTGGAGAAAGTCCAAGCTGGAGAAACTCCGCGCTGGAGAAACTCCACGCTGGAGAAACTCAATGTTGGAGAAAGTCCAAGCTGGAGAAACTCCGCGCTGGAGAAACTCCACGCTGGAGAAACTCAATGTTGGAGAAAATCCGTGTTGGAGAAACTCCTTGCTGGAGAAACGCCGTGTTGGAGAAACTCCGCGCTGGAGATACTCCGCACTGGAGAAACTCCGCGCTGGAGAAATTCCGTGTTGGAGAAAGTCGGCGCTGGAGAAAGTCGGCGCTGGAGAAACTCCGCGCAGGAGACACTCCACGCTGGAGAAACTCCGCGCTGGAGAAACTCCGCGTTTGAGAAACTCCGCGTTGGAGAAACTCCGCATTGGAGAAACTCCGCGCTGGAGAAACGCCGCGTTGGAGAAACTCCGAGTTGCAGAAACTTCGTGTTGGAGAAAGTCTGTGTTGGAGAAAGTTCGCGCTGGAGAAAGTGCGCGCTGGAGAAACTCCGCGCTTGAGAAACTCCGCGCTGGAGAAACTCCGCGTTGGAGAAACTTCCCGCTGGAGAAACTTCGCGTAGGAGAAACTCCGCGTTGGACAAACTCCGCGCTGGAGAAAGTCCGTGTTGGAGAAACTCGGTGTTGGAGAAACTCCGCGCTGGAGAAACCGCGCTAGAGAAACTGCGCTGGAGAAACTCCGGGCCGGAGAAACTCCGCGTTGGAGAAACTTCGTGTTGGAGAAAGTCGGTGTTGGAGAAATTCCGTGCTGGAGAAACTCCGTGCTGGAGACACTGCGCGCTGGAGATACTCCGCGCTGGAGAAACTCTGCGCTGGAGAAAGTCCGCGCTAGAGAACCTCCACGTTGGAGACACTCCGTGTTGGAGAAACTCCGCCGTTGAGAAACTCCGCGCTGGAGAAAGTCCGTCTTGGAGAAAGTCGGCGCTGGAGAAAGTCCAAGCTGGAGAAACTCCGCGCAGGAGACACTCCACGCTGGAGAAACTCCGCTCTGGAGAAACTCCGCGTTTGAGAAACTCCGCATTGGAGAAACTCTGCGAAGGAGACTGTCCGTGCTGGAGAAAGTCCGTGTTGGAGAAACTCGGTGTTGGAGAAACTCCGCGCTGGAGAAACACCGCGCTCGAGAAACTGCGCTGGAGAAACTCCGGGCTGGATAAACTCCGCGCTGGAGAAACTCTGCGCTGGAGGAACTCCGCGCTGGAGAAACTCCGCCTTGGAGAAACTCCGCGTTGGAGAAACTGCGTGTTGGAGAAACTCCGTGTTGAAGGAACTATGTGTTGGAGAAACTACGCGTTTGAGAAACTCCGCGTTGGAGAAACTCTGCGAAGTAGAAAGTCCGTGCTGGAGAAAGTCCGTGTTGGAGAAACTCGGTGTTGGAGAAACTCCGCGCTGGAGAAGCACCGCGCTAGAGAAACTGCGCTGGAGAAACTCCGGGCTGGAGAAACCCCGCTCTGGAGAAACTCTGCGCTGGAGGAACTCCGCGCTGGAGAAACACCGCCTTGGAGAAACTCTGCATTGGAGAAACTGCGTGTTGGAGAAATTCCGTGTTGAAGGAACTCTGTGTTGGAGAAACTACGCGCTGGAGAAACTCCGCGTTAGAGAAACTCTGCGTTGTAGAAACTCCGCATTGGAGAAACTCCGCATTGGAGAAACTCCGCGCTGGAGAAACTCCGCGTTGGAGACACTCCGCGAAGGAGAAACTCCGCGCTGGAGAGAGTCCGTGTTGGAGAAACTCCGAGTTGGAGAAACTCCGTTTGGGAGAAATTCGGCGCTGGAGAAACTCCGCGCTGGAAATACTCCGCGCTGGAGAAACTCCGCGCTGGAGAAATTTCGCGTTGGAGAAACTCCGCGTTTAAGAAACTCCGCGCTGGAGAAAGTCCGTGTTGGAGAAAGTCCGTGTTGTAGAAACTCCGAGTTGTAGAAACTCCGTGTTGGAGAAATTTCGTGCTGGAGAAAGTCCGCGTTGGAGAAACTCCGCGTTGGAGAAACTCAGCGCTGGAGAAATTCCGCGGTGGAGAAACTCAGCGCTGGAGAAACTCCACGCTAGAGAAACTCCGCGCTGAAGAGACTCCGCGTTGATGAAACTCCGCGCTGGATATACTCCGCGCTGGAGAAACTCCGCGCAGGAGAAACTCCGTGTTTGAGAAACTCCGTACTGGGGAAATTCCGCGATGGAGAAATTCCGCGCTGGAGAAACTCCGCGTTGGAGAAACTCCACGTTGGAGAAAGTCCGCGCTGGAGAAACTCCGCACTGGAGAAACTCCACGATGGAGAAACTCCGCGCTGGAGAAACTCCGCGCTGGAGATACTCCGCGCTGTAGAAACTCCGCGCTGGAGAAAGTCCGTGTTAGAGAAAGTCGGCGCTGGAGAAAGTCCAAGCTGGAGAATCTCCGCGCTGGAGAAACTCCACGCTGGAGAAACTCAATGTTGGAGAAAATTCGTGTTGGAGAAACTTTGTGCTGGAGAAACGCCGTGTTGGAGAAACTCCGCGCTGGAGATACTCCGCACTGGAGAAACTCCGCGCTGAAGAAAGTCCGTGTTGGAGAAAGTCGGCGCTGGAGAAAGTCCAAGCTGGAGAAACTCCGCGTAGGAGACACTCCACGCTGGAGAAACTCCGCGTTAGAGAAACTCCGCGTTGGAGAAACTTAGCGAAGGAGAAAGTCCGTGCTGGAGAAAGTCCGTGTTGGAGAAACTCGGTGTTGGAGAAACTCCGCGCTGGAGAAACACCGCGCTAGAGAAACTGCGCTGGAGAAACTCCGGGCTGGAGAAACTCCGCGTTGGAGAAACTTCGTGTTGGAGAAAGTCGGTGTTGGAGAAAGTTCGCGCTGGAGAAAGTGCGCGCTGGAAAAACTCCGCGCTTGAGAAACTCCGCGCTGGAGAAACTCCGCATTTGAGAAACTCCGCGTTGGAGACACTCGGCGTAGGAGAAAGTCCGCCTTTGAGAAACTCCGCGCTGGAGAAAGTCCGTGTTGGAGAAACTACGAGTTGGAGAAACTCCGTTTGGAGAAATTCCGTGCTGGAGAAACTCCGTGCTGGAGATACACCGCGCTGGAGATACTCCGCGCTGGAGAAACTCCGCGCTGGAGAAAGTCCGCGCTAGAGAAACTCCACGTTGGAGACCCTCCGTGTTGGAGAAACTCCGCCTTGAGAAACTCCGCGCTGGAGAAAGTCCGTGTTGGAGAAAGTCGGCGCTGGAGAAAGTCCAAGCTGGAGAAACTCCGCGTTTGAGAAACTCAGCGTTGGAGAAACTCTGCGAAGTAGAAAGTCTGTGCTGGAGAAAGTCCGTGTTGGAGAAACTCGGTGTTGGAGAAACTCCGCGCTGGAGAAACCGCGCTAGAGAAACTGCGCTGGAGAAACTCCGCTCTGGAGAAAGTCCGTGTTGGAGAAAGTCGGCGCTGGAGAAAGTCCAAGCTGGAGAAACTCCGCGCAGGAGACACTCCACGCTGGAGAAACTGCGCTCTGGAGAAACTCCGCGTTTGAGAAACTCCGCATTGGAGAAACTCTGCGAAGGAGACTGTCCGTGCTGGAGAAAGTCCGTGTTGGAGAAACTCGGTATTGGAGAAACTCCGCGCTGGAGAAACACCGCGCTAGAGAAACTGCGCCGGACAAACTCCGGGCTGGAGAAACTCCGTGCTGGAGAAACTCTGCGCTGGAGGAACTCCGCGTTGGAGAAACTGCGTTTTGGAGAAACTCCGTGTTGAAGGAACTCTGTGTTGGAGAAACTCCGCGCTGGAGAAACTCCGCGTTGGAGAAACTCCGCGTTGGAGAAACTTCGTGTTGGAGAAAGTCGGTGTTGGAGAAAGTTCGCGCTGGAGAAAGTGCGCGCTGGAGAACTCCGCCTTTGAGAAACTCCGCGCTGGAGAAAGTCCGTGTTGGAAAAACTACGAGTTGGAGAAACTCCGTGTTGGAGAAATTCCGTGCTGGAGAAACTCCGCGCTGGAGATACTCCGCGCTGGAGAAAGTCCGCGCTGGAGAAACTCCACGCTGGAGAAACTCCGCATTTGAGAAACTCCGCGTTGGAGACACCCCGTGTTGGAGAAACTCCGCCTTTGAGACACTCCGCGCTGGAGAAAGTCCGTGTTGGAGAAAGTCGGCGCTGGAGAAAGTCCAAGCTGGAGAAACTCCGCGCAGGAGACACTCCACGCTGGAGAAACTCCGCGCTGGAGAAACTCAGCGTTTGAGAAACTCCGCGTTGGAGAAACTCTGCGAAGTAGAAAGTCTGTGCTGGAGAAAGTCCGTGTTGGTGTAAACCGGTGTTGGAGAAACTCCGCGCTGGAGAAACACCGCGCTAGAGAAACTGCGCTGGAGAAACTCCGGGCTGGAGAAACTCCGCTCTGGAGAAACTGCGTGTTTTAGAAACTCCGTGTTGAAGGAACTCTGTGTTGGAGAAACTTCGGGCTGGAGAAACTCCGCGTTGGAGAAACTCCAGCGTTGGAGAAACTCCGCATTGGAGAAACTCCGCGCTGGAGAAACTCCGCGTTGGAGAAACTCCGCATTGGAGAAACTCAGCGCTGGAGAAACGCCGCGTTGGAGAAACTCCGAGTTGCAGAAACTTCGTGTTGGAGAAAGTCTGTGTTGGAGAAAGTTCGCGCTGGAGAAAGTGCGCGCTAGAGAAACTCCGCGCTTGAGAAACTCCGCGCTGGAGAAACTCCGCGTTGGAGAAACTCCGCGCTGGAGAAACTTCGCGTAGGAGAAACTCCGCGTTGGACAAAGTCCGCGCTGGAGGTCCGTGTTGGAGAAAGTCCGTGTTGGAGAAACTCCGAGTTGTATTAGCTCCGTGTTGGAGAAATTCCGCGCTTAAGAAAGTCCGCGTTGGAGAAACTCCGCGTTGGAGAAACTCCGCGCTGGAGAAACTCCGTGTTGGAGAAACTCTGTGTTGAAGAAGCTCCGCGTTGGAGAAACTTCGCGATGGAGGAAGTCCGTGTTGGAGAAAGTTCGCGCTGGAGAAAGTTCGCGCTGGAGAAACTCCGCGCTGGAGAAACTCCACGCTGGAGAAACTCCGCCTTTGAGAAACTCCGCGCTGGAGAAAGTCCATGTTGGGAGAAACTCCGAGTTGGAGAAACTCCGTGTTGGAGATACTCCGCGCTGGAGAAAACTTCCTGCTAGAGAAAGTCTGCGCTGGAGAAACTCCGCGTTGGAGAAAGTCCGTGTTAGAGAAAGTCGGCGCTGGAGAAAGTCCAAGCTGGAGAATCTCCGCGCTGGAGAAACTCCACGCTGGAGAAACTCAATGTTGGAGAAAATCCGTGTTGGAGAAACTCCATGCTGGAGAAACGCCGTGTTGGAGAAACTCCGCGCTGGAGATACTCCGCACTGGAGAAACTCCGCGCTGGAGAAAGTCCGTGTTGGAGAAAGTCCGTGTTGGAGAAACTCGGTGTTGGAGAAACTCCGCGCTGGAGAAACACCGCGCGAGAGAAACTGCGCTGGAGAAACTTCGGGCTTGAGAAACTCCTCGCTGGAGAAACTCTGCGCTGGAGGAACTCCGCGCTGGAGAAACTCCGCCTTGGAGAAACTCCGCCTTGGAGAAACTGCGTGTTGGAGAAACTCCGTGTTGAAGGAACTATGTGTTGGAGAAACTCCGCGCTGGAGAAACTCCGCGTTGGAGAAACTCCGCTTTGGACGAAACTTCGTGTTGGAGAAAGTCGGTGTTGGAGAAAGTTCGCGCTGGAGAAAGTGCGCGCTCGAGAAACTCCGCGCTTGAGAAACTCCGCGCTGGAGAAACTCCGCGTTTGAGAAACACCGCGTTGGAGACACTCCACGAAGGAGAAACTCCGCCTTTGAGAAACTCCGCGCTGGAGAAAGTCCGTGTTGGAGAAACTACAAGTTGGAGAAACTTCGTGTTGGAGAAATTTCGTGCTGGAGAAACTCCGCGCTGGAGATACTCCGCGCTGGAGAAACTGCGCGCTGGAGAAACTACGCATTTGAGAAACTCTGCGTTGGAGACAATCCGTGTTGGAGAAACTCCGCCTTTGAGAAACTCCGCGCTGGAGAAAGTCCGTGTTGGAGAAAGTCGGCGCTGGAGAAAGTCCAAGCTGGAGAAACTCCGCGCAGGAGACACTCCACGCTGGAGAAACTCCGCGCTGGAAAAACGCCGCGTTTGAGAAACTCCGCGTTGGAGAAACTCTGCGAAGGAGAAAGTCCGTGCTGGAGAAAGTCCGTGTTGGAGAAACTCGGTGTTGGAGAAAATCCGCGCTGGAGAAACACCGCGCTCGAGAAACTGCGCTGGAGAAACTCCGGGCTGGATAAACTCCGCGCTGGAGAAACTCTGCGCTGGAGGAACTCCGCGCTGGAGAAACTCCGCCTTGGAGAAACTCCGCGTTGGAGAAACTGCGTGTTGGAGAAACTCCGTGTTGAAGGAACTATGTGTTGGAGAAACTCCGCGTTTGAGAAACTCCGTGTTGGAGAAACTCTGCGAAGTAGAAAGTCCGTGCTGGAGAAAGTCCGTGTTGGAGAAACTCGGTGTTGGAGAAACTCCGCGCTGGAGAAGCACCGCGCTAGAGAAACTGCGCTGGAGAAACCCCGCTCTGGAGAAACTCTGCGCTGGAGGAACTCCGCGCTGGAGAAACACCGCCTTGGAGAAACTCTGCATTGGAGAAACTGCGTGTTGGAGAAATTCCGTGTTGAAGGAACTCTGTGTTGGAGAAACTACGCGCTGGAGAAACTCCGCGTTAGAGAAACTCTGCGTTGTAGAAACTCCGCATTGGAGAAACTTCGCATTGGAGAAACTCCGCGCTGGAGAAACTCCGCGTTGGAGACACTCCGCGAAGGAGAAACTCCGCGCTGGAGAGAGTCCGTGTTGGAGAAACTCCGAGTTGGAGAAACTCCGTGTGGGAGAAATTCCGCGCTGGAGAAACTCCGCGCTGGAAATACTCCGCGCTGGAGAAACTCCGCGCTGGAGAAATTTCGCGTTGGAGAAACTCCGCGTTTAAGAAACTCCGCGCTGGAGAAAGTCCGTGTTGGAGAAAGTCCGTGTTGTAGAAACTCCGAGTTGTAGAAACTCCGTGTTGGAGAAATTTCGTGCTGGAGAAAGTCCGCGTTGGAGAAACTCCGCGTTGGAGAAACTCAGCGCTGGAGAAATTCCGCGGTGGAGAAACTCAGCGCTGGAGAAACTCCACGCTAGAGAAACTCCGCGCTGAAGAGACTCCGCGTTGATGAAACTCGGCGCTGGATATACTCCGCGCTGGAGAAACTCCGCGCAGGAGAAACTCCGTGTTTGAGAAACTCCGTACTGGGGAAATTCCGCGATGGAGAAATTCCGCGCTGGAGAAACTCCGCGTTGGAGAAACTCCACGTTGGAGAAAGTCCGCGCTGGAGAAACTCCGCACTGGAGAAACTCCACGATGGAGAAACTCCGCGCTGGAGAAACTCCGCGCTGGAGATACTCCGCGCTGTAGAAGCTCCGCGCTGGAGAAAGTCCGTGTTAGAGAAAGTCGGCGCTGGAGAAAGTCCAAGCTGGAGAATCTCCGCGCCGGAGAAACTCCACGCTGGAGAAACTCAATGTTGGAGAAAATTCGTGGTTGGAGAAACTTTGTGCTGGAGAAACGCCGTGTTGGAGAAACTCCGCGCTGGAGATACTCCGCACTGGAGAAACTCCGCGCTGAAGAAAGTCCGTGTTGGAGAAAGTCGGCGCTGGAGAAAGTCCAAGCTGGAGAAACTCCGCGTAGGAGACACTCCACGCTGGAGAAACTCCGCGTTTGAGAAACTCCGCGTTGGAGAAACTTAGCGAAGGAGAAAGTCCGTGCTGGAGAAAGTCCGTGTTGGAGAAACTCGGTGTTGGAGAAACTCCGCGCTGGAGAAAACACCGCGCTAGAGAAACTGCGCTGGAGAAACTCCGGGCTGGAGAAACTCCGCGTTGGAGAAACTTCGTGTTGGAGAAAGTCGGTGTTGGAGAAAGTTCGCGCTGGAGAAAGTGCGCGCTGGAAAAACTCCGCGCTTGAGAAACTCCGCGCTGGAGAAACTCCGCATTTGAGAAACTCCGCGTTGGAGACACTCGGCGTAGGAGAAAGTCCGCCTTTGAGAAACTCCGCGCTGGAGAAAGTCCGTGTTGGAGAAACTACGAGTTGGAGAAACTCCGTTTTGGAGAAATTCCGTGCTGGAGAAACTCCGTGCTGGAGATACTCCGCGCTGGAGATACTCCGCGCTGGAGAAACTCCGCGCTGGAGAAAGTCCGCGCTAGAGAAACTCCACGTTGGAGACCCTCCGTGTTGGGAGAAACTCCGCCTTTGAGAAACTCCGCGCTGGAGAAAGTCCGTGTTGGAGAAAGTCGGCGCTGGAGAAAGTCCAAGCTGGAGAAACTCCGCGTTGAGAAACTCAGCGTTGGAGAAACTCTGCGAAGTAGAAAGTCTGTGCTGGAGAAAGTCCGTGTTGGAGAAACTCGGTGTTGGAGAAAACTCCGCGCTGGAGAAACCGCGCTAGAGAAACTGCGCTGGAGAAACTCCGCTCTGGAGAAAGTCCGTGTTGGAGAAAGTCGGCGCTGGAGAAAGTCCAAGCTGGAGAAACTCCGCGCAGGAGACACTCCACGCTGGAGAAACTCCGCTCTGGAGAAACTCCGCGTTTGAGAAACTCCGCATTGGAGAAACTCTGCGAAGGAGACTGTCCGTGCTGGAGAAAGTCCGTGTTGGAGAAACTCGGTATTGGAGAAACTCCGCGCTGGAGAAACACCGCGCTAGAGAAACTGCGCCGGACAAACTCCGGCTGAAGAAACTCCGCGCTGGAGAAACTCTGCGCTGGAGGAACTCCGCGTTGGAGAAACTCCGTGTTGAAGGAACTCTGTGTTGGAGAAACTCCGCGCTGGAGAAACTCCGCGTTGGAGAAACTCCGCGTTGGAGAAACTTCGTGTTGGAGAAAGTCGGTGTTGGAGAAAGTTCGCGCTGGAGAAAGTGCGCGCTGGAGAAACTCCGCCTTTGAGAAACTCCGCGCTGGAGAAAGTCCGTGTTGGAAAAACTACGAGTTGGAGAAACTCCGTGTTGGAGAAATTCCGTGCTGGAGAAACTCCGCGCTGGAGATACTCCGCGCTGGAGAAAGTCCGCGCTGGAGAAACTCCACGCTGGAGAAACTCCGCATTTGAGAAACTCCGCGTTGGAGACACCCCGTGTTGGAGAAACTCCGCCTTTGAGAAACTCCGCGCTGGAGAAAGTCCGTGTTGGAGAAAGTCGGCGCTGGAGAAAGTCCAAGCTGGAGAAACTCCGCGCAGGAGACACTCCACGCTGGAGAAACTCCGCGCTGGAGAAACTCAGCGTTTGAGAAACTCCGCGTTGGAGAAACTCTGCGAAGTAGAAAGTCTGTGCTGGAGAAAGTCCGTGTTGGTGTAAACCGGTGTTGGAGAAACTCCGCGCTGGAGAAACACCGCGCTAGAGAAACTGCGCTGGAGAAACTCCGGGCTGGAGAAACTCCGCTCTGGAGAAACTGCGTGTTTTAGAAACTCCGTGTTGAAGGAACTCTGTGTTGGAGAAACTTCGGGCTGGAGAAACTCCGCGTTGGAGAAACTCCAGCGTTGGAGAAACTCCGCATTGGAGAAACTCCGCGCTGGAGAAACTCCGCGTTGGAGAAACTCCGCGTTGGAGAAACTTCGTGTTGGAGAAAGTCGGTGTTGGAGAAAGTTCGCGCTGAGAAAGTGCGCGCTGGAGAAACTCCGCGCTTGAGAAACTATGCGCTGGAGAAACTCCGCATTTGAGAAACTCCGCGTTGGAGACACTCCGCGAAGGAGAAACTACGCGCTGGAGAGAGTCCGTGTTGGAGAAACTCCGAGTCGGAGAAACTCCGTGTTGGAGAATTTCCGCGCAGGAGAAACTCCGCGCTGGAGATACTCCGCGCTGGAGAAACTCCGCGCTGGAGAAACTTCGCTTTGGAGAAACTCCGCGTTTAAGAAACTCCGCGCTGGAGAAAGTGCGCGCTGGAGAAACTCCGCGCTTGAGAAACTCCGCGTTGGAGAAACTCCGCGCTGGAGAAACTTCGCGTAGGAGAAACTCCGCGTTGGACAAACTCCGCGCTGGAGAAAGTCCGTGTTGGAGAAAGTCCGTGTTGGAGAAACTCCGAGTTGTATTAGCTCCGTGTTGGAGAAATTCCGCGCTTAAGAAAGTCCGCGTTGGAGAAACTCCGCGTTGGAGAAACTCCGCGCTGGAGAAACTCCGTGTTGGAGAAACTCTGTGTTGAAGAAGCTCCGCGTTGGAGAAACTTCGCGATGGAGAAAGTCCGTGTTGGAGAAAGTTCGCGCTGGAGAAAGTCCGCGCTGGAGAAACTCCGCGCTGGAGAAACTCCACGCTGGAGAAACTCCGCCTTTGAGAAACTCCGCGCTGGAGAAAGTCCATGTTGGAGAAACTCCGAGTTGGAGAAACTCCGTGTTGGAGATACTCCGCGCTGGAGAAACTTCCTGCTAGAGAAAGTCTGCGCTGGAGAAACTCCGCGTTGGAGAAAGTCCGTGTTAGAGAAAGTCGGCGCCGGAGAAAGTCCAAGCTGGAGAATCTCCGCGCTGGAGAAACTCCACGCTGGAGAAACTCAATGTTGGAGAACATCCGTGTTGGAGAAACTCCCATGCTGGAGAAACGCCGTGTTGGAGAAACTCCGCGTTGGAGATACTCCGCACTGGAGAAACTCCGCGCTGGAGAAAGTCCGTGTTGGAGAAAGTCGGCGCTTGAGAAAGTCCAAGCTGGAGAAACTCCGCGCAGGAGACACTCCACGCTGGAGAAACTCCGCGTTGGAGAAACTCTGCGAAGGAGAAAGTCCGTGTTGGAGAAAGTCCGTGTTGGAGAAACTCGGTGTTGGAGAAACTCCGCGCTGGAGAAACACCGCGCGAGAGAAACTGCGCTGGAGAAACTTCGGGCTTGAGAAACTCCTCGCTGGAGAAACTCTGCGCTGGAGGAACTCCGCGCGCTGGAGAAACTCCCGCTTGGAGAAACTCCGCCTTGGAGAAACTGCGTGTTGGAGAAACTCCGTGTTGAAGGAACTATGTGTTGGAGAAACTCCGCGCTGGAGAAACTCCGCGTTGGAGAAACTCCCGCGTTGGAGAAACTCCCACATTGGAGAAACTCCGCGCTGGAGAAACTCCGCGTTGGAGAAACTCCGCGTTGGAGAAACTTCGTGTTGGAGAAACTTCGTGTTGGAGAAAGTCGGTGTTGGAGAAAGTTCGCGCTGGAGAAAGTGCGCGCTCGAGAAACTCCGCGCTTGAGAAACTCCGCGCTGGAGAAACTCCGCGTTTGAGAAACTCCGCGTTGGAGACACTCCACGAAGGAGAAACTCCGCCTTTGAGAAACTCCGCGCTGGAGAAAGTCCGTGTTGGAGAAACTACGAGTTGGAGAAACTTCGTGTTGGAGAAATTCCGTGCTGGAGAAACTCCGCGCTGGAGATACTCCGCGCTGGAGGAAACTGCGCGCTGGAGAAACTACGCATTTGAGAAACTCCGCGTTGGAGACACTCCGTGTTGGAGAAACTCCGCCTTTGAGAAACTCCGCGCTGGAGAAAGTCCGTGTTGGAGAAAGTCGGCGCTGGAGAAAGTCCAAGCTGGAGAAACTCCGCGCAGGAGACACTCCACGCTGGAGAAACTCCGCGCTGGAAAAACGCCGCGTTTGAGAAACTCCGCGTTGGAGAAACTCTGCGAAGGAGAAAGTCCGTGCTGGAGAACGTCCGTGTTATAGAAACTCGGTGTTGGAGAAAATCCGCGCTGGAGAAACACCGCGCTAGAGAAACTGCGCTGGAGAAAGTCCAAGCTGGAGAATCTCCGCGCAGGAGACACTCCACACTGGAGAAACTCCGCGCTGGAGAAACTCCGCGTTTGAGAAACTCCGCGTTTGAGAAACTCTGCGAAGGAGAAAGTCCGTGCTGGAGAATGTCCGTGTTGGAGAAACTCGGTGTTGGAGAAAATCCGCGCTGGAGAAACACCGCGCTCGAGAAACTGCGCTGGAGAAACTCCGGGCTGGATAAACTCCGCGCTGGAGAAACTCTGCGCTGGAGGAACTCCGCGCTGGAGAAACTCCGCCTTGGAGAAACTCCGCGTTGGAGAAACTGCGTGTTGGAGAAACTCCGTGTTGAAGGAACTATGTGTTGGAGAAACTCCGCGTTTGAGAAACTCCGCGTTGGAGAAACTCTGCGAGGTAGAAAGTCCGTGCTGGAGAAAGTCCGTGATGGAGAAACTCGGTGTTGGAGAAACTCCGCGCTGGAGAAGCACCGCGCTAGAGAAACTGCGCTGGAGAAACTCCGGGCTGGAGAAACCCCGCTCTGGAGAAACTCTGCGCTGGAGGAACTCCGCGCTGGAGAAACACCGCCTTGGAGAAACTCTGCATTGGAGAAACTGCGTGTTGGAGAAATTCCGTGTTGAAGGAACTCTGTGTTGGAGAAACTACGCGCTGGAGAAACTCCGCGTTAGAGAAACTCTGCGTTGGAGAAACTCCGCATTGGAGAAACTCCGCGCTGGAGAAACTCCGCGTTGGAGACACTCCGCGAAGGAGAAACTCCGCGCTGGAGAGAGTCCGTGTTGGAGAAACTCCGAGTTGGAGAAACTCCGTGTGGGAGAAATTCCGCGCTGGAGAAACTCCGCGCTGGAAATACTCCGCGCTGGAGAAACTCCGCGCTGGAGAAATTTCGCGTTGGAGAAACTCCGCGTTTAAGAAACTCCGCGCTGGAGAAAGTCCGTGT
This sequence comes from Amblyomma americanum, assembly GCF_052857255.1. Classification (NCBI taxonomy): domain Eukaryota; kingdom Metazoa; phylum Arthropoda; class Arachnida; order Ixodida; family Ixodidae; genus Amblyomma; species Amblyomma americanum. Next base: position 540,040,209 of record NC_135497.1, on the reverse strand, counting down.
TGGAGAAAGTCCGTGTTGTAGAAACTCCGAGTTGTAGAAACTCCGTGTTGGAGAAATTCCGTGCTGGAGAAAGTCCGCGTTGGAGAAACTCCGCGTTGGAGAACTGAGCGCTGGAGAAATTCCGCGGTGGAGAAACTCAGCGCTGGAGAAACTCCACGCTAGAGAAAACTCCGCGCTGAAGAGACTCCGCGTTGATGAAACTCCGCGCCGGATATACTCCGCGCTGGAGAAACTCCGCGCAGGAGAAACTCCGTGTTTGAGAAACTCCGTACTGGGGAAATTACGCGATGGAGAAAATCCGCGCTGGAGAAACTCCGCGTTGGAGAAACTCCACGTTGGAGAAAGTCCGCGCTGGAGAAACTCCGCACTGGAGAAACTCCACGATGGAGAAACTCCGCGCTGGAGAAACTCCGCGCTGGAGATACTCCGCGCTGTAGAAACTCCGCGCTGGAGAAAGTCCGTGTTAGAGAAAGTCGGCGCTGGAGAAAGTCCAAGCTGGAGAATCTCCGCGCTGGAGAAACTCCACGCTGGAGAAACTCAATGTTGGAGAAAATTCGTGTTGGAGAAACTTTGTGCTGGAGAAACGCCGTGTTGGAGAAACTCCGCGCTGGAGATACTCCGCACTGGAGAAACTCCGCGCTGAAGAAAGTCCGTGTTGGAGAAAATCGGCGCTGGAGAAAGTCCAAGCTGGAGAAACTCCGCGTAGGAGACACTCCACGCTGGAGAAACTCCGCGTTTGAGAAACTCCGCGTTGGAGAAACTTTGCGAAGGAGAAAGTCCGTGCTGGAGAAAGTCCGTGTTGGAGAAACTCGGTGTTGGAGAAACTCCGCGCTGGAGAAACACCGCGCTAGAGAAACTGCGCTGGAGAAACTCCGGGCTGGAGAAACTCCGCGTTGGAGAAACTTCGTGTTGGAGAAAGTCGGTGTTGGAGAAAGTTCGCGCTGGAGAAAGTGCGCGCTGGAAAAACTCCGCGCTTGAGAAACTCCGCGCTGGAGAAACTCCGCATTTGAGAAACTCCGCGTTGGAGACACTCGGCGTAGGAGAAAGTCCGCCTTTGAGAAACTCCGCGCTGGAGAAAGTCCGTGTTGGAGAAACTACGAGTTGGAGAAACTCCGTTTTGGAGAAATTCCGTGCTGGAGAAACTCCGTGCTGGAGATACTCCGCGCTGGAGATACTCCGCGCTGGAGAAACTCCGCGCTGGAGAAAGTCCGCGCTAGAGAAACTCCACGTTGGAGACCCTCCGTGTTGGAGAAACTCCGCCTTTGAAAAACTCCGCGCTGGAGAAAGTCCGTGTTGGAGAAAGTCGGCGCTGGAGAAAGTCCAAGCTGGAGAAACTCCGCGTTTGAGAAACTCAGCGTTGGAGAAACTCTGCGAAGTAGAAAGTCTGTGCTGGAGAAAGTCCGTGTTGGAGAAACTCGGTGTTGGAGAAACTCCGCGCTGGAGAAACCGCGCTAGAGAAACTGCGCTGGAGAAACTCCGCTCTGGAGAAAGTCCGTGTTGGAGAAAGTCAGCGCTGGAGAAAGTCCAAGCTGGAGAAACTCCGCGCAGGAGACACTCCACGCTGGAGAAACTCCGCTCTGGAGAAACTCCGCGTTTGAGAAACTCCGCATTAGAGAAACTCTGCGAAGGGAGACTGTCCGTGCTGGAGAAAGTCCGTGTTGGAGAAACTCGGTATTGGAGAAACTCCGCGCTGGAGAAACACCGCGCTAGAGAAACTGCGCCGGACAAACTCCGGGCTGGAGAAACTCCGCGCTGGAGAAACTCTGCGCTGGAGGAACTCCGCGTTGGAGAAACTGCGTTTTGGAGAAACTCCGTGTTGAAGGAACTCTGTGTTGGAGAAACTCCGCGCTGGAGAAACTCCGCGTTGGAGAAACTCCGCGTTGGAGAAACTTCGTGTTGGAGAAAGTCGGTGTTGGAGAAAGTTCGCGCTGGAGAAAGTGCGCGCTGGAGAAACTCCGCCTTTGAGAAACTCCGCGCTGGAGAAAGTCCGTGTTGGAAAAACTACGAGTTGGAGAAACTCCGTGTTGGAGAAATTCCGTGCTGGAGAAACTCCGCGATGGAGAAAGTCCGTGTTGGAGAAAGTCGGCGCTGGAGAAAGTCCAAGCTGGAGAAACTCCGTGCAGGAGACACTCCACGCTGGAGAAACTCCGCGCTGGAGAAACTCAGCGTTTGAGAAACTCCGCTTTGGAGAAACTCTGCGAAGCAGAAAGTCCGTGCTGGAGAAAGTCCGTGTTGGAGAAACTCCGTGTTGGAGAAACTCCGCGCTGGAGAAACACCGCGCTAGAGAAACTGCGCTGGAGAAACTCCGGGCTGGAGAAACTCCGCTCTGGAGAAAGTCCGTGTTGGAGAAAGTCGGCGCTGGAGAAAGTCCAAGCTGGAGAAACTCCGCGCAGGAGACAGTCAACGCTGGAGAATCTCCGCGTTGGAGAAACTCCGCGTTTGAGAAACTCCGCGTTGGAGAAACTCTGCGAAGGAGAAAGTCCGTGCTGGAGAAACTGCGCTGGACAAACTCCGGGCTGGAGAAACTCCGCGCTGGAGAAACTCTGCGCTGGAGGTACTCCGCGCTAGAGAAACTACGCCTTGGAGAAACTCCGCGTTGGAGAAACTGCGTGTTGGAGAAACTGCGTGTTGAAGGAACTCTGTGTTGGAGAAACTCCGCGCTGGAGAAACTCCGCGTTGGAGAAACTCCGCGTTGGAGAAACTCCGCATTGGAGAAACTCCGCGCTGGAGAAACTCCGCGTTGGAGAAACTCCGCGTTGGAGAAACTTCGTTTGGAGAAAGTCGGTGTTGGAGAAAGTTCGCGCTGGAGAAAGTGCGCGCTGGAAAAACTACGCGCTTGAGAATCTCCGCGCTGCAGAAACTCCGCATTTGAGAAACTCCGCGTTGGAGACACTCCGCGTAGGAGAAACTCCGCCTTTGAGAAACTCCGCGCTGGAGAAAGTCCGTGTTGGAGAAACTACGACTTGGAGAAACTCCGTGTTGGAGAAATTCCGTGCTGGAGAAACTCCGCGCTGGAGATACTCCGCGCTGGAGAAACTCCGCGCTGGAGAAAGTCCGCGCTGGAGAAACTCCACGCTGGAGAAACTCCGCATTTGAGAAACTCCGCATGGAGACACTCCGTGTTGGAGAAACTCCGCCTTTGAGAAACTCCGCGCTGGAGAAAGTCCGTGTTGGAGAAAGTCGGCGCTGGAGAAAGTCCGAGCTGGAGAAACTCAGCGCAGGAGACACTCCACGCTCGAGAAACTCCGCGCTGGATAAACTCCGCGTTTGAGAAACTCCGCGTTGGAGAAACTCTGCGAAGTAGAAAGTCCGTGCTGGAGAAAGTCCGTGTTGGAGAAACTCGGTGTTGGAGAAACTCCGCGCTGGAGATGCACCGCGCTAGAGAAACTCCGCTCTGGAGAAACTCTGCGCTGGAGGAACTCCGCGCTGGAGAAACACCGCCTTGGAGAAACTCTGCGTTGGAGAAACTGCGTGTTGGAGAAACTCCGTGTTGAAGGAACTCTGTGTTGGAGAAACTCCGCGCTGGAGAAACTCCGCGTTAGAGAAACTCTGCGTTGGAGAAACTCCGCATTGGTGAAACTCCGCGTTGGAGACACTCCGCGAAGGAGAAACTCCGCGCTGGAGAGAGTCCGTGTTGGAGAAACTCAGAGTTGGAGAAACTCCGTGTGGGAGAAATTCCGCGCTGGAGAAACTCCGCGCTCGAGATACTCCGCGCTGGAGAAACTCCGCGCTGGAGAAATTTCGCGTTGGAGAAACTCCGCGTTTAAGAAACTCCGCGCTGGAGAAATTCCGTGTTGGAGAAAGTCCGTGTTGTAGAAACTCCGACTTGTAGAAACTCCGTGTTGGAGAAATTTTGTGCTTGAGAAAGTCCGCGTTGGAGAAACTCCGCGCTGGAGAAACTCAGCGCTGGAGAAACTCCACGCTAGAAAAACTCCGCGCTGAAGAGACTCCGCGTTGATGAAACTCCGCGCTGGATATACTCCGCGCTGGAGAAACTCCGCGCAGGAGAAACTCCGTGTTTGAGAAACTCCGTACTGGGGATATTCCGCGATGGAGAAAATCCGCGCTGGCGAAACTCCGCGTTGGAGAAACTCCGCGTTGGAGAAAGTCCGCGCTGGAGAAACTCCGCACAGGAGAAACTCCACGATGGAGAAACTCCGCGCTGGAGAAACTCCGCTCTGGAGATACTCCGCACTGGAGAAACTCTGCGCTGGAGAAAGTCCGTGTTGGAGAAAGTCGGCGCTGGAGAAAGTCCAAGCTTGAGAAACTCCGCGCAGGAGACACTCCACGCTGGAGAAACTCCGCGTTTGAGAAACTCCGCGTTGGAGAAACTTTGCGAAGGAGAAAGTCCGTGCTGGAGAAAGTCTGTGCTGGAGAAACTCGGTGTTGGGGAAACTCCGCGCTGGAGAAACACCACGCTAGAGAAACTGCGCTGGAGAAACTCCGGGCTGAAGAAACTCCGCGTTGGAGAAACTTCGTGTTGGAGAAAGTCGGTGTTGGAGAAAGTTCGCGCTGGAGAAAGTGCGCGCTGGAAAAACTCCGCGCTTGAGAAACTCCGCGCTGGAGAAACTCCGCATTTGAGAAACTCCGCGTTGGAGATACTCGGCGTAGGAGAAAGTCCGCCTTTGAGAAACTCCGCGCTGGAGAAAGTCCGTGTTGGAGAAACTACGAGTTGGAGAAACTCCGTTTTGGAGAAATTTTGTGCTGGAGAAAATCCGTGCTGGAGATACTCCGCGCTGGAGATACTCCGCGCTGGAGAAACTCCGCGCTGGAGAAAGTCCGCGCTAGAGAAACTCCACGTTGGAGACACTCCGTGTTGGAGAAACTCCGCCTTTGAGAAACTCCGCGCTGGAGAAAGTCCGTGTTGGAGAAAGTCGGCGCTGGAGAAAGTCCAAGCTGGAGAAACTCCGCGTTGGAGAAACTCCGCATTGGAGAAACTCCGCGCTGGAGAAACTCCGCGTTGGAGAAACTCCGCGTTGGAGAAACTTCGTGTTGGAGAAAGTCGGTGTTGGAGAAAGTTCGCGCTGGAGAAAGTGCGCGCTGGAGAAACTCCGCGCTTGAGAAACTCCGCGCTGGAGATACTCTGCATTTGAGAAACTCCGCGTTGGAGACACTCCGCGTAGGAGAAGCTCCGCCTTTGAGAAACTCCGCGCTGGAGAAAGTCCGTGTTGGAGAAACTACGAGTTGGAGAAACTCCGTGTTGGAGAAATTCTGTGCTGGAGAAACTCCGCGCTGGAGATACTCCGCGCTGGAGAAACTCCGCGCTGGAGAAAGACCGCGCTGGAGAAACTCCACGCTGGAGAAACTCCGCATTTGAGAAACTCCGCGTTGGAGACACTCCGTGTTGGAGAAACTCCGCCTTTGAGAAACTCCGCGCTGGAGAAAGTCCGTGTTGGAGAAAGTCGGCGCTGGAGAAAGTCCAAGCTGGAGAAACTCCGCGCAGGAGACACTCCACGCTGGAGAAACTCCGCGCTGGAGAAACTCAGCGTTTGAGAAACTCCGCGTTGGAGAAACTCTGCGAAGTAGAAAGTCCGTGCTGGAGAAAGTCTGTGTTGGAGTAACTCGGTGTTGGAGAAACTCCGCGCTGGAGAAACACCGCGCTAGAGAAACTGCGCTGGAGAAACTCCTGGCTGGAGAAACTCCGCTCTGGAGAAACACCGCCTTGTAGAAACTCCGCGTTGGAGAAACTGCGTGTTGGAGAAACTCCGTGTTGAAGGAACTCTGTGTTGGAGAAACTTCGCGTTGGAGAAACTCCGCATTGGAGAAACTCCACGCTGAAGAAACTCGGCGTTGGAGAAACTCCGCGTTGGAGAAACTTCGTGTTGGAGAAAGTCGGTGTTGGAGAAAGTTCGCGCTGGAGAAAGTGCGCGCTGGAGAAACTCCGCGCTTGAGAAACTATGCGCTGGAGAAACTCCGCATTTGAGAATTCCGCGTTGGAGAACACTCCGCGAAGGAGAAACTCCGCGCTGGAGAGAGTCCGTGTTGGAGAAACTCCGAGTTGGAGAAACTCCGCGTTGGAGAAACTCCGCGTTGGAGAAACTCCGCGCTGGAGAAATTCCGCGCTGCAGAAACTCAGCGCTGGAGAAACTCCACGCTAGAGAAACTCCGCGCTGAAGAGACTCCGCGTTGATGAAACTCCGCGCTGGAGATACTCCGCGCTGGAGAAACTCCGCGCAGGAGAAACTCGCGTTTGAGAAACTCCGTACTGGGGAAATTCCGCGATGGAGAAACACCGCGCTGGAGAAACTCCGCGTTGGAGAAACTCCGCGTTAGAGAAACTCCGGATTGGAGAAACTCCGCGCTGGAGAAACTCCGCGTTGGAGAAACTTTGCGAAGGAGAAAGTCCGTGCTGGAGAAAGTTCGCGCTGGAGAAAGTGCGCGCTGGAAAAACTCCGCGCTTGAGAAACTCCGCGCTGGAGAAACTCCGCATTTGAGAAACTCCGCGTTGGAGACACTCGGATTAGGAGAAAGGCCGCCTTTGAGAAACTCCGCGCTGGAGAAAGTCCGTGTTGGAGAAACTACGAGTTGGAGAAACTCCGTTTTGGAGAAATTTCGTGTTGGAGAAACTCCGTGCTGGAGATACTCCGCGCTGGAGATACTCCGCGCTGGAGAAACTCCGCGCTGGAGAAAGTCCGCGCTAGAGAAACTCCACGTTGGAGACACTTCCGTGTTGGAGAAACTCCGCCTTTGAGAAACTCCGCGCTGGAGAAAGTCCGTGTTGGAGAAAGTCGGCGCTGGAGAAAGTCCAAGCTGGAGAAACTCCGCGCAGGAGACACTCCACGCTGGAGAAACTCCGCGCTGGAAAAACTCCGCGTTTGAGAAACTCCGCGTTGGAGAATACTCTGCGAAGTAGAAAGTCCGTGCTGAGAATGTCCGTGTTGGAGAAACTCGGTGTTGGAGAAACTCCGCGCTGGAGAAACACCGCGCTAGAGAAACTGCGCTGGAGAAACTCCCGGGCTGGAGAAAGTCCGTGTTGGAGAAAGTCGGCGCTGGAGAAAGTCCAAGCTGGAGAAACTCCGCGCAGGGAGACACTCAACGCTGGAGAAACTCCGCTCTGGAGAAACTCCGCGTTTGAGAAACTCCGCATTGGAGAAACTCTGCGAAGGAGACTGTCCGTGCTGGAGAAACTCCGTGTTGGAGAAACTCGGTATTGGAGAAACTCCGCGCTGGAGAAACACCGCGCTAGAGAAACTGCGCTGGATAAACTCCGGGCTGGAGAATCTCCGCGCTGGAGAAACTCTGCGCTGGAGGAACTCCGCGCTGGCGAAACTCCGCCTTGGAGAAACTCCGCGTTGGAGAAACTGCGTTTTGGAGAAACTCCGTGTTGAAGGAACTCTGTGTTGGAGAAACTCCGCGCTGAGAAAACTCGCGTTGGAGAAACTCCGCGTTGGAGAAACTCCGCATTGGAGAAACTCCGCGCTGGAGAAACTCCGCGTTGGAGAAACTCGGCGTTGGAGAAACTTCGTGTTGGAGAAAGTCGGTGTTGGAGAAAGTTCGCGCTTGAGAAAGTGCGCCGCTGGAGAAACTCCGCGCTTGAGAAACTCCGCGCTGGAGATACTCTGCATTTGAGAAACTCCGCGTTGGAGACACTCCGCGTAGGAGAAACTCCGCCTTTGAGAAACACCGCGCTGGAGAAAGTCCGTGTTGGAGAAACTACGAGTTGGAGAAACTCCGTGTTGGAGAAATTCCGTGCTGGAGAAACTCCGCGCTGGAGATACTCCGCGCTGGGAGAAAGTCCGCGCTGGAGAAACTCCACGCTGGAGAAACTCCGCATTTGAGAAAACTCCGCGTTGGAGACACTCCGTGTTGGAGAAACTCCGCCTTTGAGAAACTCCGCGCTGGAGAAAGTCCGTGTTGGAGAAAGTCGGCGCTGGAGAAAGTCCAAGCTGGAGAAACTCCGCGCAGGAGACACTCCACGCTGGAGAAACTCCGCGCTGGAGAAACTCAGCGTTTGAGAAACTCCGCGTTGGAGAAACTCTGCGAAGTAGAAAGTCCGTGCTGGAGAAAGTCCGTGTTGGAGTAACTCGGTGTTGGAGAAAATCCGCTCTGGAGAAACTCTGCGCTGGAGGAACTCCGCGCTGCAGAAACACCGCCTTGTAGAAACTCCGCGTTGGAGAAACTGCGTGTTGGAGAAACTCCGTGTTGAAGGAAACTCTGTGTTGGAGAAACTTCGCGCTGGAGAAACTCCGCGTTTTAGAAACTCCAGCTTTGGAGAAACTGAGCTTTGGAGAAACTCCGCGTTGGGGAAACTCCGCGTTGGAGAAACTTCGTGTTGGAGAAAGTCGGTGTTGGAGAAAGTTCGCGCTGGAGAAAGTGCGCGCTGGAGAAACTCCGCGCTTGAGAAACTATGCGCTGGAGAAACTCCGCATTTGAGAAACTCCGCATTGGAGAAACTCCGCGCTGGAGAAACTCCGTGTTGGAGAAACTCCGTGCTGGAGAAACGCCGTGTTGGAGAAACTCCGCGCTGGAGAAAGTCCAAGCTGGAGAAACTCCGCGCTGGAGAAACTCCACGCTGGAGAAACTCAATGTTGGAGAAAGTCCAAGCTGGAGAAACTCCGCGCTGGAGAAACTCCACGCTGGAGAAACTCAATGTTGGAGAAAATCCGTGTTGGAGAAACTCCGTGCTGGAGAAACGCCGTGTTGGAGAAACTCTGCGCTGGAGATACTCCGCACTGGAGAAACTCCGCGCTGGAGAAATTCCGTGTTGGAGAAAGTCGCCGCTGGAGAAAGTCGGCGCTGGAGAAACTCCGCGCAGGAGACACTCCACGCTGGAGAAACTCCGCGCTGGAGAAACTCCGCGTTTGAGAAACTCCGCGTTGGAGAAACTCCGCATTGGAGAAACTCCGCGCTGGAGAAACGCCGCGTTGGAGAAACTCCGAGTTGCAGAAAATTCGTGTTGGAGAAAGTGTGTTGGAGAAAGTTCGCGCTGGAGAAAGTGCGCGCTGGAGAAACTCCGCGCTTGAGAAACTCCGCGCTGGAGAAACTCCGCGTTGGAGAAACTCCGCGCTGGAGAAACTTCGCGTAGGAGAAACTCCGCGTTGGACAAACTCCGCGCTGGAGAAAGTCCGTGTTGGAGGAAAGTCCGTGTTGGAGAAACTCCGAGTTGTATTAACTCCGTGTTGGAGAAATTCCGCGCTTAAGAAAGTCTGCGTTGGAGAAACTCCGCGTTGGAGAAACTCCGCGCTGGAGAAACTCCGTGTTGGAGAAACTCTGTGTTGAAGAAGCTCCGCGTTGGAGAAACTTCGCGATGGAGAAAGTCCGTGTTGGAGAAAGTTCGCGCTGGAGAAAAGTCCGCGCTGGAGAAACTCCGCGCTGGAGAAACTCCACGCTGGAGAAACTCCGCCTTGAGAAACTCCGCGCTGGAGAAAGTCCATGTTGGAGAAACTCCGAGTTGGAGAAACTCCGTGTTGGAGATACTCCGCGCTGGAGAAACTTCCTGCTAGAGAAAGTCTGCGCTGGAGAAACTCCGCGTTAGAGAAAGTCCGTGTTAGAGAAAGTCGTCGCTGGAGAAAGTCCAAGCTGGAGAATCTGCGCGCTGGAGAAACTCCACGCTGGAGAAAATCAATGTTGGAGAAAATTCGTTGTTGGAGAAACTCCATGCTGGAGAAACGCCGTGTTGGAGAAACTCCGCGCTGGAGATACTCCGCACTGGCGAAACTCGCGCTGGAGAAAGTCCGTGTTGGAGAAAGTCGGCGCTTGAGAAAGTCCAAGCTGGAGAAACTCCGCGCAGGAGACACTCCACGCTGGAGAAACTCCGCGTTGGAGAAACTCTGCGAAGGGAGAAAGTCCGTGTTGGAGAAAGTCCGTGTTGGAGAAACGGTGTTGGAGAAACTCCGCGCTGGAGAAACACCGCGCTAGAGAAACTGCGCTGGAGAACTTCGGGCTTGAGAAACTCCTCGCTGGAGGAAACTCTGCGCTGGAGGAACTCCGCGCTGGAGAAACTCCGCTTGGAGAAACTCCGCGTTGGAGAAACTGCGTGTTGGAGAAACTCCGTGTTGAAGGAACTATGTGTTGGAGAAACTCCGCGTTGGAGAAACTCCCGCGTTGGAGAAACTCCACATTGGAGAAACTCCGCGCTGGAGAAACTCCGCGTTGGAGAAACTCCGCGTTGGAGAAACATCGTGTTGGAGAAAGTCGGTGTTGGAGAAAGTTCGTGCTGGAGAAAGTGCGCCCTCGGGAAACTCCGCGCTTGAGAAACTCCGCGCTGGAGAAACTCCGCGTTTGAGAAACTCCGCGTTGGAGACACTCCACGAAGGAGAAAATCCGCCTTTGAGAAACTCCGCGCTGGAGAAAGTCCGTGTTGGAGAAACTACGAGTTGGAGAAACTTCGTGTTGGAGAAATTCCCGTGCTGGAGAAACTCCGCGCTGGAGATACTCCGCGCTGGACAAAACTGCGCGCTGGACAAACTACGCATTTGAGAAACTCCGCGTTGGAGACACTCCGTGTTGGAGAAACTCCGCCTTTGAGAAACTCCGCGCTGGAGAAAGTCCGTGTTGGAGAAAGTCGGCGCTGAGAAAGTCCAAGCTGGAGAAACTCCGCGCAGGAGACACTCCACGCTGGAGAAACTCCGCGCTGGAAAACTCCGCGTTTGAGAAACTCCGCGTTGGAGAAACTCTGCGAAGGAGAAAGTCCGTGCAGGAGAAAGTCCGTGTTGGAGAAACTCGGTGTTGGAGAAAATCCGCGCTGGAGAAACACCGCGCTAGAGAAACTGCGCTGGAGAAAGTCCAAGCTGGAGAATCTCCGCGCAGGAGACACTCCACACTGGAGAAACTCCGCGCTGGAGAAACTCCGCGTTTGAGAAACTCCGCGTTGGAGAAACTCTGCGAAGGAGAAAGTCCGTGCTGGAGAAAGTCCGTGTTGGAGAAACTCGGTATTGGAGAAACTCCGCGCTGGAGAAACACCGCGCTTGAGAAACAGCGCTGGACAAACTCCGGGCTGGAGAAACTCCGCGCTGGAGAAACTCTGCGCTGGAGGTACACCGCGCTGGAGAAACTACGCCTTGGAGAAACTCCGCGTTGGAGAAACTGCGTGTTGGGGAGAAACTGCGTGTTGAAGGAACTCTGTGTTGGAGAAACTCCGCGCTGGAGAAACTCCGCGTTGGAGAAACTCCGCGTTGGAGAAACTCCACGTTTGAGAAACTCCGCGTTGGAGAAACTCTGCGAAGGAGAAAGTCCGTGCTGGAGAAAGTCTGTGTTGGAGAAACTCGGTGTTGGAGAAACTCCGCGCTGGAGAAACACCGCGCTTGAGAAACTGCGCTTGAGAGACTCCGGGGCTGGAGAAACTCCGCGTTGGAGACACTCCGCGTAGGAGAAAGTCCGCGCTGGAGAAACTCCGCACTGGAGAATCTCCACGATGGAGAAACTCCGCGCTGGAGAAACTCCGCGCTGGAGATACTCCGCGCTGTAGAAACTCCGCGCTGGAGAAAGTCCGTGTTAGAGAAAGTCGGCGCTGGAGAAGTCCAAGCTGGAGAATCTCCGCGCTGGAAAAACTCCACGCTGGAGAAACTCAATGTTGGAGAAAATCTGTGTTGGAGAAACTTCGTGCTGGAGAAACGCCGTGTTGGAGAAAACTCCGCGCTGGAGATATTCCGCACTGGAGAAACTCCGCGCTGAAGAAAGTCCGTATTGGAGAAAGTCGGCGCTGGAGAAAGTCCAAGCTGGAGTAACTCCGCGCAGGAGACACTCCACGCTGGACAAACTCCGCGTTGAGAAACTCCGCGTTGGAGAAACTTTGCGAAGGAGAAAGTCCGTGCTGGAGAAAGCCCGTGTTGGAGAAAACTCGGTGTTGGAGAAACTCCGCGCTGGAGAAACACCGCGCTAGAGAAACTGCGCTGGAGAAACTCCGGGCTGGAGGAAACTCCGCGTTGGAGAAACTTCGTGTTGAAAAAGTCGGTGTTGGAGAAAGTTCGCGCTGGAGAAAGTGCGCGCTGGAAAAACTCCGCGCTTGAGAAACTCCGCGCTGGAGAAACTCCGCATTTGAGAAACTCCGCGTTGGAGAAAGTCCGTGTTGGAGAAACTACGAGTTGGAGAAACTTCGTGTTGGAGAAATTCCGTGCTGGAGAAACTCCGCGCTGGAGATACTCCGCGCTGGACAAACTGCGCGCTGGACAAACTACGCATTTGAGAAACTCCGCGTTGGAGACACTCCGTGTTGGAGAAACTCCGCCTTTGAGAAACTCCGCGCTGGAGAAAGTCCGTGTTGGAGAAAGTCGGCGCTGGAGAAAGTCCAAGCTGGAGAAACTCCGCGCAGGAGACACTCCACGCTGGAGAACTCCGCGCTGGAAAAACTCCGCGTTTGAGAAACTCCGCGTTGGAGAAACTCTGCGAAGGAGAAAGTCCGTGCAGGGAGAAAGTCCGTGTTGGAGAAAACTCGGTGTTGGAGAAAATCCGCGCTGGAGAAACACCGCGCTAGAGAAACTGCGCTGGAGAAAGTCCAAGCTGGAGAATCTCCGCGCAGGAGACACTCCACACTGGAGAAACTCCGCGTTTGAGAAACTCCGCGTTGGAGAAACTCTGCGAAGGAGAAAGTCCGTGCTGGAGAAAGTCCGTGTTGGAGAAACTCGGTATTGGAGAAACTCCGCGCTGGAGAAACACCGCGCTTGAGAAACAGCGCTGGACAAACTCCGGGCTGGAGAAACTCCGCGCTGGAGAAACTCTGCGCTGGAGGTACTCCGCGCTGGAGAAACTACGCCTTGGAGAAACTCCGCGTTGGAGAAACTGCGTGTTGGAGAAACTGCGTGTTGAAGGAACTCTGTGTTGGAGAAACTCCGCGCTGGAGAAACTCCGCGTTGGAGAAACTCCGCGTTGGAGAAACTCCACGTTTGAGAAACTCCGCGTTGGAGAAACTCTGCGAAGGAGAAAGTCCGTGCTGGAGAAAGTCTGTGTTGGAGAACTCGGTGTTGGAACTCCGCGCTGGAGAAACACCGCGCTTGAGAAACTGCGCTTGAGAGACTCCGGCTGGAGAAACTCCGCGTTGGAGACACTCCGCGTAGGAGAAAGTCCGCGCTGGAGAAACTCCGCACTGGAGAATCTCCACGATGGAGAAACTCCGCGCTGGAGAAACTCCGCGCTGGAGATACTCCGCGCTGTAGAAACTCCGCGCTGGAGAAAGTCCGTGTTAGAGAAAGTCGGCGCTGGAGAAAGTCCAAGCTGGAGAATCTCCGCGCTGGAAAAACTCCACGCTGGAGAAACTCAATGTTGGAGAAAATCTGTGTTGGAGAAACTTCGTGCTGGAGAAACGCCGTGTTGGAGAAACTCCGCGCTGGAGATATTCCGCACTGGAGAAACTCCGCGCTGAAGAAAGTCCGTATTGGAGAAAGTCGGCGCTGGAGAAAGTCCAAGCTGGAGTAACTCCGCGCAGGAGACACTCCACGCTGGACAAACTCCGCGTTTGAGAAACTCCGCGTTGGAGAAACTTTGCGAAGGAGAAAGTCCGTGCTGGAGAAAGCCCGTGTTGGAGAAACTCGGTGTTGGAGAAACTCCGCGCTGGAGAAACACCGCGCTAGAGAAACTGCGCTGGAGAAACTCCGGGCTGGAGAAACTCCGCGTTGGAGAAACTTCGTGTTGGAAAAAGTCGGTGTTGGAGAAAGTTCGCGCTGGAGAAAGTGCGCGCTGGAAAAACTCCGCGCTTGAGAAACTCCGCGCTGGAGAAACTCCGCATTTGAGAAACTCCGCGTTGGAGACACTCGGCGTAGGAGAAAGTCCGCCTTTGAGAAACTCCGCGCTGGAGAAAGTCCGTGTTGGAGAAACTACGAGTTGGACAAACTCCGTTTTGGAGAAATTCCGTGCTGGAGAAACTCCGTGCTGGAGATACTCCGGGCTGAGAGATACTCCGCGCTGGAGAAACTCCGCGCTGGAGAAAGTCCGCGCTAGAGAAACTCCACGTTGGAGACCCTCCGTGTTGGAGAACCTCCGCCTTTGAGAAACTCCGCGCTGGAGAAAGTCCGTGTTGGAGAAACTCGGTATTGAGAAACTCCGCGCTGGAGAAACACCGCGCTAGAGAAACTGCGCTGGACAAACTCCGGGCTGGAGAAACTCCGCGCTGGAGAAACTCTGCGCTGGAGGAACTCCGCGCTGGCGAAACTCCGCCTTGGAGAAACTCCGCGTTGGAGAAACTGCGTTTGGAGAAACTCCGTGTTGAAGGAACTCTGTGTTGGAGAAACTCCGCGCTGGAGAAACTCCGCGTTGGAGAAACTCCGCGTCGGAGAAAGTCCGTGTTGGAGAAACTCGGTATTGGAGAAACTCCGCGCTGGAGAAACACCGCGCTAGAGAAACTGCGCTGGACAAACTCCGGGCTGGAGAAACTCCGCGCTGGAGAAACTCTGCGCTGGAGGAACTCCGCGCTGGCGAAACTCCGCCTTGGAGAAAACTCCGCGTTGGAGAAACTGCGTTTTGGAGAAACTCCGTGTTGAAGGAACTCTGTGTTGGAGAAACTCCGCGCTGGAGAAACTCCGCGTTGGAGAAACTCCGCGTCGGAGAAACTTCGTGTTGGAGAGAGTCGGTGTTGGAGAAAGTTCGCGCTGGAGAAAGTGCGCGCTTGAGAAACTCCGCCTTTGAGAAACTCCGCGCTGGAGAAAGTCCGTGTTGGAAAAAACTACGATTTGGAGAAACTCCGTGTTGGAGAAATTCCGTGCTGGAGAAACTCCACGCTGGAGATACTCCGCGCTGGAGAAAGTCCGCGCTGGAGAAACTCCACGCTGGAGAAACTCCGCATTTGAGAAACTCCGCGTTGGAGACACTCCGTGTTGGAGAAACTCCGCCTTTGAGAAACTCCGCGCTGGAGAAAGTCCGTGTTGGAGAAAGTCGGCGCTGGAGAAAGTCCAAGCTGGAGAAACTCCGCGCAGGAGACACTCCACGCTGGAGAAACTCCGCGTTGGAGAAACTCTGCGAAGTAGAAAGTCTGTGCTGGAGAAAGTCCGTGTTGGTGTAAACCGGTGTTGGAGAAACTCCGCGCTGGAGAAACACCGCGCTAGAGAAACTGCGCTGGAGAAACTCCGGGCTGGAGAAACTCCGCTCTGGAGAAACTCTGCGCTGGAGGAACTCCGCGCTGGAGAAACACCGCCTTGGAGAAACTCCGCGTTGGAGAAACTGCGTGTTTTAGAAACTCCGTGTTGAAGGAACTCTGTGTTGGAGAAACTTCGGGCTGGAGAAACTCCGCGTTGGAGAAACTCCAGCGTTGGAGAAACTCCGCATTGGAGAAACGCCGCGCTGGAGAAACTCCGCGTTGGAGAAACTCCGCGTTGGAGAAACTTCGTGTTGGAGAAAGTCGGTGTTGGAGAAAGTTCGCGCTGGAGAAAGTGCGCGCTGGAGAAACTCCGCTCTTGAGAAACTATGCGCTGGAGAAACTCCGCGCTGGAGAGAGTCCGTGTTGGAGAAACTCCGAGTTGGAGAAACTCCGTGTGGGAGAATTTCCGCGCTGGAGAAACTCCGCGCTGGAGATACTCCGCGCTGGAGAAACTCCGCGCTGGAGAAACTTCGCTTTGTAGAAACTCCGCGTTTAAGAAACTCCGCGCAGGAGAAAGTCTGTGTTGGAGAAAGTCCGTGTTGTAGAAACTCCGAGTTGTAGAAACTCCGTGTTGGAGAAATTCCGTGCTGGAGAAAGTCCGCATTGGAGAAACTCCGCGTTGGAGAAACTCCGCGTTGGAGAAACTCCGCGCTGGAGAAATTCCGCGCTGGAGAAACTCCACGCTAGAGAAACTCCGCGCTGAAGAGACTCCGCGTTGATGAAACTCCGCGCTGGAGATACTCCGCGCTGGAGAAACTCCGCGCCGGAGAAACTCCGCGTTTGAGAAACTCCGTACTGGAGAAATTCCGCGATGGAGAAACTCCGCGCTGGAGAAAGTCCGTGTTGGAGAAACTATGAGTTGGAGAAACTCCGTGTTGGAGAAATTCTGTGCTGGAGAAACTCCGCGCTGGAGATATTCCGCGCTGGAGAAACTCCGCGCTGGATTAAGTCCACGCTGGAGAAACTCCACGCTGGAGAAACTCCGCATTTGAGAACCTCCGCGTTGGAGACACTCCGTGTTGGAGAAACTCCGCGCAGGAGACACTCCACGCTAGAGAAACTCCGCGCTGGAAAAACTCCGCGTTTGAGAAACTCCGCTTTGAAGAAACTCTGCGAAGCAGAAAGTCCGTGCTGGAGAAAGTCCGTGTTGGAGAAACTCGGTGTTGGAGAAACTCCGCGCTGGAGAAACACCGCGCTAGAGAAACTGCGCTGGAGAAACTCCGGGCTGGAGAAACTCCGCTCTGGAGAAAGTCCGTGTTGGAGAAAGTCGGCGCTGGAGAAAGTTCAAGCTGGAGAAACTCCGCGCAGGAGACAGTCCACGCTGGAGAATCTCCGCGTTGGAGAAACTCCGCGTTTGAGAAACTCCGCGTTGGAGAAACCCTGCGAAGGAGAAAATCCGTGCTGGAGAAAGTCCGTGTTGGAGAAACTCGTTATTGGAGAAACTCCGCGCTGGAGAAACACCGCGCTTGAGAAACAGCGCTGGACAAACTCCGGGCTGGAGAAACTCCGCGCTGGAGAAACTCTGCGCTGGAGGTACTCCGCGCTGGAGAAACTACGCCTTGGAGAAACTCCGCGTTGGAGAAACTGCGTGTTGGAGAAACTGCGTGTTGAAGGAACTCTGTGTTGGAGAAACTCCGCGCTGGAGAAACTCCGCGTTGGAGAAACTCCGCGTTGGAGAAACTCCGCGTTTGAGAAACTCCGCGTTGGAGAAACTCTGCGAAGGAGAAAGTCCGTGCTGGAGAAAGTCCGTGTTGGAGAAACTCGGTATTGGAGAAACTCCGCGCTGGAGAAACACCGCGCTTGAGAAACAGCGCTGGACAGACTCCGGGATGGAGAAACTCCGCGCTGGAGAAACTCTGCGCTGGAGGTACTCCGCGCTGGAGAAACTACGCCTTGGAGAAACTCCGCGTTGGAGAAACTGCGTGTTGGAGAAACTGCGTGTTGAAGGAACTCTGTGTTGGAGAAACTCCGCGCTGGAGAAACTCCGCGTTGGAGAAACTCCGCGTTGGAGAAACTCCACGTTTGAGAAACTCCGCGTTGGAGAAACTCTGCGAAGGAGAAAGTCCGTGCTGGAGAAAGTCTGTGTTGGAGAAACTCGGTGTTGGAGAAACTCCGCGCTGGAGAAACACCGCGCTTGAGAAACTGCGCTTGAGAGACTCCGGGCTGGAGAAACTCCGCGTTGGAGACACTCCGCGTAGGAGAAAGTCCGCGCTGGAGAAACTCCGCACTGGAGAATCTCCACGATGGAGAAACTCCGCGCAGGAGAAACTCCGCGCTGGAGATACTCCGCGCTGTAGAAACTCCGCGCTGGAGAAAGTCCGTGTTAGAGAAAGTCGGCGCTGGAGAAAGTCCAAGCTGGAGAATCTCCGCGCTGGAAAAACTCCACGCTGGAGAAACTCAATGTTGGAGAAAATCTGTGTTGGAGAAACTTCGTGCTGGAGAAACGCCGTGTTGGAGAAACTCCGCGCTGGAGATATTCCGCACTGGAGAAACTCCGCGCTGAAGAAAGTCCGTATTGGAGAAAGTCGGCGCTGGAGAAAGTCCAAGCTGGAGTAACTCCGCGCAGGAGACACTCCACGCTGGACAAACTCCGCGTTTGAGAAACTCCGCGTTGGAGAAACTTTGCGAAGGAGAAAGTCCGTGCTGGAGAAAGCCCGTGTTGGAGAAACTCGGTGTTGGAGAAACTCCGCGCTGGAGAAACACCGCGCTAGAGAAACTGCGCTTGAGAAACTCCGGGCTGGAGAAACTCCGCGTTGGAGAAACTTCGTGTTGGAAAAAGTCGGTGTTGGAGAAAGTTCGCGCTGGAGAAAGTGCGCGCTGGAAAAACTCCGCGCTTGAGAAACTCCGCGCTGGAGAAACTCCGCATTTGAGAAACTCCGCGTTGGAGACACTCGGCGTAGGAGAAAGTCCGCCTTTGAGAAACTCCGCGCTGGAGAAAGTCCGTGTTGGAGAAACTACGAGTTGGACAAACTCCGTTTTGGAGAAATTCCGTGCTGGAGAAACTCCGTGCTGGAGATACTCCGGGCTGGAGATACTCCGCGCTGGAGAAAGTCCGCGCTAGAGAAACTCCACGTTGGAGACCCTCCGTGTTGGAGAAACTCCGCCTTTGAGAAACTCCGCGCTGGAGAAAGTCCGTGTTGGAGAAAGTCGGCGCTGGAGAAAGTCAAAGCTGGAGAACCTCCGCGTTTGAGAAACTCCGCGTTCTAGAAACTCTACGAAGTAGAAAGTCTGTGCTGGAGAAAGTCCGTGTTGGAGAAACTCGGTGTTGGAGAAACTCCGCGCTGGAGAAACACCGCGCTAGAGAAACGGCGCTGGAGAAACTCCGGGCTGGATAAACTCCGCGCTGGAGAAACTCCGCGCTGGAAAAACTCCGCGTTTGAGAAACTCCGCTTTGGAGAAACTCTGCGAAGCAGAAATTCCGTGCTGGAGAAAGTCCGTGTTGGAGAAACTCGGTGTTGGAGAAACTCCGCGCTGGAGAAACACCGCGCTAGAGAAACTGCGGTGGACAAACTCCGGGGCTGGAGAAACTCCGCGCTGGAGAAACTCTGCGCTGGAGGAACTCCGCGCTGGCGAAACTCCGCCTTGGAGAAACTCCGCGCTGGAGAAATTCCGCGCTGGAGGAACTCAGCGCTGGAGAAACTCCACGCTAGAGAAACTCTGCGCTGAAGAGACTCCGCGTTGATGAAACTCCGCGCTGGATATACTCCGCGCTGGAGAAACTCCGCGCAGGAGAAACTCGGTGTTTGAGAAACTCCGTACTGGGGAAATTCCGCGATAGAGAAAATCCGCGCTGGAGAAACTCCGCGTTGGAGAAACTCCGCGTTGGAGAAAGTCCGCGCTGGAGAAACTCCGCACTGGAGAAACTCCACGATGGAGAAACTCCGCGCTGGAGAAACTCCGCGCTGGAGATACTCCGCGCTGGAGAAACTCCGCGCTGGAGAAAGTCCGTGTTAGAGAAAGTCGGCGCTGGAGAAAGTCCAAGCTGGAGAAACTCAGCGCAGGAGACACTCCACGCTCGAGAAACTCCGCGCTGGAGAAACTCCGCGTTTGAGAAACTCCGCGCTGGAGAAACTCTGCGAAGTAGAAAGTCCGTGCTGGAGAAAGTCCGTGTTGGAGAAACTCGGTGTTGGAGAAACTCCGCGCTGGAGAAGCACCGCGCTAGAGAAACTGCGCTGGAGAAACTCCGGGCTGGAGAAACTCCGCTCTGGAGAAACTCTGCGCTGGAGGAACTCCGCGCTGGAGAAACACCGCCTTGGAGAAACTCTGCATTGGAGAAACTGCGTGTTGGAGAAACTCCGTGTTGAAGGAACTCTGTGTTGGAGAAACTCCGCGCTGGAGAAACTCCGCGTTAGAGAAACTCTGCGTTGGAGAAACTCCGCATTGGAGAAACTCCGCGCTGGAGAAACTCCGCGTTGGAGACACTCCGCGAAGTAGAAACTCCGCGCTGGAGAGAGTCCGTGTTGGAGAAACTCCGAGTTGGAGAAACTCCGTGTGGGAGAAATTCCGCGCTGGAGAAACTCAGCGCTGGAAATACTCCGCGCTGGAGAAACTCCGCGCTGTAGAAATTTCGCGTTGGAGAAACTCCGCGTTTAAGAAACTCCGCGCTGGAGAAAGTCCGTGTTGGAGAAAGTCCGTGTTGTAGAAACTCCGAGTTGTAGAAACTCCGTGTTGGAGAAACTCCGTGTTTGAGAAACTCCGTACTGGGGAAATTCCGCGATGGAGAAAATCCGCGCTGGAGAAACTTCGCGTTGGAGAAACTCCGCGTTGGAGAAAGTCCGCGCTGGAGAAACTCCGCACTGGAGAATCTCCACGATGGAGAAACTCCGCGCTGGAGAAACTCCGCGCTGGAGATACTCCGCGCTGTAGAAACTCCGCGCTGGAGAAAGTCCGTGTTAGAGAAAGTCGGCGCTGGAGAAAGTCCAAGCTGGAGAATCTCCGCGCTGGAAAAACTCCACGCTGGAGAAACTCAATGTTGGAGAAAATCTGTGTTGGAGAAACTTCGTGCTGGAGAAACGCCGTGTTGGAGAAACTCCGCGCTGGAGATATTCCGCACTGGAGAAACTCCGCGCTGAAGAAAGTCCGTATTGGAGAAAGTCGGCGCTGGAGAAAGTCCAAGCTGGAGTAACTCCGCGCAGGAGACACTCCACGCTGGACAAACTCCGCGTTTGAGAAACTCCGCGTTGGAGAAACTTTGCGAAGGAGAAAGTCCGTGCTGGAGAAAGCCCGTGTTGGAGAAACTCGGTGTTGGAGAAACTCCGCGCTGGAGAAACACCGCGCTAGAGAAACTGCGCTGGAGAAACTCCGGGCTGGAGAAACTCCGCGTTGGAGAAACTTCGTGTTGGAGAAAGTTCGCGCTGGAGAAAGTGCGCGCTGGAAAAACTCCGCGCTTGAGAAACTCCGCGCTGGAGAAACTCCGCATTTGAGAAACTCCGCGTTGGAGACACTCGGCGTAGGAGAAAGTCCGCCTTTGAGAAACTCCGCGCTGGAGAAAGTCCGTGTTGGAGAAACTACGAGTTGGACAAACTCCGTTTTGGAGAAATTCCGTGCTGGAGAAACTCCGTGCTGGAGATACTCCGGGCTGGAGATACTCCGCGCTGGAGAAACTCCGCGCTGGAGAAAGTCCGCGCTAGAGAAACTCCACGTTGGAGACCCTCCGTGTTGGAGAAACTCCGCCTTTGAGAAACTCCGCGCTGGAGAAAGTCCGTGTTGGAGAAAGTCGGCGCTGGAGAAAGTCAAAGCTGGAGAACCTCCGCGTTTGAGAAACTCCGCGTTCTAGAAACTCTACGAAGTAGAAAGTCTGTGCTGGAGAAAGTCCGTGTTGGAGAAACTCGGTGTTGGAGAAACTCCGCGCTGGAGAAACACCGCGCTAGAGAAACGGCGCTGGAGAAACTCCGGGCTGGAGAAACTCCGCTCTGGAGAAAGTCCGTGTTGGAGAAAGTCTGTGCTGGAGAAAGTCCGTGTTGGAGAAACTCGGTGTTGGAGAAACTCCGCGCTGGAGAAACACCGCGCTAGAGAAACGGCGCTGGAGACACTCCACGCTGGAGAAACTCCGCTCTGGAGAAACTCTGCGAAGGAGACTGTCCATGCTGGAGAAAGTCCGTGTTGGAGAAACTCGGTATTGGAGAAACTCCGCGCTGGAGAAACACCGCGCTAGAGAAACTGCGCTGGACAAACTCCGGGCTGGAGAAACTCCGCGCTGGAGAAACTCTGCGCTGGAGGAACTCCGCGCTGGCGAAACTCCGCCTTGGAGAAACTCCGCATTGGAGAAACTGCGTTTTGGAGAAACTCCGTGTTGAAGGAACTCTGTGTTGGAGAAACTCCGCGCTGGAGAAACTCCGCGTTGGAGAAACTCCGCGTCGGAGAAACTTCGTGTTGGAGAGAGTCGGTGTTGGAGAAAGTTCGCGCTGGAGAAAGTGCGCGCTTGAGAAACTCCGCCTTTGAGAAACTCCGCGCTGGAGAAAGTCCGTGTTGGAAAAAACTACGATTTGGAGAAACTCCGTGTTGGAGAAATTCTGTGCTGGAGAAACTCCACGCTGGAGATACTCCGCGCTGGAGAAAGTCCGCGCTGGAGAAACTCCACGCTGGAGAAACTCCGCATTTGAGAAACTCCGCGTTGGAGACACTCCGTGTTGGAGAAACTCCGCCTTTGAGAAACTCCGCGCTGGAGAAAGTCCGTGTTGGAGAAAGTCGGCGCTGGAGAAAGTCCAAGCTGGAGAAACTCCGCGCAGGAGACACTCCACGCTGGAGAAACTCCGCGTTGGAGAAACTCTGCGAAGTAGAAAGTCTGTGCTGGAGAAAGTCCGTGTTGGTGTAAACCGGTGTTGGAGAAACTCCGCGCTGGAGAAACACCGCGCTAGAGAAACTGCGCTGGAGAAACTCCGGGCTGGAGAAACTCCGCTCTGGAGAAACTCTGCGCTGGAGGAACTCCGCGCTGGAGAAACACCGCCTTGGAGAAACTCCGCGTTGGAGAAACTGCGTGTTTTAGAAACTCCGTGTTGAAGGAACTCTGTGTTGGAGAAACTTCGGGCTGGAGAAACTCCGCGTTGGAGAAACTCCAGCGTTGGAGAAACTCCGCATTGGAGAAACGCCGCGCTGGAGAAACTCCGCGTTGGAGAAACTCCGCGTTGGAGAAACTTCGTGTTGGAGAAAGTCGGTGTTGGAGAAAGTTCGCGCTGGAGAAAGTGCGCGCTGGAGAAACTCCGCTCTTGAGAAACTATGCGCTGGAGAAACTCCGCGCTGGAGAGAGTCCGTGTTGGAGAAACTCCGAGTTGGAGAAACTCCGTGTGGGAGAATTTCCGCGCTGGAGAAACTCCGCGCTGGAGATACTCCGCGCTGGAGAAACTCCGCGCTGGAGAAACTTCGCTTTGTAGAAACTCCGCGTTTAAGAAACTCCGCGCAGGAGAAAGTCTGTGTTGGAGAAAGTCCGTGTTGTAGAAACTCCGAGTTGTAGAAACTCCGTGTTGGAGAAATTCCGTGCTGGAGAAAGTCCGCATTGGAGAAACTCCGCGTTGGAGAAACTCCGCGTTGGAGAAACTCCGCGCTGGAGAAATTCCGCGCTGGAGAAACTCCACGCTAGAGAAACTCCGCGCTGAAGAGACTCCGCGTTGATGAAACTCCGCGCTGGAGATACTCCGCGCTGGAGAAACTCCGCGCCGGAGAAACTCCGCGTTTGAGAAACTCCGTACTGGAGAAATTCCGCGATGGAGAAACTCCGCGCTGGAGAAAGTCCGTGTTGGAGAAACTATGAGTTGGAGAAACTCCGTGTTGGAGAAATTCTGTGCTGGAGAAACTCCGCGCTGGAGATATTCCGCGCTGGAGAAACTCCGCGCTGGATTAAGTCCACGCTGGAGAAACTCCACGCTGGAGAAACTCCGCATTTGAGAACCTCCGCGTTGGAGACACTCCGTGTTGGAGAAACTCCGCGCAGGAGACACTCCACGCTGGAGAAACTCCGCGCTGGAAAAACTCCGCGTTTGAGAAACTCCGCTTTGAAGAAACTCTGCGAAGCAGAAAGTCCGTGCTGGAGAAAGTCCGTGTTGGAGAAACTCGGTGTTGGAGAAACTCCGCGCTGGAGAAACACCGCGCTAGAGAAACTGCGCTGGAGAAACTCCGGGCTGGAGAAACTCCGCTCTGGAGAAAGTCCGTGTTGGAGGAAGTCGGCGCTGGAGAAAGTTCAAGCTGGAGAAACTCCGCGCAGGAGACAGTCCACGCTGGAGAATCTCCGCGTTGGAGAAACTCCGCGTTTGAGAAACTCCGCGTTGGAGAAACTCTGCGAAGGAGAAAGTCCGTGCTGGAGAAAGTCCGTGTTGGAGAAACTCGGTATTGGAGAAACTCCGCGCTGGAGAAACACCGCGCTTGAGAAACAGCGCTGGACAAACTCCGGGCTGGAGAAACTCCGCGCTGGAGAAACTCTGCGCTGGAGGTACTCCGCGCTGGAGAAACTACGCCTTGGAGAAACTCCGCGTTGGAGAAACTGCGTGTTGGAGAAACTGCGTGTTGAAGGAACTCTGTGTTGGAGAAACTCCGCGCTGGAGAAACTCCGCGTTGGAGAAACTCCGCGTTGGAGAAACTCCACGTTTGAGAAACTCCGCGTTGGAGAAACTCTGCGAAGGAGAAAGTCCGTGCTGGAGAAAGTCTGTGTTGGAGAAACTCGGTGTTGGAGAAACTCCGCGCTGGAGAAACACCGCGCTTGAGAAACTGCGCTTGAGAGACTCCGGGCTGGAGAAACTCCGCGTTGGAGACACTCCGCGTAGGAGAAAGTCCGCGCTGGAGAAACTCCGCACTGGAGAATCTCCACGATGGAGAAACTCCGCGCTGGAGAAACTCCGCGCTGGAGATACTCCGCGCTGTAGAAACTCCGCGCTGGAGAAAGTCCGTGTTAGAGAAAGTCGGCGCTGGAGAAAGTCCAAGCTGGAGAATCTCCGCGCTGGAAAAACTCCACGCTGGAGAAACTCAATGTTGGAGAAAATCTGTGTTGGAGAAACTTCGTGCTGGAGAAACGCCGTGTTGGAGAAACTCCGCGCTGGAGATATTCCGCACTGGAGAAACTCCGCGCTGAAGAAAGTCCGTATTGGAGAAAGTCGGCGCTGGAGAAAGTCCAAGCTGGAGTAACTCCGCGCAGGAGACACTCCACGCTGGACAAACTCCGCGTTTGAGAAACTCCGCGTTGGAGAAACTTTGCGAAGGAGAAAGTCCGTGCTGGAGAAAGCCCGTGTTGGAGAAACTCGGTGTTGGAGAAACTCCGCGCTGGAGAAACACCGCGCTAGAGAAACTGCGCTGGAGAAACTCCGGGCTGGAGAAACTCCGCGTTGGAGAAACTTCGTGTTGGAAAAAGTCGGTGTTGGAGACAGTTCGCGCTGGAGAAAGTGCGCGCTGGAAAAACTCCGCGCTTGAGAAACTCCGCGCTGGAGAAACTCCGCATTTGAGAAACTCCGCGTTGGAGACACTCGGCGTAGGAGAAAGTCCGCCTTTGAGAAACTCCGCGCTGGAGAAAGTCCGTGTTGGAGAAACTACGAGTTGGACAAACTCCGTTTTGGAGAAATTCCGTGCTGGAGAAACTCCGTGCTGGAGATACTCCGGGCTGGAGATACTCCGCGCTGGAGAAAGTCCGCGCTAGAGAAACTCCACGTTGGAGACCCACCGTGTTGGAGAAACTCCGCCTTTGAGAAACTCCGCGCTGGAGAAAGTCCGTGTTGGAGAAAGTCGGCGCTGGAGAAAGTCAAAGCTGGAGAACCTCCGCGTTTGAGAAACTCCGCGTTCTAGAAACTCTACGAAGTAGAAAGTATGTGCTGGAGAAAGTCCGTGTTGGAGAAACTCGGTGTTGGAGAAACTCCGCGCTGGAGAAACACCGCGCTAGAGAAACGGCGCTGGAGAAACTCCGGGCTGGATAAACTCCGCGCCGGAGAAACTCCGCGTTTGAGAAACTCCGTACTGGAGAAATTCCGCGATGGAGAAACTCCGCGCTGGAGAAAGTCCGTGTTGGAGAAACTATGAGTTGGAGAAACTCCGTGTTGGAGAAATTCTGTGCTGGAGAAACTCCGCGCTGGAGATATTCCGCGCTGGAGAAACTCCGCGCTGGATTAAGTCCACGCTGGAGAAACTCCACGCTGGAGAAACTCCGCATTTGAGAACCTCCGCGTTGGAGACACTCCGTGTTGGAGAAACTCCGCGCAGGAGACACTCCACGCTGGAGAAACTCCGCGCTGGAAAAACTCCGCGTTTGAGAAACTCCGCTTTGAAGAAACTCTGCGAAGCAGAAAGTCCGTGCTGGAGAAAGTCCGTGTTGGAGAAACTCGGTGTTGGAGAAACTCCGCGCTGGAGAAACACCGCGCTAGAGAAACTGCGCTGGAGAAACTCCGGGCTGGAGAAACTCCGCTCTGGAGAAAGTCCGTGTTGGAGAAAGTCGGCGCTGGAGAAAGTTCATGCTGGAGAAACTCCGCGCAGGAGACAGTCCACGCTGGAGAATCTCCGCGTTGGAGAAACTCCGCGTTTGAGAAACTCCGCGTTGGAGAAACTCTGCGAAGGAGAAAGTCCGTGCTGGAGAAAGTCCGTGTTGGAGAAACTCGGTATTGGAGAAACTCCGCGCTGGAGAAACTCTGCGCTGGAGGTACTCCGCGCTGGAGAAACTACGCCTTGGAGAAACTCCGCGTTGGAGAAACTGCGTGTTGGAGAAACTGCGTGTTGAAGGAACTCTGTGTTGGAGAAACTCCGCGCTGGAGAAACTCCGCGTTGGAGAAACTCCGCGTTGGAGAAACTCCACGTTTGAGAAACTCCGCGTTGGAGAAACTCTGCGAAGGAGAAAGTCCGTGCTGGAGAAAGTCTGTGTTGGAGAAACTCGGTGTTGGAGAAACTCCGCGCTGGAGAAACACCGCGCTTGAGAAACAGCGCTGGACAAACTCCGGGCTGGAGAAACTCCGCGCTGGAGAAACTCTGCGCTGGAGGTACTCCGCGCTGGAGAAACTACGCCTTGGAGAAACTCCGCGTTGGAGAAACTGCGTGTTGGAGAAACTGCGTGTTGAAGGAACTCTGTGTTGGAGAAACTCCGCGCTGGAGAAACTCCGCGTTGGAGAAACTCCGCGTTGGAGAAACTCCACGTTTGAGAAACTCCGCGTTGGAGAAACTCTGCGAAGGAGAAAGTCCGTGCTGGAGAAAGTCTGTGTTGGAGAAACTCGGTGTTGGAGAAACTCCGCGCTGGAGAAACACCGCGCTTGAGAAACTGCGCTTGAGAGACTCCGGGCTGGAGAAACTCCGCGTTGGAGACACTCCGCGTAGGAGAAAGTCCGCGCTGGAGAAACTCCGCACTGGAGAATCTCCACGATGGAGAAACTCCGCGCTGGAGAAACTCCGCGCTGGAGATACTCCGCGCTGTAGAAACTCCGCGCTGGAGAAAGTCCGTGTTAGAGAAAGTCGGCGCTGGAGAAAGTCCAAGCTGGAGAATCTCCGCGCTGGAAAAACTCCACGCTGGAGAAACTCAATGTTGGAGAAAATCTGTGTTGGAGAAACTTCGTGCTGCAGAAACGCCGTGTTGGAGAAACTCCGCGCTGGAGATATTCCGCACTGGAGAAACTCCGCGCTGAAGAAAGTCCGTATTGGAGAAAGTCGGCGCTGGAGAAAGTCCAAGCTGGAGTAACTCCGCGCAGGAGACACTCCACGCTGGACAAACTCCGCGTTTGAGAAACTCCGCGTTGGAGAAACTTTGCGAAGGAGAAAGTCCGTGCTGGAGAAAGCCCGTGTTGGAGAAACTCGGTGTTGGAGAAACTCCGCGCTGGAGAAACACCGCGCTAGAGAAACTGCGCTGGAGAAACTCCGGGCTGGAGAAACTCCGCGTTGGAGAAACTTCGTGTTGGAAAAAGTCGGTGTTGCAGAAAGTTCGCGCTGGAGAAAGTGCGCGCTGGAAAAACTCCGCGCTTGAGAAACTCCGCGCTGGAGAAACTCCGCATTTGAGAAACTCCGCGTTGGAGACACTCGGCGTAGGAGAAAGTCCGCCTTTGAGAAACTCCGCGCTGAGAAAGTCCGTGTTGGAGAAACTACGAGTTGGACAAACTCCGTTTTGGAGAAATTCCGTGCTGGAGAAACTCCGTGCTGGAGATACTCCGGGCTGGAGATACTCCGCGCTGGAGAAAGTCCGCGCTAGAGAAACTCCACGTTGGAGACCCTCCGTGTTGGAGAAACTCCGCCTTTGAGAAACTCCGCGCTGGAGAAAGTCCGTGTTGGAGAAAGTCGGCGCTGGAGAAAGTCAAAGCTGGAGAACCTCCGCGTTTGAGAAACTCCGCGTTCTAGAAACTCTACGAAGTAGAAAGTCTGTGCTGGAGAAAGTCCGTGTTGGAGAAACTCGGTGTTGGAGAAACTCCGCGCTGGAGAAACACCGCGCTAGAGAAACGGCGCTGGAGAAACTCCGGGCTGGATAAACTCCGCGCCGGAGAAACTCCGCGTTTGAGAAACTCCGTACTGGAGAAATTCCGCGATGGAGAAACTCCGCGCTGGAGAAAGTCCGTGTTGGAGAAACTATGAGTTGGAGAAACTCCGTGTTGGAGAAATTCTGTGCTGGAGAAACTCCGCGCTGGAGATATTCCGCGCTGGAGAAACTCCGCGCTGGATTAAGTCCACGCTGGAGAAACTCCACGCTGGAGAAACTCCGCATTTGAGAACCTCCGCGTTGGAGACACTCCGTGTTGGAGAAACTCCGCGCAGGAGACACTCCACGCTGGAGAAACTCCGCGCTGGAAAAACTCCGCGTTTGAGAAACTCCGCTTTGAAGAAACTCTGCGAAGCAGAAAGTCCGTGCTGGAGAAAGTCCGTGTTGGAGAAACTCGGTGTTGGAGAAACTCCGCGCTGGAGAAACACCGCGCTAGAGAAACTGCGCTGGAGAAACTCCGGGCTGGAGAAACTCCGCTCTGGAGAAAGTCCGTGTTGGAGAAAGTCGGCGCTGGAGAAAGTTCAAGCTGGAGAAACTCCGCGCAGGAGACAGTCCACGCTGGAGAATCTCCGCGTTGGAGAAACTCCGCGTTGGAGAAACTCCGCGTTGGAGAAACTCTGCGAAGGAGAAAGTCCGTGCTGGAGAAAGTCCGTGTTGGAGAAACTCGGTATTGGAGAAACTCCGCGCTGGAGAAACACCGCGCTTGAGAAACAGCGCTGGACAAACTCCGGGCTGGAGAAACTCCGCGCTGGAGAAACTCTGCGCTGGAGGTACTCCGCGCTGGAGAAACTACGCCTTGGAGAAACTCCGCGTTGGAGAAACTGCGTGTTGGAGAAACTGCGTGTTGAAGGAACTCTGTGTTGGAGAAACTCCGCGCTGGAGAAACTCCGCGTTGGAGAAACTCCGCGTTGGAGAAACTCCACGTTTGAGAAACTCCGCGTTGGAGAAACTCTGCGAAGGAGAAAGTCCGTGCTGGAGAAAGTCTGTGTTGGAGAAACTCGGTGTTGGAGAAACTCCGCGCTGGAGAAACACCGCGCTTGAGAAACTGCGCTTGAGAGACTCCGGGCTGGAGAAACTCCGCGTTGGAGACACTCCGCGTAGGAGAAAGTCCGCGCTGGAGAAACTCCGCACTGGAGAATCTCCACGATGGAGAAACTCCGCGCTGGAGAAACTCCGCGCTGGAGATACTCCGCGCTGTAGAAACTCCGCGCTGGAGAAAGTCCGTGTTAGAGAAAGTCGGCGCTGGAGAAAGTCCAAGCTGGAGAATCTCCGCGCTGGAAAAACTCCACGCTGGAGAAACTCAATGTTGGAGAAAATCTGTGTTGGAGAAACTTCGTGCTGGAGAAACGCCGTGTTGGAGAAACTCCGCGCTGGAGATATTCCGCACTGGAGAAACTCCGCGCTGAAGAAAGTCCGTATTGGAGAAAGTCGGCGCTGGAGAAAGTCCAAGCTGGAGTAACTCCGCGCAGGAGACACTCCACGCTGGACAAACTCCGCGTTTGAGAAACTCCGCGTTGGAGAAACTTTGCGAAGGAGAAAGTCCGTGCTGGAGAAAGCCCGTGTTGGAGAAACTCGGTGTTGGAGAAACTCCGCGCTGGAGAAACACCGCGCTAGAGAAACTGCGCTGGAGAAACTCCGGGCTGGAGAAACTCCGCGTTGGAGAAACTTCGTGTTGGAAAAAGTCGGTGTTGGAGAAAGTTCGCGCTGGAGAAAGTGCGCGCTGGAAAAACTCCGCGCTTGAGAAACTCCGCGCTGGAGAAACTCCGCATTTGAGAAACTCCGCGTTGGAGACACTCGGCGTAGGAGAAAGTCCGCCTTTGAGAAACTCCGCGCTGGAGAAAGTCCGTGTTGGAGAAACTACGAGTTGGACAAACTCCGTTTTGGAGAAATTCCGTGCTGGAGAAACTCCGTGCTGGAGATACTCCGGGCTGGAGATACTCCGCGCTGGAGAAAGTCCGCGCTAGAGAAACTCCACGTTGGAGACCCTCCGTGTTGGAGAAACTCCGCCTTTGAGAAACTCCGCGCTGGAGAAAGTCCGTGTTGGAGAAAGTCGGCGCTGGAGAAAGTCAAAGCTGGAGAACCTCCGCGTTTGAGAAACTCCGCGTTCTAGAAACTCTACGAAGTAGAAAGTCTGTGCTGGAGAAAGTCCGTGTTGGAGAAACTCGGTGTTGGAGAAACTCCGCGCTGGAGAAACACCGCGCTAGAGAAACGGCGCTGGAGAAACTCCGGGCTGGATAAACTCCGCGCCGGAGAAACTCCGCGTTTGAGAAACTCCGTACTGGAGAAATTCCGCGATGGAGAAACTCCGCGCTGGAGAAAGTCCGTGTTGGAGAAACTATGAGTTGGAGAAACTCCGTGTTGGAGAAATTCTGTGCTGGAGAAACTCCGCGCTGGAGATATTCCGCGCTGGAGAAACTCCGCGCTGGATTAAGTCCACGCTGGAGAAACTCCACGCTGGAGAAACTCCGCATTTGAGAACCTCCGCGTTGGAGACACTCCGTGTTGGAGAAACTCCGCGCAGGAGACACTCCACGCTGGAGAAACTCCGCGCTGGAAAAACTCCGCGTTTGAGAAACTCCGCTTTGAAGAAACTCTGCGAAGCAGAAAGTCCGTGCTGGAGAAAGTCCGTGTTGGAGAAACTCGGTGTTGGAGAAACTCCGCGCTGGAGAAACACCGCGCTAGAGAAACTGCGCTGGAGAAACTCCGGGCTGGAGAAACTCCGCTCTGGAGAAAGTCCGTGTTGGAGAAAGTCGGCGCTGGAGAAAGTTCAAGCTGGAGAAACTCCGCGCAGGAGACAGTCCACGCTGGAGAATCTCCGCGTTGGAGAAACTCCGCGTTTGAGAAACTCCGCGTTGGAGAAACTCTGCGAAGGAGAAAGTCCGTGCTGGAGAAAGTCCGTGTTGGAGAAACTCGGTATTGGAGAAACTCCGCGCTGGAGAAACACCGCGCTTGAGAAACAGCGCTGGACAAACTCCGGGCTGGAGAAACTCCGCGCTGGAGAAACTCTGCGCTGGAGGTACTCCGCGCTGGAGAAACTACGCCTTGGAGAAACTCCGCGTTGGAGAAACTGCGTGTTGGAGAAACTGCGTGTTGAAGGAACTCTGTGTTGGAGAAACTCCGCGCTGGAGAAACTCCGCGTTGGAGAAACTCCGCGTTGGAGAAACTCCACGCTGGAGAAACTCAATGTTGGAGAAAATCTGTGTTGGAGAAACTTCGTGCTGGAGAAACGCCGTGTTGGAGAAACTCCGCGCTGGAGATATTCCGCACTGGAGAAACTCCGCGCTGAAGAAAGTCCGTATTGGAGAAAGTCGGCGCTGGAGAAAGTCCAAGCTGGAGTAACTCCGCGCAGGAGACACTCCACGCTGGACAAACTCCGCGTTTGAGAAACTCCGCGTTGGAGAAACTTTGCGAAGGAGAAAGTCCGTGCTGGAGAAAGCCCGTGTTGGAGAAACTCGGTGTTGGAGAAACTCCGCGCTGGAGAAACACCGCGCTAGAGAAACTGCGCTGGAGAAACTCCGGGCTGGAGAAACTCCGCGTTGGAGAAACTTCGTGTTGGAAAAAGTCGGTGTTGGAGAAAGTTCGCGCTGGAGAAAGTGCGCGCTGGAAAAACTCCGCGCTTGAGAAACTCCGCGCTGGAGAAACTCCGCATTTGAGAAACTCCGCGTTGGAGACACTCGGCGTAGGAGAAAGTCCGCCTTTGAGAAACTCCGCGCTGGAGAAAGTCCGTGTTGGAGAAACTACGAGTTGGACAAACTCCGTTTTGGAGAAATTCCGTGCTGGAGAAACTCCGTGCTGGAGATACTCCGGGCTGGAGATACTCCGCGCTGGAGAAAGTCCGCGCTAGAGAAACTCCACGTTGGAGACCCTCCGTGTTGGAGAAACTCCGCCTTTGAGAAACTCCGCGCTGGAGAAAGTCCGTGTTGGAGAAAGTCGGCGCTGGAGAAAGTCAAAGCTGGAGAACCTCCGCGTTTGAGAAACTCCGCGTTCTAGAAACTCTACGAAGTAGAAAGTCTGTGCTGGAGAAAGTCCGTGTTGGAGAAACTCGGTGTTGGAGAAACTCCGCGCTGGAGAAACACCGCGCTAGAGAAACGGCGCTGGAGAAACTCCGGGCTGGATAAACTCCGCGCCGGAGAAACTCCGCGTTTGAGAAACTCCGTACTGGAGAAATTCCGCGATGGAGAAACTCCGCGCTGGAGAAAGTCCGTGTTGGAGAAACTATGAGTTGGAGAAACTCCGTGTTGGAGAAATTCTGTGCTGGAGAAACTCCGCGCTAAAGATATTCCGCGCTGGAGAAACTCCGCGCTGGATTAAGTCCACGCTGGAGAAACTCCACGCTGGAGAAACTCCGCATTTGAGAACCTCCGCGTTGGAGACACTCCGTGTTGGAGAAACTCCGCGCAGGAGACACTCCACGCTGGAGAAACTCCGCGCTGGAAAAACTCCGCGTTTGAGAAACTCCGCTTTGAAGAAACTCTGCGAAGCAGAAAGTCCGTGCTGGAGAAAGTCCGTGTTGGAGAAACTCGGTGTTGGAGAAACTCCGCGCTGGAGAAACACCGCGCTAGAGAAACTGCGCTGGAGAAACTCCGGGCTGGAGAAACTCCGCTCTGGAGAAAGTCCGTGTTGGAGAAAGTCGGCGCTGGAGAAAGTTCAAGCTGGAGAAACTCCGCGCAGGAGACAGTCCACGCTGGAGAATCTCCGCGTTGGAGAAACTCCGCGTTTGAGAAACTCCGCGTTGGAGAAACTCTGCGAAGGAGAAAGTCCGTGCTGGAGAAAGTCCGTGTTGGAGAAACTCGGTATTGGAGAAACTCCGCGCTGGAGAAACACCGCGCTTGAGAAACAGCGCTGGACAAACTCCGGGCTGGAGAAACTCCGCGCTGGAGAAACTCTGCGCTGGAGGTACTCCGCGCTGGAGAAACTACGCCTTGGAGAAACTCCGCGTTGGAGAAACTGCGTGTTGGAGAAACTGCGTGTTGAAGGAACTCTGTGTTGGAGAAACTCCGCGCTGGAGAAACTCCGCGTTGGAGAAACTCCGCGTTGGAGAAACTCCACGTTTGAGAAACTCCGCGTTGGAGAAACTCTGCGAAGGAGAAAGTCCGTGCTGGAGAAAGTCTGTGTTGGAGAAACTCGGTGTTGGAGAAACTCCGCGCTGGAGAAACACCGCGCTTGAGAAACTGCGCTTGAGAGACTCCGGGCTGGAGAAACTCCGCGTTGGAGACACTCCGCGTAGGAGAAAGTCCGCGCTGGAGAAACTCCGCACTGGAGAATCTCCACGATGGAGAAACTCCGCGCTGGAGAAACTCCGCGCTGGAGATACTCCGCGCTGTAGAAACTCCGCGCTGGAGAAAGTCCGTGTTAGAGAAAGTCGGCGCTGGAGAAAGTCCAAGCTGGAGAATCTCCGCGCTGGAAAAACTCCACGCTGGAGAAACTCAATGTTGGAGAAAATCTGTGTTGGAGAAACTTCGTGCTGGAGAAACGCCGTGTTGGAGAAACTCCGCGCTGGAGATATTCCGCACTGGAGAAACTCCGCGCTGAAGAAAGTCCGTATTGGAGAAAGTCGGCGCTGGAGAAAGTCCAAGCTGGAGTAACTCCGCGCAGGAGACACTCCACGCTGGACAAACTCCGCGTTTGAGAAACACCGCGTTGGAGAAACTTTGCGAAGGAGAAAGTCCGTGCTGGAGAAAGCCCGTGTTGGAGAAACTCGGTGTTGGAGAAACTCCGCGCTGGAGAAACACCGCGCTAGAGAAACTGCGCTGGAGAAACTCCGGGCTGGAGAAACTCCGCGTTGGAGAAACTTCGTGTTGGAAAAAGTCGGTGTTGGAGAAAGTTCGCGCTGGAGAAAGTGCGCGCTGGAAAAACTCCGCGCTTGAGAAACTCCGCGCTGGAGAAACTCCGCATTTGAGAAACTCCGCGTTGGAGACACTCGGCGTAGGAGAAAGTCCGCCTTTGAGAAACTCCGCGCTGGAGAAAGTCCGTGTTGGAGAAACTACGAGTTGGACAAACTCCGTTTTGGAGAAATTCCGTGCTGGAGAAACTCCGTGCTGGAGATACTCCGGGCTGGAGATACTCCGCGCTGGAGAAAGTCCGCGCTAGAGAAACTCCACGTTGGAGACCCTCCGTGTTGGAGAAACTCCGCCTTTGAGAAACTCCGCGCTGGAGAAAGTCCGTGTTGGAGAAAGTCGGCGCTGGAGAAAGTCAAAGCTGGAGAACCTCCGCGTTTGAGAAACTCCGCGTTCTAGAAACTCTACGAAGTAGAA
This sequence comes from Amblyomma americanum, assembly GCF_052857255.1. NCBI lineage: Eukaryota > Metazoa > Arthropoda > Arachnida > Ixodida > Ixodidae > Amblyomma > Amblyomma americanum. Next base: position 540,006,536 of record NC_135497.1, on the reverse strand, counting down.
AGTCTGTGCTGGAGAAAGTCCGTGTTGGAGAAACTCGGTGTTGGAGAAACTCCGCGCTGGAGAAACACCGCGCTAGAGAAACGGCGCTGGAGAAACTCCGGGCTGGATAAACTCCGCGCTGGAGAAACTCCGCGCTGGAAAAACTCCGCGTTTGAGAAACTCCGCTTTGGAGAAACTCTGCGAAGCAGAAATTCCGTGCTGGAGAAAGTCCGTGTTGGAGAAACTCGGTGTTGGAGAAACTCCGCGCTGGAGAAACACCGCGCTAGAGAAACTGCGGTGGACAAACTCCGGGGCTGGAGAAACTCCGCGCTGGAGAAACTCTGCGCTGGAGGAACTCCGCGCTGGCGAAACTCCGCCTTGGAGAAACTCCGCGCTGGAGAAATTCCGCGCTGGAGGAACTCAGCGCTGGAGAAACTCCACGCTAGAGAAACTCCGCGCTGAAGAGACTCCGCGTTGATGAAACTCCGCGCTGGATATACTCCGCGCTGGAGAAACTCCGCGCAGGAGAAACTCGGTGTTTGAGAAACTCCGTACTGGGGAAATTCCGCGATAGAGAAAATCCGCGCTGGAGAAACTCCGCGTTGGAGAAACTCCGCGTTGGAGAAAGTCCGCGCTGGAGAAACTCCGCACTGGAGAAACTCCACGATGGAGAAACTCCGCGCTGGAGAAACTCCGCGCTGGAGATACTCCGCGCTGGAGAAACTCCGCGCTGGAGAAAGTCCGTGTTAGAGAAAGTCGGCGCTGGAGAAAGTCCAAGCTGGAGAAACTCAGCGCAGGAGACACTCCACGCTCGAGAAACTCCGCGCTGGAGAAACTCCGCGTTTGAGAAACTCCGCGCTGGAGAAACTCTGCGAAGTAGAAAGTCCGTGCTGGAGAAAGTCCGTGTTGGAGAAACTCGGTGTTGGAGAAACTCCGCGCTGGAGAAGCACCGCGCTAGAGAAACTGCGCTGGAGAAACTCCGGGCTGGAGAAACTCCGCTCAGGAGAAACTCTGCGCTGGAGGAACTCCGCGCTGGAGAAACACCGCCTTGGAGAAACTCTGCATTGGAGAAACTGCGTGTTGGAGAAACTCCGTGTTGAAGGAACTCTGTGTTGGAGAAACTCCGCGCTGGAGAAACTCCGCGTTAGAGAAACTCTGCGTTGGAGAAACTCCGCATTGGAGAAACTCCGCGCTGGAGAAACTCCGCGTTGGAGACACTCCGCGAAGTAGAAACTCCGCGCTGGAGAGAGTCCGTGTTGGAGAAACTCCGAGTTGGAGAAACTCCGTTTGGGAGAAATTCCGCGCTGGAGAAACTCAGCGCTGGAAATACTCCGCGCTGGAGAAACTCCGCGCTGTAGAAATTTCGCGTTGGAGAAACTCCGCGTTTAAGAAACTCCGCGCTGGAGAAAGTCCGTGTTGGAGAAAGTCCGTGTTGTAGAAACTCCGAGTTGTAGAAACTCCGTGTTGGAGAAATTCCGTGCTGGAGAAAGTCCGCGTTGGAGAAACTCCGCGTTGGAGAAACTCCGCGTTGGAGAAACTCCGCGCTGGAGAAATTCCGCGGTGGAGAAACTAAGCGCTGGAGAAACTCCACGCTAGAGAAACTCCGCGCTGAAGAGACTCCGCGTTGATGAAACTCCGCGCTGGATATACTCCGCGCTGGAGAAACTCCGCGCAGGAGAAACTCCGTGTTTGAGAAACTCCGTACTGGGGAAATTCCGCGATGGAGAAAATCCGCGCTGGAGAAACTTCGCGTTGGAGAAACTCCGCGTTGGAGAAAGTCCGCGCTGGAGAAACTCCGCACTGGAGAATCTCCACGATGGAGAAACTCCGCGCTGGAGAAACTCCGCGCTGGAGATACTCCGCGCTGTAGAAACTCCGCGCTGGAGAAAGTCCGTGTTAGAGAAAGTCGGCGCTGGAGAAAGTCCAAGCTGGAGAATCTCCGCGCTGGAAAAACTCCACGCTGGAGAAACTCAATGTTGGAGAAAATCTGTGTTGGAGAAACTTCGTGCTGGAGAAACGCCGTGTTGGAGAAACTCCGCGCTGGAGATATTCCGCACTGGAGAAACTCCGCGCTGAAGAAAGTCCGTATTGGAGAAAGTCGGCGCTGGAGAAAGTCCAAGCTGGAGTAACTCCGCGCAGGAGACACTCCACGCTGGACAAACTCCGCGTTTGAGAAACTCCGCGTTGGAGAAACTTTGCGAAGGAGAAAGTCCGTGCTGGAGAAAGCCCGTGTTGGAGAAACTCGGTGTTGGAGAAACTCCGCGCTGGAGAAACACCGCGCTAGAGAAACTGCGCTGGAGAAACTCCGGGCTGGAGAAACTCCGCGTTGGAGAAACTTCGTGTTGGAGAAAGTCGGTGTTGGAGAAAGTTCGCGCTGGAGAAAGTGCGCGCTGGAAAAACTCCGCGCTTGAGAAACTCCGCGCTGGAGAAACTCCGCATTTGAGAAACTCCGCGTTGGAGACACTCGGCGTAGGAGAAAGTCCGCCTTTGAGAAACTCCGCGCTGGAGAAAGTCCGTGTTGGAGAAACTACGAGTTGGACAAACTCCGTTTTGGAGAAATTCCGTGCTGGAGAAACTCCGTGCTGGAGATACTCCGGGCTGGAGATACTCCGCGCTGGAGAAACTCTGTGCTGGAGAAAGTCCGCGCTAGAGAAACTCCACGTTGGAGACCCTCCGTGTTGGAGAAACTCCGCCTTTGAGAAACTTCGCGCTGGAGAAAGTCCGTGTTGGAGAAAGTCGGCGCTGGAGAAAGTCAAAGCTGGAGAACCTCCGCGTTTGAGAAACTCCGCGTTCTAGAAACTCTACGAAGTAGAAAGTCTGTGCTGGAGAAAGTCCGTGTTGGAGAAACTCGGTGTTGGAGAAACTCCGCGCTGGAGAAACACCGCGCTAGAGAAACGGCGCTGGAGAAACTCCGGGCTGGAGAAACTCCGCTCTGGAGAAAGTCCGTGTTGGAGAAAGTCGGCGCTGGAGAAAGTCCAAGCTGGAGAAACTCCGCGCAGGAGACACTCCACGCTGGAGAAACTCCGCTCTGGAGAAACTCCGCGTTTGAGAAACTCCGCATTGGAGAAACTCTGCGAAGGAGACTGTCCATGCTGGAGAAAGTCCGTGTTGGAGAAACTCGGTATTGGAGAAACTCCGCGCTGGAGAAACACCGCGCTAGAGAAACTGCGCTGGACAAACTCCGGGCTGGAGAAACTCCGCGCTGGAGAAACTCTGCGCTGGAGGAACTCCGCGCTGGCGAAACTCCGCCTTGGAGAAACTCCGCATTGGAGAAACTGCGTTTTGGAGAAACTCCGTGTTGAAGGAACTCTGTGTTGGAGAAACTCCGCGCTGGAGAAACTCCGCGTTGGAGAAACTCCGCGTCGGAGAAACTTCGTGTTGGAGAGAGTCGGTGTTGGAGAAAGTTCGCGCTGGAGAAAGTGCGCGCTTGAGAAACTCCGCCTTTGAGAAACTCCGCGCTGGAGAAAGTCCGTGTTGGAAAAAACTACGATTTGGAGAAACTCCGTGTTGGAGAAATTCCGTGCTGGAGAAACTCCACGCTGGAGATACTCCGCGCTGGAGAAAGTCCGCGCTGGAGAAACTCCACGCTGGAGAAACTCCGCATTTGAGAAACTCCGCGTTGGAGACACTCCGTGTTGGAGAAACTCCGCCTTTGAGAAACTCCGCGCTGGAGAAAGTCCGTGTTGGAGAAAGTCGGCGCTGGAGAAAGTCCAAGCTGGAGAAACTCCGCGCAGGAGACACTCCACGCTGGAGAAACTCCGCGTTGGAGAAACTCTGCGAAGTAGAAAGTCTGTGCTGGAGAAAGTCCGTGTTGGTGTAAACCGGTGTTGGAGAAACTCCGCGCTGGAGAAACACCGCGCTAGAGAAACTGCGCTGGAGAAACTCCGGGCTGGAGAAACTCCGCTCTGGAGAAACTCTGCGCTGGAGGAACTCCGCGCTGGAGAAACACCGCCTTGGAGAAACTCCGCGTTGGAGAAACTGCGTGTTTTAGAAACTCCGTGTTGAAGGAACTCTGTGTTGGAGAAACTTCGGGCTGGAGAAACTCCGCGTTGGAGAAACTCCAGCGTTGGAGAAACTCCGCATTGGAGAAACGCCGCGCTGGAGAAACTCCGCGTTGGAGAAACTCCGCGTTGGAGAAACTTCGTGTTGGAGAAAGTCGGTGTTGGAGAAAGTTCGCGCTGGAGAAAGTGCGCGCTGGAGAAACTTCGCTCTTGAGAAACTATGCGCTGGAGAAACTCCGCGCTGGAGAGAGTCCGTGTTGGAGAAACTCCGAGTTGGAGAAACTCCGTGTGGGAGAATTTCCGCGCTGGAGAAACTCCGCGCTGGAGATACTCCGCGCTGGAGAAACTCCGCGCTGGAGAAACTTCGCTTTGTAGAAACTCCGCGTTTAAGAAACTCCGCGCAGGAGAAAGTCTGTGTTGGAGAAAGTCCGTGTTGTAGAAACTCCGAGTTGTAGAAACTCCGTGTTGGAGAAATTCCGTGCTGGAGAAAGTCCGCATTGGAGAAACTCCGCGTTGGAGAAACTCCGCGTTGGAGAAACTCCGCGCTGGAGAAATTCCGCGCTGGAGAAACTCCACGCTAGAGAAACTCCGCGCTGAAGAGACTCCGCGTTGATGAAACTCCGCGCTGGAGATACTCCGCGCTGGAGAAACTCCGCGCCGGAGAAACTCCGCGTTTGAGAAACTCCGTACTGGAGAAATTCCGCGATGGAGAAACTCCGCGCTGGAGAAAGTCCGTGTTGGAGAAACTATGAGTTGGAGAAACTCCGTGTTGGAGAAATTCTGTGCTGGAGAAACTCCGCGCTGGAGATATTCCGCGCTGGAGAAACTCCGCGCTGGATTAAGTCCACGCTGGAGAAACTCCACGCTGGAGAAACTCCGCATTTGAGAACCTCCGCGTTGGAGACACTCCGTGTTGGAGAAACTCCGCGCAGGAGACACTCCACGCTTGAGAAACTCCGCGCTGGAAAAACTCCGCGTTTGAGAAACTCCGCTTTGAAGAAACTCTGCGAAGCAGAAAGTCCGTGCTGGAGAAAGTCCGTGTTGGAGAAACTCGGTGTTGGAGAAACTCCGCGCTGGAGAAACACCGCGCTAGAGAAACTGCGCTGGAGAAACTCCGGGCTGGAGAAACTCCGCTCTGGAGAAAGTCCGTGTTGGAGAAAGTCGGCGCTGGAGAAAGTTCAAGCTGGAGAAACTCCGCGCAGGAGACAGTCCACGCTGGAGAATCTCCGCGTTGGAGAAACTCCGCGTTTGAGAAACTCCGCGTTGGAGAAACTCTGCGAAGGAGAAAGTCCGTGCTGGAGAAAGTCCGTGTTGGAGAAACTCGGTATTGGAGAAACTCCGCGCTGGAGAAACACCGCGCTTGAGAAACAGCGCTGGACAAACTCCGGGCTGGAGAAACTCCGCGCTGGAGAAACTCTGCGCTGGAGGTACTCCGCGCTGGAGAAACTACGCCTTGGAGAAACTCCGCGTTGGAGAAACTGCGTGTTGGAGAAACTGCGTGTTGAAGGAACTCTGTGTTGGAGAAACTCCGCGCTGGAGAAACTCCGCGTTGGAGAAACTCCGCGTTGGAGAAACTCCACGTTTGAGAAACTCCGCGTTGGAGAAACTCTGCGAAGGAGAAAGTCCGTGCTGGAGAAAGTCTGTGTTGGAGAAACTCGGTGTTGGAGAAACTCCGCGCTGGAGAAACACCGCGCTTGAGAAACTGCGCTTGAGAGACTCCGGGCTGGAGAAACTCCGCGTTGGAGACACTCCGCGTAGGAGAAAGTCCGCGCTGGAGAAACTCCGCACTGGAGAATCTCCACGATGGAGAAACTCCGCGCTGGAGAAACTCCCCGCTGGAGATACTCCGCGCTGTAGAAACTCCGCGCTGGAGAAAGTCCGTGTTAGAGAAAGTCGGCGCTGGAGAAAGTCCAAGCTGGAGAATCTCCGCGCTGGAAAAACTCCACGCTGGAGAAACTCAATGTTGGAGAAAATCTGTGTTGGAGAAACTTCGTGCTGGAGAAACGCCGTGTTGGAGAAACTCCGCGCTGGAGATATTCCGCACTGGAGAAACTCCGCGCTGAAGAAAGTCCGTATTGGAGAAAGTCGGCGCTGGAGAAAGTCCAAGCGGAGTAACTCCGCGCAGGAGACACTCCACGCTGGACAAACTCCGCGTTTGAGAAACTCCGCGTTGGAGAAACTTTGCGAAGGAGAAAGTCCGTGCTGGAGAAAGCCCGTGTTGGAGAAACTCGGTGTTGGAGAAACTCCGCGCTGGAGAAACACCGCGCTAGAGAAACTGCGCTGGAGAAACTCCGGGCTGGAGAAACTCCGCGTTGGAGAAACTTCGTGTTGGAGAAAGTCGGTGTTGGAGAAAGTTCGCGCTGGAGAAAGTGCGCGCTGGAAAAACTCCGCGCTTGAGAAACTCCGCGCTGGAGAAACTCCGCATTTGAGAAACTCCGCGTTGGAGACACTCGGCGTAGGAGAAAGTCCGCCTTTGAGAAACTCCGCGTTTGAGAAACTCCGCGTTGGAGAAACTTTGCGAAGGAGAAAGTCCGTGCTGGAGAAAGCCCGTGTTGGAGAAACTCGGTGTTGGAGAAACTCCGCGCTGGAGAAACACCGCGCTAGAGAAACTGCGCTGGAGAAACTCCGGGCTGGAGAAACTCCGCGTTGGAGAAACTTCGTGTTGGAAAAAGTCGGTGTTGGAGAAAGTTCGCGCTGGAGAAAGTGCGCGCTGGAAAAACTCCGCGCTTGAGAAACTCCGCGCTGGAGAAACTCCGCATTTGAGAAACTCCGCGTTGGAGACACTCGGCGTAGGAGAAAGTCCGCCTTTGAGAAACTCCGCGCTGGAGAAAGTCCGTGTTGGAGAAACTACGAGTTGGACAAACTCCGTTTTGGAGAAATTCCGTGCTGGAGAAACTCCGTGCTGGAGATACTCCGGGCTGGAGATACTCCGCGCTGGAGAAAGTCCGCGCTAGAGAAACTCCACGTTGGAGACCCTCCGTGTTGGAGAAACTCCGCCTTTGAGAAACTCCGCGCTGGAGAAAGTCCGTGTTGGAGAAAGTCGGCGCTGGAGAAAGTCAAAGCTGGAGAACCTCCGCGTTTGAGAAACTCCGCGTTCTAGAAACTCTACGAAGTAGAAAGTCTGTGCTGGAGAAAGTCCGTGTTGGAGAAACTCGGTGTTGGAGAAACTCCGCGCTGGAGAAACACCGCGCTAGAGAAACGGCGCTGGAGAAACTCCGGGCTGGAGAAACTCCGCTCTGGAGAAAGTCCGTGTTGGAGAAAGTCGGCGCTGGAGAAACTCCAAGCTGGAGAAACTCCGCGCAGGAGACACTCCACGCTGGAGAAACTCCGCTCTGGAGAAACTCCGCGTTTGAGAAACTCCGCATTGGAGAAACTCTGCGAAGGAGACTGTCCATGCTGGAGAAAGTCCGTGTTGGAGAAACTCGGTATTGGAGAAACTCCGCGCTGGAGAAACACCGCGCTAGAGAAACTGCGCTGGACAAACTCCGGGCTGGAGTAACTCCGCGCTGGAGAAACTCTGCGCTGGAGGAACTCCGCGCTGGCGAAACTCCGCCTTGGAGAAACTCCGCGTTGGAGAAACTGCGTTTTGGAGAAACTCCGTGTTGAAGGAACTCTGTGTTGGAGAAACTCCGCGCTGGAGAAACTCCGCGTTGGAGAAACTCCGCGTCGGAGAAACTTCGTGTTGGAGAGAGTCGGTGTTGGAGAAAGTTCGCGCTGGAGAAAGTGCGCGCTTGAGAAACTCCGCCTTTGAGAAACTCCGCGCTGGAGAAAGTCCGTGTTGGAAAAAACTACGATTTGGAGAAACTCCGTGTTGGAGAAATTCCGTGCTGGAGAAACTCCACGCTGGAGATACTCCGCGCTGGAGAAAGTCCGCGCTGGAGAAACTCCACGCTGGAGAAACTCCGCATTTGAGAAACTCCGCGTTGGAGACACTCCGTGTTGGAGAAACTCCGCCTTTGAGAAACTCCGCGCTGGAGAAAGTCCGTGTTGGAGAAAGTCGGCGCTGGAGAAAGTCCAAGCTGGAGAAACTCCGCGCAGGAGACACTCCACGCTGGAGAAACTCCGCGTTGGACAAACTCTGCGAAGTAGAAAGTCTGTGCTGGAGAAAGTCCGTGTTGGTGTAAACCGGTGTTGGAGAAACTCCGCGCTGGAGAAACACCGCGCTAGAGAAACTGCGCTGGAGAAACTCCGGGCTGGAGAAACTCCGCTCTGGAGAAACTCTGCGCTGGAGGAACTCCGCGCTGGAGAAACACCGCCTTGGAGAAACTCCGCGTTGGAGAAACTGCGTGTTTTAGAAACTCCGTGTTGAAGGAACTCTGTGTTGGAGAAACTTCGGGCTGGAGAAACTCCGCGTTGGAGAAACTCTAGCGTTGGAGAAACTCCGCATTGGAGAAACGCCGCGCTGGAGAAACTCCGCGTTGGAGAAACTCCGCGTTGGAGAAACTTCGTGTTGGAGAAAGTCGGTGTTGGAGAAAGTTCGCGCTGGAGAAAGTGCGCGCTGGAGAAACTCCGCTCTTGAGAAACTATGCGCTGGAGAAACTCCGCGCTGGAGAGAGTCCGTGTTGGAGAAACTCCGAGTTGGAGAAACTGCGTGTTGGAGAAACTGCGTGTTGAAGGAACTCTGTGTTGGAGAAACTCCGCGCTGGAGAAACTCCGCGTTGGAGAAACTCCGCGTTGGAGAAACTCCACGTTTGAGAAACTCCGCGTTGGAGAAACTCTGCGAAGGAGAAAGTCCGTGCTGGAGAAAGTCTGTGTTGGAGAAACTCGGTGTTGGAGAAACTCCGCGCTGGAGAAACACCGCGCTTGAGAAACTGCGCTTGAGAGACTCCGGGCTGGAGAAACTCCGCGTTGGAGACACTCCGCGTAGGAGAAAGTCCGCGCTGGAGAAACTCCGCACTGGAGAATCTCCACGATGGAGAAACTCCGCGCTGGAGAAACTCCGCGCTGGAGATACTCCGCGCTGTAGAAACTCCGCGCTGGAGAAAGTCCGTGTTAGAGAAAGTCGGCGCTGGAGAAAGTCCAAGCTGGAGAATCTCCGCGCTGGAAAAACTCCACGCTGGAGGAACTCAATGTTGGAGAAAATCTGTGTTGGAGAAACTTCGTGCTGGAGAAACGCCGTGTTGGAGAAACTCCGCGCTGGAGATATTCCGCACTGGAGAAACTCCGCGCTGAAGAAAGTCCGTATTGGAGAAAGTCGGCGCTGGAGAAAGTCCAAGCTGGAGTAACTCCGCGCAGGAGACACTCCACGCTGGACAAACTCCGCGTTTGAGAAACTCCGCGTTGGAGAAACTTTGCGAAGGAGAAAGTCCGTGCTGGAGAAAGCCCGTGTTGGAGAAACTCGGTGTTGGAGAAACTCCGCGCTGGAGAAACACCGCGCTAGAGAAACTGCGCTGGAGAAACTCCGGGCTGGAGAAACTCCGCGTTGGAGAAACTTCGTGTTGGAAAAAGTCGGTGTTGGAGAAAGTTCGCGCTGGAGAAAGTGCGCGCTGGAAAAACTCCGCGCTTGAGAAACTCCGCGCTGGAGAAACTCCGCATTTGAGAAACTCCGCGTTGGAGACACTCGGCGTAGGAGAAAGTCCGCCTTTGAGAAACTCCGCGCTGGAGAAAGTCCGTGTTGGAGAAACTACGAGTTGGACAAACTCCGTTTTGGAGAAATTCCGTGCTGGAGAAACTCCGTGCTGGAGATACTCCGGGCTGGAGATACTCCGCGCTGGAGAAAGTCCGCGCTAGAGAAACTCCACGTTGGAGACCCTCCGTGTTGGAGAAACTCCGCCTTTGAGAAACTCCGCGCTGGAGAAAGTCCGTGTTGGAGAAAGTCGGCGCTGGAGAAAGTCAAAGCTGGAGAACCTCCGCGTTTGAGAAACTCCGCGTTCTAGAAACTCTACGAAGTAGAAAGTCTGTGCTGGAGAAAGTCCGTGTTGGAGAAACTCGGTGTTGGAGAAACTCCGCGCTGGAGAAACACCGCGCTAGAGAAACGGCGCTGGAGAAACTCCGGGCTGGAGAAACTCCGCTCTGGAGAAAGTCCGTGTTGGAGAAAGTCGGCGCTGGAGAAACTCCAAGCTGGAGAAACTCCGCGCAGGAGACACTCCACGCTGGAGAAACTCCGCTCTGGAGAAACTCCGCGTTTGAGAAACTCCGCATTGGAGAAACTCTGCGAAGGAGACTGTCCATGCTGGAGAAAGTCCGTGTTGGAGAAACTCGGTATTGGAGAAACTCCGCGCTGGAGAAACACCGCGCTAGAGAAACTGCGCTGGACAAACTCCGGGCTGGAGTAACTCCGCGCTGGAGAAACTCTGCGCTGGAGGAACTCCGCGCTGGCGAAACTCCGCCTTGGAGAAACTCCGCGTTGGAGAAACTGCGTTTTGGAGAAACTCCGTGTTGAAGGAACTCTGTGTTGGAGAAACTCCGCGCTGGAGAAACTCCGCGTTGGAGAAACTCCGCGTCGGAGAAACTTCGTGTTGGAGAGAGTCGGTGTTGGAGAAAGTTCGCGCTGGAGAAAGTGCGCGCTTGAGAAACTCCGCCTTTGAGAAACTCCGCGCTGGAGAAAGTCCGTGTTGGAAAAAACTACGATTTGGAGAAACTCCGTGTTGGAGAAATTCCGTGCTGGAGAAACTCCACGCTGGAGATACTCCGCGCTGGAGAAAGTCCGCGCTGGAGAAACTCCACGCTGGAGAAACTCCGCATTTGAGAAACTCCGCGTTGGAGACACTCCGTGTTGGAGAAACTCCGCCTTTGAGAAACTCCGCGCTGGAGAAAGTCCGTGTTGGAGAAAGTCGGCGCTGGATAAAGTCCAAGCTGGAGAAACTCCGCGCAGGAGACACTCCACGCTGGAGAAACTCCGCGTTGGAGAAACTCTGCGAAGTAGAAAGTCTGTGCTGGAGAAAGTCCGTGTTGGTGTAAACCGGTGTTGGAGAAACTCCGCGCTGGAGAAACACCGCGCTAGAGAAACTGCGCTGGAAAAACTCCGGGCTGGAGAAACTCCGCTCTGGAGAAACTCTGCGCTGGAGGAACTCCGCGCTGGAGAAACACCGCCTTGGAGAAACTCCGCGTTGGAGAAACTGCGTGTTTTAGAAACTCCGTGTTGAAGGAACTCTGTGTTGGAGAAACTTCGGGCTGGAGAAACTCCGCGTTGGAGAAACTCCAGCGTTGGAGAAACTCCGCATTGGAGAAACGCCGCGCTGGAGAAACTCCGCGTTGGAGAAACTCCGCGTTGGAGAAACTTCGTGTTGGAGAAAGTCGGTGTTGGAGAAAGTTCGCGCTGGAGAAAGTGCGCGCTGGAGAAACTCCGCTCTTGAGAAACTATGCGCTGGAGAAACTCCGCGCTGGAGAGAGTCCGTGTTGGAGAAACTCCGAGTTGGAGAAACTCCGTGTGGGAGAATTTCCGCGCTGGAGAAACTCCGCGCTGGAGATACTCCGCGCTGGAGAAACTCCGCGCTGGAGAAACTTCGCTTTGTAGAAACTCCGCGTTTAAGAAACTCCGCGCAGGAGAAAGTCTGTGTTGGAGAAAGTCCGTGTTGTAGAAACTCCGAGTTGTAGAAACTCCGTGTTGGAGAAATTCCGTGCTGGAGAAAGTCCGCATTGGAGAAACTCCGCGTTGGAGAAACTCCGCGTTGGAGAAACTCCGCGCTGGAGAAATTCCGCGCTGGAGAAACTCCACGCTAGAGAAACTCCGCGCTGAAGAGACTCCGCGTTGATGAAACTCCGCGCTGGAGATACTCCGCGCTGGAGAAACTCCGCGCCGGAGAAACTCCGCGTTTGAGAAACTCCGTACTGGAGAAATTCCGCGATGGAGGAACTCCGCGCTGGAGAAAGTCCGTGTTGGAGAAACTATGAGTTGGAGAAACTCCGTGTTGGAGAAATTCTGTGCTGGAGAAACTCCGCGCTGGAGATATTCCGCGCTGGAGAAACTCCGCGCTGGATTAAGTCCACGCTGGAGAAACTCCACGCTGGAGAAACTCCGCATTTGAGAAACTCCGCGTTGGAGAAACTCCGCATTGGAGAAACTCCGCGCTGGAGAAACGCCGCGTTGGAGAAACTCCGAGTTGCAGAAACTTCGTGTTGGAGAAAGTCTGTGTTGGAGAAAGTTCGCGCTGGAGAAAGTGCGCGCTGGAGAAACTCCGCGCTTGAGAAACTCCGAGCTTGAGAAACTCCGCGTTGGAGAAACTCCGCGCTGGAGAAACTTCGCGTAGGAGAAACTCCGCGTTGGACAAACTCCGCGCTGGAGAAAATCCGTGTTGGAGAAAGTCCGTGTTGGAGAAACTCCGAGTTGTATTAACTCCGTGTTGGAGAAATTCCGCGCTTAAGAAACTCCGCGCTGGAGAAACTGCGTGTTGGAGAAACTCTGTGTTGAAGAAGCTCCGCGTTGGAGAAACTTCGCGATGGAGAAAGTCCGTGTTGGAGAAAGTTCGCGCTGGAGAAAGTCCATGTTGGAGAAACTCCGAGTTGGAGAAACTCCGTGTTGGAGATACTCCGCGCTGGAGAAACTTCCTGCTAGAGAAAGTCTGCGCTGGAGAAACTCCGCGTTGGAGAAAGTTCGTGTTAGAGAAAGTCGGCGCTGGAGAAAGTCCAAGCTGGAGAATCTCCAAGCTGGAGAAACTCCACGCTGGAGAAACTCAATGTTGGAGAAAATCCGTGTTGGAGAAACTCCATGCTGGAGAAAGTCCGTGTTGGAGAAACTCGGTGGTGGAGAAACTCCGCGCTGGAGAAACACCGCGCTAGAGAAACTGCGCTGGAGAAACTTCGGGCTTGAGAAACTCCTCGCTGGAGAAACTGCGCTGGAGGAACTCCGCGCTGGAGAAACTCCGCCTTGGAGAAACTCCGCGTTGGAGAAACTGCGTGTTGGAGAAACTCCGTGTTGAAGGAACTATGCGTTGGAGAAACTCCGCGTTGGAGAAAGTCCGCGCTGGAGAAACTCCGCACTGGAGAAACTCCACGATGGATAAACTCCGCGCTGGAGAAACTCCGCGCTGGAGATACTCCGCGCTGGAGAAACTCCGCGCTGGAGAAAGTCCGTGTTAGAGAAAGTCGGCGCTGGAGAAAGTCCAAACTGGAGAAACTCAGCGCAGGAGACACTCCACGCTCGAGAAACTCCGCGCTGGAGAAACTCCGCGTTTGAGAAACTCCGCGTTGGAGAAACTCTGCGAAGTAGAAAGTCCGTGCTGGGGAAAGTCTGTGTTGGAGAAACTCGGTGTTGGAGAAACTCCGCGCTGGAGAAGCACCGCGCTAGAGAAACTGCGCTGGAGAAACTCCGGGCTGGAGAAACTCCGCTCTGGAGAAACTCTGCGCTGGAGGAACTCCGCGCTGGAGAAACACCGCATTGGAGAAACTCTGCATTGGAGAAACTGCGTGTTGGAGAAACTCCGTGTTGAAGGAACTCTGTGTTGGAGAAACTCCGCGCTGGAGATACTCCGCGTTAGAGAAACTCTGCGTTGGAGAAACTCCGCATTGGAGAAACTCCGCGCTGGAGAAACTCCGCGTTGGAGACACTCCGCGAAGGAGAAACTCCGCGCTGGAGAGAGTCCGTGTTGGAGAAACTCCGAGTTGGAGAAACTCCGTGTGGGAGAAATTCCGCGCTGGAGAAACTCCGCGCTGGAAATACTCCGCGCTGGAGAAACTCCGCGCTGGAGAAATTTCGCGTTGGAGAAACTCCGCGTTTAAGAAACTCCGCGCTGGAGAAAGTCCGTGTTGGAGAAAGTCCGTGTTGTAGAAACTCCGAGTTGGAGAAACTCCGCGTTGGAGAAACTCCGCGCTGGAGAAATTCCGCGTTGATGAAACTCCGCGCTGGATATACTCCGCGCTGGAGAAACTCCGTGTTTGAGAAACTCCGTGCTGGGGAAATTCCGCGATGGAGAAAATCCGCGCTGGAGAAACTCCGTACTGGAGAAACTCCACGATGGAGAAACTCCGCGCTGGAGAAACTCCGCGCTGGAGATACTCCGCGCTGTAGAAACTCCGCGCTGGAGAAAGTCCGTGTTAGAGAAAGTCGGCGCTGGAGAAAGTCCAAGCTGGAGAATCTCCGCGCTGGAGAAACTCCAAGCTGGAGAAACTCAATGTTGGAGAAAATCCGTGTTGGAGAAACTTCGTGCTGGAGAAACGCCGCGTTGGAGAAACTCCGCGCTGGAGATACTCCGCACTGGAGAAACTCCGCGCTGGAGATACTCCGCGCTGGAGAAACTCCGCGCTGGAGAAAGTCCGCGCTAGAGAAACTCCACGTTGGATACCCTCCGTGTTGGAGAAAGTCCGTGTTGGAGAAAGTCGGCGCTGGAGAAAGTCAAAGCTGGAGAAACTCCGCGTTTGAGAAACTCCGCGTTGGAGAAACTCTGCGAAGTAGAAAGTCTGTGCTGGAGAAAGTCCGTGTTGGAGAAACTCGGTGTTGGAGAAACTCCGCGCTGGAGAAACTCAGCGTTTGAGAAACTCCGCGTTGGAGAAACTCTGCGAAGTAGAAAGTCTGTGCTGGAGAAAGTCCGTGTTGGTGTAAACCGGTGTTGGAGAAACTCCGCGCTGGAGAAACACCGCGCTAGAGAAACTGCGCTGGAGAAACTCCGGGCTGGAGAAACTCCGCTCTGGAGAAACTCTGCGCTGGAGGAACTCTGCGCTGGAGAAACACCGCCTTGGAGAAACTCCGCGTTGGAGAAACTGCGTGTTTTAGAAACTCCGTGTTGAAAGAACTCTGTGTTGGAGAAACTTCGGGCTGGAGAAACTCCGCGTTGGAGAAACTCCAGCGTTGGAGAACCTCCGCATTGTTGAAACTCCGCGCTGGAGAAACTCCGCGTTGGAGAAACTCCGCGTTGGAGAAACTTCGTGTTGGAGAAAGTCGGTGTTGGAGAAAGTTCGCGCTGGAGAAAGTGCGCGCTGGAGAAACTCCGCGCTTGAGATACTCCGCGCTGGAGAAACTCCACGCTGGAGAAACTCCGCGCTGGAGAAACTTCGCTTTGGAGAAACTCCGCGTTTAAGAAACTCCGCGCTGGAGAAAGTCTGTGTTGGAGAAAGTCCGTGTTGTAGAAACTCCGAGTTGTAGAAACTCCGTGTTGGAGAAATTCCGTGCTGGAGAAAGTCCGCATTGGAGAAACTCCACGCTAGAGAAACTCCGTGCTGAAGAGACTCCGCGTTGATGAAACTCCGCGCTGGAGATACTCCGCGCTGGAGAAACTCCGCGCCGGAGAAACTCCGCGTTTGAGAAACTCCGTACTGGGGAAATTCCGCGATAGAGAAACTCCGCGCTGGAGAAAGTCCGTGTTGGAGAATCTACGAGTTGGAGAAACTCCGTGTTGGAGAAATTCTGTGCTGGAGAAACTCCGCGCTGGAGATACTCCGCGCTGGAGATACTCCGCGCTGGAGAAACTCCGCGCTGGATTAAGTCCACGCTGGAGAAACTCCACGCTGGAGAAACTCCGCATTTGAGAACCTCCGCGTTGGAGACACTCCGTGCTGGAGAAACTCCGCCTTTGAGAAACTCCGCGCTGGAGAAAGTCCGTGTTGGAGAAAGACGGCGCTGCAGAAAGTCCAAGCTGGAGAAACTCCGCGCAGGAGACACTCCACGCTGGAGAAACTCCGCGCTGGAAAAACTCCGCGTTTGAGAAACTCCGCTTTGGAGAAACTCTGCGAAGCAGAAAGTCCGTGCTGGAGAAAGTCCGTGTTGGAGAAACTCGGTGTTGGAGAAACTCCGCGCTGGAGAAACACCGCACTAGAGAAACTGCGCTGGAGAAACTCCGGGCTGGAGAAACTCCGCTCTGGAGAAAGTCCGTGTTGGAGAAAGTCGGCGCTGGAGAAAGTCCAAGCTGGAGAAACTCCGCGCAGGAGACAGTCCACGCTGGAGAATCTCCGCGTTGGAGAAACTCCGCGTTTGAGAAACTCCGCGTTGGAGAAACTCTGCGAAGGAGAAAGTCCGTGCTGGAGAAAGTCCGTGTTGGAGAAACTCGGTATTGGAGAAACTCCGCGCTGGAGAAACACCGCGCTAGAGAAACTGCGCTGGACAAACTCCGGGCTGGAGAAACTACGCCTTGGAGAAACTCCGCGTTGGAGAAACTGCGTGTTGGAGAAACTGCGTGTTGAAGGAACTCTGTGTTGGAGAAACTCCGCGCTGGAGAAACTCCGCGTTGGAGAAACTCCGCGTTGGAGAAACTCCGCATTGGAGAAACTCCGCGCTGGAGAAACTCCGCGTTGGCGAAACTCCGCGTTGGAGAAACTTCGTGTTGGAGAAAGTCGGTGTTGGAGAAAGTTCGCGCTGGAGAAAGTGCGCGCTGGAAAAAACTACGCGCTACGCGCTTGAGAATCTCCGCGCTGGAGAAACTCCGCATTTGAGAAACTCCGCGTTGGAAACACTCCGCGTAGGAGAAACTCCGCCTTTGAGAAACTCCGCGCTGGAGAAAGTCCGTATTGGAGAAACTACGAGTTGGAGAAACTCCTTGTTGGAGAAATTCTGTGCTGGAGAAACTCCGCGCTGGAGATACTCCGCGCTGGAGAAACTCCGCGCTGAAGAAAGTCCGCGCTGGAGAAACTCCACGCTGGAGAAACTCCGCATTTGAGAAACTCCGCATGGAGACACTCCGTGTTGGAGAAACTACGCCTTTGAGAAACTCCGCGCTGGAGAAAGTCCGTGTTGGAGAAAGTCGGCGCTGGAGAAAGTCCGAGCTGGAGAAACTCAGCGCAGGAGACACTCCACGCTCGAGAAACTCCGCGCTGGATAAACTCCGCGTTTCAGAAACTCCGCGTTGGAGAAACTCTGCGAAGTAGAAAGTCCGTGCTGGAGAAAGTCTGTGTTGGAGAAACTCGGTGGTTGGAGAAACTCCGCGCTGGAGAAGCACCGCGCTAGAGAAACTGCGCTGGAGAAACTTTGGGCTGGAGAAACTCCGCCTTGGAGAAACTCTGCGTTGGAGAAACTCCGTGTTGGAGAAACTCGGTGTTGGAGAAACTCCGCGCTGGAGAAGCACCGCGCTAGAGAAACTGCGCTGGAGAAACTCCGGGCTGGAGAAACTCCGCTCTGGAGAAACTCTGCGCTGGAGGAACTCCGCGCTGGAGAAACACCGCATTGGAGAAACTCTGCATTGGAGAAACTGCGTGTTGGAGAAACTCCGTGTTGAAGGAACTCTGTGTTGGAGAAACTCCGCGCTGGAGATACTCCGCGTTAGAGAAACTCTGCGTTGGAGAAACTCCGCATTGGAGAAACTCCGCGCTGGAGAAACTCCGCGTTGGAGACACTCCGCGAAGGAGAAAACTCCGCGCTGGAAATACTCCGCGCTGGAGAAACTCCGCGCTGGAGAAATTTCTCCGTTGGAGAACTCCGCGTTTAAGAAACTCCGCGCTGGAGAAAGTCCGTGTTGGAGAAAGTCCGTGTTGTAGAAACTCCGAGTTGGAGAAACTCCGCGTTGGAGAAACTCCGCGCTGGAGAAATTCCGCGTTGATGAAACTCCGCGCTGGATATACTCCGCGCTGGAGAAACTCCGCGCAGGAGAAACTCCGTGTTTGAGAAACTCCGTGCTGGAGAAACTCCGCGCTTGAGAAACTATACGCTGGAGAAACTCCGCATTTGAGAAACTCCGCGTTGGAGACACTCCGCGAAGGAGAAACTCCGCGCTGGAGAGAGTTCGTGTTGGAGAAACTCCGAGTTGGAGAAATTCCGTGTGGGAGAATTTCCGCGCTGGAGAAACTCCGCGGCTGGAGATACTCCGCGCTGGACAAACTCCGCGCTGGAGAAACTTCGCTTTGGAGAAACTCCGCGTTTAAGAAACTCCGCGCTGGAGAAAGTCTGTGTTGGAGAAAAGTCCGTGTTGTAGAAACTCCGAGTTGTAGAAACTCCGTGTTGGAGAAATTCCGTGCTGGAGAAAGTCCGCATTGGAGAAACTCCGCGCTGGAGAAATTCCGCGCTGGAGAAACTCAGCGGTGGAGAAACTCCACGCTAGAGAAACTCCGCGCTGAAGACTCCGCGTTGATGAAACTCCGCGGCTGGAGATACTCCGCGCTGGAGAAACTCCGCGCCGGAGAAACTCCGCGTTTGAGAAACTCCGTACTGGGGAAATTCCGCGATGAGAAACTCCGCGCTGGAGAAAGTCCGTGTTGGAGAATCTACGAGTTGGAGAAACTCCGTGTTGGAGAAATTCTGTGCTGGAGAAACCCCGCGCTGGAGATACTCCGCGCTGGAGATACTCCGCGCTGGAGAAACTCCGCGCTGGATTAAGTCCACGCTGGAGAAACTCCACGCTGGAGAAACTCCGCATTTGAGAACCTCCGCGTTGGAGACACTCCGTGTTGGAGAAACTCCGCCTTTGAGAAACTCCGCGCTGGAGAAAGTCCGTGTTGGAGAAAGTGGGCGCTGTAGAAAGTCCGCGTTGGAGAAACTCCGCATTGGAGAAACTCCGCGCTGGAGAAACTCCGCGTTGGCGAAACTCCGCGTTGGAGAAACTTCGTGTTGGAGAAAGTCGTTGTTGGAGAAAGTTCGCGCTGGAGAAAGTGCGCGCTGGAAAAAACTACGCGCTTGAGAATCTCCGCGCTGGAGAAACTCCGCATTTGAGAAACTCCGCGTTGGAAACACTCCGCGTAGGAGAAACTCCGCCTTTGAGAAACTCCGCGCTGGAGAAAGTCCGTATTGGAGAAACTACGAGTTGGAGAAACTCCTTGTTGGAGAAATTCTGTGCTGGAGAAACTCCGCGCTGGAGATACTCCGCGCTGGAGAAACTCCGCGCTGAAGAAAGTCCGCGCTGGAGAAACTCCACGCTGGAGAAACTCCGCATTTGAGAAACTCCGCATGGAGACACTCCGTGTTGGAGAAACTACGCCTTTGAGAAACTCCGCGCTGGAGAAAGTCCGTGTTGGAGAAAGTCGGCGCTGGAGAAAGTCCGAGCTGGAGAAACTCAGCGCAGGAGACACTCACGCTCGAGAAACTCCGCGCTGGATAAACTCCGCGTTTCAGAAACTCCGCGTTGAGAAACTCTGCGAAGTAGAAAGTCCGTGCTGGAGCAAGTCTGTGTTGGAGAAACTCGGTGTTGGAGAAACTCCGCGCTGGAGAAGCACCGCGCTAGAGAAACTGCGCTGGAGAACTCTGGGCTGGAGAAACTCCGCCTTGGAGAAACTCTGCGTTGGAGAAACTGCGTGTTGGAGAAAACTCCGTGTTGGAGAAACTCGGTGTTGGAGAAACTCCGCGCTGGAGAAGCACCGCGCTAGAGAAACTGCGCTGGAGAAACTCCGGGCTGGAGAAACTCCGCTCTGGAGAAACTCTGCGCTGGAGGAACTCCGCGCTGGAGAAACACCGCATTGGAGAAACTCTGCATTGGAGAAACTGCGTGTTGGAGAAACTCCGTGTTGAAGGAACTCTGTGTTGGAGAAACTCCGCGCTGGAGATACTCCGCGTTAGAGAAACTCTGCGTTGGAGAAACTCCGCATTGGAGAAACTCCGCGCTGGAGAAACTCCGCGTTGGAGACACTCCGCGAAGGAGAAACTCCGCGCTGGAAATACTCCGCGCTGGAGAAACTCCGCGCTGGAGAAATTTCTCGTTGGAGAAACTCCGCGTTTAAGAAACTCCGCGCTGGAGAAAGTCCGTGTTGGAGAAAGTCCGTGTTGTAGAAACTCCGAGTTGGAGAAACTCCGCGTTGGAGAAACTCCGCGCTGGAGAAATTCCGCGTTGATGAAACTCCGCGCTGGATATACTCCGCGCTGGAGAAACTCCGCGCAGGAGAAACTCCGTGTTTGAGAAACTCCGTGCTGGAGAAACTCCGCGCTTGAGAAACTATACGCTGGAGAAACTCCGCATTTGAGAAACTCCGCGTTGGAGACACTCCGCGAAGGAGAAACTCCGCGCTGGAGAGAGTTCGTGTTGGAGAAACTCCGAGTTGGAGAAATTCCGTGTGGGAGAATTTCCGCGCTGGAGAAACTCCGCGCTGGAGATACTCCGCGCTGGACAAACTCCGCGCTGGAGAAACTTCGCTTTGGAGAAACTCCGCGTTTAAGAAACTCCGCGCTGGAGAAAGTCTGTGTTGGAGAAAGTCCGTGTTGTAGAAACTCCGAGTTGTAGAAACTCCGTGTTGGAGAAATTCCGTGCTGGAGAAAGTCCGCATTGGAGAAACTCCGCGCTGGAGAAATTCCGCGCTGGAGAAACTCAGCGCTGGAGAAACTCCACGCTAGAGAAACTCCGCGCTGAAGACTCCGCGTTGATGAAACTCCGCGCTGGAGATACTCCGCGCTGGAGAAACTCCGCGCCGGAGAAACTCCGCGTTTGAGAAACTCCGTACTGGGGAAATTCCGCGATGGAGAAACTCCGCGCTGGAGAAAGTCCGTGTTGGAGAATCTACGAGTTGGAGAAACTCCGTGTTGGAGAAATTCTGTGCTGGAGAAACTCCGCGCTGGAGATACTCCGCGCTGGAGATACTCCGCGCTGGAGAAACTCCGCGCTGGATTAAGTCCACGCTGGAGAAACTCCACGCTGGAGAAACTCCGCATTTGAGAACCTCCGCGTTGGAGACACTCCGTGTTGGAGAAACTCCGCCTTTGAGAAACTCCGCGCTGGAGAAAGTCCGTGTTGGAGAAAGTGGGCGCTGTAGAAAGTCCAAGCTGGAGAGACTCCGCGCAGGAGACACTCCACGCTGGAGAAACTCCGCGCTGGAAAAACTCCGCGTTTGAGAAACTCCGCTTTGGAGAAACTCTGCGAAGCAGAAAGTCCGTGCTGGAGAAAGTCCGTGTTGGAGAAACTCGGTGTTGGAAAAACTCCGCGCTGGAGAAACACCGCACTAGAGAAACTGCGCTGGAGAAACTCCGGGCTGGAGAAACTCCGCTCTGGAGAAAGTCCGTGTTGGAGAAAGTCGGCGCTGGAGAAAGTCCAAGCTGGAGAAAACTCCGCGCAGGAGACAGTCCACGCTGGAGAATCTCCGCGTTGGAGAAACTCCGCGTTTGAGAAACTCCGCGTTGGAGAAACTCTGCGAAGGAGAAAGTCCGTGCTGGAGAAAGTCCGTGTTGGAGAAACTCGGTATTGGAGAAACTCCGCGCTGGAGAAACACCGCGCTAGAGAAACTGCGCTGGACAAACTCCGGGCTGGAGAAACTCCGCGCTGGAGAAACTCTGCGCTGGAGGTACTCCGCGCTGGAGAAACTACGCCTTGGAGAAACTCCGCGTTGGAGAAACTGCGTGTTGGAGAAACTGCGTGTTGAAGGAACTCTGTGTTGGAGAAACTCCGCGCTGGAGAAACTCCGCGTTGGAGAAACTCCGCGTTGGAGAAACTCCGCATTGGAGAAACTCCGCGCTGGAGAAACTCCGCGTTGGAGAAACTCCGCGTTGGAGAAACTTCGTGTTGGAGAAAGTCGGTGTTGGAGAAAGTTCGCGCTGGAGAAAGTGCGCGCTGGAAAAAACTACGCGCTTGAGAATCTCCGCGCTGGAGAAACTCCGCATTTGAGAAACTCCGCATTGGAAACACTCCGCGTAGGAGAAACTCCGCCTTTGAGAAACTCCGCGCTGGAGAAAGTCCGTATTGGAGAAACTACGAGTTGGAGAAACTCCTTGTTGGAGAAATTCTGTGCTGGAGAAACTCCGCGCTGGAGATACTCCGCGCTGGAGAAACTCCGCGCTGGAGAAAGTCCGCGCTGGAGAAACTCCGCATTTGAGAAACTCCGCATGGAGACACTCCGTGTTGGAGAAACTCCGCGTTGGAGAAACTTCGTGTTGGAGAAAGTCGGTGTTGGAGAAAGTTTGCGCTGGAGAAAGTGCGCGCTGGAGAAACTCCGCGCTTGAGAAACTATGCGCTGGAGAAACTCCGCATTTGAGAAACTCCGCGTTGGAGACACTCCCCGAAGGAGAAACTCCGCGCTGGAGAGAGTCCGTGTTGGAGAAACTCCGAGTTGGAGAAACTCCGTGTGGGAGAATTTCCGCGCTGGAGAAACTCCGCGCTGGAGATACTCCGCGCTGGAGAAACTCCGCGCTGGAGAAA
Organism: Amblyomma americanum; assembly: GCF_052857255.1. Classification (NCBI taxonomy): domain Eukaryota; kingdom Metazoa; phylum Arthropoda; class Arachnida; order Ixodida; family Ixodidae; genus Amblyomma; species Amblyomma americanum. The sequence goes on along the minus strand of NC_135497.1, from coordinate 539,984,650 downwards.
CTTCGCTTTGGAGAAACTCCGCGTTAAGAAACTCCGCGCTGGAGAAAGTCTGTGTTGGAGAAAGTCCGTGTTGTAGAAACTCCGAGTTGTAGAAACTCCGTGTTGGAGAAATTCCGTGCTGGAGAAAGTCCACATTGGAGAAACTCCGCGTTGGAGAAACTCCGCGTTGGAGAAACTCCGCGCTGGAGAAATTCCGCGCTGGAGAAACTCAGCGCTGGAGAAACTCCACGCTAGAGAAACTCCGCGCTGAAGAGACTCCGCGTTGATGAAACTCCGCGCTGGAGATACTCCGCGCTGGAGAAACTCCGCGCCGGAGAAACTCCGCGTTTGAGAAACTCCGTACTGGGGAAATTCCGCGATGGAGAAACTCCGCGCTGGAGAAAGTCCGTGTTGGAGAATCTACGAGTTGGAGAAACTCCGTGTTGGAGAAATTCTGTGCTGGAGAAACTCCGCGCTGGATTAAGTCCACGCTGGAGAAACTCCACGCTGGAGAAACTCCGCATTTGAGAACCTCCGCGTTGGAGACACTCCGTGTTGGAGAAATTCCGCCTTTGAGAAACTCCGCGCTGGAGAAAGTCCGTGTTGGAGAAAGTCGGCGCTGCAGAAAGTCCAAGCTGGAGAAACTCCGCGCAGGAGACACTCCACGCTGGAGAAACTCCGCGCTGGAGAAACACCGCACTAGAGAAACTGCGCTGGAGAAACTCCGGGCTGGAGAAACTCCGCTCTGGAGAAAGTCCGTGTTGGAGAAAGTCGGCGCTGGAGAAAGTCCAAGCTGGAGAAACTCCGCGCAGGAGACAGTCCACGCTGGAGAATCTCCGCGTTGGAGAAACTCCGCGTTTGAGAAACTCCGCGTTGGAGAAACTCTGCGAAGGAGAAAGTCCGTGCTGGAGAAAGTCCGTGTTGGAGAAACTCGGTATTGGAGAAAATCCGCGCTGGAGAAACTCCGCGTTGGAGAAAGTCCGCGCTGGAGAAACTCCGCACAGGAGAAACTCCACGATGGAGAAACTCCGCGCTGGAGAAACTCCGCTCTGGAGATACTCCGCGCTGGAGAAACTCCGCGCTGGAGAAACTCAATGTTGGAGAAAATCCGTGTTGGAGAAACTTCGTGCTGGAGAACCGCCGTGTTGGAGAAACTCCGCGCTGGAGATACTCCGCACTGGAGAAACTCCGCGCTGGATAAAGTCCGTGTTGGAGAAAGTCGGCGCTGGAGAAAGTCCAAGCTGGAGAAACTCCGCGCAGGAGACAGTCCACGCTGGAGAAAATCCGCGTTTGAGAAACTCCGCGTTGGAGAAACTTTGCGAAGGAGAAAGTCCGTGCTGGAGAAAGTCTGTGCTGGAGAAACTCGGTGTTGGAGAAACTCCGCGCTGGAGAAACACCGCGCTAGAGAAACTGCGCTGGAGAAACTCCGGGCTGAAGAAACTCCGCGTTGGAGAAACTTCGTGTTGGAGAAAGTCGGTGTTGGAGAAAGTTCGCGCTGGAGAAAGTGCGCGCTGGAAAAACTCCGCGCTTGAGAAACTCCGCGCTGGAGAAACTCCGCATTTGAGAAACTCCGCGTTGGAGACACTCGGCGTAGGAGAAAGGCCGCCGTTGAGAAACTCCTCGCTGGAGAAAGTCCGTGTTGGAGAAACTACGAGTTGGAGAAACTCCGTTTAGGAGAAATTTCGTGCTGGAGAAACTCCGTGCTGGAGATACTCCGCGCTGGAGATACTCCGCGCTGGAGATACTCCGCGCTGGAGAAACTCCGCGCTGGAGAAAGTCCGCGCTAGAGAAACTCCACGTTGGAGACACTCCGTGTTGGAGAAACTCCGCCTTTGAGAAACTCCGCGCTGGAGAAAGTCCGTGTTGGAGAAAGTCGGCGCTGGAGAAAGTCCAAGCTGGAGAAACTCCGCGCAGGAGACACTCCATGCTGGAGAAACTCCGCGCTGGAAAAACTCCGCGTTTGAGAAACTCCGCGTTGGAGAAACTCTGCGAAGTAGAAAGTCCGTGCGAGGAGAAAGTCCGTGTTGGAGAAACTCGGTGTTGGAGAAACTCCGCGCTGGAGAAACACCGCGCTAGAGAAACTGCGCTGGAGAAACTCCGGGCTGGAGAAACTCCGCTCTGGAGAAAGTCCGTGTTGGAGAAAGTCGGCGCTGGAGAAAGTCCAAGCTGGAGAAACTCCGCGCAGGAGACACTCCACGCTGGAGAAACTCCGCTCTGGAGAAACTCCGCGTTTGAGAAACTCCGCATTGGAGAAACTCTGCGAAGGAGACTGTCCGTGCTGGAGAAAGTCCGTGTTGGAGAAATTTGGTATTGGAGAAACTCCGCGCTGGAGAAACACCGCGCTAGAGAAACTGCGCTGGACAAACTCCGGGCTGGAGAAACTCCGCGCTGGAGAAACTCTGCGCTGGAGGAACTCCGCGCTGGCGAAACTCCGCCTTGGAGAAACTCCGCGTTGGAGAAACTGCGTTTTGGAGAAACTCCGTGTTGAAGGAACTCTGTGTTGGAGAAACTCCGCGCTGGAGAAACTCCGCGTTGGAGAAACTCCGCGTTGGAGAAACTCCGCATTGGAGAAACTCCGCGCTGGAGAAACTCCGCGCTTGAGAAACTCCGCGCTGGAGATACTCTGCATTTGAGAAACTCCGCGTTGGAGACACTCCGCGTAAAAGAAACTCCGCCTTTGAGAAACTCCGCGCTGGAGAAAGTCCGTGTTGGAGAAACTACGAGTTGGAGAAACTCCGTGTTGGAGAATTTCCGTGCTGGAGAAACCCCGCGCTGGAGATACTCCGCGCTGGATAAACTCCGCGCTGGAGAAAGTCCGCGCTGGAGAAACTCCACGCTAGAGAAACTCCGCTTTTGAGAAACTCCGCGTTGGAGACACTCCGTGTTGGAGAAACTCCGCCTTTGAGAAACTCCGCGCTGGAGAAAGTCCGTGTTGGAGAAAGTCGGCGCTGGAGAAAGTCCAAGCTGGAGAAACTCTGCTCAGGAGACACTCCACGCTGGAGAAACTCCGCGCTGGAGAAACTCAGCGTTTGAGAAACTCCGCGTTGGAGAAACTCTGCGAAGTAGAAAGTCCGTGCTGGAGAAAGTCCGTGTTGGTGTAAACCGGTGTTGGAGAAACTCCGCGCTGGAGAAACACCGCGCTAGAGAAACTGCGCTTGAGAAACTCCGGGCTGGAGAAACTCCGCTCTGGAGAAACTCTGCGCTGGAGGAACTCTGCGCTGGAGAAACACCGCCTTGGAGAAACTCCGCGTTGGAGAAACTGCGTGTTTTAGAAACTCCGTGTTGAAGGAACTCTGTGTTGGAGAAACTTCGGGCTTGAGAAACTCCGCGTTGGAGAAACTCCAGCGTTGGAGAAACTCCGCATTGGAGAAACTCCGCGCTGGAGAAACTCCGCGTTGGAGAAACTCCGCGTTGGAGAAACTTCGTGTTGGAGAAAGTCGGTGTTGGAGAAAGTTCGCGCTGGAGAAAGTGCGCGCTGGAGAAACTCCGCGCTTGAGAAACTATGCGCTGGAGAAACTCCGCATTTGAGAAACTCCGCGTTGGAGACACTCCGCGAAGGAGAAACTCCGCGCTGGAGAGAGTCCGTGTTGGAGAAACTCCGCACAGGAGAAACTCCACGATGGAGAAACTCCGCGCTGGAGAAACTCCGCTCTGGAGATACTCCGCGCTGGAGAAACTCCGCGCTGGAGAAAGTTCGTGTTAGAGAAAGTCGGCGCTGGAGAAAGTTAAAGCTGGAGAATCTCCGCGCTGGAGAAACTACACGCTGGAGAAACTCAATGTTGGAGAAAATCCGTGTTGGAGAAACTTCGTGCTGGAGAACCGCCGTGTTGGAGAAACTCCGCGCTGGAGATACTCCGCACTGGAGAAACTCCGCGCTGGATAAAGTCCGTGTTGGAGAAAGTCGGCGCTGGAGACAGTCCACGCTGGAGAAAATCCGCGTTTGAGAAACTCCGCGTTGGAGAAACTTTGCGAAGGAGAAAGTCCGTGCTGGAGAAAGTCTGTGCTGGAGAAACTCGGTGTTGGAGAAACTCCGCGCTGGAGAAACACCGCGCTAGAGAAACTGCGCTGGAGAAACTCCGGGCTGAAGAAACTCCGCGTTGGAGAAACTTCGTGTTGGAGAAAGGCGGTGTTGGAGAAAGTTCGCGCTGGAGAAAGTGCGCGCTGGAAAAACTCCGCACTTGAGAAACTCCGCGCAGGAGAAACTCCGCATTTGAGAAACTCCGCGTTGGAGACACTAGGCGTAGGAGAAAGGCCGCCTTTGAGAAACTCCGCGCTGGAGAAAGTCCGTGTTGGAGAAAGTCGGCGATGGAGAAAGTCCAAGCTGGAGAAACTCCGCGCAGGAGACACTCCACGCTGGAGAAACTCCGCGTTTGAGAAACTCCGCGTTGGAGAAACTTTCCGAAGGAGAAAGACCGTGCTGGAGAAAGTCCGTGTTGGAGAAACTCGGTGTTGGAGAAAGTCGGTGTTGGAGAAAGTTCGCGCTGGAGAAAGTGCGCGCTGGAAAAACTCCGCGCTTGAGAAACTCCGCGCTGGAGAAACTCCGCATTTGAGAAACTCCGCGTTGGAGACACTCGGCGTAGGAGAAAGGCCGCCGTTGAGAAACTCCTCGCTGGAGAAAGTCCGTGTTGGCGAAACTACGAGTTGGAGAAACTCCGTTTTGGAGAAATTTCGTGCTGGAGAAACTCCGTGCTGGAGATACTCCGCGCTGGAGATACTCCGCGCTGGAGAAACTCCGCGCTGGAGAAAGTCCGCGCTAGAGAAACTCCACGTTGGAGACACTCCGTGTTGGAGAAACTCCGCCTTTGAGAAACTCCGCGCTGGAGAAAGTCCGTGTTGGAGAAAGTCGGCGCTGGAGAAAGTCCAAGCTGGAGAAACTCGCGCAGGAGACACTCCACGCTGGAGAAACTCCGCGCTGGAAAAACTCCGCGTTTGAGAAACTCCGCGTTGGAGAAACTCTGCGAAGTAGAAAGTCCGTGCGAGGAGAAAGTCCGTGTTGGAGAAACTCGGTGTTGGAGAAACTCCGCGCTGGAGAAACTCCGCGTTTGAGAAACTGCGCTGGACAAATTCCGGGCTGGAGAAACTCCGCGCTGGAGAAACTCTGCGCTGGAGGAACTCCGCGCTGGCGAAACTCCGCCTTGGAGAAACTCCGCGTTGGAGAAACTGCGTTTTGGAGAAACTCCGTGTTGAAGGAACTCTGTGTTGGAGAAACTCCGCGCTGGAGAAACTCCGCGTTGGAGAAACTCCGCGTTGGAGAAACTCCGCATTGGAGAAACTCCGCGCTGGAGAAACTCCGCGCTTTAGAAACTCCGCGCTGGAGATACTCTGCATTTGAGAAACTCCGCGTTGGAGACACTCCGCGTAGGAGAAACTCCGCCTTTGAGAAACTCCGCGCTGGAGAAAGTCCGTGTTGGAGAAACTACGAGTTGGAGAAACTCCGTGTTGGAGAATTTCCGTGCTGGAGAAACTCCGCGCTGGAGATACTCCGCGCTGGATAAACTCCGCGCTGGAGAAAGTCTGCGCTGGAGAAACTCCACGCTGGAGAAACTCCGCTTTTGAGAAACTCCGCGTTGGAGACACTCCGTGTTGGAGAAACTCCGCCTTTGAGAAACTCCGCGCTGGAGAAAGTCCGTGTTGGAGAAAGTCGGCGCTGGAGAAAGTCCAAGCTGGAGAAACTCCGCTCAGGAGACACTCCACGCTGGAGAAACTCCGCGCTGGAGAAACTCAGCGTTTGAGAAACTCCGCGTTGGAGAAACTCTGCGAAGTAGAAAGTCCGTGCTGGAGAAAGTCCGTGTTGGTGTAAACCGGTGTTGGAGAAACTCCGCGCTGGAGAAACACCGCGCTAGAGAAACTGCGCTGGAGAAACTCCGGGCTGGAGAAACTCCCCTCTGGAGAAACTCTGCGCTGGAGGAACTCCGTGCTGGAGAAACACCGCCTTGGAGAAACTCCGCGTTGGAGAAACTGCGTGTTGGAGAAACTCCGTGTTGAAGGAACTCTGTGTTGGAGAAACTTCGCGCTGGAGAAACTCCGCGTTGTAGAAACTCCAGCGTTGGAGAAACTCCGCATTGGAGAAACTCCGCGCTGGAGATACTCCGCGCTGGAGAAACTCCGCGCTGGAATAAGTCCACGCTGGAGAAACTCCACGCTGGAGAAACTCCGCATTTGAGAACCTCCGCGTTGGAGACACTCCGTGTTGGAGAAACTCCGCCTTTGAGAAACTCCGCGCTGGAGAAAGTTCGTGTTGGAGAAAGTCGGCGCTGCAGAAAGTCCAAGCTGGAGAAACTCCGCGCAGGAGACACTCCACGCTGGAGAAACTCCGCGCTGGAAAAACTCCGCGTTTGAGAAACTCCGCTTTGGAGAAACTCTGCGAAGCAGAAAGTCCGTGCTGGAGAAAGTCCGTGTTGGAGAAACTCGGTGTTGGAGAAACTCCGCGCTGGAGAAACACCGCGCTAGAGAAACTGCGCTGGAGAAACTCCGGGCTGGAGAAACTCCGCTCTGGAGAAAGTCCGTGTTGGAGAAAGTCGGCGCTGGAGAAAGTCCAAGCTGGAGAAACTCCGCGCAGGAGACAGTCCACGCTGGAGAATCTCCGCGTTGGAGAAACTCCGCGTTTGAGAAACTCCGCGTTGGAGAAACTCTGCGAAGGAGAAAGTCCGTTCTGGAGAAAGTCCGTGTTGGAGAAACTCGGTATTGGAGAAACTCCGCGCTGGAGAAACACCGCGCTAGAGAAACTGCGCTGGACAAACTCCGGGCTGGAGAAACTCCGCGCTGGAGAAACTCTGCGCTGGAGGTACTCCGCGCTGGAGAAACTACGCCTTGGAGAAACTCCGCGTTGGAGAAACTGCGTGTTGGAGAAACTGCGTGTTGAAGGAACTCTGTGTTGGAGAAACTCCGCGCTGGAGAAACTCCGCGTTGGAGAAACTCCGCGTTGGAGAAACTCCGCATTGGAGAAACTCCGCGCTGGAGAAACTCCGCGTTGGAGAAACTCCGCGTTGGAGAAACTTCGTGTTGGAGAAAGTCGGTGTTGGAGAAAGTTCGCGCTGGAGAAAGTGCTCGCTGGAAAAAACTACGCGCTTGAGAATCTCCGCGCTGGAGAAACTCCGCATTTGAGAAACTCCGCGTTGGAAACACTCCGCGTAGGAGAAACTCCGCCTTTGAGAAACTCCGCGCTGGAGAAAGTCCGTATTGGAGAAACTACGAGTTGGTGAAACTCCTTGTTGGAGAAATTCCGTGCTGGAGAAACTCCCGCACTGGAGATACTCCGCGCTGGAGAAACTCCGCGCTGGAGAAAGTCCGCGCTGGAGAAACTCCACGCTGGAGAAACTCCGCATTTGAGAAACTCCGCATGGAGACACTCCGTGTTGGAGAAACTCCGCCTTTGAGAAACTCCGCGCTGGAGAAAGTCCGTGTTGGAGAAAGTCGGCGCTGGAGAAAGTCCGAGCTGGAGAAACTCAGCGCAGGAGACGCTCCACGCTCGAGAAACTCCGCGCTGGATAAACTCCGCGTTTCAGAAACTCCGCGTTGGAGAAACTCTGCGAAGTAGAAAGTCCGTGCTGGAGAAAGTCCGTGTTGGAGAAACTCGGTGTTGGAGAAACTCCGCGCTGGAGAAGCACCGCACTAGAGAAACTGCGCTGGAGAAACTCTGGGCTGGAGAAACTCCGCCTTGGAGAAACTCTGCGTTGGAGAAACTGCGTGTTGGAGAAACTCGGTGTTGAAGGAACTCTGTTTTGGAGAAACTCCGCGCTGGAGAAACTCCGCGTTAGAGAAACTCTGCGTTGGAGAAACTCCGCATTGGAGAAACTCCGCGCTGGAGAAACTCCGCGTTGGAGACACTCCGCGAAGGAGAAACTCTGCGCTGGAGAGAGTCCGTGTTGGAGAAACTCCGAGATGGAGAAACTCCGTGTGAGAGAAATCCCGCGCTGGAGAAACTCCGCGCTCGAGATACTCCGCGCTGGAGAAACTCCGCGCTGGAGAAATTTCGCGTTGGAGAAACTCCGCGTTTAAGAAACTCCGCGCTGGAGAAATTCCGTGTTGGAGAAAGTCCGTGTTGTAGAAACTCCGAGTTGTAGAAACTCCGTGTTGGAGAAATTCCGTGCTGGAGAAAGTCCGCGTTGGAGAAACTCCGCGTTGGAGAAACTCCGCGTTGGAGAAACTCCGCGCTGGAGAAATTCCGCGCTGGAGAAACTCAGCGCTGGAGAAACTCCACGCTAGAACAACTCCGCGCTGAAGAGACTCCGCGTTGATGAAACTCCGCGCTGGATATACTCCGCGCTGGAGAAACTCCGCGCAGGAGAAACTCCGTGTTTGAGAAACTCCGTACTGGGGAAATTCCGCGATGGAGAAAATCCGCGCTGGAGAAACTCCGCGTTGGAGAAACTCCGCGTTGGAGAAAGTCCGCGCTGGAGAAACTCCGCACAGGAGAAACTCCACGATGGAGAAACTCCGCGCTGGAGAAACTCCGCTCTGGAGATACTCCGCGCTGGAGAAACTCCGCGCTGGAGAAAGTCCGTGTTAGAGAAAGTCGGCGCTGGAGAAAGTTAAAGCTGAAGAATCTCCGCGCTGGAGAAACTCCACGCTGGAGAAACTCAATGTTGGAGAAAATCCGTGTTGGAGAAACTTCGTGCTGGAGAACCGCCGTGTTGGAGAAACTCCGCGCTGGAGATACTCCGCACTGGAGAAACTCCGCGCTGGAGAAAGTCCGTGTTGGAGAAAGTCGGCGCTGGAGAAAGTCCAAGCTGGAGAAACTCCGCGCAGGAGACAGTCCACGCTGGAGAAAATCCGCGTTTGAGAAACTCCGCGTTGGAGAAACTTTGCGAAGGAGAAAGTCCGTGCTGGAGAAAGTCTGTGATGGAGAAACTAGGTGTTGGAGAAACTCCGCGCTGGAGAAACACCGCGCTAGAGAAACTGCGCTGGAGAAACTCCGGGCTGAAGAAACTCCGCGTTGGAGAAACTTCGTGTTGGAGAAAGTCGGTGTTGGAGAAAGTTCGCGCTGGAGAAAGTGCGCGCTGGAAAAACTCCGCACTTGAGAAACTCCGCGCAGGAGACACTCCGCATTTGAGAAACTCCGCGTTGGAGACACTCGGCGTAGGAGAAAGGCCGCCTTTGAGAAACTCCGCGCTGGAGAAAGTCCGTGTTGGAGAAAGTCGGCGCCGGAGAAAGTCCAAGCTGGAGAAACTCCGCGCAGGAGACACTCCACGCTGGAGAAACTCCGCGTTTGAGAAACTCCGCGTTGGAGAAACTTTGCGAAGGAGAAAGTCTGTGCTGGAGAAAGTCCGTGTTGGAGAAACTCGGTGTTGGAGAAAGTCGGTGTTGGAGAAAGTTCGCGCTGGAGAAAGTGCGCGCTGGAAAAACTCCGCGCTTGAGAAACTCCGCGCTGGAGAAACTCCGCATTTGAGAAACTCCGCGTTGGAGACACTCGGCTTAGGAGAAATGCCGCCTTTGAGAAACTCCGCGCTGGAGAAAGTCCGTGTTGGAGAAACTACGAGTTGGAGAAACTCCGTTTTGGAGAAATTTCGTGCTGGAGAAACTCCGTGCTGGAGATACTCCGCGCTGGAGATACTCCGCGCTGGAGAAACTCCGCGCTGGAGAAAGTCCGCGCTAGAGAAACTCCACGTTGGAGACACTCCGTGTTGGAGAAACTCCGCCTTTGAGAAACTCCGCGCTGGAGAAAGTCCGTGTTGGAGAAAGTCGGCGCTGGAGAAAGTCCAAGCTGGAGAAACTCCGCGCAGGAGACACTCCACGCTGGAGAAACTCCGCGCTGGAAAAACTCCGCGTTTGAGAAACTCCGCGTTGGAGAAACTCTGCGAAGTAGAAAGTCCGTGCTGGAGAAAGTCCGTGTTGGAGAAACTCGGTGTTGGAGAAACTCCGCGCTGGAGAAACACCGCGCTAGAGAAACTGCGCTGGAGAAACTCCGGGCTGGAGAAACTCCGCTCTGGAGAAAGTCCGTGTTGGAGAAAGTCGGCGCTGGAGAAAGTCCAAGCTGGAGAAACTCAGCGCAGGAGACACTCCACGCTGGAGAAACTCCGCTCTGGAGAAACTCCGCGTTTGAGAAACTCCGCATTGGAGAAACTCTGCGAAGGAGACTGTCCGTGCTGGAGAAAGTCCGTGTTGGAGAAATTTGGTATTGGAGAAACTCCGTGCTGGAGAAACACCGCGCTAGAGAAACTGCGCTGGACAAACTCCGGGCTGGAGAAACTCCGCGCTGGAGAAACTCTGCGCTGGAGGAACTCCGCGCTGGCGAAACTCCGCCTTGGAGAAACTCCGCGTTGGAGAAACTGCGTTTTGGAGAAACTCCGTGTTGAAGGAACTCTGTGTTGGAGAAACTCCGCGCTGGAGAAACTCCGCGTTGGAGAAACTCCGCGTTGGAGTTACTCCGCATTGGAGATACTCCGCGCTGGAGAAACTCCGCGTTGGAGAAACTCCGCGTTGGAGAAACTTCGTGTTGGAGAAAGTCGGTGTTGGAGAAAGTTCGCGCTGGAGAAAGTGCGCGCTGGAGAAACTCCGCGCTTGAGAAACTCCGCGCTGGAGATACTCTGCATTTGAGAAACTCCGCGTTGGAGACACTCCGCGTAGGAGAAACTCCGCCTTTGAGAAACTCCGCGCTGGAGAAAGTCCGTGTTGGAGAAACTACGAGTTGGAGAAACTCCGTGTTGGAGAAATTCCGTGCTGGAGAAACTCAGCGCTGGAGATACTCCGCGCTGGATAAACTCCGCGCTGGAGAAAGTCCGCGCTGGAGAAACTCCACGCTGGAGAAACTCCGCTTTTGAGAAACTCCGCGTTGGAGACACTCCTGTGTTGGAGAAACTCCGCCTTTGAGAAACTCCGCGCTGGAGAAAGTCCGTGTTGGAGAAAGTCGGCGCTGGAGAAAGTCCAAGCTGGAGAAACTCCGCGCAGGAGACACTCCACGCTGGAGAAACTCCGCGCTGGAGAAACTCAGCGTTTGAGAAACTCCGCATTGGAGAAACTCTGCGAAGGAGACTGTCCGTGCTGGAGAAAGTCCGTGTTGGAGAAATTTGGTATTGGAGAAACTCCGCGCTGGAGAAACACCGCGCTAGAGAAACTGCGCTTGACAAACTCCGGGCTGGAGAAACTCCGCGCTGGAGAAACTCTGCGCTGGAGGAACTCCGCGCTGGCGAAACTCCGCCTTGGAGAAACTCCGCGTTGGAGAAACTGCGTTTTGGAGAAACTCCGTGTTGAAGGAACTCTGTGTTGGAGAAACTCCGCGTTGGAGAAACTCCGCATTGGAGAAACTCCGCGCTGGAGAAACTCCGCGTTGGAGAAACTCCGCGTTGGAGAAACTTCGTGTTGGAGAAAGTCGGTGTTGGAGAAAGTTCGCGCTGGAGAAAGTGCGCGCTGGAGAAACTCCGCGCTTGAGAAACTCCGCGCTGGAGATACTCTGCATTTGAGAAACTCCGCGTTGGAGACACTCCGCGTAGGAGAAACTCCGCCTTTGAGAAACTCCGCGCTGGAGAAAGTCCGTGTTGGAGAAACGACGAGTTGGAGAAACTCCGTGTTGGAGAAATTCCGTGCTGGAGAAACTCCGCGCTAGAGATACTCCGCGCTGGATAAACTCCGCGCTGGAGAAAGTCCGCGCTGGAGAAACTCCACGCTGGAGAAACTCCGCTTTTGAGAAACTCCGCGTTGGAGACACTCCGTGTTGGAGAAACTCCACCTTTGAGAAACTCCGCGCTGGAGAAAGTCCGTGTTGGAGAAAGTCGGCGCTGGAGAAAGTCCAAGCTGGAGAAACTCCGCGCTGGAGAAACTGAGCGTTTGAGAAACTCCGCGTTGGAGAAACTCTGCGAAGTAGAAAGTCCGTGCTGGAGAAAGTCCGTGTTGGAGTAACTCTGTGTTGGAGAAACTTCGCGCTGGAGAAACTCCGCGTTGTAGAAACTCCAGCGTTGGAGAAACTCCGCATTGGAGAAACTCCGCGCTGGAGAAACTCCGTGTTGGAGAAACTCCGAGTTGGAGAAACTCCGTGTGGGAGAAATTCCGCACTGGAGAAACTCCTCGCTGGAGATACTCCGCGCTGGAGAAACTCCGCGCTGGAGAAACTTCGCGTTGGAGAAACTCCGCGTTTAAGAAACTCCGCGCTGGAGAAAGTCTGTGTTGGAGAAAGTCCGTGTTGTAGAAACTCCGAGTTGGAGAAAGTCCGCGCTGGAGAAACTCCGCACTGGAGAAACTCTACGATGGAGAAACTCCGCGCTGGAGAAACTCCGCGCTGGAGAAACTCCACGGTGGAGAAACTCCGCGTTGGAGAAAATCCGTGTTGGAGAAACTCCGTGCTGGAGAAACGCCGTGTTGGAGAAACTCCGCGCTGGAGATACTCCGCGCTGGAGATATTCCGCACTGGAGAAACTCCGCGCTGGAGAAAGTCCGTGTTGGAGAAAGTCGGCGCTGGAGAAAGTCCAAGCTGGAGAAACTCCGCGCAGGAGACACTCCACGCTGGAGAAACTCCGCGCTGGAGAAACTCCGCGTTTGAGAAACTCCGCGTTGGAGAAACTCTGCGAAGGAGAAAGTCCGTGCTGGAAAAAGTCCGTGTTGGAGAAACTCGGTGTTGGAGAAACTCTGCGCTGGAGAAACACCGCGCTAGAGAAACTGCGCTGGAGAGACTCCGGGCTGGAGAAACTCCGCGTTGGAGAAACTTCGTGTTGGAGAAAGTCAGTATTGGAGAAAGTTCGCGCTGGAGAAAGTGCGCGCTGGAGAAACTCCGCGCTTGAGAAACTCGGCGCTGGAGAAACTCCGCATTTGAGAAACTCCGCGTTGGAGACACTCCGCGTAGGAGAAAGTCCGCCTTTGAGAAACTCCGCACTGGAGAAAGTCCGTGTTGGAGAAACTACGAGTTGCAGAAACTCCGTTTTGGAGAAATTCCGTGCTGGAGATACTCCGCGCTGGAGATACTCCGCGCTGGAGAAACTCCGCGCTGGAGAAAGACCACGCTGGAGAAACTCCACGCAAGAGAAACTCCGCATTTGAGCAACTCCGCGTTGGAGACACTCCGTGTTGGAGAAACTCCGCCTTTGAGAAACTCCGCACTGGAGAGAGTCCGTGTTGGAGAAAGTCGGCGCTGGAGAAAGTCCAAGCTGGAGAAACTCCGCGCAGGAGACACTCCACGCTGGAGAAACTCCGCGCTGGAGAAACTCCGCGTTTGAGAAACTCCGCGTTGGAGAAACTCTGCGAAGTAGAAAGTCCGTGCTGGAGAAAGTCCGTGTTGGAGAAACTCCGCGCTGGAGAAACACCGCGCTAGAGAAACTGCGCTGGAGAAACTCCGGGCTGGAGAAACTCCGCTCTGGAGAAACTCTGCGCTGGAGGAACTCCGCGCTGGAGAAACACAGCCTTGGAGAAACTCTGCATTGGAGAAACTGCGTGTTGGAGAAACTCCGTGTTGAAGGAACTCTGTGTTGGAGAAACTCCGCGCTGGAGAAACTCCGCGTTAGAGAAACTCTGCGTTGGAGAAACTCCGCATTGGAGAAACTCCGCGCTGGAGAAACTCCGCGTTGGAGACACTCCGCGAAGGAGAAACTCCGCGCTGGAGAGAGTCCGTGTTGGAGAAACTCCGAGTTGGAGAAACTCCGTGTGGGAGAAATTCCGCGCTGGAGAAACTCCGCGCTGGAAATACTCCGCGCTGGAGAAACTCCGCGCTGGAGAAATTTCGCGTTGGAGAAACTCCGCGTTTAAGAAACTCCGTGTTGGAGAAATTCCGTGCTGGAGAAAGTCCGCGTTGGAGAAACTCCGCGTTGGAGAAACTCCGGGCTGGAGAAACTCCGCGCTGGAGAAACTCTGCGCTGGAGGAACTCCGCGCTGGCGAAACTCCGCCTTGGAGAAACTCCGCGTTGGAGAAACTGCGTTTTGGAGAAACTCCGTGTTGAAGGAACTCTGTGTTGGAGAAACTCCGCGCTGGAAAAACTCCGCGTTGGAGAAACTCCGCATTGGAGAAACTCCGCGCAGGAGAAACTCCGCGTTGGAGAAACTCCGCGTTGGAGAAAGACCACGCTGGAGAAACTCCACGCAAGAGAAACTCCGCATTTGAGCAACTCCGCGTTGGAGACACTCCGTGTTGGAGAAACTCCGCCTTTGAGAAACTCCGCACTGGAGAGAGTCCGTGTTGGAGAAAGTCGGCGCTGGAGAAAGTCCAAGCTGGAGAAACTCCGCGCAGGAGACACTCCACGCTGGAGAAACTCCGCGCTGGAGAAACTCCGCGTTTGAGAAACTCCGCGTTGGAGAAACTCTGCGAAGTAGAAAGTCCGTGCTGGAGAAAGTCCGTGTCGGAGAAACTCCGCGCTGGAGAAACACCGCGCTAGAGAAACTGCGCTGGAGAAACTCCTGGCTGGAGAAACTCCGCGCTGGAGAAACTCCGCGCTGGAGATACTCCGCGCTGGAGAAACTCCGCGCTGGAGAAAGTCGGCGCTGGAGAAAGTCCAAGCTGGAGAAACTCAGCGCAGGAGACACTCCACGCTCGAGAAACTCCGCGCTGGAGAAACTCCGCGTTTGAGAAACTCCGCGTTTGAGAAACTCCGCGTTGGAGAAACTCTGCGAAGTAGAAAGTCCGTGCTGGAGAAAGTCCGTGTTGGAGAAACTCGGTGTTGGAGAAACTCCGCGCTGGAGAAGCACCGCACTAGAGAAACTGCGCTGGAGAAACTCTGGGCTGGAGAAACTCCGCCTTGGAGAAACTCTGCGTTGGAGAAACTGCGTGTTGGAGAAACTCGGTGTTGAAGGAACTCTGTTTTGGAGAAACTCCGCGCTGGAGAAACTCCGCGTTAGAGAAACTCTGCGTTGGAGAAACTCCGCATTGGAGAAACTCCGCGCTGGAGAAACTCCGCGTTGGAGACACTCCGCGAAGGAGAAACTCTGCGCTGGAGAGAGTCCGTGTTGGAGAAACTCCGAGATGGAGAAACTCCGTGTGAGAGAAATCCCGCGCTGGAGAAACTCCGCGCTCGAGATACTCCGCGCTGGAGAAACTCCGCGCTGGAGAAATTTCGCGTTGGAGAAACTCCGCGTTTAAGAAACTCCGCGCTGGAGAAATTCCGTGTTGGAGAAAGTCCGTGTTGTAGAAACTCCGAGTTGTAGAAACTCCGTGTTGGAGAAATTCCGTGCTGGAGAAAGTCCGCGTTGGAGAAACTCCGCGTTGGAGAAACTCCGCGTTGGAGAAACTCCGCGCTGGAGAAATTCCGCGCTGGAGAAACTCAGCGCTGGAGAAACTCCACGCTAGAACAACTCCGCGCTGAAGAGACTCCGCGTTGATGAAACTCCGCGCTGGATATACTCCGCGCTGGAGAAACTCCGCGCAGGAGAAACTCCGTGTTTGAGAAACTCCGTACTGGGGAAATTCCGCGATGGAGAAAATCCGCGCTGGAGAAACTCCGCGTTGGAGAAACTCCGCGTTGGAGAAAGTCCGCGCTGGAGAAACTCCGCACAGGAGAAACTCCACGATGGAGAAACTCCGCGCTGGAGAAACTCCGCTCTGGAGATACTCCGCGCTGGAGAAACTCCGCGCTGGAGAAAGTCCGTGTTAGAGAAAGTCGGCGCTGGAGAAAGTTAAAGCTGAAGAATCTCCGCGCTGGAGAAACTCCACGCTGGAGAAACTCAATGTTGGAGAAAATCCGTGTTGGAGAAACTTCGTGCTGGAGAACCGCCGTGTTGGAGAAACTCCGCGCTGGAGATACTCCGCACTGGAGAAACTCCGCGCTGGAGAAAGTCCGTGTTGGAGAAAGTCGGCGCTGGAGAAAGTCCAAGCTGGAGAAACTCCGCGCAGGAGACAGTCCACGCTGGAGAAAATCCGCGTTTGAGAAACTCCGCGTTGGAGAAACTTTGCGAAGGAGAAAGTCCGTGCTGGAGAAAGTCTGTGATGGAGAAACTAGGTGTTGGAGAAACTCCGCGCTGGAGAAACACCGCGCTAGAGAAACTGCGCTGGAGAAACTCCGGGCTGAAGAAACTCCGCGTTGGAGAAACTTCGTGTTGGAGAAAGTCGGTGTTGGAGAAAGTTCGCGCTGGAGAAAGTGCGCGCTGGAAAAACTCCGCACTTGAGAAACTCCGCGCAGGAGAAACTCCGCATTTGAGAAACTCCGCGTTGGAGACACTCGGCGTAGGAGAAAGGCCGCCTTTGAGAAACTCCGCGCTGGAGAAAGTCCGTGTTGGAGAAAGTCGGCGCCGGAGAAAGTCCAAGCTGGAGAAACTCCGCGCAGGAGACACTCCACGCTGGAGAAACTCCGCGTTTGAGAAACTCCGCGTTGGAGAAACTTTGCGAAGGAGAAAGTCTGTGCTGGAGAAAGTCCGTGTTGGAGAAACTCGGTGTTGGAGAAAGTCGGTGTTGGAGAAAGTTCGCGCTGGAGAAAGTGCGCGCTGGAAAAACTCCGCGCTTGAGAAACTCCGCGCTGGAGAAACTCCGCATTTGAGAAACTCCGCGTTGGAGACACTCGGCGTAGGAGAAATGCCGCCTTTGAGAAACTCCGCGCTGGAGAAAGTCCGTGTTGGAGAAACTACGAGTTGGAGAAACTCCGTTTTGGAGAAATTTCGTGCTGGAGAAACTCCGTGCTGGAGATACTCCGCGCTGGAGATACTCCGCGCTGGAGAAACTCCGCGCTGGAGAAAGTCCGCGCTAGAGAAACTCCACGTTGGAGACACTCCGTGTTGGAGAAACTCCGCCTTTGAGAAACTCCGCGCTGGAGAAAGTCCGTGTTGGAGAAAGTCGGCGCTGGAGAAAGTCCAAGCTGGAGAAACTCCGCGCAGGAGACACTCCACGCTGGAGAAACTCCGCGCTGGAAAAACTCCGCGTTTGAGAAACTCCGCGTTGGAGAAACTCTGCGAAGTAGAAAGTCCGTGCTGGAGAAAGTCCGTGTTGGAGAAACTCGGTGTTGGAGAAACTCCGCGCTGGAGAAACACCGCGCTAGAGAAACTGCGCTGGAGAAACTCCGGGCTGGAGAAACTCCGCTCTGGAGAAAGTCCGTGTTGGAGAAAGTCGGCGCTGGAGAAAGTCCAAGCTGGAGAAACTCAGCGCAGGAGACACTCCACGCTGGAGAAACTCCGCTCTGGAGAAACTCCGCGTTTGAGACACTCCGTGTTGGAGAAACTCCGCCTTTGAGAAACTCCGCGCTGGAGAAAGTCCGTGTTGGAGAAAGTCGGCGCTGGAGAAAGTCCAAGCTGGAGAAACTCCGCGCAGGAGACACTCCACGCTGGAGAAACTCCGCGCTGGAGAAACTCCGCGTTTGAGAAACTCCGCGTTGGAGAAACTCTGCGAAGTAGAAAGTCCGTGCTGGAGAAAGTCCGTGTTGGAGAAACTCCGCGCTGGAGAAACACCGCGCTAGAGAAACTGCGCTGGAGAAACTCCGGGCTGGAGAAACTCCGCTCTGGAGAAACTCTGCGCTGGAGGAACTCCGCGCTGGAGAAACACAGCCTTGGAGAAACTCTGCATTGGAGAAACTGCGTGTTGGAGAAACTCCGTGTTGAAGGAACTCTGTGTTGGAGAAACTCCGCGCTGGAGAAACTCCGCGTTAGAGAAACTCTGCGTTGGAGAAACTCCGCATTGGAGAAACTCCGCGCTGGAGAAACTCCGCGTTGGAGACACTCCGCGAAGGAGAAACTCCGCGCTGGAGAGAGTCCGTGTTGGAGAAACTCCGAGTTGGAGAAACTCCGTGTGGGAGAAATTCCGCGCTGGAGAAACTCCGCGCTGGAAATACTCCGCGCTGGAGAAACTCCGCGCTGGAGAAATTTCGCGTTGGAGAAACTCCGCGTTTAAGAAACTCCGTGTTGGAGAAATTCCGTGCTGGAGAAAGTCCGCGTTGGAGAAACTCCGCGTTGGAGAAACTCCGGGCTGGAGAAACTCCGCGCTGGAGAAACTCTGCGCTGGAGGAACTCCGCGCTGGCGAAACTCCGCCTTGGAGAAACTCCGCGTTGGAGAAACTGCGTTTTGGAGAAACTCCGTGTTGAAGGAACTCTGTGTTGGAGAAACTCCGCGCTGGAAAAACTCCGCGTTGGAGAAACTCCGCATTGGAGAAACTCCGCGCAGGAGAAACTCCGCGTTGGAGAAACTCCGCGTTGGAGAAAGACCACGCTGGAGAAACTCCACGCAAGAGAAACTCCGCATTTGAGCAACTCCGCGTTGGAGACACTCCGTGTTGGAGAAACTCCGCCTTTGAGAAACTCCGCACTGGAGAGAGTCCGTGTTGGAGAAAGTCGGCGCTGGAGAAAGTCCAAGCTGGAGAAACTCCGCGCAGGAGACACTCCACGCTGGAGAAACTCCGCGCTGGAGAAACTCCGCGTTTGAGAAACTCCGCGTTGGAGAAACTCTGCGAAGTAGAAAGTCCGTGCTGGAGAAAGTCCGTGTTGGAGAAACTCCGCGCTGGAGAAACACCGCGCTAGAGAAACTGCGCTGGAGAAACTCCTGGCTGGAGAAACTCCGCGCTGGAGAAACTCCGCGCTGGAGATACTCCGCGCTGGAGAAACTCCGCGCTGGAGAAAGTCGGCGCTGGAGAAAGTCCAAGCTGGAGAAACTCAGCGCAGGAGACACTCCACGCTCGAGAAACTCCGCGCTGGAGAAACTCCGCGTTTGAGAAACTCCGCGTTTGAGAAACTCCGCGTTGGAGAAACTCTGCGAAGTAGAAAGTCCGTGCTGGAGAAAGTCCGTGTTGGAGAAACTCGGTGTTGGAGAAACTCCGCGCTGGAGAAGCACCGCACTAGAGAAACTGCGCTGGAGAAACTCTGGGCTGGAGAAACTCCGCCTTGGAGAAACTCTGCGTTGGAGAAACTGCGTGTTGGAGAAACTCGGTGTTGAAGGAACTCTGTTTTGGAGAAACTCCGCGCTGGAGAAACTCCGCGTTAGAGAAACTCTGCGTTGGAGAAACTCCGCATTGGAGAAACTCCGCGCTGGAGAAACTCCGCGTTGGAGACACTCCGCGAAGGAGAAACTCTGCGCTGGAGAGAGTCCGTGTTGGAGAAACTCCGAGATGGAGAAACTCCGTGTGAGAGAAATCCCGCGCTGGAGAAACTCCGCGCTCGAGATACTCCGCGCTGGAGAAACTCCGCGCTGGAGAAATTTCGCGTTGGAGAAACTCCGCGTTTAAGAAACTCCGCGCTGGAGAAATTCCGTGTTGGAGAAAGTCCGTGTTGTAGAAACTCCGAGTTGTAGAAACTCCGTGTTGGAGAAATTCCGTGCTGGAGAAAGTCCGCGTTGGAGAAACTCCGCGTTGGAGAAACTCCGCGTTGGAGAAACTCCGCGCTGGAGAAATTCCGCGCTGGAGAAACTCAGCGCTGGAGAAACTCCACGCTAGAACAACTCCGCGCTGAAGAGACTCCGCGTTGATGAAACTCCGCGCTGGATATACTCCGCGCTGGAGAAACTCCGCGCAGGAGAAACTCCGTGTTTGAGAAACTCCGTACTGGGGAAATTCCGCGATGGAGAAAATCCGCGCTGGAGAAACTCCGCGTTGGAGAAACTCCGCGTTGGAGAAAGTCCGCGCTGGAGAAACTCCGCACAGGAGAAACTCCACGATGGAGAAACTCCGCGCTGGAGAAACTCCGCTCTGGAGATACTCCGCGCTGGAGAAACTCCGCGCTGGAGAAAGTCCGTGTTAGAGAAAGTCGGCGCTGGAGAAAGTTAAAGCTGAAGAATCTCCGCGCTGGAGAAACTCCACGCTGGAGAAACTCAATGTTGGAGAAAATCCGTGTTGGAGAAACTTCGTGCTGGAGAACCGCCGTGTTGGAGAAACTCCGCGCTGGAGATACTCCGCACTGGAGAAACTCCGCGCTGGAGAAAGTCCGTGTTGGAGAAAGTCGGCGCTGGAGAAAGTCCAAGCTGGAGAAACTCCGCGCAGGAGACAGTCCACGCTGGAGAAAATCCGCGTTTGAGAAACTCCGCGTTGGAGAAACTTTGCGAAGGAGAAAGTCCGTGCTGGAGAAAGTCTGTGATGGAGAAACTAGGTGTTGGAGAAACTCCGCGCTGGAGAAACACCGCGCTAGAGAAACTGCGCTGGAGAAACTCCGGGCTGAAGAAACTCCGCGTTGGAGAAACTTCGTGTTGGAGAAAGTCGGTGTTGGAGAAAGTTCGCGCTGGAGAAAGTGCGCGCTGGAAAAACTCCGCACTTGAGAAACTCCGCGCAGGAGAAACTCCGCATTTGAGAAACTCCGCGTTGGAGACACTCGGCGTAGGAGAAAGGCCGCCTTTGAGAAACTCCGCGCTGGAGAAAGTCCGTGTTGGAGAAAGTCGGCGCCGGAGAAAGTCCAAGCTGGAGAAACTCCGCGCAGGAGACACTCCACGCTGGAGAAACTCCGCGTTTGAGAAACTCCGCGTTGGAGAAACTTTGCGAAGGAGAAAGTCTGTGCTGGAGAAAGTCCGTGTTGGAGAAACTCGGTGTTGGAGAAAGTCGGTGTTGGAGAAAGTTCGCGCTGGAGAAAGTGCGCGCTGGAAAAACTCCGCGCTTGAGAAACTCCGCGCTGGAGAAACTCCGCATTTGAGAAACTCCGCGTTGGAGACACTCGGCGTAGGAGAAATGCCGCCTTTGAGAAACTCCGCGCTGGAGAAAGTCCGTGTTGGAGAAACTACGAGTTGGAGAAACTCCGTTTTGGAGAAATTTCGTGCTGGAGAAACTCCGTGCTGGAGATACTCCGCGCTGGAGATACTCCGCGCTGGAGAAACTCCGCGCTGGAGAAAGTCCGCGCTAGAGAAACTCCACGTTGGAGACACTCCGTGTTGGAGAAACTCCGCCTTTGAGAAACTCCGCGCTGGAGAAAGTCCGTGTTGGAGAAAGTCGGCGCTGGAGAAAGTCCAAGCTGGAGAAACTCCGCGCAGGAGACACTCCACGCTGGAGAAACTCCGCGCTGGAAAAACTCCGCGTTTGAGAAACTCCGCGTTGGAGAAACTCTGCGAAGTAGAAAGTCCGTGCTGGAGAAAGTCCGTGTTGGAGAAACTCGGTGTTGGAGAAACTCCGCGCTGGAGAAACACCGCGCTAGAGAAACTGCGCTGGAGAAACTCCGGGCTGGAGAAACTCCGCTCTGGAGAAAGTCCGTGTTGGAGAAAGTCGGCGCTGGAGAAAGTCCAAGCTGGAGAAACTCAGCGCAGGAGACACTCCACGCTGGAGAAACTCCGCTCTGGAGAAACTCCGCGTTTGAGACACTCCGTGTTGGAGAAACTCCGCCTTTGAGAAACTCCGCGCTGGAGAAAGTCCGTGTTGGAGAAAGTCGGCGCTGGAGAAAGTCCAAGCTGGAGAAACTCCGCGCAGGAGACACTCCACGCTGGAGAAACTCCGCGCTGGAGAAACTCCGCGTTTGAGAAACTCCGCGTTGGAGAAACTCTGCGAAGTAGAAAGTCCGTGCTGGAGAAAGTCCGTGTTGGAGAAACTCCGCGCTGGAGAAACACCGCGCTAGAGAAACTGCGCTGGAGAAACTCCGGGCTGGAGAAACTCCGCTCTGGAGAAACTCTGCGCTGGAGGAACTCCGCGCTGGAGAAACACAGCCTTGGAGAAACTCTGCATTGGAGAAACTGCGTGTTGGAGAAACTCCGTGTTGAAGGAACTCTGTGTTGGAGAAACTCCGCGCTGGAGAAACTCCGCGTTAGAGAAACTCTGCGTTGGAGAAACTCCGCATTGGAGAAACTCCGCGCTGGAGAAACTCCGCGTTGGAGACACTCCGCGAAGGAGAAACTCCGCGCTGGAGAGAGTCCGTGTTGGAGAAACTCCGAGTTGGAGAAACTCCGTGTGGGAGAAATTCCGCGCTGGAGAAACTCCGCGCTGGAAATACTCCGCGCTGGAGAAACTCCGCGCTGGAGAAATTTCGCGTTGGAGAAACTCCGCGTTTAAGAAACTCCGTGTTGGAGAAATTCCGTGCTGGAGAAAGTCCGCGTTGGAGAAACTCCGCGTTGGAGAAACTCCGGGCTGGAGAAACTCCGCGCTGGAGAAACTCTGCGCTGGAGGAACTCCGCGCTGGCGAAACTCCGCCTTGGAGAAACTCCGCGTTGGAGAAACTGCGTTTTGGAGAAACTCCGTGTTGAAGGAACTCTGTGTTGGAGAAACTCCGCGCTGGAAAAACTCCGCGTTGGAGAAACTCCGCATTGGAGAAACTCCGCGCAGGAGAAACTCCGCGTTGGAGAAACTCCGCGTTGGAGAAAGACCACGCTGGAGAAACTCCACGCAAGAGAAACTCCGCATTTGAGCAACTCCGCGTTGGAGACACTCCGTGTTGGAGAAACTCCGCCTTTGAGAAACTCCGCACTGGAGAGAGTCCGTGTTGGAGAAAGTCGGCGCTGGAGAAAGTCCAAGCTGGAGAAACTCCGCGCAGGAGACACTCCACGCTGGAGAAACTCCGCGCTGGAGAAACTCCGCGTTTGAGAAACTCCGCGTTGGAGAAACTCTGCGAAGTAGAAAGTCCGTGCTGGAGAAAGTCCGTGTTGGAGAAACTCCGCGCTGGAGAAACACCGCGCTAGAGAAACTGCGCTGGAGAAACTCCTGGCTGGAGAAACTCCGCGCTGGAGAAACTCCGCGCTGGAGATACTCCGCGCTGGAGAAACTCCGCGCTGGAGAAAGTCGGCGCTGGAGAAAGTCCAAGCTGGAGAAACTCAGCGCAGGAGACACTCCACGCTCGAGAAACTCCGCGCTGGAGAAACTCCGCGTTTGAGAAACTCCGCGTTTGAGAAACTCCGCGTTGGAGAAACTCTGCGAAGTAGAAAGTCCGTGCTGGAGAAAGTCCGTGTTGGAGAAACTCGGTGTTGGAGAAACTCCGCGCTGGAGAAGCACCGCACTAGAGAAACTGCGCTGGAGCAACTCTGGGCTGTAGAAACTCCGCCTTGGAGAAACTCTGCGTTGGAGAAACTGCGTGTTGGAGAAACTCGGTGTTGAAGGAACTCTGTTTTGGAGAAACTCCGCGCTGGAGAAACTCCGCGTTAGAGAAACTCTGCGTTGGAGAAACTCCGCATTGGAGAAACTCCGCGCTGGAGAAACTCCGCGTTGGAGACACTCCGCGAAGGAGAAACTCTGCGCTGGAGAGAGTCCGTGTTGGAGAAACTCCGAGATGGAGAAACTCCGTGTGAGAGAAATCCCGCGCTGGAGAAACTCCGCGCTCGAGATACTCCGCGCTGGAGAAACTCCGCGCTGGAGAAATTTCGCGTTGGAGAAACTCCGCGTTTAAGAAACTCCGCGCTGGAGAAATTCCGTGTTGGAGAAAGTCCGTGTTGTAGAAACTCCGAGTTGTAGAAACTCCGTGTTGGAGAAATTCCGTGCTGGAGAAAGTCCGCGTTGGAGAAACTCCGCGTTGGAGAAACTCCGCGTTGGAGAAACTCCGCGCTGGAGAAATTCCGCGCTGGAGAAACTCAGCGCTGGAGAAACTCCACGCTAGAACAACTCCGCGCTGAAGAGACTCCGCGTTGATGAAACTCCGCGCTGGATATACTCCGCGCTGGAGAAACTCCGCGCAGGAGAAACTCCGTGTTTGAGAAACTCCGTACTGGGGAAATTCCGCGATGGAGAAAATCCGCGCTGGAGAAACTCCGCGTTGGAGAAACTCCGCGTTGGAGAAAGTCCGCGCTGGAGAAACTCCGCACAGGAGAAACTCCACGATGGAGAAACTCCGCGCTGGAGAAACTCCGCTCTGGAGATACTCCGCGCTGGAGAAACTCCGCGCTGGAGAAAGTCCGTGTTAGAGAAAGTCGGCGCTGGAGAAAGTTAAAGCTGAAGAATCTCCGCGCTGGAGAAACTCCACGCTGGAGAAACTCAATGTTGGAGAAAATCCGTGTTGGAGAAACTTCGTGCTGGAGAACCGCCGTGTTGGAGAAACTCCGCGCTGGAGATACTCCGCACTGGAGAAACTCCGCGCTGGAGAAAGTCCGTGTTGGAGAAAGTCGGCGCTGGAGAAAGTCCAAGCTGGAGAAACTCCGCGCAGGAGACAGTCCACGCTGGAGAAAATCCGCGTTTGAGAAACTCCGCGTTGGAGAAACTTTGCGAAGGAGAAAGTCCGTGCTGGAGAAAGTCTGTGATGGAGAAACTAGGTGTTGGAGAAACTCCGCGCTGGAGAAACACCGCGCTAGAGAAACTGCGCTGGAGAAACTCCGGGCTGAAGAAACTCCGCGTTGGAGAAACTTCGTGTTGGAGAAAGTCGGTGTTGGAGAAAGTTCGCGCTGGAGAAAGTGCGCGCTGGAAAAACTCCGCACTTGAGAAACTCCGCGCAGGAGAAACTCCGCATTTGAGAAACTCCGCGTTGGAGACACTCGGCGTAGGAGAAAGGCCGCCTTTGAGAAACTCCGCGCTGGAGAAAGTCCGTGTTGGAGAAAGTCGGCGCCGGAGAAAGTCCAAGCTGGAGAAACTCCGCGCAGGAGACACTCCACGCTGGAGAAACTCCGCGTTTGAGAAACTCCGCGTTGGAGAAACTTTGCGAAGGAGAAAGTCTGTGCTGGAGAAAGTCCGTGTTGGAGAAACTCGGTGTTGGAGAAAGTCGGTGTTGGAGAAAGTTCGCGCTGGAGAAAGTGCGCGCTGGAAAAACTCCGCGCTTGAGAAACTCCGCGCTGGAGAAACTCCGCATTTGAGAAACTCCGCGTTGGAGACACTCGGCGTAGGAGAAATGCCGCCTTTGAGAAACTCCGCGCTGGAGAAAGTCCGTGTTGGAGAAACTACGAGTTGGAGAAACTCCGTTTTGGAGAAATTTCGTGCTGGAGAAACTCCGTGCTGGAGATACTCCGCGCTGGAGATACTCCGCGCTGGAGAAACTCCGCGCTGGAGAAAGTCCGCGCTAGAGAAACTCCACGTTGGAGACACTCCGTGTTGGAGAAACTCCGCCTTTGAGAAACTCCGCGCTGGAGAAAGTCCGTGTTGGAGAAAGTCGGCGCTGGAGAAAGTCCAAGCTGGAGAAACTCCGCGCAGGAGACACTCCACGCTGGAGAAACTCCGCGCTGGAAAAACTCCGCGTTTGAGAAACTCCGCGTTGGAGAAACTCTGCGAAGTAGAAAGTCCGTGCTGGAGAAAGTCCGTGTTGGAGAAACTCGGTGTTGGAGAAACTCCGCGCTGGAGAAACACCGCGCTAGAGAAACTGCGCTGGAGAAACTCCGGGCTGGAGAAACTCCGCTCTGGAGAAAGTCCGTGTTGGAGAAAGTCGGTGCTGGAGAAAGTCCAAGCTGGAGAAACTCAGCGCAGGAGACACTCCACGCTGGAGAAACTCCGCTCTGGAGAAACTCCGCGTTTGAGAAACTCCGCATTGGAGAAACTCTGCGAAGGAGACTGTCCGTGCTGGAGAAAGTCCGTGTTGGAGAAATTTGGTATTGGAGAAACTCCGCGCTGGAGAAACACCGCGCTAGAGAAACTGCGCTGGACAAACTCCGGGCTGGAGAAACTCCGCGCTGGAGAAACTCTGCGCTGGAGGAACTCCGCGCTGGCGAAACTCCGCCTTGGAGAAACTCCGCGTTGGAGAAACTGCGTTTTGGAGAAACTCCGTGTTGAAGGAACTCTGTGTTGGAGAAACTCCGCGCTGGAGAAACTCCGCGTTGGAGAAACTCCGCGTTGGAGTTACTCCGCATTGGAGATACTCCGCGCTGGAGAAACTCCGCGTTGGAGAAACTCCGCGTTGGAGAAACTTCGTGTTGGAGAAAGTCGGTGTTGGAGAAAGTTCGCGCTGGAGAAAGTGCGCGCTGGAGAAACTCCGCGCTTGAGAAACTCCGCGCTGGAGATACTCTGCATTTGAGAAACTCCGCGTTGGAGACACTCCGCGTAGGAGAAACTCCGCCTTTGAGAAACTCCGCGCTGGAGAAAGTCCGTGTTGGAGAAACTACGAGTTGGAGAAACTCCGTGTTGGAGAAATTCCGTGCTGGAGAAACTCAGCGCTGGAGATACTCCGCGCTGGATAAACTCCGCGCTGGAGAAAGTCCGCGCTGGAGAAACTCCACGCTGGAGAAACTCCGCTTTTGAGAAACTCCGCGTTGGAGACACTCCTGTGTTGGAGAAACTCCGCCTTTGAGAAACTCCGCGCTGGAGAAAGTCCGTGTTGGAGAAAGTCGGCGCTGGAGAAAGTCCAAGCTGGAGAAACTCCGCGCAGGAGACACTCCACGCTGGAGAAACTCCGCGCTGGAGAAACTCAGCGTTTGAGAAACTCCGCATTGGAGAAACTCTGCGAAGGAGACTGTCCGTGCTGGAGAAAGTCCGTGTTGGAGAAATTTGGTATTGGAGAAACTCCGCGCTGGAGAAACACCGCGCTAGAGAAACTGCGCTTGACAAACTCCGGGCTGGAGAAACTCCGCGCTGGAGAAACTCTGCGCTGGAGGAACTCCGCGCTGGCGAAACTCCGCCTTGGAGAAACTCCGCGTTGGAGAAACTGCGTTTTGGAGAAACTCCGTGTTGAAGGAACTCTGTGTTGGAGAAACTCCGCGTTGGAGAAACTCCGCATTGGAGAAACTCCGCGCTGGAGAAACTCCGCGTTGGAGAAACTCCGCGTTGGAGAAACTTCGTGTTGGAGAAAGTCGGTGTTGGAGAAAGTTCGCGCTGGAGAAAGTGCGCGCTGGAGAAACTCCGCGCTTGAGAAACTCCGCGCTGAAGATACTCTGCATTTGAGAAACTCCGCGTTGGAGACACTCCGCGTAGGAGAAACTCCGCCTTTGAGAAACTCCGCGCTGGAGAAAGTCCGTGTTGGAGAAACGACGAGTTGGAGAAACTCCGTGTTGGAGAAATTCCGTGCTGGAGAAACTCCGCGCTAGAGATACTCCGCGCTGGATAAACTCCGCGCTGGAGAAAGTCCGCGCTGGAGAAACTCCACGCTGGAGAAACTCCGCTTTTGAGAAACTCCGCGTTGGAGACACTCCGTGTTGGAGAAACTCCACCTTTGAGAAACTCCGCGCTGGAGAAAGTCCGTGTTGGAGAAAGTCGGCGCTGGAGAAAGTCCAAGCTGGAGAAACTCCGCGCTGGAGAAACTGAGCGTTTGAGAAACTCCGCGTTGGAGAAACTCTGCGAAGTAGAAAGTCCGTGCTGGAGAAAGTCCGTGTTGGAGTAACTCTGTGTTGGAGAAACTTCGCGCTGGAGAAACTCCGCGTTGTAGAAACTCCAGCGTTGGAGAAACTCCGCATTGGAGAAACTCCGCGCTGGAGAAACTCCGTGTTGGAGAAACTCCGAGTTGGAGAAACTCCGTGTGGGAGAAATTCCGCACTGGAGAAACTCCTCGCTGGAGATACTCCGCGCTGGAGAAACTCCGCGCTGGAGAAACTTCGCGTTGGAGAAACTCCGCGTTTAAGAAACTCCGCGCTGGAGAAAGTCTGTGTTGGAGAAAGTCCGTGTTGTAGAAACTCCGAGTTGGAGAAAGTCCGCGCTGGAGAAACTCCGCACTGGAGAAACTCTACGATGGAGAAACTCCGCGCTGGAGAAACTCCGCGCTGGAGAAACTCCACGGTGGAGAAACTCCGCGTTGGAGAAAATCCGTGTTGGAGAAACTCCGTGCTGGAGAAACGCCGTGTTGGAGAAACTCCGCGCTGGAGATACTCCGCGCTGGAGATATTCCGCACTGGAGAAACTCCGCGCTGGAGAAAGTCCGTGTTGGAGAAAGTCGGCGCTGGAGAAAGTCCAAGCTGGAGAAACTCCGCGCAGGAGACACTCCACGCTGGAGAAACTCCGCGCTGGAGAAACTCCGCGTTTGAGAAACTCCGCGTTGGAGAAACTCTGCGAAGGAGAAAGTCCGTGCTGGAAAAAGTCCGTGTTGGAGAAACTCGGTGTTGGAGAAACTCTGCGCTGGAGAAACACCGCGCTAGAGAAACTGCGCTGGAGAGACTCCGGGCTGGAGAAACTCCGCGTTGGAGAAACTTCGTGTTGGAGAAAGTCAGTATTGGAGAAAGTTCGCGCTGGAGAAAGTGCGCGCTGGAGAAACTCCGCGCTTGAGAAACTCGGCGCTGGAGAAACTCCGCATTTGAGAAACTCCGCGTTGGAGACACTCCGCGTAGGAGAAAGTCCGCCTTTGAGAAACTCCGCACTGGAGAAAGTCCGTGTTGGAGAAACTACGAGTTGCAGAAACTCCGTTTTAGAGAAATTCCGTGCTGGAGATACTCCGCGCTGGAGATACTCCGCGCTGGAGAAACTCCGCGCTGGAGAAAGACCACGCTGGAGAAACTCCACGCAAGAGAAACTCCGCATTTGAGCAACTCCGCGTTGGAGACACTCCGTGTTGGAGAAACTCCGCCTTTGAGAAACTCCGCACTGGAGAGAGTCCGTGTTGGAGAAAGTCGGCGCTGGAGAAAGTCCAAGCTGGAGAAACTCCGCGCAGGAGACACTCCACGCTGGAGAAACTCCGCGCTGGAGAAACTCCGCGTTTGAGAAACTCCGCGTTGGAGAAACTCTGCGAAGTAGAAAGTCCGTGCTGGAGAAAGTCCGTGTTGGAGAAACTCCGCGCTGGAGAAACACCGCGCTAGAGAAACTGCGCTGGAGAAACTCCGGGCTGGAGAAACTCCGCTCTGGAGAAACTCTGCGCTGGAGGAACTCCGCGCTGGAGAAACACAGCCTTGGAGAAACTCTGCATTGGAGAAACTGCGTGTTGGAGAAACTCCGTGTTGAAGGAACTCTGTGTTGGAGAAACTCCGCGCTGGAGAAACTCCGCGTTAGAGAAACTCTGCGTTGGAGAAACTCCGCATTGGAGAAACTCCGCGCTGTAGAAACTCCGCGTTGGAGACACTCCGCGAAGGAGAAACTCCGCGCTGGAGAGAGTCCGTGTTGGAGAAACTCCGAGTTGGAGAAACTCCGTGTGGGAGAAATTCCGCGCTGGAGAAACTCCGCGCTGGAAATACTCCGCGCTGGAGAAACTCCGCGCTGGAGAAATTTCGCGTTGGAGAAACTCCGCGTTTAAGAAACTCCGTGTTGGAGAAATTCCGTGCTGGAGAAAGTCCGCGTTGGAGAAACTCCGCGTTGGAGAAACTCCGGGCTGGAGAAACTCCGCGCTGGAGAAACTCTGCGCTGGAGGAACTCCGCGCTGGCGAAACTCCGCCTTGGAGAAACTCCGCGTTGGAGAAACTGCGTTTTGGATGAACTCCGTGTTGAAGGAACTCTGTGTTGGAGAAACTCCGCGCTGGAAAAACTCCGCGTTGGAGAAACTCCGCATTGGAGAAACTCCGCGCAGGAGAAACTCCGCGTTGGAGAAACTCCGCGTTGGAGAAAGACCACGCTGGAGAAACTCCACGCAAGAGAAACTCCGCATTTGAGCAACTCCGCGTTGGAGACACTCCGTGTTGGAGAAACTCCGCCTTTGAGAAACTCCGCACTGGAGAGAGTCCGTGTTGGAGAAAGTCGGCGCTGGAGAAAGTCCAAGCTGGAGAAACTCCGCGCAGGAGACACTCCACGCTGGAGAAACTCCGCGCTGGAGAAACTCCGCGTTTGAGAAACTCCGCGTTGGAGAAACTCTGCGAAGTAGAAAGTCCGTGCTGGAGAAAGTCCGTGTTGGAGAAACTCCGCGCTGGAGAAACACCGCGCTAGAGAAACTGCGCTGGAGAAACTCCTGGCTGGAGAAACTCCGCGCTGGAGAAACTCCGCGCTGGAGATACTCCGCGCTGGAGAAACTCCGCGCTGGAGAAAGTCGGCGCTGGAGAAAGTCCAAGCTGGAGAAACTCAGCGCAGGAGACACTCCACGCTCGAGAAACTCCGCGCTGGAGAAACTCCGCGTTTGAGAAACTCCGCGTTTGAGAAACTCCGCGTTGGAGAAACTCTGCGAAGTAGAAAGTCCGTGCTGGAGAAAGTCCGTGTTGGAGAAACTCCGCGCTGGAGAAACACCGCGCTAGAGAAACTGCGCTGGAGAAACTCCGGGCTGGAGAAACTCCGCTGTGGAGAAACTCTGCGCTGGAGGAACTCCGCGCCGGAGAAACACCGCCTTGGAGAAACTCTGCATTGGAGAAACTGCGTGTTGGAGAAACTCCGTGTTGAAGGAACTCTGTGTTGGAGAAACTCCGCGCTGGAGAAACTCCGCGTTAGAGAAACTCTGCGTTGGAGAAACTCCGCATTGGAGAAACTCCGCGCTGGAGAAACTCCGCGTTGGAGACACTCCGCGAAGGAGAAACTCCGCGCTGGAGAGAGTCCGTGTTGGAGAAACTCCGAGTTGGAGAAACTCGGTGTGGGAGAAATTCCGCGCTGGAGAAACTCCGCGCTGGAAATACTCCGCGCTGGAGAAACTCCGCGCTGGAGAAATTTCGCGTTGGAGAAACTCCGCGTTTAAGAAACTCCGTGTTGGAGAAGTTCCGTGCTGGAGAAAGTCCGCGTTGGAGAAACTCCGCGTTGGAGAAACTCCGCGTTGGAGAAACTCCGCGCTGGAGAAATTCCGCGGTGGAGAAACTCAGCGCTGGAGAAACTCCGCGTTGATGAAACTCCGCGCTGGATATACTCCGCGCTGGAGAAACTCCGCGCAGGAGAAACTCCGTGTTTGAGAAACTCCGTGCTGGGGAAATTCCGCGATGGAGAAAATCCGCGCTGGAGAAACTCCGCGTTGGAGAAACTCCGCGTTGGAGAAAGTCCGCGCTGGAGAAACTCCGCACTTGAGAAACTCCACGATGGAGAAACTCCGCGCTGGAGAAACTCCGCGCTGGAGATACTCCGCGCTGTAGAAACTCCGCGCCGGAGAAAGTCCGTGTTAGAGAAAGTCGGCGCTGGAGAAAGTCCAAGCTGGAGAATCTCCGCGCTGGAGAAACTCCACGCTGGAGAAACTCAATGTTGGAGAAAATCCGTGTTGGAGAAACTTCGTGCTGGAGAAACGCCGTGTTGGAGAAACTCCGCGCTGGAGATACTCCGCACTGGAGAAACTCCGCGCTGAAGAAAGTCCGTGTTGGAGAAAGTCGGCGCTGGAGAAAGTCCAAGCTGGAGAAACTCCGCGCAGGAGACACTCCATGCTGGAGAAACTCCGCGTTTGAGAAACTCCGCGTTGGAGAAACTTTGCGAAGGAGAAAGTCCGTGCTGGAGAAAGTCCGTGTTGGAGAAACTCGATGTTGGAGAAACTCCGCGCTGGAGAAACACCGCGCTAGAGAAACTGCGCTGGAGAAACTCCGGGAAACTTCGTGTTGGAGAAAGTCGGTGTTGGAGAAAGTTCGCGCTGGAGAAAGTGCGCGCTGGAAAAACTCCGCGCTTGAGAAACTCCGCGCTGGAGAAACTCCGCATTTGAGAAACTCCGCGTTGGAGACACTCGGCGTAGGAGAAAGTCCGCCTTTGAGAAACTCCGCGCTGGAGAAAGTCCGTGTTGGAGAAACTACGAGTTGGAGAAACTCCGTTTTGGAGAAATTCCGTGCTGGAGAAACTCCGTGCTGGAGATACTCCGCGCTGGAGATACTCCGCGCTGGAGAAACTCCGCGCTGGAGAAAGTCCGCGCTAGAGAAACTCCACGTTGGAGACACTCCGTGTTGGAGAAACTCCGCCTTTGAGAAACTCCGCGCTGGAGAAAGTCCGTGTTGGAGAAAGTCGGCGCTGGAGAAAGTCCAAGCTGGAGAAACTCCGCGCAGGAGACACTCCACGCTGGAGAAACTCCGCGTTTGAGAAACTCCGCGTTGGAGAAACTTTGCGAAGGAGAAAGTCCGTGCTGGAGAAAGTCCGTGTTGGAGAAACTCGGTGTTGGAGAAAGTCGGTGTTGGAGAAAGTTCGCGCTGGAGAAAGTGCGCGCTGGAAAAACTCCGCGCTTGAGAAACTCCGCGCTGGAGAAACTCCGCATTTGAGAAACTCCGCGTTGGAGACACTCGGCGTAGGAGAAAGGCCGCCTTTGAGAAACTCCGCGCTGGAGAAAGTCCGTGTTGGAGAAACTACGAGTTGGAGAAACTCCGTTTTGGAGAAATTTCGTGCTGGAGAAACTCCGTGCTGGAGATACTCCGCGCTGGAGATACTCCGCGCTGGAGAAACTCCGCGCTGGAGAAAGTCCGCGCTAGAGAAACTCCACGTTGGAGACCCTCCGTGTTGGAGAAACTCCGCCTTTGAGAAACTCCGCGCTGGAGAAAGTCCGTGTTGGAGAAAGTCGGCGCTGGAGAAAGTCAAAGCTGGAGAAACTCCTTGCTGGAGATACTCCGCGCTGGAGATACTCCGCGCTGGAGAAACTCCGCGCTGGAGAAAGTCCGCGCTAGAGAAACTCCACGTTGGAGACCCTCCGTGTTGGAGAAACTCCGCCTTTGAGAAACTCCGCGCTGGAGAAAGTCCGTGTTGGAGAAAGTCGGCGCTGGAGAAAGTCAAAGCTGGAGAAACTCCGCGTTTGAGAAACTCCGCGTTGGAGAAACTGCGAAGTAGAAAGTCTGTGCTGGAGAAAGTCCGTGTTGAAGAAACTCGGTGTTGGAGAAACTCCGCGCTGGAGAAACACCGCGCTAGAGAAACTGCGCTGGAGAAACTCCGGGCTGGAGAAACTCCGCTCTGGAGAAAGTCCGTGTTGGAGAAAGTCGGCGCTGGAGAAAGTCCAAGCTGGAGAAACTCCGCGCAGGAGACACTCCACGCTGGAGAAACTCCGCTCTGGAGAAACTGCGCGTTGAAGAAACTTCGTGTTGGAGAAAGTCGGTGTTGGAGAAAGTTCGCGCTGGAGAAAGTGCGCGCTGGAGAAACTCCGCGCTTGAGAAACTATGCGCTGGAGAAACTCCGCATTTGAGAAACTCCGCGTTGGAGACACTCCGCGAAGGAGAAACTCCGCGCTGGAGAGAGTCCGTGTTGGAGAAACTCCGAGTTGGAGAAACTCCGTGTGGGAGAATTTCCGCGCTGGAGAAACTCCGCGCTGGAGATACTCCGCGCAGGAGAAACTCCGCGCTGGAGAAACTTCGCTTTGGAGAAACTCCGCGTTTAAGAAACTCCGCGCTGGAGAAAGTCTGTGTTGGAGAAAGTCCGTGTTGTAGAAACTCCGAGTTGTAGAAACTCCGTGTTGGAGAAATTCCGTGCAGGAGAAAGTCCGCATTGGAGAAACTCCGCGTTGGAGAAACTCCGCGTTGGAGAAACTCCGCGCTGGAGAAACTCAGCGCTGGAGAAACTCCACGCTAGAGAAAGTCCGCGCTGAAGAGACTCCGCGTTGATGAAACTCCGCGCTGGAGATACTCCGCGCTGGAGAAACTCCGCGCCGGAGAAAGTCCGTGTTGGAGAATCTACGAGTTGGAGAAACTCCGTGTTGGAGAAATTCTGTGCTGGAGAAACTCCGCGCTGGAGATACTTCGCGCTGGAGAAACTCCGCGCTGGATTAAGTCCACACTGGAGAAACTCCACGCTGGAGAAACTCCGCATTTGAGAACCTCCGCGTTGGAGACACTCCGTGTTGGAGAAACTCCGCCTTTGAGAAACTCCGCGCTGGAGAAAGTCCGTGTTGGAGAAAGTCGGCGCTGCAGAAAGTCCAAGCTGGAGAAACTCCGCGCAGGAGACACTCCACGCTGGAGAAACTCCGCGCTGGAAAAACTCCGCGTTTGAGAAACTCCGCTTTGGAGAAACTCTGCGAAGCAGAAAGTCCGTGCTGGAGAAAGTCCGTGTTGGAGAAACTCGGTGTTGGAGAAACTCCGCGCTGGAGAAACACCGCGCCAGAGAAACTGCCCTGGAGAAACTCCGGGCTGGAGAAACTCCGCTCTGGAGAAAGTCCGTGTTGGAGAAAGTCGGCGCTGGAGAAAGTCCAAGCTGGAGAAACTCCGCGCAGGAGACAGTCCACGCTGGAGAATCTCCGCGTTGGAGAAACTCCGCGTTTGAGAAACTCCGCGTTGGAGAAACTCTGCGAAGGAGAAAGTCCGTGCTGGAGAAAGTCCGTGTTGGAGAAACTCGGTATTGGAGAAACTCCGCGCTGGAGAAACACCGCGCTAGAGAAACTGCGCTGGACAAACTCCGGGCTGGAGAAACTCCGCGCTGGAGAAACTCTGCGCTGGAGGTACTCCGCGCTGGAGAAACTACGCCTTGGAGAAACTCCGCGTTGGAGAAACTGCGTGTTGGAGAAACTGCGTGTTGAAGGAACTCTGTGTTGGAGAAACTCCGGGCTGGAGAAACTCCGCGTTGGAGAAACTCCGCGTTGGAGAAACTCCGCATTGGAGAAACTCCGCGCGGGAGAAACTCCGCGTTGGAGAAACTCCGCGTTGGAGAAACTTCGTGTTGGAAAGTCGGTGTCGGAGAAAGTTCGCGCTGGAGAAAGTGCGCGCTGGAAAAAACTACGCGCTTGAGAATCTCTGCGCTGGAGAAACTCCGCATTTGAGAAACTCCGCGTTGGAAACACTCCGCGTAGGAGAAACTCCGCCTTTGAGAAACTCCGCGCTGGAGAAAGTCCGTATTGGAGAAACTACGAGTTGGAGAAACTCCTTGTTGGAGAAATTCCTTGCTGGAGAAACTCCGCGCTGGAGATACTCCGGGCTGGAGAAACTCCGCGCTGGAGAAAGTCCGCGCTGGAGAAACTCCACGCTGGAGAAACTCCGCATTTGAGAAACTCCGCATGGAGACATCCGTGTTGGAGAAACTCCGCCTTTGAGAAACTCCGCGCTGGAGAAAGTCCGTGTTGGAGAAAGTCGGCGCTGGAGAAAGTCCGAGCTGGAGAAACTCAGCGCAGGAGACACTCCACGCTCGAGAAACTCCGCGCTGGATAAACTCCGCGTTTCAGAAACTCCGCGTTGGAGAAACTCTGCGAAGTAGAAAGTCCGTGCTGGAGAAAGTTCGTGTTGGAGAAACTCGGTGTTGGAGAAACTCCGCGCTTGAGAAACTCCGCGCTGAAGAAACTCCGCATTTGAGAAACTCCGCGTTGGAGACACTCCGCGTTGGAGAAAGTCCGCCTTTGAGAAACTCCGCACTGGAGAAAGTCCGTGTTGGAGAAACTACGAGTTGCAGAAACTCCGTTTTGGAGAAATTCCGTGCTGGAGAAACTCCGCGCTGGAGATACTCCGCGCTGGAGAAACTCCGCGCTGGAGAAACTCCGCGCTGGAGAAAGACCACGCTGGAGAAACTCCACGCAAGAGAAATTCCGCATTTGAGCAACTCCGCGTTGGAGACACTCCGTGTTGGAGAAACTCCGGCTTTGAGAAACTCCGCGCTGGAGAGAGTCCGTGTTGGAGAAAGTCGGCGCTGGAGAAAGTCCAAGCTGGAGAAACTCCGCGCAGGAGACACTCCACGCTGGAGAAACTCCGCGCTGGAGAAACTCCGCGTTTAAGAAACTCCGCGTTGGAGAAACTCTGCGAAGTAGAAAGTCCGTGTTGGAGAAACTCCGCGCTGGAGAAACACCGCGCTAGAGAAACTGCGCTGGAGAAACTCCGGGCTGGAGAAACTCCGCTCTGGAGAAACTCTGCGCTGGAGGAACTCCGCGCTGGAGAAACGCCGCTTTGGAGAAACTCCGCGTTGGAGAAACTGCGTGTTGGAGAAACTCCGTGTTGAAGGAACTTTGTGTTGAAGAAACTCCGCACTGGAGAAACTCCGCGTTGGAGAAACTCCGCGTTGGAGAAACTCCGCGTTGGAGAAACTCCCCATTGGAGAAACTCCGCATTGGAGAAACTCCGCATTGGAGAAACTCCGCGCTGGAGAAACTCCGTGTTGGAGAAACTCCGTGCTGGAGAAACGCCGTGTTGGAGAAACTCCGCGCTGGAGATACTCCGCACTGGAGAAACTCCGCGCTGGAGAAATTCCGTGTTGGAGAAAGTCGGCGCTGGAGAAAGTCGGCGCTGGAGAAACTCCGCGCACGAGACACTCCACGCTGGAGGAACTCCGCGCTGGAGAAACTCCGCGTTTTGAGAAACTCCGCCTTGGAGAAACTCCGCATTGGAGAAACTCCGCGCTGGAGAAACTCCGCGTTGGAGAAACTCCGAGTTGGAGAAACTTCGTGTTGGAGAAAGTCTGTGTTGGAGAAAGTTCGCGCTGGAGAAAGTGCGCGCTGGAGAAACTCCGCGCTTGAGAAACTCCGCGCTGGAGAAACTCCGCGTTGGAGAAACTCCGCGCTGGAGAAACTTCGCGTAGGAGAAACTCCGCGTTGGACAAACTCCGCGCTGGAGAAAGTCCGTGTTGGAGAAAGTCCGTGTTGGAGAAACTCCGTGTTGGAGAAATTCCGCGCTTAAGAAAGTCCGCGTTGGAGAAACTCCGCGTTGGAGAAACTCCGCGCTGGAGAAACTCCGTGTTGGAGAACCTCTGTGTTGAAGAAGCTCCGCGTTGGAGAAACTTCGCGATGGAGAAAGTCCGTGTTGGAGAAAGTTCGCGCTGGAGAAAGTCCGCGCTGGAGAAACTCCGCGTTGGAGACACTCCGCGTAGGAGAAACTCCGCCTTTGAGAAACTCCGCGCTGGAGATAGTCCGTGTTGGAGAAACTACGAGTTGGAGAAACTCCGTGTTGGAGAAATTCCGTGCTGGAGAAACTCCGCGCTGGAGATACTCCGCGCTGGAGATACTCCGCGCTGGATAAACTCCGCGCTGGAGAAAGTCCGCGCTGGAGAAACTCCACGCTGCAGAAACTCCGCTTTTGAGAAACTCCGCGTTGGAGACACTCCGTGTTGGAGAAACTCCGCCTTTGAGAAACTCCGCGCTGGAGAAAGTCCGTGTTGGAGAAAGTCGGCGCTGGAGAAAGTCCAAGCTGGAGAAACTCCGCGCAGGAAACACTCCACACTGGAGAAACTCCGCGCTGGAGAAACTCAGCGTTTGAGAAACTCCGCGTTGGAGAAACTCTGCGAAGTAGAAAGTCCGTGCTGGAGAAAGTCCGTGTTGGAGTAACTCGGTGTTGGAGAAACTCCGCGCGGGAGAAACACCGCGCTAGAGAAACTGCGCTGGAGAAACTCCGGGCTGGAGAAACTCCCCTCTGGAGAAACTGCGCTGGAGGAACTCCGTGCTGGAGAAACACCGCCTTGGAGAAACTCCGCGTTGGAGAAACTGCGTGTTGGAGAAACTCCGTGTTGAAGGAACTCTGTGTTGGAGAAACTTCGCGCTGGAGAAACTCCGCGTTGTAGAAACTCCAGCGTTGGAGAAACTCCGCATTGGAGAAACTCCGCGCTGGAGAAACTCCGCGTTGGAGAAACTCCGCGTTGGAGAAACTTCGTGTTGGAGAAAGTCGGTGTTGGAGAAAGTTCGCGCTGGAGAAAGTGCGCGCTGGAGAAACTCCGCGCTTGAAAAACTATGCGCTGGAGAAACTCCGCATTTGAGAAACTCCGCGTTGGAGACACTCCGCGAAGGAGAAACTCAGCGCTGGAGAGAGTCCGTGTTGGAGAAACTCCGAGTTGGAGAAACTCCGTGTGGGAGAAATTCCGCACTGGAGAAACTCCGCGCTGGAGATACCCCGCGCTGGAGATACTCCGCGCTGGAGAAACTTCGCGTTGGAGAAACTCCGCGTTTAAGAAACTCCGCGCTGGAGAAAGTCTGTGTTGGAGAAAGTCCGTGTTGTAAAAACTCCGAGTTGGAGAAAGTCCGCGCTGGAGAAACTCCGCACTGGAGAAACTCCACGATGGAGAAACTCCGCGCTGGAGAAACTCCGCGCTGGAGAAACTCCACGGTGTAGAAACTCCGCGTTGGAGAACTCCGTGTTGGAGAAACTCCGTGCTGGAGAAACGCCGTGTTGGAGAAACTCCGCGCTGGAGATACTCCGCGCTTGAGAAATTCCGCGCTGGAGAAAGTCCGTGTTAGAGAAAGTCGGCTCTGGAGAAAGTCCAAGCTGGAGAATCTCCGCGCTGGAGAAATTCCACGCTGGAGAAACTCAATGTTGGAGAAAATCCGTGTTGGAGAAACTCCGTGCTGGAGAAACGCCTTGTTGGAGAAACTACGCGCTGGAGATATTCCGCACTGGAGAAACTCCGCGCTGGAGAAAGTCCGTGTTGGAGAAAGTCGGCGCTGGAGAAAGTCCAAGCTGGAGAAACTCCGCGCAGGAGACACTCCACGCTGGAGAAACTCCGCGCTGGAGAAACTCCGCGTTTGAGAAACTCCGCGTTGGAGAAACTCTGCGAAGGAGAAAGTCCGTGCTGGAGAAAGTCCGTGTTGGAGAAACTCGGTGTTGGAGAAACTCTGCGCTGGAGAAACACCGCGCTAGAGAAACTGCGCTGGAGAGACTCCGGGCTGGAGAAACTCCGCGTTGGAGAAACTTCGTGTTGGAGAAAGTCAGTATTGGAGAAAGTTCGCGCTGGAGAAAGTGCGCGCTGGAGAAACTCCGCGCTTGAGAAACTCCGCGCTGGAGAAACTCCGCATTTGAGAAACTCCGCGTTGGAGACACTCCGCGTAGGAGAAAGTCCGCCTTTGAGAAACTCCGCACTGGAGAAAGTCCGTGTTGGAGAAACTACGAGTTGCAGAAACTCCGTTTTGGAGAAATTCCGTGCTGGAGAAACTCCGCGCTGGAGAAACTCCGCGCTGGAGAGAGACCACGCTGGAGAAACTCCACGCAAGAGAAATTCCGCATTTGAGCAACTCCGCGTTGGAGACACTCCGTGTTGGAGAAACTCCGCCTTTGAGAAACTCCGCGCTGGAGAGAGTCCGTGTTGGAGAAAGTCGGCGCTGGAGAAAGTCCAAGCTGGAGAAACTCCGCGCAGGAGACACTCCACGCTGGAGAAACTCCGCGTTTGAGAAACTCCGCGTTGGAGAAACTCTGCGAAGTAGAAAGTCCGTGCTGGAGAAAGTCCGTGTTGGAGAAACTCCGCGCTGGAGAAACACCGCGCTAGAGAAACTGCGCTGGAGAAACTCCGGGCTGGAGAAACTCCGCTCTGGAGAAACTCTGCGCTGGAGGAACTCCGCGCTGGAGAAACACCGCCTTGGAGAAACTCCGCGTTGGAGAAACTGCGTGTTGGAGAAACTCCGTGTTGAAGGAACTCTGTGTTGAAGGAACTCCGCACTGGAGAAACTCCGCGTTGGAGAAACTCGGCGTTGGAGAAACTCCGCATTGGAGAAACTCCGCGCTGGAGAAACTCCGTGTTGGAGAAACTCCGTGCTGGAGAAACGCCGTGTTGGAGAAACTCCGCGCTGGAGATACTCCGCACTGGAGAAACTCCGCGCTGGAGAAATTCCGTGTTGGAGAAAGTCGGCGCTGGAGAAAGTCGGCGCTGGAGAAACTCCGCGCAGGAGACACTCCACGCTGGAGAAACTCCGCGCTGGAGAAACTCCGCGTTTGAGAAACTCCGCGTTGGAGAAACTCCGCATTGGAGAAACTCCGCGCTGGAGAAACTCCGCGTTGGAGAAACTCCGAGTTGGAGAAACTTCGTGTTGGAGAAAGTCTGTGTTGGAGAAAGTTCGCGCTGGAGAAAGTGCGCGCTGGAGAAACTCCGCGCTTGAGAAACTCCGCGCTTGAGAAACTCCGCGCTGGAGAAACTCCGCGTTGGAGAAACTCCGCGCTGGAGAAACTTCGCGTAGGAGAAACTCCGCGTTGGACAAACTCCGCGCTGGAGAAAGTCCGTGTTGGAGAAAGTCCGTGTTGGAGAAACTCCGAGTTGTATTAACTCCGTGTTGGAGAAATTCCGCGCTTAAGAAAGTCCGCGTTGGAGAAACTCCGCGTTGGAGAAACTCCGCGCTGGAGAAACTCCGTGTTGGAGAAACTCTGTGTTGAAGAAGCTCCGCGTTGGAGAAACTTCCCGATGGAGAAAGTCCGTGTTGGAGAAAGTTCGCGCTGGAGAAAGTCCGCGCTGGAGAAACTCCGCGCTGGAGAAACTCCACGCTGCAGAAACTCCGCCTTTGAGAAACTCCGCGCTGGAGAAAGTCCATGTTGGAGAAACTCCGAGTTGGAGAAACTCCGTGTTGGAGATACTCCGCGCTGGAGAAACTTCCTGCTAGAGAAAGTCTGCGCTGGAGAAACTCCGCGTTGGAGAAAGTCCGTGTTAGAGAAAGTCGGCGCTGGAGAAAGTCCAAGCTGGAGAATCTCCGCGCTGGAGAAACTCCACGCTGGAGAAACTCAATGTTGAGAAAATCCTTGTTGGAGAAACTCCGTGCTGGAGAAACGCCGTGTTGGAGAAACTCCGCGCTGGAGATACTCCGCACTGGAGAAACTCCGCGCTGGAGAAACTCCGCGCAGGAGAAACTCCGCGTTTGAGAAACTCCGTAAAGGGGAAATTCCGCGATGGAGAAACTCCGCGCTGGAGAAACTCCGCGTTGGAGAGACTCCGCGTTGGAGAAAGTCCGCGCTGGAGAAACTCCGCACTGGAGAAACTCCACGATGGAGAAACTCCGCGCTGGAGAAACTCCGCGCTGGAGAAACTCCACGGTGGAGAAACTCCGCGTTGGAGAAACTCCGTGTTGGAGAAACTCCGTGCTGGAGAAACGCCGTGTTGGAGAAACTCCGCGCTGGAGATACTCCGCGCTGGAGAAATTCCGCGCTGGAGAAAGTCCGTGTTAGAGAAAGTCGGCTCTGGAGAAAGTCCAAGCTGGAGAATCTCCGCGCTGGAGAAACTCCACGCTGGAGAATCTCAATGTTGGAGAAAATCCGTGTTGGAGAAACTCCGTGCTGGAGAAACGCCGTGTTGGAGAAACTCCGCGCTGGAGATATTCCGCACTGGAGAAACTCCGCGCTGGAGAAAGTCCGTGTTGGAGAAAGTCGGCGCTGGAGAAAGTCCAAGCTGGAGAAACTCCGCGCAGGAGACACTCCACGCTGGAGAAACTCCGCGCTGGAGAAACTCCGCGTTTGAGAAACTCCGCGTTGGAGAAACTCTGCGAAGGAGAAAGTCCGTGCTGGAGAAAGTCCGTGTTGGAGAAACTCGGTGTTGGAGAAACTCCGCGCTGGAGAAACACCACGCTAGAGAAACTGCGCTGGAGAGACTCCGGGCTGGAGAAACTCCGCGTTGGAGAAACTTCGTGTTGGAGAAAGTCAGTATTGGAGAAAGTTCGCGCTGGAGAAAGTGCGCGCTGGAGAAACTCCGCGCTTGAGAAACTCCGCGCTGGAGAAACTCCGCATTTGAGAAACTTCGCGTTGGAGACACTCCGCGTAGGAGAAAGTCCGGCTTTGAGAAACTCCGCACTGGAGAAAGTCCGTGTTGGAGAAAATACGAGTTGCAGAAACTCCGTTTTGGAGAAATTCCGTGCTGGAGAAACTCCGCGCTGGAGATACTCCGCGCTGGAGAAACTCCGCGCTGGAGAAACTCCGCGCTGGAGAAAGACCACGCTAGAGAAACTCCACGCAAGAGAAACTCCGCATTTGAGCAACTCCGCGTTGGAGACACTCCGTGTTGGAGAAACTCCGCCTTTGAGAAACTCCGCGCTGGAGAGTCCGTGTTGGAGAAAGTCGGCGCTGGAGAAAGTCCAAGCTGGAGAAACTCCGCGCAGGAGACACTCCACGCTAGAGAAACTCCGCGCTGGAGAAACTCCGCGTTTGAGAAACTCCGCGTTGGAGAAACTCTGCGAAGTAGAAAGTCCGTGCTGGAGAAAGTCCGTGTTGGAGAAACTCCGCGCTTGAGAAACACCGCGCTAGAGAAACTGCGCTGGAGAAACTCCGGGCTGGAGAAACTCCGCTCTGGAGAAACTCTGCGCTGGAGGAACTCTGCGCTGGAGAAACACCGCCTTGGAGAAACTCCGCGTTGGAGAAACTGCGTGTTGGAGAAACTCCGTGTTGGAGAAACTCCGTGCTGGAGAAACGCCGTGTTGGGGAAACTCCGCGCTGGAGATACTCCGCACTGGAGAAACTCCGCGCTGGAGAAATTCCGTGTTGGAGAAAGTCGGCGCTGGAGAAAGTCGGCGCTGGAGAAACTCCGCGCAGGAGACACTCCACGCTGGAGAAACTCCGCGCTGGAGAAACTCCGCGTTTGAGAAACTCCGCGTTGGAGAAACTCCGCATTGGAGAAACTCCGCGCTGGAGAAACTCCGCGTTGGAGAAACTCCCAGTTGGAGAAACTTCGAGTTGGAGAAAGTCTGTGTTGGAGAAAGTTCGCGCTGGAGAAAGTGCGCGCTGGAGAAACTCCGCGCTGTAGAAACTCCGCGTTGGAGAAACTCCGCGCTAAGAAACTTCGCGTAGGAGAAACTCCGCGTTGGACAAACTCCGCGCTGGAGAAATTCCGTGTTGGAGAAAGTCCGTGTTGGAGAAACTCCGAGTTGTATTAACTCCGTGTTGGAGAAATTCCGCGCTTAAGAAAGTCCGCGTTAGAGAAACTCTGCGCTGGAGAAACTCCGTGTTGGAGAAACTCTGTGTTGAAGAAGCTCCGCGTTGGAGAAAGTTCGCGCTGGAGAAAGTCCGCGCTGGAGAAACTCCGCGTTGGAGAAACTCCACGCTGGAGAAACTCCGCCTTTGAGAAACTCCGCGCTGGAGAAAGTCCATGTTGGAGAAACTCCGAGTTGGAGAAACTCCGTGTTGGAGATACTCCGCGCTGGAGAAACTTCCTGCTAGAGAAAGTCTGCGCTGGAGAAACTCCGCGTTGGAGAAAGTCCGTGTTAGAGAAAGTCGGCGCTGGAGAAAGTCCAAGCTGGAGAATCTCCGCGCTGGAGAAACTCCACGCTGGAGAAACTCAATATTGGAGAAAATCCGTGTTGGAGAAACTCCGTGCTGGAGAAACGCCGTGTTGGAGAAACTCCGCGCTGGAGATACTCCGCACTGGAGAAACTCCGCGCTGGAGAAAGTCCGTGTTGGAGAAAGTCGGCGCTTGAGAAAGTCCAAGCTGGAGAAACTCCGCGCAGGAGACACTCCGCGCTGGAGAAACACCGCGCTAGAGAAACTGCGCTGGAGAAACTCCGGGCTGGAGAAACTCCGCTCTGGAGAAACTCTGCGCTGGAGGAACTCCGCGCTGGAGAAACACCGCCTTGGAGAAACTCCGCGTTGGAGAAACTGCGTGTTGGAGAAACTCCGTGTTGAAGGAACTCTGTGTTGAAGAAACTCCGCACTGGAGAAACTCCGCGTTGGAGAAACTCCGCGTTGGAGAAACTCCGCGTTGGAGAAACTCCGCATTAGAGAAACTCCGCATTGGAGAAACTCCGCGCTGGAGAAACTCCGTGTTGGAGAAACTCCGTGCTGGAGAAACGCCGTGTTGGAGAAACTCCGCGCTGGAGATGCTCCGCGCTGGAGAAACTCTGCACTGGTGAAAGTCCGTGTTAGAGAAAGTCGGCGCTGGAGAAAGTCCAAGCTGGAGAAACTCAATGTTGGAGAAAATCCGTGTTGGAGAAACTCCGTGCTGGAGAAACGCCGTGTTGGAGAAACTCCGCGCTGGAGATACTCCGCACTGGAGAAACTCCGCGCTGGAGAAATTCCGTGTTGGAGAAAGTCGGCGCTGGAGAAAGTCGGCGCTGGAGAAACTCCGCGCAGGAGACACTCCACGCTGGAGAAACTCCGCGCTGGAGAAACTCCGCGTTTGAGAAACTCCGCGTTGGAGAAACTCCGCATTGGAGAAACTCCGCGCTGGAGAAACTCCGCGTTGGAGAAACTCCGAGTTGGAGAAACTTCGTGTTGGAGAAAGTCTGTGTTGGAGAAAGTTCGCGCTGGAGAAAGTGCGCGCTGGAGAAACTCCGCGCTTGAGAAACTCCGCGCTGGAGAAACTCCGCGTTGGAGAAACTCCGCGCTGGAGAAACTTCGCGTAGGAGAAACTCCGCGTTGGACAAACTCCGCGCTGGAGAAAGTCCGTGTTGGAGAAAGTCCGTGTTGGAGAAACTCCGAGTTGTATTACTCCGTGTTGGAGAAATTCCGCGCCTAAGAAAGTCCGCATTGGAGAAACTCCGCGTTGCAGAAACTCCGCGCTGGAGAAACTCCGTGTTGGAGAAACTCTGTTGAAGAAGCTCCGCGTTGGAGAAACTTCGCGATGGAGAAAGTCCGTGTTGGAGAAAGTTCGCGCTGGAGAAAGTCCGCGCTGGAGAAACTCCGCGCTGGAGAAACTCCACGCTGGAGAAACTCCGCCTTTGAGAAACTCCGCGCTGGAGAATGTCCATGTTGGAGAAACTGCGAGTTGGAGAAACTCCGTGTTGGAGATACTCCGCGCTGGAGAAACTTCCTGCTAGAGGAAGTCTGCGCTGGAGAAACTCCGCGTTGGAGAAAGTCCGTGTTAGAGAAAGTCGGCGCTGGAGAAAGTCCAAGCTGGAGAATCTCCGCGCTGGAGAAACTCCACGCTGGAGAAACTCAATGTTGAGAAAATCCGTGTTGGAGAAACTCCGTGCTGGAGAAACGCGGTGTTGGAGAAACTCCGCGCTGGAGATACTCCGCACTGGAGAAACTCCGCGCTGGAGAAACTCCGCGCAGGAGAAACTCCGCGTTTGAGAAACTCCGTACTGGGGAAATTCCGCGATGGAGAAACTCCGCGCTGGAGAAACTCCGCGTTGGAGAAACTCCGCGTTGGAGAAAGTCCGCGCTGGAGAAACTCCGCACTGGAGAATCTCCACGATGGAGAAACTCCGCGCTGGAGAAACTCCGCGCTGGAGAGACTCCACGGTGGAGAAACTCCGCGTTGGAGAAACTCCGTGTTGGAGAAACTCCGTGCTGGAGAAACGCCGTGTTGGAGAAACTCCGCGCTGGAGATACTCCACGCTGGAGAAATTCCGCGCTGGAGAAAGTCCGTGTTAGAGAAAGTCGGCTCTGGAGAAAGTCCAAGCTGGAGAATCTCCGCGCTGGAGAAACTCCACGCTGGAGAAACTCAATGTTGGAGAAAATCCGTGTTGGAGAAACTCCGTGCTGGAGAAACGCCGTGTTGGAGAAACTCCG
Source organism: Amblyomma americanum (assembly GCF_052857255.1). Lineage (NCBI taxonomy): Eukaryota > Metazoa > Arthropoda > Arachnida > Ixodida > Ixodidae > Amblyomma > Amblyomma americanum. Next base: position 539,940,258 of record NC_135497.1, on the reverse strand, counting down.
CGCTGGAGATATTCCGCACTGGAGAAACTCCGCGCTGGAGAAAGTCCGTGTTGGAGAAAGTCGGCGCTGGAGAAAGTCCAAGCTGGAGAAACTCCGCGCAGGAGACACTCCACGCTGGAGAAACTCCGCGCTGGAGAAACTCCGCGTTTGAGAAACTCCGCGTTGGAGAAACTCTGCGAAGGAGAAAGTCCATGCTGGAGAAAGTCCGTGTTGGAGAAACTCGGTGTTGGAGAAACTCCGCGCTGGAGAAACACCGCGCTAGAGAAACTGCGCTGGAGAGACTCCGGGCTGGAGAAACTCCGCGTTGGAGAAACTTCGTGTTGGAGAAAGTCAGTATTGGAGAAAGTTCGCGCTGGAGAAAGTGCGCGCTGGAGAAACTCCGCGCTTGAGAAACTCCGCGCTGGAGAAACTCCGCATTTGAGAAACTCCGCGTTGGAGACACTCCGCGTAGGAGAAAGTCCGCCTTTGAGAAACTCCGCACTGGAGAAAGTCCGTGTTGGAGAAACTACGAGTTGCAGAAACTCCGTTTTGGAGAAATTCCGTGCTGGAGAAACTCAGCGCTGGAGATACTCCGCGCTGGAGAAACTCCGCGCTGGAGAAACTCCGCGCTGGAGAAAGACCACGCTAGAGAAACTCCACGCAAGAGAAACTCCGCATTTGAGCAACTCCGCGTTGGAGACACTCCGTGTTGGAGAAACTCCGCCTTTGAGAAAGTCCGCGCTGGAGAGAGTCCGTGTTGGAGAAAGTCGGCGCTGGAGAAAGTCCAAGCTGGAGAAACTCCGCGCAGGAGACACTCCACGCTGGAGAAACTCAACGCTGGAGAAACTCCGCGTTTGAGAAACTCCGCGTTGGAGAAACTCTGCGAAGTAGAAAGTCCGTGCTGGAGAAAGTCAGTGTTGGAGAAACTCCGCGCTCGAGAAACACCGCGCTAGAGAAACTGCGCTGGAGAAACTCCGGGCTGGAGAAACTCCGCTCTGGAGAAACTCTGCGCTGGAGGAACTCCGCGCTGGAGAAACACCGCCTTGGAGAAACTCCGCGTTGGAGAAACTGCGTGTTGGAGAAACTCCGTGTTGAAGGAACTCTGTGTTGAAGAAACTCCGCACTGGAGAAACTCCGCGTTGGAGAAACTCCGCGTTGGAGAAACTCCGCGTTGGAGAAACTCCGCATTAGAGAAACTCCGCATTGGAGAAACTCCGCGCTGGAGAAACTCCGTGTTGGAGAAACTCCGTGCTGGAGAAACGCCGTGTTGGAGAAACTCCGCGCTGGAGATGCTCCGCGCTGGAGAAACTCTGCACTGGTGAAAGTCCGTGTTAGAGAAAGTCGGCGCTGGAGAAAGTCCAAGCTGGAGAAACTCAATGTTGGAGAAAATCCGTGTTGGAGAAACTCCGTGCTGGAGAAACGCCGTGTTGGAGAAACTCCGCGCTGGAGATACTCCGCACTGGAGAAACTCCGCGCTGGAGAAATTCCGTGTTGGAGAAAGTCGGCGCTGGAGAAAGTCGGCGCTGGAGAAACTCCGCGCAGGAGACACTCCACGCTGGAGAAACTCCGCGCTGGAGAAACTCCGCGTTTGAGAAACTCCGCGTTGGAGAAACTCCGCATTGGAGAAACTCCGCGCTGGAGAAACTCCGCGTTGGAGAAACTCCGAGTTGGAGAAACTTCGTGTTGGAGAAAGTCTGTGTTGGAGAAAGTTCGCGCTGGAGAAAGTGCGCGCTGGAGAAACTCCGCGCTTGAGAAACTCCGCGCTGGAGAAACTCCGCGTTGGAGAAACTCCGCGCTGGAGAAACTTCGCGTAGGAGAAACTCCGCGTTGGACAAACTCCGCGCTGGAGAAAGTCCGTGTTGGAGAAAGTCCGTGTTGGAGAAACTCCGAGTTGTATTACTCCGTGTTGGAGAAATTCCGCGCCTAAGAAAGTCCGCATTGGAGAAACTCCGCGTTGCAGAAACTCCGCGCTGGAGAAACTCCGTGTTGGAGAAACTCTGTTGAAGAAGCTCCGCGTTGGAGAAACTTCGCGATGGAGAAAGTCCGTGTTGGAGAAAGTTCGCGCTGGAGAAAGTCCGCGCTGGAGAAACTCCGCGCTGGAGAAACTCCACGCTGGAGAAACTCCGCCTTTGAGAAACTCCGCGCTGGAGAATGTCCATGTTGGAGAAACTGCGAGTTGGAGAAACTCCGTGTTGGAGATACTCCGCGCTGGAGAAACTTCCTGCTAGAGGAAGTCTGCGCTGGAGAAACTCCGCGTTGGAGAAAGTCCGTGTTAGAGAAAGTCGGCGCTGGAGAAAGTCCAAGCTGGAGAATCTCCGCGCTGGAGAAACTCCACGCTGGAGAAACTCAATGTTGAGAAAATCCGTGTTGGAGAAACTCCGTGCTGGAGAAACGCGGTGTTGGAGAAACTCCGCGCTGGAGATACTCCGCACTGGAGAAACTCCGCGCTGGAGAAACTCCGCGCAGGAGAAACTCCGCGTTTGAGAAACTCCGTACTGGGGAAATTCCGCGATGGAGAAACTCCGCGCTGGAGAAACTCCGCGTTGGAGAAACTCCGCGTTGGAGAAAGTCCGCGCTGGAGAAACTCCGCACTGGAGAATCTCCACGATGGAGAAACTCCGCGCTGGAGAAACTCCGCGCTGGAGAGACTCCACGGTGGAGAAACTCCGCGTTGGAGAAACTCCGTGTTGGAGAAACTCCGTGCTGGAGAAACGCCGTGTTGGAGAAACTCCGCGCTGGAGATACTCCACGCTGGAGAAATTCCGCGCTGGAGAAAGTCCGTGTTAGAGAAAGTCGGCTCTGGAGAAAGTCCAAGCTGGAGAATCTCCGCGCTGGAGAAACTCCACGCTGGAGAAACTCAATGTTGGAGAAAATCCGTGTTGGAGAAACTCCGTGCTGGAGAAACGCCGTGTTGGAGAAACTCCGCGCTGGAGATATTCCGCACTGGAGAAACTCCGCGCTGGAGAAAGTCCGTGTTGGAGAAAGTCGGCGCTGGAGAAAGTCCAAGCTGGAGAAACTCCGCGCAGGAGACACTCCACGCTGGAGAAACTCCGCGCTGGAGAAACTCCGCGTTTGAGAAACTCCGCGTTGGAGAAACTCTGCGAAGGAGAAAGTCCATGCTGGAGAAAGTCCGTGTTGGAGAAACTCGGTGTTGGAGAAACTCCGCGCTGGAGAAACACCGCGCTAGAGAAACTGCGCTGGAGAGACTCCGGGCTGGAGAAACTCCGCGTTGGAGAAACTTCGTGTTGGAGAAAGTCAGTATTGGAGAAAGTTCGCGCTGGAGAAAGTGCGCGCTGGAGAAACTCCGCGCTTGAGAAACTCCGCGCTGGAGAAACTCCGCATTTGAGAAACTCCGCGTTGGAGACACTCCGCGTAGGAGAAAGTCCGCCTTTGAGAAACTCCGCACTGGAGAAAGTCCGTGTTGGAGAAACTACGAGTTGCAGAAACTCCGTTTTGGAGAAATTCCGTGCTGGAGAAACTCAGCGCTGGAGATACTCCGCGCTGGAGAAACTCCGCGCTGGAGAAACTCCGCGCTGGAGAAAGACCACGCTAGAGAAACTCCACGCAAGAGAAACTCCGCATTTGAGCAACTCCGCGTTGGAGACACTCCGTGTTGGAGAAACTCCGCCTTTGAGAAAGTCCGCGCTGGAGAGAGTCCGTGTTGGAGAAAGTCGGCGCTGGAGAAAGTCCAAGCTGGAGAAACTCCGCGCAGGAGACACTCCACGCTGGAGAAACTCAACGCTGGAGAAACTCCGCGTTTGAGAAACTCCGCGTTGGAGAAACTCTGCGAAGTAGAAAGTCCGTGCTGGAGAAAGTCAGTGTTGGAGAAACTCCGCGCTCGAGAAACACCGCGCTAGAGAAACTGCGCTGGAGAAACTCCGGGCTGGAGAAATTCCGCTCTGGAGAAACTCTCCGCTGGAGGAACTCTGCGCTGGAGAAACACCGCCTTGGAAAAACTCCGCGTTGGAGAAACTGCGTGTTGGAGAAACTCCGTGTTGGAGAAACTCCGTGCTGGAGAAACGCCGTGTTGGAGAAACTCCGCGCTGGAGATGCTCCGCGCTGGAGAAACTCCGCGCTGGAGAAAGTCCGTGTTATAGAAAGTCGGCGCTGGAGAAAGTCCAAGCTGGAGAAACTCCGCGCTGGAGAAACTCCACGCTGGAGAAACTCAATGTTGGAGAAAATCCGTGTTGGAGAAACTCCGTGCTGGAGAAACGCCGTGTTGCGGAACTCCGCGCTGGAGATACTCCGCACTGGAGAAACTCCGCGCTGGAGAAATTCCGTGTTGGAGAAAGTCGGCGCTGGAGAAAGTCGGCGCTGGAGAAACTCCGCGCAGGAGACACTCCACGCTGGAGAAACTCCGCGCTGGAGAAACTCCGCGTTTGAGAAACTCCGCGTTGGAGAAACTCCGCATTGGAGAAACTCCGCGCTGGAGAAACTCCGCGTTGGAGAAACTCCGAGTTGGAGAAACTTCGTGTTGGAGAAAGTCTGTGTTGGAGAAAGTTCGCGCTGGAGAAAGTGCGCGCTGGAGAAACTCCGCGCTTGAGAAACTCCGCGCTGGAGAAACTCCGCGTTGGAGAAACTCCGCGCTGGAGAAACTTCGCGTAGGAGAAACTCCGCGTTGGACAAACTCCGCGCTGGAGAAATTCCGTGTTGGAGAAAGTCCGTGTTGGAGAAACTCCGAGTTGTATAACTCCGTGTTGGAGAAATTCCGCGCTTAAGAAAGTCCGCGTTGGAGAAACTCCGCGTTGGAGAAACTCCGCGCTGGAGAAACTCCGTGTTGGAGAAACTCTGTGTTGAAGAAGATCCGCGTTGGAGAAACTTCGCGATGGAGAAAGTCCGTGCTGGAGAAAGTCGGCGCTGGAGAAAGTCCAAGCTGGAGAATCTCCGCGCTGGAGAAACTCCACGCTGGAGAAACTCAATATTGGAGAAAATCCGTGTTGGAGAAACTCCGTGCTGGAGAAACGCCGTGTTGGAGAAACTCCGCGCTGGAGATACTCCGCACTGGAGAAACTCCGCGCTGGAGAAAGTCCGTGTTGGAGAAAGTCGGCGCTTGAGAAAGTCCAAGCTGGAGAAACTCCGCGCAGGAGACACTCCGCGCTGGAGAAACACCGCGCTAGAGAAACTGCGCTGGAGAAACTCCGGGCTGGAGAAACTCCGCTCTGGAGAAACTCTGCGCTGGAGGAACTCCGCGCTGGAGAAACACCGCCTTGGAGAAACTCCGCGTTGGAGAAACTGCGTGTTGGAGAAACTCCGTGTTGAAGGAACTCTGTGTTGAAGAAACTCCGCACTGGAGAAACTCCGCGTTGGAGAAACTCCGCGTTGGAGAAACTCCGCGTTGGAGAAACTCCGCATTAGAGAAACTCCGCATTGGAGAAACTCCGCGCTGGAGAAACTCCGTGTTGGAGAAACTCCGTGCTGGAGAAACGCCGTGTTGGAGAAACTCCGCGCTGGAGATGCTCCGCGCTGGAGAAACTCTGCACTGGTGAAAGTCCGTGTTAGAGAAAGTCGGCGCTGGAGAAAGTCCAAGCTGGAGAAACTCAATGTTGGAGAAAATCCGTGTTGGAGAAACTCCGTGCTGGAGAAACGCCGTGTTGGAGAAACTCCGCGCTGGAGATACTCCGCACTGGAGAAACTCCGCGCTGGAGAAATTCCGTGTTGGAGAAAGTCGGCGCTGGAGAAAGTCGGCGCTGGAGAAACTCCGCGCAGGAGACACTCCACGCTGGAGAAACTCCGCGCTGGAGAAACTCCGCGTTTGAGAAACTCCGCGTTGGAGAAACTCCGCATTGGAGAAACTCCGCGCTGGAGAAACTCCGCGTTGGAGAAACTCCGAGTTGGAGAAACTTCGTGTTGGAGAAAGTCTGTGTTGGAGAAAGTTCGCGCTGGAGAAAGTGCGCGCTGGAGAAACTCCGCGCTTGAGAAACTCCGCGCTGGAGAAACTCCGCGTTGGAGAAACTCCGCGCTGGAGAAACTTCGCGTAGGAGAAACTCCGCGTTGGACAAACTCCGCGCTGGAGAAAGTCCGTGTTGGAGAAAGTCCGTGTTGGAGAAACTCCGAGTTGTATTACTCCGTGTTGGAGAAATTCCGCGCCTAAGAAAGTCCGCATTGGAGAAACTCCGCGTTGCAGAAACTCCGCGCTGGAGAAACTCCGTGTTGGAGAAACTCTGTTGAAGAAGCTCCGCGTTGGAGAAACTTCGCGATGGAGAAAGTCCGTGTTGGAGAAAGTTCGCGCTGGAGAAAGTCCGCGCTGGAGAAACTCCGCGCTGGAGAAACTCCACGCTGGAGAAACTCCGCCTTTGAGAAACTCCGCGCTGGAGAATGTCCATGTTGGAGAAACTGCGAGTTGGAGAAACTCCGTGTTGGAGATACTCCGCGCTGGAGAAACTTCCTGCTAGAGGAAGTCTGCGCTGGAGAAACTCCGCGTTGGAGAAAGTCCGTGTTAGAGAAAGTCGGCGCTGGAGAAAGTCCAAGCTGGAGAATCTCCGCGCTGGAGAAACTCCACGCTGGAGAAACTCAATGTTGAGAAAATCCGTGTTGGAGAAACTCCGTGCTGGAGAAACGCGGTGTTGGAGAAACTCCGCGCTGGAGATACTCCGCACTGGAGAAACTCCGCGCTGGAGAAACTCCGCGCAGGAGAAACTCCGCGTTTGAGAAACTCCGTACTGGGGAAATTCCGCGATGGAGAAACTCCGCGCTGGAGAAACTCCGCGTTGGAGAAACTCCGCGTTGGAGAAAGTCCGCGCTGGAGAAACTCCGCACTGGAGAATCTCCACGATGGAGAAACTCCGCGCTGGAGAAACTCCGCGCTGGAGAGACTCCACGGTGGAGAAACTCCGCGTTGGAGAAACTCCGTGTTGGAGAAACTCCGTGCTGGAGAAACGCCGTGTTGGAGAAACTCCGCGCTGGAGATACTCCACGCTGGAGAAATTCCGCGCTGGAGAAAGTCCGTGTTAGAGAAAGTCGGCTCTGGAGAAAGTCCAAGCTGGAGAATCTCCGCGCTGGAGAAACTCCACGCTGGAGAAACTCAATGTTGGAGAAAATCCGTGTTGGAGAAACTCCGTGCTGGAGAAACGCCGTGTTGGAGAAACTCCGCGCTGGAGATATTCCGCACTGGAGAAACTCCGCGCTGGAGAAAGTCCGTGTTGGAGAAAGTCGGCGCTGGAGAAAGTCCAAGCTGGAGAAACTCCGCGCAGGAGACACTCCACGCTGGAGAAACTCCGCGCTGGAGAAACTCCGCGTTTGAGAAACTCCGCGTTGGAGAAACTCTGCGAAGGAGAAAGTCCATGCTGGAGAAAGTCCGTGTTGGAGAAACTCGGTGTTGGAGAAACTCCGCGCTGGAGAAACACCGCGCTAGAGAAACTGCGCTGGAGAGACTCCGGGCTGGAGAAACTCCGCGTTGGAGAAACTTCGTGTTGGAGAAAGTCAGTATTGGAGAAAGTTCGCGCTGGAGAAAGTGCGCGCTGGAGAAACTCCGCGCTTGAGAAACTCCGCGCTGGAGAAACTCCGCATTTGAGAAACTCCGCGTTGGAGACACTCCGCGTAGGAGAAAGTCCGCCTTTGAGAAACTCCGCACTGGAGAAAGTCCGTGTTGGAGAAACTACGAGTTGCAGAAACTCCGTTTTGGAGAAATTCCGTGCTGGAGAAACTCAGCGCTGGAGATACTCCGCGCTGGAGAAACTCCGCGCTGGAGAAACTCCGCGCTGGAGAAAGACCACGCTAGAGAAACTCCACGCAAGAGAAACTCCGCATTTGAGCAACTCCGCGTTGGAGACACTCCGTGTTGGAGAAACTCCGCCTTTGAGAAAGTCCGCGCTGGAGAGAGTCCGTGTTGGAGAAAGTCGGCGCTGGAGAAAGTCCAAGCTGGAGAAACTCCGCGCAGGAGACACTCCACGCTGGAGAAACTCAACGCTGGAGAAACTCCGCGTTTGAGAAACTCCGCGTTGGAGAAACTCTGCGAAGTAGAAAGTCCGTGCTGGAGAAAGTCAGTGTTGGAGAAACTCCGCGCTCGAGAAACACCGCGCTAGAGAAACTGCGCTGGAGAAACTCCGGGCTGGAGAAATTCCGCTCTGGAGAAACTCTCCGCTGGAGGAACTCTGCGCTGGAGAAACACCGCCTTGGAAAAACTCCGCGTTGGAGAAACTGCGTGTTGGAGAAACTCCGTGTTGGAGAAACTCCGTGCTGGAGAAACGCCGTGTTGGAGAAACTCCGCGCTGGAGATGCTCCGCGCTGGAGAAACTCCGCGCTGGAGAAAGTCCGTGTTATAGAAAGTCGGCGCTGGAGAAAGTCCAAGCTGGAGAAACTCCGCGCTGGAGAAACTCCACGCTGGAGAAACTCAATGTTGGAGAAAATCCGTGTTGGAGAAACTCCGTGCTGGAGAAACGCCGTGTTGCGGAACTCCGCGCTGGAGATACTCCGCACTGGAGAAACTCCGCGCTGGAGAAATTCCGTGTTGGAGAAAGTCGGCGCTGGAGAAAGTCGGCGCTGGAGAAACTCCGCGCAGGAGACACTCCACGCTGGAGAAACTCCGCGCTGGAGAAACTCCGCGTTTGAGAAACTCCGCGTTGGAGAAACTCCGCATTGGAGAAACTCCGCGCTGGAGAAACTCCGCGTTGGAGAAACTCCGAGTTGGAGAAACTTCGTGTTGGAGAAAGTCTGTGTTGGAGAAAGTTCGCGCTGGAGAAAGTGCGCGCTGGAGAAACTCCGCGCTTGAGAAACTCCGCGCTGGAGAAACTCCGCGTTGGAGAAACTCCGCGCTGGAGAAACTTCGCGTAGGAGAAACTCCGCGTTGGACAAACTCCGCGCTGGAGAAATTCCGTGTTGGAGAAAGTCCGTGTTGGAGAAACTCCGAGTTGTATAACTCCGTGTTGGAGAAATTCCGCGCTTAAGAAAGTCCGCGTTGGAGAAACTCCGCGTTGGAGAAACTCCGCGCTGGAGAAACTCCGTGTTGGAGAAACTCTGTGTTGAAGAAGATCCGCGTTGGAGAAACTTCGCGATGGAGAAAGTCCGTGCTGGAGAAAGTCGGCGCTGGAGAAAGTCCAAGCTGGAGAATCTCCGCGCTGGAGAAACTCCACGCTGGAGAAACTCAATGTTGAGAAAATCCGTGTTGGAGAAACTCCGTGCTGGAGAAACGCCGTGTTGGAGAAACTGCGCGCTGGAGATACTCCGCACTGGAGAAACTCCGCGCTGGAGAAACTCCGCGCAGGAGAAACTCCGCGTTTGAGAAACTCCGTACTGGGGAAATTCCGCGATGGAGAAACTCCGCGCTGGAGAAACTCCGCGTTGGAGAAACTCCGCGTTGGAGAAAGTCCGCGCTGGAGAAACTCCGCACTGGAGAAACTCCACGATGGAGAAACTCCGCGCTGGAGAAACTCCGCGCTGGAGAAACTCCACGGTGGAGAAACTGCGCGTTGGAGAAACTCCGTGTTGGAGAAACTCCGTGCTGGAGAAACGCCGTGTTGGAGAAACTCCGCGCTGGAGATACTCCGCACTGGAGAAATTCCGCGCTGGAGAAAGTCCGTGTTAGAGAAAGTCGGCTCTGGAGAAAGTCCAAGCTGGAGAATCTCCGCGCTGGAGAAACTCCACGCTGGAGAAACTCAATGTTGGAGAAAATCCGTGTTGGAGAAACTCCGTGCTGGAGAAACGCCGTGTTGGAGAAACTCCGCGCTGGAGATATTCCGCACTGGAGAAACTCCGCGCTGGAGAAAGTCCGTGTTGGAGAAAGTCGGCGCTGGAGAAAGTCCAAGCTGGAGAAACTCCGCGCAGGAGACACTCCACGCTGGAGAAACTCCGCGCTGGAGAAACTCCGCGTTTGAGAAACTCCGCGTTGGAGAAACTCTGCGAAGGAGAAAGTCCATGCTGGAGAAAGTTCGTGTTGGAGAAACTCGGTGTTGGAGAAACTCCGCGCTGGAGAAACACCGCGCTAGAGAAACTGCGCTGGAGAAACTCCGCGCTTGAGAAACTCCGCGCTGGAGAAACTCCGCATTTGAGAAACTCCGCGTTGGAGACACTCCGCGTAGGAGAAAGTCCGCCTTTGAGAAACTCCGCACTGGAGAAAGTCCGTGTTGGAGAAACTACGAGTTGCAGAAACTCCGTTTTGGAGAAATTCCGTGCTGGAGAAACTCCGCGCTGGAGATACTCCGCGCTGGAGAAACTCCCGCGTTGGAAAAACTCCGCATTGGAGAAACTCCGCGCTGGAGAAACTCCGCGTTGGAGAAACTCCGCGTTGGAGAAACTTCGTGTTGGAGAAAGTCGGTGTTGGAGAAAGTTCGTGCTGGAGAAAGTGCGCGCTCGAGAAACTCCGCGCTTGAGAAACTCCGCGCTGGAGAAACTCCGCGTTTGAGAAACTCCGCGCTGGCGAAAGTCCGTGTTGGAGAAACTACGAGTTGGAGAAACTTCGTGTTGGAGAAATTCCGTGCTGGAGAAACTCCGCGCTGGAGATACTCCGCGCTGGAGAAACTGCGCGCTGGAGAAACTCCGCATTTGAGAAACTCATCCGTTGGAGACACTCCGCGTTGGAGAAACTCCGCCTTTGAGAAACTCCGCGCTGGAGAAAGTCCGTGTTGGAGAAAGTCGGCGCTGGAGAAAGTCCAAGCTGGAGAATCTCCGCGCTGGAGAAACTCCACGCTGGAGAAACTTAATGTTGGAGAAAATCCGTGTTGGAGAAACTCCGTGCTGGAGAAACGCTGTGTTGGAGAAACTCCGCGCTGGAGATACTCCGCACTGGAGAAACTCCGCGCTGGAGAAAGTCCGTGTTGGAGAAAGTCGGCGCTTGAGAAAGTCCAAGCTGGAGAAACTCCGCGCAGGAGACACTCCACGCTGGAGAAACTCCGCGCTGGAGAAACTCCGCGTTTGAGAAACTCCGCGTTGGAGAAACTCTGCGAAGGAGAAAGTCCGTGCTGGAGAAAGTCCGTGTTGGAGAAACTCGGTGTTGGAGAAACTCCGCGCTGGAGAAACACCGCGCTAGAGAAACTGCGCTGGAGAAACTCCAGGCTTGAGAAACTCCTCGCTGGAGAAACTCTGCGCTGGAGGAACTCCGCGCTGGAGAAACTCCGCCTTGGAGAAACTCCGCGTTGGAGAAACTGCGTGTTGGAGAAACTCCGTGTTGAAGGAACTATGTGTTGGAGAAACTCAGCGCTGGAGAAACTCCGCGTTGGAGAAACTCCCGCGTTGGAAAAACTCCGCATTGGAGAAACTCCGCGCTGGAGAAACTCCGCGTTGGAGAAACTCCGCGTTGGAGAAACTTCGTGTTGGAGAAAGTCGGTGTTGGAGAAAGTTCGTGCTGGAGAAAGCGCGCGCTCGAGAAACTCCGCGCTTGAGAAACTCCGCGCTGGAGAAACTCCGCGTTTGAGAAACTCCGCGCTGGGGAAAGTCCGTGTTGGAGAAACTACGAGTTGGAGAAACTTCGTGTTGGAGAAATTCCGTGCTGGAGAAACTCCGCGCTGGAGATACTCCGCGCTGGAGAAACTGCGCGCTGGAGAAACTCCGCATTTGAGAAACTCATCCGTTGGAGACACTCCGTGTTGGAGAAACTCCGCCTTTGAGAAACTCCGCGCTGGAGAAAGTCCGTGTTGGAGAAAGTCGGCGCTGGAGAAAGTCCAAGCTGGAGAAACTCCGCGCAGGAGACACTCCACGCTGGACAAACTCCGCGTTTGAGAAACTCCGCGTTGGAGAAACTCTGCGAAGGAGAAAGTCCGTGCTGGAGAAAGTCCGTGTTGGAGAAACTCGGTGTTGGAGAAAATCCGCGCTGGAGAAACACCACGCTAGAGAAACTGCGCTGGAGAAAGTCCAAGCTGGAGAATCTGCGCGCAGGAGACACTCCACACTAGAGAAACTCCGCGCTGGAGAAACTCCGCGTTTGAGAAACTCCGCGTTGGAGAAACTCTCCGAAGGAGAAAGTCCGTGCTGGAGAAAGTCCGTGTTGGAGAAACTCGGTGTTGGAGAAAATCCGCGCTGGAGAAACACCGCGCTAGAGAAACTCCGCGTTGGAAAAACTGCGTGTTGGAGAAACTCCGTGTTGAAGGAACTATGTGTTGGAGAAACTCCGCGCTGGAGAAACTCCGCATTGGAGAAACTCCGCGCTGGAGAAACTCCGCGTTGGAGAAACTCCGCGTTGGAGAAACTTCGTGTTGGAGAAAGTCGGTGATGGAGAAAGTTCGCGCTGGAAAAAACTCCGCGCTTGAGAAACTCCGCGCTGGAGAAACTCCGCATTTGAGAAACTCCGCATTGTAGAAACTCCGCGTTGGAGACACTCCGCGAAGGAGAAACTCCGCGCTGGAGAGAGTCCGTGTTGGAGAAACTCCGAGTTGGAGAAACTCCGTGTGGGAGAAATTCCGCGCTGGAGAAACTCCGCGCTGGAGATACTCCGCGCTGGAGAAACTCCGCGCTGGAGAAATTTCGCGTTGGAGAAAGTCCGTGTTGGAGAAAGTCCGTGTTGTAGAAACTCCGAGTTGTAGAAACTCTGTGTTGGAGAAATTCTGTGCTGGAGAAAGTCCGCGTTGGAGAAACTCCGCGTTGGAGAAACTCCGCGTTGGAGAAAGTCCGCGCTGGAGAAACTCCGCACTGGAGAAACTCCACGATGGAGAAACTCCGCGCTGGAGATACTCCGCGCTGGAGAAACTCCGCGCTGGAGAAAGTCCGTGTTAGAGAAAGTCGGCGCTGGAGAAAGTCCAAGCTGGAGAAACTCAGCGCAGGAGACACGCCACGCTCGAGAAACTCCGCGCTGGAGAAACTCCGCGTTTGAGAAACTCCGCGTTGGAGAAACTCTGCGAAGTAGAAAGTCCGTGCTGGAGAAAGTCCGTGTTGGAGAAACTCGGTGTTGGAGAAACTCCGCGCTGGACAAGCACCGCGCTAGAGAAACTGCGCTGGAGAAACTCCGGGCTGGAGAAACTCCGCTCTGGAGAAACTCTGCGCTGGAGGAACTCCGCGCTGGAGAAACACCGCCTTGGAGAAACTCTGCGTTGGAGAAGCTGCGTGTTGGAGAAACTCCGTGTTGAAGTAACTCTGTGTTGGAGAAATTCCGTGCTGGAGAAAGTCCGCGTTGGAGAAACTCCGCGTTGGAGAAACTCCGCGTTGGAGAAACTCCGTACTGGGGAAATTCCGCGATGGAGAAAATCCGCGCTGGAGAAACTCCGCGTTGGAGAAACTCCGCGTTGGAGAAAGTCCGCGCTGGAGAAACTCCGCACTGGAGAAACTCCACGATGGAGAAACTCCGCGCTGGAGATACTCCGCGCTGGAGAAAGTCCGCGCTGGAGAAAGTCCGTGTTGGAGAAAGTCGGCGCTGGAGAAAGTCCAAGCTGGAGAATCTCCGCGCTGGAGAAACTCCACGCTGGAGAAACCTAATGTTGGAGAAAATCCGTGTTGGAGAAACTCCGTGCTGGAGAAACGCTGTGTTGGAGAAACTCCGCGCTGGAGATACTCCGCACTGGAGAAACTCCGCGCTGGAGAAAGTCCGTGTTGGAGAAAGTCGGCGCTTGAGAAAGTCCAAGCTGGAGAAACTCCGCGCAGGAGACACTCCACGCTGGAGAAACTCCGCGCTGGAGAAACTCCGCGTTTGAGAAACTCCGCGTTGGAGAAACTCTGCGAAGGAGAAAGTCCGTGCTGGAGAAAGTCCGTGTTGGAGAAACTCGGTGTTGGAGAAACTCCGCGCTGGAGAAACACCGCGCTAGAGAAACTGCGCTGGAGAAACTCCAGGCTTGAGAAACTCCTCGCTGGAGAAACTCTGCGCTGGAGGAACTCCGCGCTGGAGAAACTCCGCCTTGGAGAAACTCCGCGTTGGAGAAACTGCGTGTTGGAGAAACTCCGTGTTGAAGGAACTATGTGTTGGAGAAACTCAGCGCTGGAGAAACTCCGCGTTGGAGAAACTCCCGCGTTGGAAAAACTCCGCATTGGAGAAACTCCGCGCTGGAGAAACTCCGCGCTGGAGAAACTCCGCGTTGGAGAAACTCCGCGTTGGAGAAACTTCGTGTTGGAGAAAGTCGGTGTTGGAGAAAGTTCGTGCTGGAGAAAGTGCGCGCTCGAGAAACTCCGCGCTTGAGAAACTCCGCGCTGGAGAAACTCCGCGTTTGAGAAACTCCGCGCTGGGGAAAGTCCGTGTTGGAGAAACTACGAGTTGGAGAAACTTCGTGTTGGAGAAATTCCGTGCTGGAGAAACTCCGCGCTGGAGATACTCCGCGCTGGAGAAACTGCGCGCTGGAGAAACTCCGCATTTGAGAAACTCATCCGTTGGAGACACTCCGTGTTGGAGAAACTCCGCCTTTGAGAAACTCCGCGCTGGAGAAAGTCCGTGTTGGAGAAAGTCGGCGCTGGAGAAAGTCCAAGCTGGAGAAACTCCGCGCAGGAGACACTCCACGCTGGACAAACTCCGCGTTTGAGAAACTCCGCGTTGGAGAAACTCTGCGAAGGAGAAAGTCCGTGCTGGAGAAAGTCCGTGTTGGAGAAACTCGGTGTTGGAGAAAATCCGCGCTGGAGAAACACCACGCTAGAGAAACTGCGCTGGAGAAAGTCCAAGCTGGAGAATCTGCGCGCAGGAGACACTCCACACTAGAGAAACTCCGCGCTGGAGAAACTCCGCGTTTGAGAAACTCCGCGTTGGAGAAACTCTCCGAAGGAGAAAGTCCGTGCTGGAGAAAGTCCGTGTTGGAGAAACTCGGTGTTGGAGAAAATCCGCGCTGGAGAAACACCGCGCTAGAGAAACTCCGCGTTGGAAAAACTGCGTGTTGGAGAAACTCCGTGTTGAAGGAACTATGTGTTGGAGAAACTCCGCGCTGGAGAAACTCCGCATTGGAGAAACTCCGCGCTGGAGAAACTCCGCGTTGGAGAAACTCCGCGTTGGAGAAACTTCGTGTTGGAGAAAGTCGGTGATGGAGAAAGTTCGCGCTGGAAAAAACTCCGCGCTTGAGAAACTCCGCGCTGGAGAAACTCCGCATTTGAGAAACTCCGCATTGTAGAAACTCCGCGTTGGAGACACTCCGCGAAGGAGAAACTCCGCGCTGGAGAGAGTCCGTGTTGGAGAAACTCCGAGTTGGAGAAACTCCGTGTGGGAGAAATTCCGCGCTGGAGAAACTCCGCGCTGGAGATACTCCGCGCTGGAGAAACTCCGCGCTGGAGAAATTTCGCGTTGGAGAAAGTCCGTGTTGGAGAAAGTCCGTGTTGTAGAAACTCCGAGTTGTAGAAACTCTGTGTTGGAGAAATTCTGTGCTGGAGAAAGTCCGCGTTGGAGAAACTCCGCGTTGGAGAAACTCCGCGTTGGAGAAAGTCCGCGCTGGAGAAACTCCGCACTGGAGAAACTCCACGATGGAGAAACTCCGCGCTGGAGATACTCCGCGCTGGAGAAACTCCGCGCTGGAGAAAGTCCGTGTTAGAGAAAGTCGGCGCTGGAGAAAGTCCAAGCTGGAGAAACTCAGCGCAGGAGACACGCCACGCTCGAGAAACTCCGCGCTGGAGAAACTCCGCGTTTGAGAAACTCCGCGTTGGAGAAACTCTGCGAAGTAGAAAGTCCGTGCTGGAGAAAGTCCGTGTTGGAGAAACTCGGTGTTGGAGAAACTCCGCGCTGGACAAGCACCGCGCTAGAGAAACTGCGCTGGAGAAACTCCGGGCTGGAGAAACTCCGCTCTGGAGAAACTCTGCGCTGGAGGAACTCCGCGCTGGAGAAACACCGCCTTGGAGAAACTCTGCGTTGGAGAAGCTGCGTGTTGGAGAAACTCCGTGTTGAAGTAACTCTGTGTTGGAGAAATTCCGTGCTGGAGAAAGTCCGCGTTGGAGAAACTCCGCGTTGGAGAAACTCCGCGTTGGAGAAACTCCGTACTGGGGAAATTCCGCGATGGAGAAAATCCGCGCTGGAGAAACTCCGCGTTGGAGAAACTCCGCGTTGGAGAAAGTCCGCGCTGGAGAAACTCCGCACTGGAGAAACTCCACGATGGAGAAACTCCGCGCTGGAGATACTCCGCGCTGGAGAAAGTCCGCGCTGGAGAAAGTCCGTGTTGGAGAAAGTCGGCGCTGGAGAAAGTCCAAGCTGGAGAATCTCCGCGCTGGAGAAACTCCACGCTGGAGAAACCTAATGTTGGAGAAAATCCGTGTTGGAGAAACTCCGTGCTGGAGAAACGCTGTGTTGGAGAAACTCCGCGCTGGAGATACTCCGCACTGGAGAAACTCCGCGCTGGAGAAAGTCCGTGTTGGAGAAAGTCGGCGCTTGAGAAAGTCCAAGCTGGAGAAACTCCGCGCAGGAGACACTCCACGCTGGAGAAACTCCGCGCTGGAGAAACTCCGCGTTTGAGAAACTCCGCGTTGGAGAAACTCTGCGAAGGAGAAAGTCCGTGCTGGAGAAAGTCCGTGTTGGAGAAACTCGGTGTTGGAGAAACTCCGCGCTGGAGAAACACCGCGCTAGAGAAACTGCGCTGGAGAAACTCCAGGCTTGAGAAACTCCTCGCTGGAGAAACTCTGCGCTGGAGGAACTCCGCGCTGGAGAAACTCCGCCTTGGAGAAACTCCGCGTTGGAGAAACTGCGTGTTGGAGAAACTCCGTGTTGAAGGAACTATGTGTTGGAGAAACTCAGCGCTGGAGAAACTCCGCGTTGGAGAAACTCCCGCGTTGGAAAAACTCCGCATTGGAGAAACTCCGCGCTGGAGAAACTCCGCGTTGGAGAAACTCCGCGTTGGAGAAACTTCGTGTTGGAGAAAGTCGGTGTTGGAGAAAGTTCGTGCTGGAGAAAGTGCGCGCTCGAGAAACTCCGCGCTTGAGAAACTCCGCGCTGGAGAAACTCCGCGTTTGAGAAACTCCGCGCTGGGGAAAGTCCGTGTTGGAGAAACTACGAGTTGGAGAAACTTCGTGTTGGAGAAATTCCGTGCTGGAGAAACTCCGCGCTGGAGATACTCCGCGCTGGAGAAACTGCGCGCTGGAGAAACTCCGCATTTGAGAAACTCATCCGTTGGAGACACTCCGTGTTGGAGAAACTCCGCCTTTGAGAAACTCCGCGCTGGAGAAAGTCCGTGTTGGAGAAAGTCGGCGCTGGAGAAAGTCCAAGCTGGAGAAACTCCGCGCAGGAGACACTCCACGCTGGAGAAACTCCGCGTTTGAGAAACTCCGCGTTGGAGAAACTCTGCGAAGGAGAAAGTCCGTGCTGGAGAAAGTCCGTGTTGGAGAAACTCGGTGTTGGAGAAAATCCGCGCTGGAGAAACACCACGCTAGAGAAACTGCGCTGGAGAAAGTCCAAGCTGGAGAATCTGCGCGCAGGAGACACTCCACACTAGAGAAACTCCGCGCTGGAGAAACTCCGCGTTTGAGAAACTCCGCGTTGGAGAAACTCTCCGAAGGAGAAAGTCCGTGCTGGAGAAAGTCCGTGTTGGAGAAACTCGGTGTTGGAGAAAATCCGCGCTGGAGAAACACCGCGCTAGAGAAACTCCGCGTTGGAAAAACTGCGTGTTGGAGAAACTCCGTGTTGAAGGAACTATGTGTTGGAGAAACTCCGCGCTGGAGAAACTCCGCATTGGAGAAACTCCGCGCTGGAGAAACTCCGCGTTGGAGAAACTCCGCGTTGGAGAAACTTCGTGTTGGAGAAAGTCGGTGATGGAGAAAGTTCGCGCTGGAAAAAACTCCGCGCTTGAGAAACTCCGCATTTGAGAAACTCCGCATTGTAGAAACTCCGCGTTGGAGACACTCCGCGAAGGAGAAACTCCGCGCTGGAGAGAGTCCGTGTTGGAGAAACTCCGAGTTGGAGAAACTCCGTGTGGGAGAAATTCCGCGCTGGAGAAACTCCGCGCTGGAGATACTCCGCGCTGGAGAAACTCCGCGCTGGAGAAATTTCGCGTTGGAGAAACTCCGCGTTTAAGAAACTCCGCGCTGGAGAAAGTCCGTGTTGGAGAAAGTCCGTGTTGTAGAAACTCCGAGTTGTAGAAACTCTGTGTTGGAGAAATTCTGTGCTGGAGAAAGTCCGCGTTGGAGAAACTCCGCGTTGGAGAAACTCCGCGTTGGAGAAAGTCCGCGCTGGAGAAACTCCGCACTGGAGAAACTCCACGATGGAGAAACTCCGCGCTGGAGATACTCCGCGCTGGAGAAACTCCGCGCTGGAGAAAGTCCGTGTTAGAGAAAGTCGGCGCTGGAGAAAGTCCAAGCTGGAGAAACTCAGCGCAGGAGACACGCCACGCTCGAGAAACTCCGCGCTGGAGAAACTCCGCGTTTGAGAAATTCCGCGTTGGAGAAACTCTGCGAAGTAGAAAGTCCGTGCTGGAGAAAGTCCGTGTTGGAGAAACTCGGTGTTGGAGAAACTCCGCGCTGGACAAGCACCGCGCTAGAGAAACTGCGCTGGAGAAACTCCGGGCTGGAGAAACTCCGCTCTGGAGAAACTCTGCGCTGGAGGAACTCCGCGCTGGAGAAACACCGCCTTGGAGAAACTCTGCGTTGGAGAAGCTGCGTGTTGGAGAAACTCCGTGTTGAAGTAACTCTGTGTTGGAGAAATTCCGTGCTGGAGAAAGTCCGCGTTGGAGAAACTCCGCGTTGGAGAAACTCCGCGTTGGAGAAACTCCGTACTGGGGAAATTCCGCGATGGAGAAAATCCGCGCTGGAGAAAGTCGGCGCTGGAGAAACTCCGCGCAGGAGACACTCCACGCTGGAGAAACTCCGCGCTGGAGAAACTCCGCGTTTGAGAAACTCCGCGTTGGAGAAACTCCGCATTGGAGAAACTCCGCCTTTGAGAAACTCCGCGCTGGAGAGAGTCCGTGTTGGAGAAAGTCGGCGCTGGAGAAAGTCCAAGCTGGAGCAACTCCGCGCAGGAGACACTCCACGCTGGAGAAACTCCGCGCTGGAGAAACTCCGCGTTTGAGAAACTCCGCGTTGGAGAAACTCTGCGAAGTAGAATGTCCGTGCTGGAGAAAGTCCGTGTTGGAGAAACTCCGCGCTTGAGACACCGCCTTGGAGAAACTCCGCGTTGGAGAAACTGCGTGTTGGAGAAACTCCGTGTTGGAGAAACTCCGTGCTGGAGGAACTCTGCGCTGGAGAAACACCGCCTTGGAGAAACTCCGCGTTGGAGAAACTGCGTGTTGGAGAAACTCCGTGTTGGAGAAATTCCGTGCTGGAGAAAGTCCGCGTTGGAGAAACTCCGCGTTGGAGAAACTCCGCGTTGGAGAAACTCCGTACTGGGGAAATTCCGCGATGGAGAAAATCCGCGCTGGAGAAAGTCGGCGCTGGAGAAACTCCGCGCAGGAGACACTCCACGCTGGAGAAACTCCGCGCTGGAGAAACTCCGCGTTTGAGAAACTCCGCGTTGGAGAAACTCCGCATTGGAGAAACTCCGCCTTTGAGAAACTCCGCGCTGGAGAGAGTCCGTGTTGGAGAAAGTCGGCGCTGGAGAAAGTCCAAGCTGGAGCAACTCCGCGCAGGAGACACTCCACGCTGGAGAAACTCCGCGCTGGAGAAACTCCGCGTTTGAGAAACTCCGCGTTGGAGAAACTCTGCGAAGTAGAATGTCCGTGCTGGAGAAAGTCCGTGTTGGAGAAACTCCGCGCTTGAGAAACACCGCGCTAGAGAAACTGCGCTGGAGAAACTCCGGGCTGGAGAAACTCCGCTCTGGAGAAACTCTGCGCTGGAGGAACTCTGCGCTGGAGAAACACCGCCTTGGAGAAACTCCGCGTTGGAGAAACTGCGTGTTGGAGAAACTCCGTGTTGGAGAAACTCCGTGCTGGAGAAACGCCGTGTTGGAGAAACTCCGCGCTGGAGATGCTCCGCGCTGGAGAAACTCCGCGCTGGAGAAAGTCCGTGTTAGAGAAAGTCGGCGCTGGAGAAAGTCCAAGCTGGAGAAACTCCGCGCTGGAGAAACTCCACGCTGGAGAAACTCAATGTTGGAGAAAATCCGTGTTGGAGAAACTCCCTTGCTGGAGAAACGCCGTGTTTGGGAAACTCCGCGCTGGAGATACTCCGCACTGGAGAAACTCCGCGCTGGAGAAATTCCGTGTTGGAGAAAGTCGGCGCTGGAGAAAGTCGGCGCTGGAGAAACTCCGCGCAGGAGACACTCCACGCTGGAGAAACTCCGCGCTGGAGAAACTCCGCGTTTGAGAAACTCCGCGTTGGAGAAACTCCGCATTGGAGAAACTCCGCGCTGGAGAAACTCCGCGTTGGAGAAACTCCGAGTTGGAGAAACTTCGTGTTGGAGAAAGTCTGTGTTGGAGAAAGTTCGCGCTGGAGAAAGTGCGCGCTGGAGAAACTCCGCACTTGAGAAACTCCGCGCTGGAGAAACTCCGCGTTCGAGAAACTCCGCGCTGGAGAAATTCCGTGTTGGAGAAAGTCCGTGTTGGAGAAACTCCGAGTTGTATTAACTCCGTGTTGGAGAAATTCCGCGCTTAAGAAAGTCCGCGTTGGAGAAACTCCGCGTTGGACAAACTCCGCGCTGGAGAAATTCCGTGTTGGAGAAAGTCCGTGTTGGAGAAACTCCGAGTTGTATTAACTCCGTGTTGGAGAAATTCCGCGCTTAAGAAAGTCCGCGTTGGAGAAACTCCGCGTTGGAGAAACTCCGTGCTGGAGAAACTCCGTGTTGGAGAAACTCAGTGTTGAAGAAGCTCCGCGTTGGAGAAACTTCGCGATGGAGAAAGTCCGTGTTGGAGAAAGTTCGCGCTGGAGAAAGTCCGCGCTGGAGAAACTCCGCGTTGGAGAAACTCCACGCTGGAGAAACTCCGCCTTTGAGAAACTCCGCGCTGGAGAAAGTCCATGTTGGAGAAACTCCGAGTTGGAGAAACTCCGTGTTGGAGATACTCCGCGCTGGAGAAACTTCCTGCTAGAGAAAGTCTGCGCTGGAGAAACTCCGCGTTGGAGAAAGTCCGTGTTAGAGAAAGTCGGCGCTGGAGAAAGTCCAAGCTGGAGAATATCCGCGCTGGAGAAACTCCACGCTGGAGAAACTCAATGTTCGAGAAAATCCGTGTTGGAGAAACTCCGTGCTGGAGAAACGCCGTGTTGGAGAAACTCCGCGCTGGAGATACTCCGCACTGGAGAAACTCCGCGCTGGAGAAAGTCCGTGTTGGAGAAAGTCGGCGCTTGAGAAAGTCCAAGCTGGAGAAACTCCGCGCTGGAGAAACTCCGCGTTTGAGAAACTCCGCGTTGGAGAAACTCCGCGCTGGAGAAACTCCGTGTTGGAGAAACTCTGTGTTGAAGAAGCTCCGCGTTGGAGAAACTTCGCGATGGAGAAAGTCCGTGTTGGAGAAAGTTCGCGCTGGAGAAAGTCCGCGCTGGAGAAACTCCGCGCTGGAGAAAGTCCATGTTGGAGAAACTCCCAGTTAGAGAAACTCCGTGTTGGAGATACTCCGCGCTGGAGAAACTTCCTGCTAGAGAAAGTCTGCGCTGGAGAAACTCCGCGTTGGAGAAAGTCCGTGTTAGAGAAAGTCGGCGCTGGAGAAAGTCCAAGCTGGAGAATCTCCGCGCTGGAGAAACTCCACGCTGGAGAAACTCAATGTTGAGAAAATTCGTGTTGGAGAAACTCCGTGCTGGAGAAACGCCGTGTTGGAGAAACTCCGCGCTGGAGATACTCCGCACTGGAGAAACTCCGCGCTGGAGAAACTCCGCGCAGGAGAAACTCCGCGTTTGAGAAACTCCGTACTGGGGAAATTCCGCGATGGAGAAACTCCGCGCTGGAGAAACTCCGCGTTGGAGAAACTCCGCCTTGGAGAAAGTCCGCGCTGGAGAAATTCCGCACTGGAGAAACTCCACGATGGAGAAACTCCGCGCTGGAGAAACTCCGCGCTGGAGAATCTCCACGGTGGAGAAACTCCACGGTGGAGAAACTCCGCGTTGGAGAAACTCCGTGTTGGAGAAACTCCGTGCTGGAGAAACGCCGTGTTGGAGAAACTCCGCGATGGAGATACTCCGCGCTGGAGAAATTCCGCGCTGGAGAAAGTCCGTGTTAGAGAAAGTCGGCTCTGGAGAAAGTCCAAGCTGGAGAATCTCCGCGCTGGAGAAACTTCGCGATGGAGAAAGTCCGTGTTGGAGAAAGTTCGCGCTGGAGAAAGTCCGCGCTGGAGAAACTCTGCGTTGGAGAAACTCCACGCTGGAGAAACTCCGCCTTTGAGAAACTCCGCGCTGGAGAAAGTCCATGTTGGAGAAACTCCGAGTTGGAGAAACTCCGTGTTGGAGATACTCCGCGCTGGAGAAACTTCCTGCTAGAGAAAGTCTGCGCTGGAGAAACTCCGCGTTGGAGAAAGTCCGTGTTAGAGAAAGTCGGCGCTGGAGAAAGTCCAAGCTGGAGAATCTCCGCGCTGGAGAAACTCCACGCTGGAGAAACTCAATGTTCGAGAAAATCCGTGTTGGAGAAACTCCGTGCTGGAGAAACGCCGTGTTGGAGAAACTCCGCGCTGGAGATACTCCGCACTGGAGAAACTCCGCGCTGGAGAAAGTCCGTGTTGGAGAAAGTCGGCGCTTGAGAAAGTCCAAGCTGGAGAAACTCCGCGCTGGAGAAACTCCGCGTTTGAGAAACTCCGCGTTGGAGAAACTCCGCGCTGGAGAAACTCCGTGTTGGAGAAACTCTGTGTTGAAGAAGCTCCGCGTTGGAGAAACTTCGCGATGGAGAAAGTCCGTGTTGGAGAAAGTTCGCGCTGGAGAAAGTCCGCGCTGGAGAAACTCCGCGCTGGAGAAAGTCCATGTTGGAGAAACTCCCAATTGGAGAAACTCCGTGTTGGAGATACTCCGCGCTGGAGAAACTTCCTGCTAGAGAAAGTCTGCGCTGGAGAAACTCCGCGTTGGAGAAAGTCCGTGTTAGAGAAAGTCGGCGCTGGAGAAAGTCCAAGCTGGAGAATATCCGCGCTGGAGAAACTCCACGCTGGAGAAACTCAATGTTGAGAAAATCCGTGTTGGAGAAACTCCGTGCTGGAGAAACGCCGTGTTGGAGAAACTCCGCGCTGGAGATACTCCGCACTGGAGAAACTCCGCGCTGGAGAAACTCCGCGCAGGAGAAACTCCGCGTTTGAGAAACTCCGTACTGGGGAAATTCCGCGATGGAGAAACTCCGCGCTGGAGAAACTCCGCGTTGGAGAAACTCCGCCTTGGAGAAAGTCCGCGCTGGAGAAACTCCGCACTGGAGAAACTCCACGATGGAGAAACCCCGCGCTGGAGAAACTCCGCGCTGGAGAAACTCCACGGTGGAGAAACTCCACGGTGGAGAAACTCCGCGCTGGAGAAACTCCGTGTTGGAGAAACTCCGTGCTGGAGAAACGCCGTGTTGGAGAAACTCCGCGATGGAGATACTCCGCGCTGGAGAAATTCCGCGCTGGAGAAAGTCCGTGTTAGAGAAAGTCGGCTCTGGAGAAAGTCCAAGCTGGAGAATCTCCGCGCTGGAGAAACTTCGCGATGGAGAAAGTCCGTGTTGGAGAAAGTTCGCGCTGGAGAAAGTCCGCGCTGGAGAAACTCCGCGTTGGAGAAACTCCACGCTGGAGAAACTCCGCCTTTGAGAAACTCCGCGCTGGAGAAAGTCCATGTTGGAGAAACTCCGAGTTGGAGAAACTCCGTGTTGGAGATACTCCGCGCTGGAGAAACTTCCTGCTAGAGAAAGTCTGCGCTGGAGAAACTCCGCGTTGGAGAAAGTCCGTGTTAGAGAAAGTCGGCGCTGGAGAAAGTCCAAGCTGGAGAATCTCCGCGCTGGAGAAACTCCACGCTGGAGAAACTCAATGTTCGAGAAAATCCGTGTTGGAGAAACTCCGTGCTGGAGAAACGCCGTGTTGGAGAAACTCCGCGCTGGAGATACTCCGCACTGGAGAAACTCCGCGCTGGAGAAAGTCCGTGTTGGAGAAAGTCGGCGCTTGAGAAAGTCCAAGCTGGAGAAACTCCGCGCTGGAGAAACTCCGCGTTTGAGAAACTCCGCGTTGGAGAAACTCCGTGTTGGAGAAACTCTGTGTTGAAGAAGCTCCGCGTTGGAGAAACTTCGCGATGGAGAAAGTCCGTGTTGGAGAAAGTTCGCGCTGGAGAAAGTCCGCGCTGGAGAAACTCCGCGCTGGAGAAAGTCCATGTTGGAGAAACTCCCAATTGGAGAAACTCCGTGTTGGAGATACTCCGCGCTGGAGAAACTTCCTGCTAGAGAAAGTCTGCGCTGGAGAAACTCCGCGTTGGAGAAAGTCCGTGTTAGAGAAAGTCGGCGCTGGAGAAAGTCCAAGCTGAAGAATCTCCGCGCTGGAGAAACTCCACGCTGGAGAAACTCAATGTTGAGAAAATCCGTGTTGGAGAAACTCCGTGCTGGAGAAACGCCGTGTTGGAGAAACTCCGCGCTGGAGATACTCCGCACTGGAGAAACTCCGCGCTGGAGAAACTCCGCGCAGGAGAAACTCCGCGTTTGAGAAACTCCGTACTGGGGAAATTCCGCGATGGAGAAACTCCGCGCTGGAGAACTCCGCGTTGGAGAAACTCCGCCTTGGAGAAAGTCCGCGCTGGAGAAACTCCGCACTGGAGAAACTCCACGATGGAGAAACTCCGCGCTGGAGAAACTCCGCGCTGGAGAAACTCCACGGTGGAGAAACTCCACGGTGAAGAAACTCCGCGTTGGAGAAACTCCGTGTTGGTGAAACTCCGTGCTGGAGAAACGCCGTGTTGGAGAAACTCCGCGCTGGAGATACTCCGCGCTGGAGAAATTCCGCGCTGGAGAAAGTCCGTGTTAGAGAAAGTCGGCTCTGGAGAAAGTCCAAGCTGGAGAATCTCCGCGGTGGAGAAACTTCGCGATGGAGAAAGTCCGTGTTGGAGAAAGTTCGCGCTGGAGAAAGTCCGCGCTGGAGAAACTCCGCGTTGGAGAAACTCCACGCTGGAGAAACTCCGCCTTTGAGAAACTCCGCGCTGGAGAAAGTCCATGTTGGAGAAACTCCGAGTTGGAGAAACTCCGTGTTGGAGATACTCCGCGCTGGAGAAACTTCCTGCTAGAGAAAGTCTGCGCTGGAGAAACTCCGCGTTGGAGAAAGTCCGTGTTAGAGAAAGTCGGCGCTGGAGAAAGTCAAAGCTGGAGAATCTCCGCGCTGGAGAAACTCCACGCTGGAGAAACTCAATGTTCGAGAAAATCCGTGTTGGAGAAACGCCGTGTTGGAGAAACTCCGCGCTGGAGATACTCCGCACTGGAGAAACTCCGCGCTGGAGAAAGTCCGTGTTGGAGAAAGTCGGCGCTTGAGAAAGTCCAAGCTGGAGAAACTCCGCGCTGGAGAAACTCCGCGTTTGAGAAACTCCGCGTTGGAGAAACTCCGCGCTGGAGAAACTCCGTGTTGGAGAAACTCTGTGTTGAAGAAGCTCCGCGTTGGAGAAACTTCGCGATGGAGAAAGTCCGTGTTGGAGAAAGTTCGCGCTGGAGAAAGTCCGCGCTGGAGAAAGTCCATGTTGGAGAAACTCCCAATTGGAGAAACTCCGTGTTGGAGATACTCCGCGCTGGAGAAACTTCCTGCTAGAGAAAGTCTGCGCTGGAGAAACTCCGCGTTGGAGAAAGTCCGTGTTAGAGAAAGTCGGCGCTGGAGAAAGTCCAAGCTGGAGAATCTCCGCGCTGGAGAAGCTCCACGCTGGAGAAACTCAATGTTGAGAAAATCCGTGTTGGAGAAACTCCGTGCTGGAGAAACGCCGTGTTGGAGAAACTCCGCGCTGGAGATACTCCGCACTGGAGAAACTCCGCGCTGGAGAAACTCCGCGCAGGAGAAACTCCGCGTTTGAGAAACTCCGTACTGGGGAAATTCCGCGATGGAGAAACTCCGCGCTGGAGAAACTCCGCGTTGGAGAAACTCCGCCTTGGAGAAAGTCCGCGCTGGAGAAACTCCGCACTGGAGAAACTCCACGATGGAGAAACTCCGCGCTGGAGAAACTCCGCGCTGGAGAAACTCCACGGTGGAGAAACTCCACGGTGGAGAAACTCCGCGTTGGAGAAACTCCGTGTTGGAGAAACTCCGTGCTGGAGAAACGCCGTGTTGGAGAAACTCCGCGCTGGAGATACTCCGCGCTGGAGAAATTCCGCGCTGGAGAAAGTCCGTGTTAGAGAAAGTCGGCTCTGGAGAAAGTCCAAGCTGGAGAATCTCCGCGCTGGAGAAACTCCACGCTGGAGAAACTCAATGTTGGAGAAAATCCGTGTTGGAGAAACTCCGTGCTGGAGAAACGCCGTGTTGGAGAAACTCCGCGCTGGAGATATTCCGCACTGGAGAAACTCCGCGCTGGAGAAAGTCCGTGTTGGAGAAAGTCGGCGCTGGAGAAAGTCCAAGCTGGAGAAACTCCGCGCAGGAGACACTCCACGCTAGAGAAACTCCGCGCTGGAGAAACTCCGCGTTTGAGAAACTCCGCGTTGGAGAAACTCTGCGAAGGAGAAAGTCCGTGCTGGAGAAAGTCCGTGTTGGAGAAACTCGGTGTTGGAGAAACTCCGCGCTGGAGAAACACCGCGCTAGAGAAACTGCGCTGGAGAGACTCCGGGCTGGAGAAACTCCGTGTTGGAGAAACTTCGTGTTGGAGAAAGTCAGTATTGGAGAAAGTTCGCGCTGGAGAAAGTGCGCGCTGGAGAAACTCCGCGCTTGAGAAACTCCGCGTTGGAGACACTCCGCGTAGGAGAAAGTCCGCCTTTGAGAAACTCCGCACTGGAGAAAGTCCGTGTTGGAGAAACTACGAGTTGCAGAAACTCCGTTTTGGAGAAATTCCGTGCTGGAGAAACTCCGCGCTGGAGATACTCCGCGCTGGAGAAACTCCGCGCTGGAGAAACTCCGCGCTGGAGAAACTCCGCGCTGGAGAAAGACCACGCTAGAGAAACTCCACGCAAGAGAAACTCCGCATTTGAGCAACTCCGCGTTGGAGACACTCCGTGTTGGAGAAACTCCGCCTTTGAGAAACTCCGCGCTGGAGAGAGTCCGTGTTGGAGAAAGTCGGCGCTGGAGAAACTCCGCGCTGGAGAAACTCCGCGTTTGAGAAACTCCGCGTTGGAGAAACTCTGCGAAGTAGAAAGTCCGTGCTGGAGAAAGTCCGTGTTGGAGAAACTCCGCGCTTGAGAAACCGCGCTAGAGAAACTGCGCTGGAGAAACTCCGGGCTGGAGAAACTCCGCTCTGGAGAAACTCTGCGCTGGAGGAAATCTGCGCTGGAGAAACACCGCCTTGGAGAAACTCCGCGTTGGAGAAACTGCGTGTTGGAGAAACTCCGTGTTGGAGAAACTCCGTGCTGGAGAAACGCCGTGTTGGAGAAACTCCGCGCTGGAGATGCTCCGCGCTGGAGAAACTCCGCGCTGGAGAAAGTCCGTGTTAGAGAAAGTCGGCGCTGGAGAATGTCCAAGCTGGAGAAACTCCGCGCTGGAGAAACTCCACGCTGGAGAAACTCATTGTTGGAGAAAATCCGTGTTGGAGAAACTCCGTGCTGGAGAAACGCCGTGTTGGGGAAACTCCGCGCTGGAGATACTCCGCACTGGAGAAATTCCGCGCTGGAGAAATTCCGTGTTGGAGAAAGTCGGCGCTGGAGAAAGTCGGCGCTGGAGAAACTCCGCGCAGGAGACACTCCACGCTGGAGAAACTCCGCGCTGGAGAAACTCCGGGTTTGAGAAACTCCGCGTTGGAGAAACTCCGCATTGGAGAAACTCCGCGTTGGAGAAACTCTGAGTTGGAGAAACTTCGTGTTGGAGAAAGTCTGTGTTGGAGAAAGTTCGCGCTGGAGAAAGTGCGCGCTGGAGAAACTCCGCGCTTGAGAAACTCCGCGCTGGAGAAACTCCGCGTTGGAGAAACTCCGCGCTGGAGAAACTTCGCGTAGGAGAAACTGCGCGTTGGACAAACTCCGCGCTGGAGAAATTCCGTGTTGGAGAATGTCCGTGTTGGAGAAACTCCGAGTTGTATTAACTCCGTGTTGGAGAAATTCCGCGCTTAAGAAAGTCCGCGTTGGAGAAACTCCGCGTTGGAGAAACTCCGCGCTGGAGAAACTCCGTGTTGGAGAAACTCTGTGTTGAAGAAGCTCCGCGTTGGAGAAACTTCGCGAAGGAGAAAGTCCGTGTTGGAGAAAGTTCGCGCTGGAGAAAGTCCGCGCTGGAGAAACTCCGCGTTGGAGAAACTCCACGCTGGAGAAACTCCGCCTTTGAGAAACTCCGCGCTGGAGAAAGTCCATGTTGGAGAAACTCCGAGTTGGAGAAACTCCGTGTTGGAGATACTCCGCGCTGGAGAAACTTCCTGCTAGAGAAAGTCTGCGCTGGAGAAACTCCGCGTTGGAGAAAGTCCGTGTTAGAGAAAGTCGGCGCTGGAGAAAGTCCAAGCTGGAGAAACTCCACGCTGGAGAAACTCAATGTTGGAGAAAATCCGTGTTGGAGAAACTCCGTGCTGGAGAAACGCCGTGTTGGAGAAACTCCGCGCTGGAGATACTCCGCACTGGAGAAACTCCGCGCTGGAGAAAGTCCGTGTTGGAGAAAGTCGGCACTTGAGAAAGTCCAAGCTGGAGAAACTCCGCGCAGGAGACACTCCACGCTGGAGAAACTCCGCGCTGGAGAAACTCCGCGTTTGAGAAACTCCGCGTTGGAGAAACTCTGCGAAGGAGAAAGTCCGTGCTGGAGAAAGTCCGTGTTGGAGAAACTCGGTGTTGGAGAAACTCCGCGCTGGAGAAACACCGCGCTAGAGAAACTGCGCTGGAGAAACTCCGGGCTTGAGAAACTCCTCGCTGGAGAAACTCTGCGCTGGAGGAACTCCGCGCTGGAGAAACTCCGCCTTGGAGAAACTCCGCGTTGGAGAAACTGCGTGTTGGAGAAACTCCGTGTTGAAGGAACTATGTGTTGGAGAAACTCCGCGCTGGAGAAACTCCGCGTTGGAGAAACTCCCGCGTTGGAGAAACTCCGCATTGGAGAAACTCCGCGCTGGAGAAACTCCGCGTTGGAGAAACTCCGCGTTTGAGAAACTCCGCGCTGGGGAAAGTCCGTGTTAGAGAAACTACGAGTTGGAGAAACTTCGTGTTGGAGAAATTCCGTGCTGGAGAAACTCCGCGCTGGAGATACTCCGCGCTGGAGAAACTGCGCGCTGGAGAAACTCCGCATTTGAGAAACTCCGCGTTGGAGACACTCCGTGTTGGAGAAACTCCGCCTTTGAGAAACTCCGCGCTGGAGAAAGTCCGTGTTGGAGAAAGTCGGCGCTGGAGAAAGTCCAAGCTGGAGAAACTCCGCGCAGGAGACACTCCACGCTGGAGAAACTCCGCTCTGGAAAAACTCCGCGTTTGAGAAACTCCGCGTTGGAGAAACTCTGCGAAGGAGAAAGTCCGTGCTGGAGAAAGTCCGTGTTGGAGAAACTCGGTGTTGGAGAAAATCCGCGCTGGAGAAACACCGCGCTAGAGAAACTGCGCTGGAGAAAGTCCAAGCTGGAGAATCTCCGCGCAGGAGACACTCCACACTAGAGAAACTCCGCGCTGGAGAAACTCCGCGTTTGAGAAACTCCGCGTTGGAGAAACTCTACGAAGGAGAAAGTCCGTGCTGGAGAAAGTCCGTGTTGGAGAAACTCGGTGTTGGAGAAAATCCGCGCTGGAGAAACACCGCGCTAGAGAAACTGCGCTGGAGAAACTCCGGGCTGGAGAAACTCCGCGCTGGAGAAACTCTGCGCTGGAGGAACTCCGCGCTGGAGAAACTCCGCCTTGGAGAAACTCCGCGTTGGAGAAACTGCGTAATGGAGAAACTCCGTGTTGAAGGAACTATGTGTTGGAGAAACTCCGCGCTGGAGAAACTCCGCATTGGAGAAACTCCGCGCTGGAGAAACTCCGCGTTGGAGAAACTCCGCGTTGGAGAAACTCCGCATTTGAGAAACTCCGCATTGTAGAAACTCCGCGTTGGAGACACTCCGCGAAGGAGAAACTCCGCGCTGGAGAGAGTCCGTGTTGGAGAAACTCCGAGTTGGAGAAACTCCGTGTGGGAGAAATTCCGCGCTGGAGAAACTCCGCGCTGGAGATACTCCGCGCTGGAGAAACTCCGCGCTGGAGAAATTTCGCGTTGGAGAAACTCCGCGTTTAAGAAACTCCGCGCTGGAGAAAGTTCGTGTTGGAGAAAGTCCGTGTTGTAGAAACTCCGAGTTGTAGAAACTCTGTGTTGGAGAAATTCCGTGCTGGAGAAAGTCCGCGTTGGAGAAACTCCGCGTTGGAGAAACTCCGCGTTGGAGAAACTCCGTACTTTGGAAATTCCGCGATGGAGAAAATCCGCGCTGGAGAAACTCCACGCTGGAGAAACTCAATGTTGGAGAAAATCCGTGTTGGAGAAACTCCGTGCTGGAGAAACGCCGTGTTGGAGAAACTCCGCGCTGGAGATATTCCGCACTTGAGAAACTCCGCGCTGGAGAAAGTCCGTGTTGGAGAAAGTCGGCGCTGGAGAAAGTCCAAGCTGGAGAAACTCCGCGCAGGAGACACTCCACGCTGGAGAAACTCCGCGCTGGAGAAACTCCGCGTTTGAGAAACTCCGCGTTGGAGAAACTCTGCGAAGGAGAAAGTCCGTGCTGGAGAAAGTCCGTGTTGGAGAAACTCGGTGTTGGAGAAACTCCGCGCTGGAGAAACACCGCGCTAGAGAAACTGCGCTGGAGAGACTCCGGGCTGGAGAAACTCCGCGTTGGAGAAACTTCGTGTTGGAGAAAGTCAGTATTGGAGAAAGTTCGCGCTGGAGAAAGTGCGCGCTGGAGAAACTCCGCGTTTGAGAAACTCCGCGCTGGGGAAAGTCCGTGTTAGAGAAACTACGAGTTGGAGAAACTTCGTGTTGGAGAAATTCCGTGCTGGAGAAACTCCGCGCTGGAGATACTCCGCGCTGGAGAAACTGCGCGCTGGAGAAACTCCGCATTTGAGAAACTCCGCGTTGGAGACACTCCGTGTTGGAGAAACTCCGCCTTTGAGAAACTCCGCGCTGGAGAAAGTCCGTGTTGGAGAAAGTCGGCGCTGGAGAAAGTCCAAGCTGGAGAAACTCCGCGCAGGAGACACTCCACGCTGGAGAAACTCCGCTCTGGAAAAACTCCGCGTTTGAGAAACTCCGCGTTGGAGAAACTCTGCGAAGGAGAAAGTCCGTGCTGGAGAAAGTCCGTGTTGGAGAAACTCGGTGTTGGAGAAAATCCGCGCTGGAGAAACACCGCGCTAGAGAAACTGCGCTGGAGAAAGTCCAAGCTGGAGAATCTCCGCGCAGGAGACACTCCACACTAGAGAAACTCCGCGCTGGAGAAACTCCGCGTTTGAGAAACTCCGCGTTGGAGAAACTCTACGAAGGAGAAAGTCCGTGCTGGAGAAAGTCCGTGTTGGAGAAACTCGGTGTTGGAGAAAATCCGCGCTGGAGAAACACCGCGCTAGAGAAACTGCGCTGGAGAAACTCCGGGCTGGAGAAACTCCGCGCTGGAGAAACTCTGCGCTGGAGGAACTCCGCGCTGGAGAAACTCCGCCTTGGAGAAACTCCGCGTTGGAGAAACTGCGTAATGGAGAAACTCCGTGTTGAAGGAACTATGTGTTGGAGAAACTCCGCGCTGGAGAAACTCCGCATTGGAGAAACTCCGCGCTGGAGAAACTCCGCGTTGGAGAAACTCCGCGTTGGAGAAACTCCGCATTTGAGAAACTCCGCATTGTAGAAACTCCGCGTTGGAGACACTCCGCGAAGGAGAAACTCCGCGCTGGAGAGAGTCCGTGTTGGAGAAACTCCGAGTTGGAGAAACTCCGTGTGGGAGAAATTCCGCGCTGGAGAAACTCCGCGCTGGAGATACTCCGCGCTGGAGAAACTCCGCGCTGGAGAAATTTCGCGTTGGAGAAACTCCGCGTTTAAGAAACTCCGCGCTGGAGAAAGTTCGTGTTGGAGAAAGTCCGTGTTGTAGAAACTCCGAGTTGTAGAAACTGTGTGTTGGAGAAATTCCGTGCTGGAGAAAGTCCTCGTTGGAGAAACTCCGCGTTGGAGAAACTCCGCGTTGGAGAAACTCCGTACTTTGGAAATTCCGCGATGGAGAAAATCCGCGCTGGAGAAACTCCACGCTGGAGAAACTCAATGTTGGAGAAAATCCGTGTTGGAGAAACTCCGTGCTGGAGAAACGCCGTGTTGGAGAAACTCCGCGCTGGAGATATTCCGCACTTGAGAAACTCCGCGCTGGAGAAAGTCCGTGTTGGAGAAAGTCGGCGCTGGAGAAAGTCCAAGCTGGAGAAACTCCGCGCAGGAGACACTCCACGCTGGAGAAACTCCGCGCTGGAGAAACTCCGCGTTTGAGAAACTCCGCGTTGGAGAAACTCTGCGAAGGAGAAAGTCCGTGCTGGAGAAAGTCCGTGTTGGAGAAACTCGGTGTTGGAGAAACTCCGCGCTGGAGAAACACCGCGCTAGAGAAACTGCGCTGGAGAGACTCCGGGCTGGAGAAACTCCGCGTTGGAGAAACTTCGTGTTGGAGAAAGTCAGTATTGGAGAAAGTTCGCGCTGGAGAAAGTGCGCGCTGGAGAAACTCCGCGCTTGAGAAACTCCGCGCTGGAGAAACTCCGCATTTGAGAAACTCCGCGTTGGAGACACTCCGCGTAGGAGAAAGTCCGCCTTTGAGAAACTCCGCACTGGAGAAAGTCCGTGTTGGAGAAACTACGAGTTGCAGAAACTCCGTTTTGGAGAAATTCCGTGCTGGAGAAACTCCGCGCTGGAGATACTCCGCGCTGGAGAAACTCCGCGCTGGAGAAACTCCGCGCTGGAGAAACTCCGCGCTGGAGAAAGACCACGCTAGAGAAACTCCACGCAAGAGAAACTCCGCATTTGAGCAACTCCGCGTTGGAGACACTCCGTGTTGGAGAAACTCCGCCTTTGAGAAACTCCGCGCTGGAGAGAGTCCGTGTTGGAGAAAGTCGGCGCTGGAGAAAGTCCAAGCTGGAGAAACTCCGCGCAGGAGACACCCCACGCTGGAGAAACTCCGCGCTGGAGAAACTCCGCGTTTGAGAAACTCCGCGTTGGAGAAACTCTGCGAAGTAGAAAGTCCGTGCTGGAGAAAGTCCGTGTTGGAGAAACTCCGCGCTTGAGAAACCGCGCTAGAGAAACTGCGCTGGAGAAACTCCGGGCTGGAGAAACTCCATTCTGGAGAAACTCTGCGCTGGAGGAAATCTGCGCTGGAGAAACACCGCCTTGGAGAAACTCCGCGTTGGAGAAACTGCGTGTTGGAGAAACTCCGTGTTGGAGAAACTCCGTGCTGGAGAAACGCCGTGTTGGAGAAACTCCGCGCTGGAGATGCTCCGCGCTGGAGAAACTCCGCGCTGGAGAAAGTCCGTGTTAGAGAAAGTCGGCGCTGGAGAATGTCCAAGCTGGAGAAACTCCGCGCTGGAGAAACTCCACGCTGGAGAAACTCATTGTTGGAGAAAATCCGTGTTGGAGAAACTCCGTGCTGGAGAAACGCCGTGTTGGGGAAACTCCGCGCTGGAGATACTACGCACTGGAGAAACTCCGCGCTGGAGAAATTCCGTGTTGGAGAAAGTCGGCGCTGGAGAAAGTCGGCGCTGGAGAAACTCCGCGCAGGAGACACTCCACGCTGGAGAAACTCCGCGCTGGAGAAACTCCGGGTTTGAGAAACTCCGCGTTGGAGAAACTCCGCATTGGAGAAACTCCGCGTTGGAGAAACTCTGAGTTGGAGAAACTTCGTGTTGGAGAAAGTCTGTGTTGGAGAAAGTTTGCGCTGGAGAAAGTGCGCGCTGGAGAAACTCCGCGCTTGAGAAACTCCGCGCTGGAGAAACTCCGCGTTGGAGAAACTCCGCGCTGGAGAAACTTCGCGTAGGAGAAACTGCGCGTTGGACAAACTCCGCGCTGGAGAAATTCCGTGTTGGAGAAAGTCCGTGTTGGAGAAACTCCGAGTTGTATTAACTCCGTGTTGGAGAAATTCCGCGCTTAAGAAAGTCCGCGTTGGAGAAACTCCGCGTTGGAGAAACTCCGCGCTGGAGAAACTCCGTGTTGGAGAAACTCTGTGTTGAAGAAGCTCCGCGTTGGAGAAACTTCGCGAAGGAGAAAGTCCGTGTTGGAGAAAGTTCGCGCTGGAGAAAGTCCGCGCTGGAGAAACTCCGCGTTGGAGAAACTCCACGCTGGAGAAACTCCGCCTTTGAGAAACTCCGCGCTGGAGAAAGCCCATGTTGGAGAAACTCCGAGTTGGAGAAACTCCGTGTTGGAGATACTCCGCGCTGGAGAAACTTCCTGCTAGAGAAAGTCTGCGCTGGAGAAACTCCGCGTTGGAGAAAGTCCGTGTTAGAGAAAGTCGGCGCTGGAGAAAGTCCAAGCTGGAGAAACTCCACGCTGGAGAAACTCAATGTTGGAGAAAATCCGTGTTGGAGAAACTCCGTGCTGGAGAAACGCCGTGTTGGAGAAACTCCGCGCTGGAGATACTCCGCACTGGAGAAACTCCGCGCTGGAGAAAGTCCGTGTTGGAGAAAGTCGGCGCTTGAGAAAGTCCAAGCTGGAGAAACTCCGCGCAGGAGACACTCCACGCTGGAGAAACTCCGCGCTGGAGAAACTCCGCGTTTGAGAAACTCCGCGTTGGAGAAACTCTGCGAAGGAGAAAGTCCGTGCTGGAGAAAGTCCGTGTTGGAGAAACTCGGTGTTGGAGAAACTCCGCGCTGGAGAAACACCGCGCTAGAGAAACTGCGCTGGAGAAACTCCGGGCTTGAGAAACTCCTCGCTGGAGAAACTCTGCGCTGGAGGAACTCCGCGCTGGAGAAACTCCGCCTTGGAGAAACTCCGCGTTGGAGAAACTGCGTGTTGGAGAAACTCCGTGTTGAAGGAACTATGTGTTGGAGAAACTCCGCGCTGGAGAAACTCCGCGTTGGAGAAACTCCCGCGTTGGAGAAACTCCGCCTTGGAGAAACTCCGCGTTGGAGAAACTGCGTAATGGAGAAACTCCGTGTTGAAGGAACTATGTGTTGGAGAAACTCCGCGCTGGAGAAACTCCGCATTGGAGAAACTCCGCGCTGGAGAAACTCCGCGTTGGAGAAACTCCGCGTTGGAGAAACTCCGCATTTGAGAAACTCCGCATTGTAGAAACTCCGCGTTGGAGACACTCCGCGAAGGAGAAACTCCGCGCTGGAGAGAGTCCGTGTTGGAGAAACTCCGAGTTGGAGAAACTCCGTGTGGGAGAAATTCCGCGCTGGAGAAACTCCGCGCTGGAGATACTCCGCGCTGGAGAAACTCCGCGCTGGAGAAATTTCGCGTTGGAGAAACTCCGCGTTTAAGAAACTCCGCGCTGGAGAAAGTTCGTGTTGGAGAAAGTCCGTGTTGTAGAAACTCCGAGTTGTAGAAACTCTGTGTTGGAGAAATTCCGTGCTGGAGAAAGTCCGCGTTGGAGAAACTCCGCGTTGGAGAAACTCCGCGTTGGAGAAACTCCGTACTTTGGAAATTCCGCGATGGAGAAAATCCGCGCTGGAGAAACTCCACGCTGGAGAAACTCAATGTTGGAGAAAATCCGTGTTGGAGAAACTCCGTGCTGGAGAAACGCCGTGTTGGAGAAACTCCGCGCTGGAGATATTCCGCACTTGAGAAACTCCGCGCTGGAGAAAGTCCGTGTTGGAGAAAGTCGGCGCTGGAGAAAGTCCAAGCTGGAGAAACTCCGCGCAGGAGACACTCCACGCTGGAGAAACTCCGCGCTGGAGAAACTCCGCGTTTGAGAAACTCCGCGTTGGAGAAACTCTGCGAAGGAGAAAGTCCGTGCTGGAGAAAGTCCGTGTTGGAGAAACTCGGTGTTGGAGAAACTCCGCGCTGGAGAAACACCGCGCTAGAGAAACTGCGCTGGAGAGACTCCGGGCTGGAGAAACTCCGCGTTGGAGAAACTTCGTGTTGGAGAAAGTCAGTATTGGAGAAAGTTCGCGCTGGAGAAAGTGCGCGCTGGAGAAACTCCGCGCTTGAGAAACTCCGCGCTGGAGAAACTCCGCATTTGAGAAACTCCGCGTTGGAGACACTCCGCGTAGGAGAAAGTCCGCCTTTGAGAAACTCCGCACTGGAGAAAGTCCGTGTTGGAGAAACTACGAGTTGCAGAAACTCCGTTTTGGAGAAATTCCGTGCTGGAGAAACTCCGCGCTGGAGATACTCCGCGCTGGAGAAACTCCGCGCTGGAGAAACTCCGCGCTGGAGAAAGACCACGCTAGAGAAACTCCACGCAAGAGAAACTCCGCATTTGAGCAACTCCGCGTTGGAGACACTCCGTGTTGGAGAAACTCCGCCTTTGAGAAACTCCGCGCTGGAGAGAGTCCGTGTTGGAGAAAGTCGGCGCTGGAGAAAGTCCAAGCTGGAGAAACTCCGCGCAGGAGACACCCCACGCTGGAGAAACTCCGCGCTGGAGAAACTCCGCGTTTGAGAAACTCCGCGTTGGAGAAACTCTGCGAAGTAGAAAGTCCGTGCTGGAGAAAGTCCGTGTTGGAGAAACTCCGCGCTTGAGAAACCGCGCTAGAGAAACTGCGCTGGAGAAACTCCGGGCTGGAGAAACTCCGCTCTGGAGAAACTGCGCTGGAGGAAATCTGCGCTGGAGAAACACCGCCTTGGAGAAACTCCGCGTTGGAGAAACTGCGTGTTGGAGAAACTCCGTGTTGGAGAAACTCCGTGCTGGAGAAACGCCGTGTTGTAGAAACTCCGCGCTGGAGATGCTCCGCGCTGGAGAAACTCCGCGCTGGAGAAAGTCCGTGTTAGAGAAAGTCGGCGCTGGAGAATGTCCAAGCTGGAGAAACTCCGCGCTGGAGAAACTCCACGCTGGAGAAACTCATTGTTGGAGAACATCCGTGTTGGAGAAACTCCGTGCTGGAGAAACGCCGTGTTGGGGAAACTCCGCGCAGGAGATACTACGCACTGGAGAAACTCCGCGCTGGAGAAATTCCGTGTTGGAGAAAGTCGGCGCTGGAGAAAGTCGGCGCTGGAGAAACTCCGCGCAGGAGACACTCCACGCTGGAGAAACTCCGCGCTGGAGAAACTCCGGGTTTGAGAAACTCCGCGTTGGAGAAACTCCGCATTGGAGAAACTCCGCGTTGGAGAAACTCTGAGTTGGAGAAACTTCGTGTTGGAGAAAGTCTGTGTTGGAGAAAGTTCGCGCTGGAGAAAGTGCGCGCTGGAGAAACTCCGCGCTTGAGAAACTCCGCGCTGGAGAAACTCCGCGTTGGAGAAACTCCGCGCTGGAGAAACTTCGCGTAGGAGAAACTGCGCGTTGGACAAACTCCGCGCTGGAGAAATTCCGTGTTGGAGAAAGTCCGTGTTGGAGAAACTCCGAGTTGTATTAACTCCGTGTTGGAGAAATTCCGCGCTTAAGAAAGTCCGCGTTGGAGAAACTCCGCGTTGGAGAAACTCCGCGCTGGAGAAACTCCGTGTTGGAGAAACTCTGTGTTGAAGAAGCTCCGCGTTGGAGAAACTTCGCGAAGGAGAAAGTCCGTGTTGGAGAAAGTTCGCGCTGGAGAAAGTCCGCGCTGGAGAAACTCCGCGTTGGAGAAACTCCACGCTGGAGAAACTCCGCCTTTGAGAAACTCCGCGCTGGAGAAAGCCCATGTTGGAGAAACTCCGAGTTGGAGAAACTCCGTGTTGGAGATACTCCGCGCTGGAGAAACTTCCTGCTAGAGAAAGTCTGCGCTGGAGAAACTCCGCGTTGGAGAAAGTCCGTGTTAGAGAAAGTCGGCGCTGGAGAAAGTCCAAGCTGGAGAAACTCCACGCTGGAGAAACTCAATGTTGGAGAAAATCCGTGTTGGAGAAACTCCGTGCTGGAGAAACGCCGTGTTGGAGAAACTCCGCGCTGGAGATACTCCGCACTGGAGAAACTCCGCGCTGGAGAAAGTCCGTGTTGGAGAAAGTCGGCGCTTGAGAAAGTCCAAGCTGGAGAAACTCCGCGCAGGAGACACTCCACGCTGGAGAAACTCCGCGCTGGAGAAACTCCGCGTTTGAGAAACTCCGCGTTGGAGAAACTCTGCGAAGGAGAAAGTCCGTGCTGGAGAAAGTCCGTGTTGGAGAAACTCGGTGTTGGAGAAACTCCGCGCTGGAGAAACACCGCGCTAGAGAAACTGCGCTGGAGAAACTCCGGGCTTGAGAAACTCCTCGCTGGAGAAACTCTGCGCTGGAGGAACTCCGCGCTGGAGAAACTCCGCCTTGGAGAAACTCCGCGTTGGAGAAACTGCGTGTTGGAGAAACTCCGTGTTGAAGGAACTATGTGTTGGAGAAACTCCGCGCTGGAGAATCTCCGCGTTGGAGAAACTCCCGCGTTGGAGAAACTCCGCATTGGAGAAACTCCGCGCTGGAGAAACTCCGCGTTGGAGAAACTCCGCGTTTGAGAAACTCCTCGCTGGGGAAAGTCCGTGTTAGAGAAACTACGAGTTGGAGAAACTTCGTGTTGGAGAAATTCCGTGCTGGAGAAACTCCGCGCTGGAGATACTCCGCGCTGGAGAAACTGCGCGCTGGAGAAACTCCGCATTTGAGAAACTCCGCGTTGGAGACACTCCGTGTTGGAGAAACTCCGCCTTTGAGAAACTCCGCGCTGGAGAAAGTCTGTGTTGGAGAAAGTCGGCGCTGGAGAAAGTCCAAGCTGGAGAAACTCCGCGCAGGAGACACTCCACGCTGGAGAAACTCCGCTCTGGAAAAACTCCGCGTTTGAGAAACTCCGCGTTGGAGAAACTCTGCGAAGGAGAAAGTCCGTGCTGGAGAAAGTCCGTGTTGGAGAAACTCGGTGTTGGAGAAAATCCGCGCTGGAGAAACACCGCGCTAGAGAAACTGCGCTGGAGAAAGTCCAAGCTGGAGAATCTCCGCGCAGGAGACACTCCACACTAGAGAAACTCCGCGCTGGAGAAACTCCGCGTTTGAGACACTCCGCGTTGGAGAAACTCTACGAAGGAGAAAGTCCGTGCTGGAGAAAGTCCGTGTTGGAGAAACTCGGTGTTGGAGAAAATCCGCGCTGGAGAAACACCGCGCTAGAGAAACTGCGCTGGAGAAACTCCGGGCTGGAGAAACTCCGCGCTGGAGAAACTCTGCGCTGGAGGAACTCCGCGCTGGAGAAACTCCGCCTTGGAGAAACTCCGCGTTGGAGAAACTGCGTAATGGAGAAACTCCGTGTTGAAGGAACTATGTGTTGGAGAAACTCCGCGCTGGAGAAACTCCGCATTGGAGAAACTCCGCGCTGGAGAAACTCCGCGTTGGAGAAACTCCGCGTTGGAGAAACTCCGCATTTGAGAAACTCCGCATTGTAGAAACTCCGCGTTGGAGACACTCCGCGAAGGAGAAACTCCGCGCTGGAGAGAGTCCGTGTTGGAGAAACTCCGAGTTGGAGAAACTCCGTGTGGGAGAAATTCCGCGCTGGAGAAACTCCGCGCTGGAGATACTCCGCGCTGGAGAAACTCCGCGCTGGAGAAATTTCGCGTTGGAGAAACTCCGCGTTTAAGAAACTCCGCGCTGGAGAAAGTTCGTGTTGGAGAAAGTCCGTGTTGTAGAAACTCCGAGTTGTAGAAACTCTGTGTTGGAGAAATTCCGTGCTGGAGAAAGTCCGCGTTGGAGAAACTCCGCGTTGGAGAAACTCCGCGTTGGAGAAACTCCGTACTTTGGAAATTCCGCGATGGAGAAAATCCGCGCTGGAGAAACTCCACGCTGGAGAAACTCAATGTTGGAGAAAATCCGTGTTGGAGAAACTCCGTGCTGGAGAAACGCCGTGTTGGAGAAACTCCGCGCTGGAGATATTCCGCACTTGAGAAACTCCGCGCTGGAGAAAGTCCGTGTTGGAGAAAGTCGGCGCTGGAGAAAGTCCAAGCTGGAGAAACTCCGCGCAGGAGACACTCCACGCTGGAGAAACTCCGCGCTGGAGAAACTCCGCGTTTGAGAAACTCCGCGTTGGAGAAACTCTGCGAAGGAGAAAGTCCGTGCTGGAGAAAGTC
The DNA here is from genome assembly GCF_052857255.1 of Amblyomma americanum. Lineage (NCBI taxonomy): Eukaryota > Metazoa > Arthropoda > Arachnida > Ixodida > Ixodidae > Amblyomma > Amblyomma americanum. The sequence continues at coordinate 539,900,549 of NC_135497.1, read as the reverse complement.
CGTGTTGGAGAAACTCGGTGTTGGAGAAACTCCGCGCTGGAGAAACACCGCGCTAGAGAAACTGCGCTGGAGAGACTCCGGGCTGGAGAAACTCCGCGTTGGAGAAACTTCGTGTTGGAGAAAGTCAGTATTGGAGAAAGTTCGCGCTGGAGAAAGTGCGCGCTGGAGAAACTCCGCGCTTGAGAAACTCCGCGCTGGAGAAACTCCGCATTTGAGAAACTCCGCGTTGGAGACACTCCGCGTAGGAGAAAGTCCGCCTTTGAGAAACTCCGCACTGGAGAAAGTCCGTGTTGGAGAAACTACGAGTTGCAGAAACTCCGTTTTGGAGAAATTCCGTGCTGGAGAAACTCCGCGCTGGAGATACTCCGCGCTGGAGAAACTCCGCGCTGGAGAAACTCCGCGCTGGAGAAACTCCGCGCTGGAGAAAGACCACGCTAGAGAAACTCCACGCAAGAGAAACTCCGCATTTGAGCAACTCCGCGTTGGAGACACTCCGTGTTGGAGAAACTCCGCCTTTGAGAAACTCCGCGCTGGAGAGAGTCCGTGTTGGAGAAAGTCGGCGCTGGAGAAAGTCCAAGCTGGAGAAACTCCGCGCAGGAGACACCCCACGCTGGAGAAACTCCGCGCTGGAGAAACTCCGCGTTTGAGAAACTCCGCGTTGGAGAAACTCTGCGAAGTAGAAAGTCCGTGCTGGAGAAAGTCCGTGTTGGAGAAACTGCGCTGGAGAAACTCCGGGCTGGAGAAACTCCGCTCTGGAGAAACTCTGCGCTGGAGGAAATCTGCGCTGGAGAAACACCGCCTTGGAGAAACTCCGCGTTGGAGAAACTATATGTTGGAGAAACTCCGTGTTGGAGAAACTCCGTGCTGGAGAAACGCCGTGTTGGAGAAACTCCGCGCTGGAGATGCTCCGCGCTGGAGAAACTCCGCGCTGGAGAAAGTCCGTGTTAGAGAAAGTCGGCGCTGGAGAATGTCCAAGCTGGAGAAACTCCGCGCTGGAGAAACTCCACGCTGGAGAAACTCATTGTTGGAGAAAATCCGTGTTGGAGAAACTCCGTGCTGGAGAAACGCCGTGTTGGGGAAACTCCGCGCTGGAGATACTACGCACTGGAGAAACTCCGCGCTGGAGAAATTCTGTGTTGGAGAAAGTCGGCGCTGGAGAAACTCCGCGCAGGAGACACTCCACGCTGGAGAAACTCCGCGCTGGAGAAACTCCGGGTTTGAGAAACTCCGCGCTGGAGAAACTCCGCATTGGAGAAACTCCGCGTTGGAGAAACTCTGAGTTGGAGAAACTTCGTGTTGGAGAAAGTCTGTGTTGGAGAAAGTTCGCGCTGGAGAAAGTGCGCGCTGGAGAAACTCCGCGCTTGAGAAACTCCGCGCTGGAGAAACTCCGCGTTGGAGAAACTCCGCGCTGGAGAAACTTCGCGTAGGAGAAACTGCGCGTTGGACAAACTCCGCGCTGGAGAAATTCCGTGTTGGAGAAAGTCCGTGTTGGAGAAACTCCGAGTTGTATTAACTCCGTGTTGGAGAAATTCCGCGCTTAAGAAAGTCCGCGTTGGAGAAACTCCGCGTTGGAGAAACTCCGCGCTGGAGAAACTCCGTGTTGGAGAAACTCTGTGTTGAAGAAGCTCCGCGTTGGAGAAACTTCGCGAAGGAGAAAGTCCGTGTTGGAGAAAGTTCGCGCTGGAGAAAGTCCGCGCTGGAGAAACTCCGCGTTGGAGAAACTCCACGCTGGAGAAACTCCGCCTTTGAGAAACTCCGCGCTGGAGAAAGCCCATGTTGGAGAAACTCCGAGTTGGAGAAACTCCGTGTTGGAGATACTCCGCGCTGGAGAAACTTCCTGCTAGAGAAAGTCTGCGCTGGAGAAACTCCGCGTTGGAGAAAGTCCGTGTTAGAGAAAGTCGGCGCTGGAGAAAGTCCAAGCTGGAGAAACTCCACGCTGGAGAAACTCAATGTTGGAGAAAATCCGTGTTGGAGAAACTCCGTGCTGGAGAAACGCCGTGCTGGAGAAACTCCGCGCTGGAGATACTCCGCACTGGAGAAACTCCGCGCTGGAGAAAGTCTGTGTTGGAGAAAGTCGGCGCTTGAGAAAGTCCAAGCTGGAGAAACTCCGCGCAGGAGACACTCCACGCTGGAGAAACTCCGCGCTGGAGAAACTCCGCGTTTGAGAAACTCCGCGTTGGAGAAACTCTGCGAAGGAGAAAGTCCGTGCTGGAGAAAGTCCGTGTTGGAGAAACTCGGTGTTGGAGAAACTCCGCGCTGGAGAAACACCGCGCTAGAGAAACTGCGCTGGAGAAACTCCGGGCTTGAGAAACTCCTCGCTGGAGAAACTCTGCGCTGGAGGAACTCCGCGCTGGAGAAACTCCGCCTTGGAGAAACTCCGCGTTGGAGAAACTGCGTGTTGGAGAAACTCCGTGTTGAAGGAACTATGTGTTGGAGAAACTCCGCGCTGGAGAAACTCCGCGTTGGAGAAACTCCCGCGTTGGAGAAACTCCGCATTGGAGAAACTCCGCGCTGGAGAAACTCCGCGTTGGAGAAACTCCGCGTTTGAGAAACTCCTCGCTGGGGAAAGTCCGTGTTAGAGAAACTACGAGTTGGAGAAACTTCGTGTTGGAGAAATTCCGTGCTGGAGAAACTCCGCGCTGGAGATACTCCGCGCTGGAGAAACTGCGCGCTGGAGAAACTCCGCATTTGAGAAACTCCGCGTTGGAGACACTCCGTGTTGGAGAAACTCCGCCTTTGAGAAACTCCGCGCTGGAGAAAGTCTGTGTTGGAGAAAGTCGGCGCTGGAGAAAGTCCAAGCTGGAGAAACTCCGCGCAGGAGACACTCCACGCTGGAGAAACTCCGCTCTGGAAAAACTCCGCGTTTGAGAAACTCCGCGTTGGAGAAACTCTGCGAAGGAGAAAGTCCGTGCTGGAGAAAGTCCGTGTTGGAGAAACTCGGTGTTGGAGAAAATCCGCGCTGGAGAAACACCGCGCTAGAGAAACTGCGCTGGAGAAAGTCCAAGCTGGAGAATCTCCGCGCAGGAGACACTCCACACTAGAGAAACTCCGCGCTGGAGAAACTCCGCGTTTGAGACACTCCGCGTTGGAGAAACTCTACGAAGGAGAAAGTCCGTGCTGGAGAAAGTCCGTGTTGGAGAAACTCGGTGTTGGAGAAAATCTGCGCTGGAGAAACACCGCGCTAGAGAAACTGCGCTGGAGAAACTCCGGGCTGGAGAAACTCCGCGCTGGAGAAACTCTGCGCTATAGGAACTCCGCGCTGGAGAAACTCCGCCTTGGAGAAACTCCGCGTTGGAGAAACTGCGTGTTGGAGAAACTCCGTGTTGAAGGAACTATGTGTTGGAGAAACTCCGCGCTGGAGAAACTCCGCATTGGAGAAACTCCGCGCTGGAGAAACTCCGCGTTGGAGAAACTCCGCGTTGGAGAAACTCCGCATTTGAGAAACTCCGCATTGTAGAAACTCCGCGTTGGAGACACTCCGCGAAGGAGAAACCCCGCGCTGGAGAAAGTCCGTGTTGGAGAAACTCCGAGTTGGAGAAACTCCGTGTGGGAGAAATTCCGCGCTGGAGAAACTCCGCGCTGGAGATACTCCGCGCTGGAGAAACTCCGCGCTGGAGAAATTTCGCGTTGGAGAAACTCCGCGTTTAAGAAACTCCGCGCTGGAGAAAGTTCGTGTTGGAGAAAGTCCGTGTTGTAGAAACTCCGAGTTGTAGAAACTCTGTGTTGGAGAAATTCCGTGCTGGAGAAAGTCCGCGTTGGAGAAACTCCGCGTTGGAGAAACTCCGCGTTGGAGAAACTCCGTACTTTGGAAATTCCGCGATGGAGAAAATCCGCGCTGGAGAAACTCCGCGTTGGAGAAACTCCGCGTTTGAGAAACTCCGCGTTTGAGAAACTCCGCGTTGGAGAAACTCTGCGAAGTAGAAAGTCCGTGCTGGAGAAAGTCCGTGTTGGAGAAACTCCGCGCTTGAGAAACCGCGCTAGAGAAACTGCGCTGGAGAAACTCCGGGCTGGAGAAACTCCGCTCTGGAGAAACTCTGCGCTGGAGGAAATCTGCGCTGGAGAAACACCGCCTTGGAGAAACTCCGCGTTGGAGAAACTGCGTGTTGGAGAAACTCCGTGTTGGAGAAACTCCGTGCTGGAGAAACGCCGTGTTGGAGAAACTCCGCGCTGGAGATGCTCCGCGCTGGAGAAACTCCGCGCTGGAGAAAGTCCGTGTTAGAGAAAGTCGGCGCTGGAGAATGTCCAAGCTGGAGAAACTCCGCGCTGGAGAAACTCCACGCTGGAGAAACTCATTGTTGGAGAAAATCCGTGTTGGAGAAACTCCGTGCTGGAGAAACGCCGTGTTGGGGAAACTCCGCGCTGGAGATACTACGCACTGGAGAAACTCCGCGCTGGAGAAATTCCGTGTTGGAGAAAGTCGGCGCTGGAGAAAGTCGGCGCTGGAGAAACTCCGCGCAGGAGACACTCCACGCTGGAGAAACTCCGCGCTGGAGAAACTCCGGGTTTGAGAAACTCCGCGTTGGAGAAACTCCGCATTGGAGAAACTCCGCGTTGGAGAAACTCTGAGTTGGAGAAACTTCGTGTTGGAGAAAGTCTGTGTTGGAGAAAGTTCGCGCTGGAGAAAGTGCGCGCTGGAGAAACTCCGCGCTTGAGAAACTCCGCGCTGGAGAAACTCCGCGTTGGAGAAACTCCGCGCTGGAGAAACTTCGCGTAGGAGAAACTGCGCGTTGGACAAACTCCGCGCTGGAGAAATTCCGTGTTGGAGAAAGTCCGTGTTGGAGAAACTCCGAGTTGTATTAACTCCGTGTTGGAGAAATTCCGCGCTTAAGAAAGTCCGCGTTGGAGAAACTCCGCGTTGGAGAAACTCCGCGCTGGAGAAACTCCGTGTTGGAGAAACTCTGTGTTGAAGAAGCTCCGCGTTGGAGAAACTTCGCGAAGGAGAAAGTCCGTGTTGGAGAAAGTTCGCGCTGGAGAAAGTCCGCGCTGGAGAAACTCCGCGTTGGAGAAACTCCACGCTGGAGAAACTCCGCCTTTGAGAAACTCCGCGCTGGAGAAAGCCCATGTTGGAGAAACTCCGATTTGGAGAAACTCCGTGTTGGAGATACTCCGCGCTGGAGAAACTTCCTGCTAGAGAAAGTCTGCGCTGGAGAAACTCCGCGTTGGAGAAAGTCCGTGTTAGAGAAAGTCGGCGCTGGAGAAAGTCCAAGCTGGAGAAACTCCACGCTGGAGAAACTCAATGTTGGAGAAAATCCGTGTTGGAGAAACTCCGTGCTGGAGAAACGCCGTGTTGGAGAAACTCCGCGCTGGAGATACTCCGCACTGGAGAAACTCCGCGCTGGAGAAAGTCCGTGTTGGAGAAAGTCGGCGCTTGAGAAAGTCCAAGCTGGAGAAACTCCGCGCAGGAGACACTCCACGCTGGAGAAACTCCGCGCTGGAGAAACTCCGCGTTTGAGAAACTCCGCGTTGGAGAAACTCTGCGAAGGAGAAAGTCCGTGCTGGAGAAAGTCCGTGTTGGAGAAACTCGGTGTTGGAGAAACTCCGCGCTGGAGAAACACCGCGCTAGAGAAACTGCGCTGGAGAAACTCCGGGCTTGAGAAACTCCTCGCTGGAGAAACTCTGCGCTGGAGGAACTCCGCGCTGGAGAAACTCCGCCTTGGAGAAACTCCGCGTTGGAGAAACTGCGTGTTGGAGAAACTCCGTGTTGAAGGAACTATGTGTTGGAGAAACTCTGCGAAGGAGAAAGTCCGTGCTGGAGAAAGTCCGTGTTGGAGAAACTCGGTGTTGGAGAAAATCCGCGCTGGAGAAACACCGCGCTAGAGAAACTGCGCTGGAGAAAGTCCAAGCTGGAGAATCTGCGCGCAGGAGACACTCCACACTAGAGAAACTCCGCGCTGGAGAAACTCCGCGTTTGAGACACTCCGCGTTGGAGAAACTCTACGAAGGAGAAAGTCCGTGCTGGAGAAAGTCCGTGTTGGAGTAACTCGGTGTTGGAGAAAATCTGCGCTGGAGAAACACCGCGCTAGAGAAACTGCGCTGGAGAAACTCCGGCTGGAGAAACTCCGCGCTGGAGAAACTCTGCGCTATAGGAACTCCGCGCTGGAGAAACTCCGCCTTGGAGAAACTCCGCGTTGGAGAAACTGCGTGTTGGAGAAACTCCGTGTTGAAGGAACTATGTGTTGGAGAAACTCCGCGCTGGAGAAACTCCGCATTGGAGAAACTCCGCGCTGGAGAAACTCCGCGTTGGAGAAACTCCGCGTTGGAGAAACTCCGCATTTGAGAAACTCCGCATTGTAGAAACTCCGCGTTGGAGACACTCCGCGAAGGAGAAACTCCGCGCTGGAGAGAGTCCGTGTTGGAGAAACTCCGAGTTGGAGAAACTCCGTGTGAGAGAAATTCCGCGCTGGAGAAACTCCGCGCTGGAGATACTCCGCGCTGGAGAAACTCCGCGCTGGAGAAATTTCGCGTTGGAGAAACTCCGCGTTTAAGAAACTCCGCGCTGGAGAAAGTTCGTGTTGGAGAAAGTCCGTGTTGTAGAAACTCCGAGTTGTAGAAACTCTGTGTTGGAGAAATTCCGTGCTGGAGAAAGTCCGCGTTGGAGAAACTCCGCGTTGGAGAAACTCCGCGTTGGAGAAACTCCGTACTTTGGAAATTCCGCGATGGAGAAAATCCGCGCTGGAGAAACTCCGCGTTGGAGAAACTCCGCGTTGGAGAAACTCCGCGTTTGAGAAACTCCGCGTTGGAGAAACTCTGCGAAGTAGAAAGTCCGTGCTGGAGAAAGTCCGTGTTGGAGAAACTCCGCGCTTGAGAAACCGCGCTAGAGAAACTGCGCTGGAGAAACTCCGGGCTGGAGAAACTCCGCTCTGGAGAAACTCTGCGCTGGAGGAAATCTGCGCTGGAGAAACACCGCCTTGGAGAAACTCCGCGTTGGAGAAACTGCGTGTTGGAGAAACTCCGTGTTGGAGAAACTCCGTGCTGGAGAAACGCCGTGTTGGAGAAACTCCGCGCTGGAGATGCTCCGCGCTGGAGAAACTCCGCGCTGGAGAAAGTCCGTGTTAGAGAAAGTCGGCGCTGGAGAATGTCCAAGCTGGAGAAACTCCGCGCTGGAGAAACTCCACGCTGGAGAAACTCATTGTTGGAGAAAATCCGTGTTGGAGAAACTCCGTGCTGGAGAAACGCCGTGTTGGGGAAACTCCGCGCTGGAGATACTACGCACTGGAGAAACTCCGCGCTGGAGAAATTCCGTGTTGGAGAAAGTCGGCGCTGGAGAAAGTCGGCGCTGGAGAAACTCCGCGCAGGAGACACTCCACGCTGGAGAAACTCCGCGCTGGAGAAACTCCGGGTTTGAGAAACTCCGCGTTGGAGAAACTCCGCATTGGAGAAACTCCGCGTTGGAGAAACTCTGAGTTGGAGAAACTTCGTGTTGGAGAAAGTCTGTGTTGGAGAAAGTTCGCGCTGGAGAAAGTGCGCGCTGGAGAAACTCCGCGCTTGAGAAACTCCGCGCTGGAGAAACTCCGCGTTGGAGAAACTCCGCGCTGGAGAAACTTCGCGTAGGAGAAACTGCGCGTTGGACAAACTCCGCGCTGGAGAAATTCCGTGTTGGAGAAAGTCCGTGTTGGAGAAACTCCGAGTTGTATTAACTCCGTGTTGGAGAAATTCCGCGCTTAAGAAAGTCCGCGTTGGAGAAACTCCGCGTTGGAGAAACTCCGCGCTGGAGAAACTCCGTGTTGGAGAAACTCTGTGTTGAAGAAGCTCCGCGTTGGAGAAACTTCGCGAAGGAGAAAGTCCGTGTTGGAGAAAGTTCGCGCTGGAGAAAGTCCGCGCTGGAGAAACTCCGCGTTGGAGAAACTCCACGCTGGAGAAACTCCGCCTTTGAGAAACTCCGCGCTGGAGAAAGCCCATGTTGGAGAAACTCCGAGTTGGAGAAACTCCGTGTTGGAGATACTCCGCGCTGGAGAAACTTCCTGCTAGAGAAAGTCTGCGCTGGAGAAACTCCGCGTTGGAGAAAGTCCGTGTTAGAGAAAGTCGGCGCTGGAGAAAGTCCAAGCTGGAGAAACTCCACGCTGGAGAAACTCAATGTTGGAGAAAATCCGTGTTGGAGAAACTCCGTGCTGGAGAAACGCCGTGTTGGAGAAACTCCGCGCTGGAGATACTCCGCACTGGAGAAACTCCGCGCTGGAGAAAGTCCGTGTTGGAGAAAGTCGGCGCTTGAGAAAGTCCAAGCTGGAGAAACTCCGCGCAGGAGACACTCCACGCTGGAGAAACTCCGCGCTGGAGAAACTCCGCGTTTGAGAAACTCCGCGTTGGAGAAACTCTGCGAAGGAGAAAGTCCGTGCTGGAGAAAGTCCGTGTTGGAGAAACTCGGTGTTGGAGAAACTCCGCGCTGGAGAAACACCGCGCTAGAGAAACTGCGCTGGAGAAACTCCGGGCTTGAGAAACTCCTCGCTGGAGAAACTCTGCGCTGGAGGAACTCCGCGCTGGAGAAACTCCGCCTTGGAGAAACTCCGCGTTGGAGAAACTGCGTGTTGGAGAAACTCCGTGTTGAAGGAACTATGTGTTGGAGAAACTCCGCGCTGGAGAAACTCCGCGTTGGAGAAACTCCCGCGTTGGAGAAACTCCGCATTGGAGAAACTCCGCGCTGGAGAAACTCCGCGTTGGAGAAACTCCGCGTTTGAGAAACTCCTCTCTGGGGAAAGTCCGTGTTAGAGAAACTACGAGTTGGAGAAACTTCGTGTTGGAGAAATTCCGTGCTGGAGAAACTCCGCGCTGGAGATACTCCGCGCTGGAGAAACTGCGCGCTGGAGAAACTCCGCATTTGAGAAACTCCGCGTTGGAGACACTCCGTGTTGGAGAAACTCCGCCTTTGAGAAACTCCGCGCTGGAGAAAGTCTGTGTTGGAGAAAGTCGGCGCTGGAGAAAGTCCAAGCTGGAGAAACTCCGCGCAGGAGACACTCCACGCTGGAGAAACTCCGCTCTGGAAAAACTCCGCGTTTGAGAAACTCCGCGTTGGAGAAACTCTGCGAAGGAGAAAGTCCGTGCTGGAGAAAGTCCGTGTTGGAGAAACTCGGTGTTGGAGAAAATCCGCGCTGGAGAAACACCGCGCTAGAGAAACTGCGCTGGAGAAAGTCCAAGCTGGAGAATCTCCGCGCAGGAGACACTCCACACTAGAGAAACTCCGCGCTGGAGAAACTCCGCGTTTGAGACACTCCGCGTTGGAGAAACTCTACGAAGGAGAAAGTCCGTGCTGGAGAAAGTCCGTGTTGGAGAAACTCGGTGTTGGAGAAACTCCGCGCTGGAGAAGCACCGCGCTAGAGAAACTGCGCTGGAGAAACTCCGGGCTGGAGAAACTCCGCTCTGGAGAAACTCTGCGCTGGAGGAACTCCGCGCTGGAGAAACTCCGCCTTGGAGAAACTCCGCGTTGGAGAAACTGCGTGTTGGAGAAACTCCGTGTTGAAGGAACTATGTGTTGGAGAAACTCCGCGCTGGAGAAACTTCGTGTTGGAGAAAGTCAGTATTGGAGAAAGTTCGCGTTGGAGAAAGTGCGCGCTGGAGAAACTCCGCGCTTGAGAAACTCCGCATATGAGAAACTCCGCGTTGGAGACACTCGGCGTAGGAGAAAGTCCGCCTTTGAGAAACTCCGCACTGGAGAAAGTCCGTGTTGGAGAAACTACGAGTTGCCGAAATTCCGTTTTGGAGAAATTCCGTGCTGGAGAAACTCCGCGCTGGAGATACTCCGCGCTGGAGAAACTCCGCGCTGGAGAAACTCCGCGCTGGAGAAACTCCGCGCTAGAGAAAGACCACGCTAGAGAAACTCCACGCAAGAGAAACTCCGCATTTGAGCAACTCCGCGTTGGAGACACTCCGTGTTGGAGAAACTCCGCCTTTGAGAAACTCCGCGCTGGAGAGAGTCCGTGTTGGAGAAAGTCGGCGCTGGAGAAAGTCCAAGCTGGAGAAACTCCGCGCAGGAGACACTCCACGCTGGAGAAACTCCGCGCTGGAGAAACTCCGCGTTTGAGAAACTCCGCGTTGGAGAAACTCTGCGAAGTAGAAAGTCCGTGCTGGAGAAAGTCCGTGTTCGAGAAACTCCGCGCTTGAGAAACACCGCGCTAGAGAAACTGCGCTGGAGAAACTCCGGGCTGGAGAAACTCCGCTCTGGAGAAACTCTGCGCTGGAGGAAATCTGCGCTGGAGAAACACCGCCTTGGAGAAACTCCGCGTTGGAGAAACTGCGTGTTGGAGAAACTCCGTGTTGGAGAAACTCCGTGCTGGAGAAACGCCGTGTTGGAGAAACTCCGCTCTGGAGATGCTCCGCGCTGGAGAAACTCCGCGCTGGAGAAAGTCCGTGTTAGAGAAAGTCGGCGCTGGAGAATGTCCAAGCTGGAGAAACTCCGCGCTGGAGAAACTCCACGATGGAGAAACTCATTGTTGGAGAAATTCCGTGTTGGAGAAACTCCGTGCTGGAGAAACGCCGTGTTGGGGAAACTCCGCGCTGGAGATACTCCGCACTGGAGAAACTCCGCGCTGGAGAAATTCCGTGTTGGAGAAAGTCGGCGCTGGAGAAAGTCGGCGCTGGAGAAACTCCGCGCAGGAGACACTCCACGCTGGAGAAAGTGCGCGCTGGAGAAACTCCGCGCTTGAGAAACTCCGCGCTGGAGAAACTCCGCGTTGGAGAAACTCCGCGCTGGAGAAACTTCGCGTAGGAGAAACTGCGCGTTGGACAAACTCCGCGCTGGAGAAATTCCGTGTTGGAGAAAGTCCGTGTTGGAGAAACTCCGAGTTGTATTAACTCCGTGTTGGAGAAATTCCGCGCTTAAGAAAGTCCGCGTTGGAGAAACTCCGCGTTGGAGAAACTCCGCGCTGGAGAAACTCCCTGTTGGAGAAACTCTGTGTTGAAGAAGCTCCGCGTTGGAGAAACTTCGCGAAGGAGAAAGTCCGTGTTGGAGAAAGTTCGCGCTGGAGAAAGTCCGCGCTGGAGAAACTCCGCGTTGGAGAAACTCCACGCTGGAGAAACTCCGCCTTTGAGAAACTCCGCGCTGGAGAAAGTCCATGTTGGAGAAACTCCGAGTTGGAGAAACTCCGTGTTGGAGATACTCCGCGCTGGAGAAACTTCCTGCTAGAGAAAGTCTGCGCTAGAGAAACTCCGCGATGGAGAAAGTCCGTGTTAGAGAAAGTCGGCGCTGGAGAAAGTCCAAGCTGGAGAAACTCCACGCTGGAGAAACTCAATGTTGGAGAAAATCCGTGTTGGAGAAACTCCGTGCTGGAGAAACGCCGTGTTGGAGAAACTCCGCGCTGGAGATACTCCGCACTGGAGAAACTCCGCGCTGGAGAAAGTCCGTGTTTGAGAAACTCCGCGTTTGAGAAACTCTGCGAAGGAGAAAGTCCGTGCTGGAGAAAGTCCGTGTTGGAGAAACTCGGTGTTGGAGAAACTCCGCGCTGGAGAAACACCGCGCTAGAGAAACTGCGCTGGAGAAACTCCGGGCTTGAGAAACTCCTCGCTGGAGAAACTCTGCGCTGGAGGAACTCCGCGCTGGAGAAACTCCGCCTTGGAGAAACTCCGCGTTGGAGAAACTGCGTGTTGGAGAAACTCCGTGTTGAAGGAACTATGTGTTGGAGAAACTCCGCGCTGGAGAAACTCCGCGTTGGAGAAACTCCCGCGTTGGAGAAACTCCCGCGTTGGAGAAACTCCGCATTGGAGAAACTCCGCGCTGGAGAAACTCCGCGTTGGAGAAACTCCGCGTTTGAGAAACTCCGCGCTGGGGAAACCCGTGTTAGAGAAACTACGAGTTGGAGAAACTTCGTGTTGGAGAAATTCCGTGCTGGAGAAACTCCGCGCTGGAGATACTCCGCGCTGGAGAAACTGCGCGCTGGAGAAACTCCGCATTTGAGAAACTCCGCGTTGGAGACACTCCGTGTTGGAGAAACTCCGCCTTTGAGAAACTCCGCGCTGGAGGAAGTCCGTGTTGGAGAAAGTCGGCGCTGGAGAAAGTCCAAGCTGGAGAAACTCCGCGCAGGAGACACTCCACGCTGGAGAAACTCCGCGCTGGAAAAACTCCGCGTTTGAGAAACTCCGCGTTAGAGAAACTCTGCGAAGGAGAAAGTCCGTGCTGGAGAAAGTCCGTGTTGGAGAAACTCGGTGTTGGAGAAAATCCGCGCTGGAGAAACACCGCGCTAGAGAAACTGCGCTGGAGAAAGTCCAAGCTGGAGAATCTCCGCGCAGGAGACACTCCACACTAGAGAAACTCCGCGCTGGAGAAACTCCGCGTTTGAGAAACTCCGCGTTGGAGAAACTCTACGAAGGAGAAAGTCCGTGCTGGAGAAAGTCCGTGTTGGAGAAACTCGGTGTTGGAGAAAATCCGCGCTGGAGAAACACCGCGCTAGAGAAACTGCGCTGGAGAAACTCCGGGCTGGAGAAAATCCGCGCTGGAGAAACTCTGCGCTGGAGGAACTCCGCGCTGGAGAAACTCCGCCTTGGAGAAACTCCGCGTTGGAGAAACTGCGTGTTGGAGAAACTCCGCGCTGGAGAAACTCCGCATTGGAGAAACTCCGCATTGTAGAAACTCCGCGTTGGAGACACTCCGCGAAGGAGAAACTCCGCGCTGGAGAGAGTCCGTGTTGGAGAAACTCCGAGTTGGAGAAACTCCGTGTGGGAGAAATTCCGCGCTGGAGAAACTCCGCGCTGGAGATACTCCGCGCTGGAGAAACTCCGCGCTGGAGAAATTTCGCGTTGGAGAAACTCCGCGTTTAAGAAACTCCGCGCTGGAGAAAGTTCGTGTTGGAGAAAGTCCGTGTTGTAGAAACTCCGAGTTGTAGAAACTGTGTTGGAGAAATTCCGTGCTGGAGAAAGTCCGCGTTGGAGAAACTCCGCGTTGGAGAAACTCCGTACTTTGGAAATTCCGCGATGGAGAAAATCCGCGCTGGAGAAACTCCGCGTTGGAGAAACTCCGCGTTGGAGAAAGTCCGCGCTGGAGAAACTCCGCACTGGAGAAACTCCACGATGGAGAAACTCCGCGCTGGAGATACTCCGCGCTGGAGAAACTCCGCGCTGGAGAAAGTCCGTGTTAGAGAAAGTCGGCGCTGGAGAAAGTCCAAGCTGGAGAAACTCAGCGCAGGAGACACGCCACGCTCGAGAAACTCCGCGCTGGAGAAACTCCGCGTTGGAGAAACTCGGTGTTGGAGAAACTCCGCGCTGGAGAAGCACCGCGCTAGAGAAACTGCGCTGGAGGAACTCCGCGCTGGAGAAACTCCGCCTTGGAGAAACTCCGCGTTGGAGAAACTGCGTGTTGGAGAAACTCCGTGTTGAAGGAACTATGTGTTGGAGAAACTCCGCGCTGGAGAAACTCCGCGTTGGAGAGACTCCCGCGTTGGAGAAACTCCGCATTGGAGAAACTCCGCGCTGGAGAAACTCCGCGTTGGAGAAACTCCGCGCTGGAGAAACTCCGCGTTTGAGAAACTCCGCGCTGGGGAAAGTCCGTGTTGGAGAAACTACGAGTTGGAGAAACTTCGTGTTGGAGAAATTCCGTGCTGGAGAAACTCCGCGCTGGAGATACTCCGCGCTGGAGAAACTGCGCGCTGGAGAAACTCCGCATTTGAGAAACTCCGCGTTGGAGACACTCCGTGTTGGAGAAACTCCGCCTTTGAGAAACTCCGCGCTGGAGAAAGTCCGTGTTGGAGAAAGTCGGCGCTGGACAAAGTCCAAGCTGGAGAAACTCCGCGCAGGAGACACTCCACGCTGGAGAAACTCCGCCTGGAAAAACTCCGCGTTTGAGAAACTCCGCGTTGGAGAAACTCTGCGAAGGAGAAAGTCCGTGCTAGAGAAAGTCCGTGTTGGAGAAACTCGGTGTTGGAGAAAATCCGCGCTGGAGAAACACCGCGCTAGAGAAACTGCGCTGGAGAAACTCCGGGCTGGAGAAACTCCGCGCTGGAGAAACTCTGCGCTGGAGGAACTCCGCGCTGGAGAAACTCCGCCTTGGAGAAACTCCGCGTTGGAGAAACTGCGTGTTGGAGAAACTCCGTGTTGAAGGAACTATGTGTTGGAGAAACTCCGCGCTGGAGAAACTCCGCATTGGAGAAACTCCGCGCTGGAGAAACTCCGCGTTGGAGAAACTCCGCGTTGGAGAAACTCCGCATTTGAGAAACTCCGCATTGTAGAAACTCCGCGTTGGAGACACTCCGCGAAGGAGAAACTCCGCGCTGGAGAGAGTCCGTGTTGGAGAAACTCCGAGTTGGAGAAACTCCGTGTGGGAGAAATTCCGCGCTGGAGAAACTCCGCGCTGGAGATACTCCGCGCTGGAGAAACTCCGCGCTGGAGAAATTTCGCGTTGGAGAAACTCCGCGTTTAAGAAACTCCGCGCTGGAGAAAGTTCGTGTTGGAGAAAGTCCGTGTTGTAGAAACTCCGAGTTGTAGAAACTCTGTGTTGGAGAAATTCCGTGCTGGAGAAAGTCCGCGTTGGAGAAACTCCGCGTTGGAGAAACTCCGCGTTGGAGAAACTCCGTACTTTGGAAATTCCGCGATGGAGAAAATCCGCGCTGGAGAAACTCCGCGTTGGAGAAACTCCGCGTTGGAGAAAGTCCGCGCTGGAGAAACTCCGCACTGGAGAAACTCCACGATGGAGAAACTCCGCGCTGGAGATACTCCGCGCTGGAGAAACTCCGCGTTGGAGAAACTCCGCGTTGGAGAAAGTCCGCGCTGGAGAAACTCCGCACTGGAGAAACTCCGCTCTGGAGAAACTCTGCGCTGGAGGAACTCCGCGCTGGAGAAACACCGCCTTGGAGAAACTCTGCGTTGGAGAAGCTGCGTGTTGGAGAAACTCCGTGTTGAAGGAACTCTGTGTTGGAGAAATTCCGTGCTGGAGAAAGTCCGCGTTGGAGAAACTCCGCGTTGGAGAAACTCCGCGTTGGAGAAACTCCGTACTGGGGAAATTCCGCGATGGAGAAAATCCGCGCTGGAGAAACTCCGCGTTGGAGAAACTCCGCGTTGGAGAAAGTCCGCGCTGGAGAAACTCCGCACTGGAGAAACTCCACGATGGAGAAACTCCGCGCTGGAGATACTCCGCGCTTGAGAAACTCCGCGCTGGAGAAAGTCCGTGTTAGAGAAAGTCGGCGCTGGAGAAAGTCCAAGCTGGAGAAACTCAGCGCAGGAGACACGCCACGCTCGAGAAACTCCGCGCTGGAGAAACTCCGCGTTTGAGAAACTCCGCGTTGGAGAAACTCTGCGAAGTAGAAAGTCCGTGCTGGAGAAAGTCCGTGTTGGAGAAACTCGGTGTTGGAGAAACTCCGCGCTGGAGAAGCACCGCGCTAGAGAAACTGCGCTGGAGAAACTCCGGCCTGGAGAAACTCCGCTCTGGAGAAACTCTGCGCTGGAGGAACTCCGCGCTGGAGAAACACCGCCTTGGAGAAACTCTGCGTTGGAGAAGCTGCGTGTTGGAGAAACTCCGTGTTGAAGGAACTCTGTGTTGGAGAAACTCCGCGCTGGAGAAACTCCGCGTTAGAGAAACTCTGCGTTGGAGAAACTCCGCATTGGAGAAACTCCGCGCTAGAGAAACTGCGCTGGAGAAACTCCGGGCTGGAGAAACTCCGCTCTGGAGAAACTCTGCGCTGGAGGAAATCTGCGCTGGAGAAACACCGCCTTGGAGAAACTCCGCGTTGGAGAAACTGCGTGTTGGAGAAACTCCGTGTTGGAGAAACTCCGTGCTGGAGAAACGCCGTGTTGGAGAAACTCCGCGCTGGAGATGCTCCGCGCTGGAGAAACTCCGCGCTGGAGAAAGTCCGTGTTAGAGAAAGTCGGCGCTGGAGAATGTCCAAGCTGGAGAAACTCCGCGCTGGAGAAACTCCACGCTGGAGAAACTCATTGTTGGAGAAAATCCGTGTTGGAGAAACTCCGTGCTGGAGAAACGCCGTGTTGGGGAAACTCCGCGCTGGAGATACTACGCACTGGAGAAACTCCGCGCTGGAGAAATTCCGTGTTGGAGAAAGTCGGCGCTGGAGAAAGTCGGCGCTGGAGAAACTCCGCGCAGGAGACACTCCACGCTGGAGAAACTCCGCGCTGGAGAAACTCCGGGTTTGAGAAACTCCGCGTTGGAGAAACTCCGCATTGGAGAAACTCCGCGTTGGAGAAACTCTGAGTTGGAGAAACTTCGTGTTGGAGAAAGTCTGTGTTGGAGAAAGTTCGCGCTGGAGAAAGTGCGCGCTGGAGAAACTCCGCGCTTGAGAAACTCCGCGCTGGAGAAACTCCGCGTTGGAGAAACTCCGCGCTGGAGAAACTTCGCGTAGGAGAAACTGCGCGTTGGACAAACTCCGCGCTGGAGAAATTCCGTGTTGGAGAAAGTCCGTGTTGGAGAAACTCCGAGTTGTATTAACTCCGTGTTGGAGAAATTCCGCGCTTAAGAAAGTCCGCGTTGGAGAAACTCCGCGTTGGAGAAACTCCGCGCTGGAGAAACTCCGTGTTGGAGAAACTCTGTGTTGAAGAAGCTCCGCGTTGGAGAAACTTCGCGAAGGAGAAAGTCCGTGTTGGAGAAAGTTCGCGCTGGAGAAAGTCCGCGCTGGAGAAACTCCGCGTTGGAGAAACTCCACGCTGGAGAAACTCCGCCTTTGAGAAACTCCGCGCTGGAGAAAGCCCATGTTGGAGAAACTCCGAGTTGGAGAAACTCCGTGTTGGAGATACTCCGCGCTGGAGAAACTTCCTGCTAGAGAAAGTCTGCGCTGGAGAAACTCCGCGTTGGAGAAAGTCCGTGTTAGAGAAAGTCGGCGCTGGAGAAAGTCCAAGCTGGAGAAACTCCACGCTGGAGAAACTCAATGTTGGAGAAAATCCGTGTTGGAGAAACTCCGTGCTGGAGAAACGCCGTGTTGGAGAAACTCCGCGCTGGAGATACTCCGCACTGGAGAAACTCCGCGCTGGAGAAAGTCCGTGTTGGAGAAAGTCGGCGCTTGAGAAAGTCCAAGCTGGAGAAACTCCGCGCAGGAGACACTCCACGCTGGAGAAACTCCGCGCTGGAGAAACTCCGCGTTTGAGAAACTCCGCGTTGGAGAAACTCTGCGAAGGAGAAAGTCCGTG
The DNA here is from genome assembly GCF_052857255.1 of Amblyomma americanum. Lineage (NCBI taxonomy): Eukaryota > Metazoa > Arthropoda > Arachnida > Ixodida > Ixodidae > Amblyomma > Amblyomma americanum. Next base: position 539,883,503 of record NC_135497.1, on the reverse strand, counting down.
CTGGAGAAAGTCCGTGTTGGAGAAACTCGGTGTTGGAGAAACTCCGCGCTGGAGAAACACCGCGCTAGAGAAACTGCGCTGGAGAAACTCCGGGCTTGAGAAACTCCTCGCTGGAGAAACTCTGCGCTGGAGGAACTCCGCGCTGGAGAAACTCCGCCTTGGAGAAACTCCGCGTTGGAGAAACTGCGTGTTGGAGAAACTCCGTGTTGAAGGAACTATGTGTTGGAGAAACTCCGCGCTGGAGAAACTCCGCGTTGGAGAAACTCCCGCGTTGGAGAAACTCCGCATTGGAGAAACTCCGCGCTGGAGAAACTCCGCGTTGGAGAAACTCCGCGTTTGAGAAACTCCTCTCTGGGGAAAGTCCGTGTTAGAGAAACTACGAGTTGGAGAAACTTCGTGTTGGAGAAATTCCGTGCTGGAGAAACTCCGCGCTGGAGATACTCCGCGCTGGAGAAACTGCGCGCTGGAGAAACTCCGCATTTGAGAAACTCCGCGTTGGAGACACTCCGTGTTGGAGAAACTCCGCCTTTGAGAAACTCCGCGCTGGAGAAAGTCTGTGTTGGAGAAAGTCGGCGCTGGAGAAAGTCCAAGCTGGAGAAACTCCGCGCAGGAGACACTCCACGCTGGAGAAACTCCGCTCTGGAAAAACTCCGCGTTTGAGAAACTCCGCGTTGGAGAAACTCTGCGAAGGAGAAAGTCCGTGCTGGAGAAAGTCCGTGTTGGAGAAACTCGGTGTTGGAGAAAATCCGCGCTGGAGAAACACCGCGCTAGAGAAACTGCGCTGGAGAAAGTCCAAGCTGGAGAATCTCCGCGCAGGAGACACTCCACACTAGAGAAACTCCGCGCTGGAGAAACTCCGCGTTTGAGACACTCCGCGTTGGAGAAACTCTACGAAGGAGAAAGTCCGTGCTGGAGAAGGTCCGTGTTGGAGAAACTCGGTGTTGGAGAAACTCCGCGCTGGAGAAGCACCGCGCTAGAGAAACTGCGCTGGAGAAACTCCGGGCTGGAGAAACTCCGCTCTGGAGAAACTCTGCGCTGGAGGAACTCCGCGCTGGAGAAACTCCGCCTTGGAGAAACTCCGCGTTGGAGAAACTGCGTGTTGGAGAAACTCCGTGTTGAAGGAACTATGTGTTGGAGAAACTCCGCGCTGGAGAAACTTCGTGTTGGAGAAAGTCAGTATTGGAGAAAGTTCGCGTTGGAGAAAGTGCGCGCTGGAGAAACTCCGCGCTTGAGAAACTCCGCATATGAGAAACTCCGCGTTGGAGACACTCGGCGTAGGAGAAAGTCCGCCTTTGAGAAACTCCGCACTGGAGAAAGTCCGTGTTGGAGAAACTACGAGTTGCCGAAATTCCGTTTTGGAGAAATTCCGTGCTGGAGAAACTCCGCGCTGGAGATACTCCGCGCTGGAGAAACTCCGCGCTGGAGAAACTCCGCGCTGGAGAAACTCCGCGCTAGAGAAAGACCACGCTAGAGAAACTCCACGCAAGAGAAACTCCGCATTTGAGCAACTCCGCGTTGGAGACACTCCGTGTTGGAGAAACTCCGCCTTTGAGAAACTCCGCGCTGGAGAGAGTCCGTGTTGGAGAAAGTCGGCGCTGGAGAAAGTCCAAGCTGGAGAAACTCCGCGCAGGAGACACTCCACGCTGGAGAAACTCCGCGCTGGAGAAACTCCGCGTTTGAGAAACTCCGCGTTGGAGAAACTCTGCGAAGTAGAAAGTCCGTGCTGGAGAAAGTCCGTGTTCGAGAAACTCCGCGCTTGAGAAACACCGCGCTAGAGAAACTGCGCTGGAGAAACTCCGGGCTGGAGAAACTCCGCTCTGGAGAAACTCTGCGCTGGAGGAAATCTGCGCTGGAGAAACACCGCCTTGGAGAAACTCCGCGTTGGAGAAACTGCGTGTTGGAGAAACTCCGTGTTGGAGAAACTCCGTGCTGGAGAAACGCCGTGTTGGAGAAACTCCGCTCTGGAGATGCTCCGCGCTGGAGAAACTCCGCGCTGGAGAAAGTCCGTGTTAGAGAAAGTCGGCGCTGGAGAATGTCCAAGCTGGAGAAACTCCGCGCTGGAGAAACTCCACGATGGAGAAACTCATTGTTGGAGAAATTCCGTGTTGGAGAAACTCCGTGCTGGAGAAACGCCGTGTTGGGGAAACTCCGCGCTGGAGATACTCCGCACTGGAGAAACTCCGCGCTGGAGAAATTCCGTGTTGGAGAAAGTCGGCGCTGGAGAAAGTCGGCGCTGGAGAAACTCCGCGCAGGAGACACTCCACGCTGGAGAAACTCCGCGCTGGAGAAACTCCGCGTTTAAGAAACTCCGCGTTGGAGAAACTCCGCATTGGAGAAACTCCGCGTTGGAGAAACTCCGAGTTGGAGAAACTTCGTGTTGGAGAAAGTCTGTGTTGGAGAAAGTTCGCGCTGGAGAAAGTGCGCGCTGGAGAAACTCCGCGCTTGAGAAACTCCGCGCTGGAGAAACTCCGCGTTGGAGAAACTCCGCGCTGGAGAAACTTCGCGTAGGAGAAACTGCGCGTTGGACAAACTCCGCGCTGGAGAAATTCCGTGTTGGAGAAAGTCCGTGTTGGAGAAACTCCGAGTTGTATTAACTCCGTGTTGGAGAAATTCCGCGCTTAAGAAAGTCCGCGTTGGAGAAACTCCGCGTTGGAGAAACTCCGCGCTGGAGAAACTCCCTGTTGGAGAAACTCTGTGTTGAAGAAGCTCCGCGTTGGAGAAACTTCGCGAAGGAGAAAGTCCGTGTTGGAGAAAGTTCGCGCTGGAGAAAGTCCGCGCTGGAGAAACTCCGCGTTGGAGAAACTCCACGCTGGAGAAACTCCGCCTTTGAGAAACTCCGCGCTGGAGAAAGTCCATGTTGGAGAAACTCCGAGTTGGAGAAACTCCGTGTTGGAGATACTCCGCGCTGGAGAAACTTCCTGCTAGAGAAAGTCTGCGCTAGAGAAACTCCGCGTTGGAGAAAGTCCGTGTTAGAGAAAGTCGGCGCTGGAGAAAGTCCAAGCTGGAGAAACTCCACGCTGGAGAAACTCAATGTTGGAGAAAATCCGTGTTGGAGAAACTCCGTGCTGGAGAAACGCCGTGTTGGAGAAACTCCGCGCTGGAGATACTCCGCACTGGAGAAACTCCGCGCTGGAGAAAGTCCGTGTTTGAGAAACTCCGCGTTTGAGAAACTCTGCGAAGGAGAAAGTCCGTGCTGGAGAAAGTCCGTGTTGGAGAAACTCGGTGTTGGAGAAACTCCGCGCTGGAGAAACACCGCGCTAGAGAAACTGCGCTGGAGAAACTCCGGGCTTGAGAAACTCCTCGCTGGAGAAACTCTGCGCTGGAGGAACTCCGCGCTGGAGAAACTCCGCCTTGGAGAAACTCCGCGTTGGAGAAACTGCGTGTTGGAGAAACTCCGTGTTGAAGGAACTATGTGTTGGAGAAACTCCGCGCTGGAGAAACTCCGCGTTGGAGAAACTCCCGCGTTGGAGAAACTCCGCATTGGAGAAACTCCGCGCTGGAGAAACTCCGCGTTGGAGAAACTCCGCGTTTGAGAAACTCCGCGCTGGGGAAACCCGTGTTAGAGAAACTACGAGTTGGAGAAACTTCGTGTTGGAGAAATTCCGTGCTGGAGAAACTCCGCGCTGGAGATACTCCGCGCTGGAGAAACTGCGCGCTGGAGAAACTCCGCATTTGAGAAACTCCGCGTTGGAGACACTCCGTGTTGGAGAAACTCCGCCTTTGAGAAACTCCGCGCTGGAGGAAGTCCGTGTTGGAGAAAGTCGGCGCTGGAGAAAGTCCAAGCTGGAGAAACTCCGCGCAGGAGACACTCCACGCTGGAGAAACTCCGCGCTGGAAAAACTCCGCGTTTGAGAAACTCCGCGTTAGAGAAACTCTGCGAAGGAGAAAGTCCGTGCTGGAGAAAGTCCGTGTTGGAGAAACTCGGTGTTGGAGAAAATCCGCGCTGGAGAAACACCGCGCTAGAGAAACTGCGCTGGAGAAAGTCCAAGCTGGAGAATCTCCGCGCAGGAGACACTCCACACTAGAGAAACTCCGCGCTGGAGAAACTCCGCGTTTGAGAAACTCCGCGTTGGAGAAACTCTACGAAGGAGAAAGTCCGTGCTGGAGAAAGTCCGTGTTGGAGAAACTCGGTGTTGGAGAAAATCGGCGCTGGAGAAACACCGCGCTAGAGAAACTGCGCTGGAGAAACTCCGGGCTGGAGAAAATCCGCGCTGGAGAAACTCTGCGCTGGAGGAACTCCGCGCTGGAGAAACTCCGCCTTGGAGAAACTCCGCGTTGGAGAAACTGCGTGTTGGAGAAACTCCGCGCTGGAGAAACTCCGCATTGGAGAAACTCCGCGCTGGAGAAACTCCGCGTTGGAGAAACTCCGCGTTGGAGAAACTCCGCATTGTAGAAACTCCGCGTTGGAGACACTCCGCGAAGGAGAAACTCCGCGCTGGAGAGAGTCCGTGTTGGAGAAACTCCGAGTTGGAGAAACTCCGTGTGGGAGAAATTCCGCGCTGGAGAAACTCCGCGCTGGAGATACTCCGCGCTGGAGAAACTCCGCGCTGGAGAAATTTCGCGTTGGAGAAACTCCGCGTTTAAGAAACTCCGCGCTGGAGAAAGTTCGTGTTGGAGAAAGTCCGTGTTGTAGAAACTCCGAGTTGTAGAAACTGTGTTGGAGAAATTCCGTGCTGGAGAAAGTCCGCGTTGGAGAAACTCCGCGTTGGAGAAACTCCGTACTTTGGAAATTCCGCGATGGAGAAAATCCGCGCTGGAGAAACTCCGCGTTGGAGAAACTCCGCGTTGGAGAAAGTCCGCGCTGGAGAAACTCCGCACTGGAGAAACTCCACGATGGAGAAACTCCGCGCTGGAGATACTCCGCGCTGGAGAAACTCCGCGCTGGAGAAAGTCCGTGTTAGAGAAAGTCGGCGCTGGAGAAAGTCCAAGCTGGAGAAACTCAGCGCAGGAGACACGCCACGCTCGAGAAACTCCGCGCTGGAGAAACTCCGCGTTGGAGAAACTCGGTGTTGGAGAAACTCCGCGCTGGAGAAGCACCGCGCTAGAGAAACTGCGCTGGAGGAACTCCGCGCTGGAGAAACTCCGCCTTGGAGAAACTCCGCGTTGGAGAAACTGCGTGTTGGAGAAACTCCGTGTTGAAGGAACTATGTGTTGGAGAAACTCCGCGCTGGAGAAACTCCGCGTTGGAGAGACTCCCGCGTTGGAGAAACTCCGCATTGGAGAAACTCCGCGCTGGAGAAACTCCGCGTTGGAGAAACTCCGCGCTGGAGAAACTCCGCGTTTGAGAAACTCCGCGCTGGGGAAAGTCCGTGTTGGAGAAACTACGAGTTGGAGAAACTTCGTGTTGGAGAAATTCCGTGCTGGAGAAACTCCGCGCTGGAGATACTCCGCGCTGGAGAAACTGCGCGCTGGAGAAACTCCGCATTTGAGAAACTCCGCGTTGGAGACACTCCGTGTTGGAGAAACTCCGCCTTTGAGAAACTCCGCGCTGGAGAAAGTCCGTGTTGGAGAAAGTCGGCGCTGGACAAAGTCCAAGCTGGAGAAACTCCGCGCAGGAGACACTCCACGCTGGAGAAACTCCGCCTGGAAAAACTCCGCGTTTGAGAAACTCCGCGTTGGAGAAACTCTGCGAAGGAGAAAGTCCGTGCTAGAGAAAGTCCGTGTTGGAGAAACTCGGTGTTGGAGAAAATCCGCGCTGGAGAAACACCGCGCTAGAGAAACTGCGCTGGAGAAACTCCGGGCTGGAGAAACTCCGCGCTGGAGAAACTCTGCGCTGGAGGAACTCCGCGCTGGAGAAACTCCGCCTTGGAGAAACTCCGCGTTGGAGAAACTGCGTGTTGGAGAAACTCCGTGTTGAAGGAACTATGTGTTGGAGAAACTCCGCGCTGGAGAAACTCCGCATTGGAGAAACTCCGCGCTGGAGAAACTCCGCGTTGGAGAAACTCCGCGTTGGAGAAACTCCGCATTTGAGAAACTCCGCATTGTAGAAACTCCGCGTTGGAGACACTCCGCGCTGGAGATACTCCGCGCTGGAGAAACTCCGCGCTGGAGAAATTTCGCGTTGGAGAAACTCCGCGTTTAAGAAACTCCGCGCTGGAGAAAGTTCGTGTTGGAGAAAGTCCGTGTTGTAGAAACTCCGAGTTGTAGAAACTCTGTGTTGGAGAAATTCCGTGCTGGAGAAAGTCCGCGTTGGAGAAACTCCGCGTTGGAGAAACTCCGCGTTGGAGAAACTCCGTACTTTGGAAATTCCGCGATGGAGAAAATCCGCGCTGGAGAAACTCCGCGTTGGAGAAACTCCGCGTTGGAGAAAGTCCGCGCTGGAGAAACTCCGCACTGGAGAAACTCCACGATGGAGAAACTCCGCGCTGGAGATACTCCGCGCTGGAGAAACTCCGCGTTGGAGAAACTCCGCGTTGGAGAAAGTCCGCGCTGGAGAAACTCCGCACTGGAGAAACTCCGCTCTGGAGAAACTCTGCGCTGGAGGAACTCCGCGCTGGAGAAACACCGCCTTGGAGAAACTCTGCGTTGGAGAAGCTGCGTGTTGGAGAAACTCCCTGTTGAAGGAACTCTGTGTTGGAGAAATTCCGTGCTGGAGAAAGTCCGCGTTGGAGAAACTCCGCGTTGGAGAAACTCCGCGTTGGAGAAACTCCGTACTGGGGAAATTCCGCGATGGAGAAAATCCGCGCTGGAGAAACTCCGCGTTGGAGAAACTCCGCGTTGGAGAAAGTCCGCGCTGGAGAAACTCCGCACTGGAGAAACTCCACGATGGAGAAACTCCGCGCTGGAGATACTCCGCGCTTGAGAAACTCCGCGCTGGAGAAAGTCCGTGTTAGAGAAAGTCGGCGCTGGAGAAAGTCCAAGCTGGAGAAACTCAGCGCAGGAGACACGCCACGCTCGAGAAACTCCGCGCTGGAGAAACTCCGCGTTTGAGAAACTCCGCGTTGGAGAAACTCTGCGAAGTAGAAAGTCCGTGCTGGAGAAAGTCCGTGTTGGAGAAACTCGGTGTTGGAGAAACTCCGCGCTGGAGAAGCACCGCGCTAGAGAAACTGCGCTGGAGAAACTCCGGCCTGGAGAAACTCCGCTCTGGAGAAACTCTGCGCTGGAGGAACTCCGCGCTGGAGAAACTCCGCGTTGGAGAAACTCCGCGTTGGAGAAAGTCCGCGCTGGAGAAACTCCGCACTGGAGAAACTCCACGATGGAGAAACTCCGCGCTGGAGATACTCCGCGCTGGAGAAACTCCGCGCTGGAGAAAGTCCGTGTTAGAGAAAGTCGGCGCTGGAGAAAGTCCAAGCTGGAGAAACTCAGCGCAGGAGACACGCCACGCTCGAGAAACTCCGCGCTGGAGAAACTCCGCGTTGGAGAAACTCGGTGTTGGAGAAACTCCGCGCTGGAGAAGCACCGCGCTAGAGAAACTGCGCTGGAGGAACTCCGCGCTGGAGAAACTCCGCCTTGGAGAAACTCCGCGTTGGAGAAACTGCGTGTTGGAGAAACTCCGTGTTGAAGGAACTATGTGTTGGAGAAACTCCGCGCTGGAGAAACTCCGCGTTGGAGAGACTCCCGCGTTGGAGAAACTCCGCATTGGAGAAACTCCGCGCTGGAGAAACTCCGCGTTGGAGAAACTCCGCGCTGGAGAAACTCCGCGTTTGAGAAACTCCGCGCTGGGGAAAGTCCGTGTTGGAGAAACTACGAGTTGGAGAAACTTCGTGTTGGAGAAATTCCGTGCTGGAGAAACTCCGCGCTGGAGATACTCCGCGCTGGAGAAACTGCGCGCTGGAGAAACTCCGCATTTGAGAAACTCCGCGTTGGAGACACTCCGTGTTGGAGAAACTCCGCCTTTGAGAAACTCCGCGCTGGAGAAAGTCCGTGTTGGAGAAAGTCGGCGCTGGACAAAGTCCAAGCTGGAGAAACTCCGCGCAGGAGACACTCCACGCTGGAGAAACTCCGCCTGGAAAAACTCCGCGTTTGAGAAACTCCGCGTTGGAGAAACTCTGCGAAGGAGAAAGTCCGTGCTAGAGAAAGTCCGTGTTGGAGAAACTCGGTGTTGGAGAAAATCCGCGCTGGAGAAACACCGCGCTAGAGAAACTGCGCTGGAGAAACTCCGGGCTGGAGAAACTCCGCGCTGGAGAAACTCTGCGCTGGAGGAACTCCGCGCTGGAGAAACTCCGCCTTGGAGAAACTCCGCGTTGGAGAAACTGCGTGTTGGAGAAACTCCGTGTTGAAGGAACTATGTGTTGGAGAAACTCCGCGCTGGAGAAACTCCGCATTGGAGAAACTCCGCGCTGGAGAAACTCCGCGTTGGAGAAACTCCGCGTTGGAGAAACTCCGCATTTGAGAAACTCCGCATTGTAGAAACTCCGCGTTGGAGACACTCCGCGAAGGAGAAACTCCGCGCTGGAGAGAGTCCGTGTTGGAGAAACTCCGAGTTGGAGAAACTCCGTGTGGGAGAAATTCCGCGCTGGAGAAACTCCGCGCTGGAGATACTCCGCGCTGGAGAAACTCCGCGCTGGAGAAATTTCGCGTTGGAGAAACTCCGCGTTTAAGAAACTCCGCGCTGGAGAAAGTTCGTGTTGGAGAAAGTCCGTGTTGTAGAAACTCCGAGTTGTAGAAACTCTGTGTTGGAGAAATTCCGTGCTGGAGAAAGTCCGCGTTGGAGAAACTCCGCGTTGGAGAAACTCCGCGTTGGAGAAACTCCGTACTTTGGAAATTCCGCGATGGAGAAAATCCGCGCTGGAGAAACTCCGCGTTGGAGAAACTCCGCGTTGGAGAAAGTCCGCGCTGGAGAAACTCCGCACTGGAGAAACTCCACGATGGAGAAACTCCGCGCTGGAGATACTCCGCGCTGGAGAAACTCCGCGTTGGAGAAACTCCGCGTTGGAGAAAGTCCGCGCTGGAGAAACTCCGCACTGGAGAAACTCCGCTCTGGAGAAACTCTGCGCTGGAGGAACTCCGCGCTGGAGAAACACCGCCTTGGAGAAACTCTGCGTTGGAGAAGCTGCGTGTTGGAGAAACTCCGTGTTGAAGGAACTCTGTGTTGGAGAAATTCCGTGCTGGAGAAAGTCCGCGTTGGAGAAACTCCGCGTTGGAGAAACTCCGCGTTGGAGAAACTCCGTACTGGGGAAATTCCGCGATGGAGAAAATCCGCGCTGGAGAAACTCCGCGTTGGAGAAACTCCGCGTTGGAGAAAGTCCGCGCTGGAGAAACTCCGCACTGGAGAAACTCCACGATGGAGAAACTCCGCGCTGGAGATACTCCGCGCTTGAGAAACTCCGCGCTGGAGAAAGTCCGTGTTAGAGAAAGTCGGCGCTGGAGAAAGTCCAAGCTGGAGAAACTCAGCGCAGGAGACACGCCACGCTCGAGAAACTCCGCGCTGGAGAAACTCCGCGTTTGAGAAACTCCGCGTTGGAGAAACTCTGCGAAGTAGAAAGTCCGTGCTGGAGAAAGTCCGTGTTGGAGAAACTCGGTGTTGGAGAAACTCCGCGCTGGAGAAGCACCGCGCTAGAGAAACTGCGCTGGAGAAACTCCGGCCTGGAGAAACTCCGCTCTGGAGAAACTCTGCGCTGGAGGAACTCCGCGCTGGAGAAACACCGCCTTGGAGAAACTCTGCGTTGGAGAAGCTGCGTGTTGGAGAAACTCCGTGTTGAAGGAACTCTGTGTTGGAGAAACTCCGCGCTGGAAAAACTCCGCGTTAGAGAAACTCTGCGTTGGAGAAACTCCGCATTGGAGAAACTCCGCGCTGGAGAAACTCCGCGTTGGAGACACTCCGCGAAGGAGAAACTCCGCGCTGGAGAGAGTCCGTGTTGGAGAAACTCCGAGTTGGAGAAACTCCGTGTGGGAGAAATTCCGCGCTGGAGAAACTCCGCGCCGGAGATACTCCGCGCTGGAGAAACTCCGCGCTGGAGAAATTTCGCGTTGGAGAAACTCCGCGTTTAAGAAACTCCGCGCTGGAGAAAGTCCGTGTTGGAGAAAGTTCGTGTTGTAGAAACTCCGAGTTGTAGAAACTCCGTGTTGGAGAAATTCCGTGCTGGAGAAAGTCCGCGTTGGAGAAACTCCGCGTTGGAGAAACTCTGCGCTTGAGAAACTCCGCGCTGGAGAAATTCCGCCTTGGAGAAACTCCGCGTTGGAGAAACTGCGTGTTGTAGAAACTCCGTGTTGAAGAAACTCTGTGTTGGAGAAACTCCGCGCTGGAGAAACTCCGCCTTGGAGAAACTCCGCGTTGGAGAAACTGCGTGTTGGAGAAACTTCGTGTTGGAGAAAGTCAGTATTGGAGAAAGTTCGCGCTGGAGAAAGTGCGCGCTGGAGAAACTCCGCGCTTGAGAAACTCCGCATTTGAGAAACTCCGCGTTGGAGACACTCCGCGTAGGAGAAAGTCCGCCTTTGAGAAACTCCGCACTGGAGAAAGTCCGTGTTGGAGAAACTACGAGTTGCAGAAACTCCGTTTTGGAGAAATTCCGTGCTGGAGAAACTCCGCGCTGGAGATACTCCGCGCTGGAGAAACTCCGCGCTGGAGAAACTCCGCGCTGGAGAAACTCCGCGCTGGAGAAAGACCACGCTAGAGAAACTCCACGCAAGAGAAACTCCGCATTTGAGCAACTCCGCGTTGGAGACACTCCGTGTTGGAGAAACTCCGCCTTTGAGAAACTCCGCGCTGGAGAGAGTCCGTGTTGGAGAAAGTCGGCGCTGGAGAATGTCCATGCTGGAGAAACTCCGCGCAGGAGACACTCCACGCTGGAGAAACTCCGCGCAGGAGAAACTCCGCGTTTGAGAAACTCCGCGTTGGAGAAACTCTGCGAAGTAGAAAGTCCGTGCTGGAGAAAGTCCGTGTTGGAGAAACTCCGCGCTTGAGAAACACCGCGCTAGAGAAACTGCGCTGGAGAAACTCCGGGCTGGAGAAACTCCGCTCTGGAGAAACTCTGCGCTGGAGGAAATCTGCGCTGGAGAAACACCGCCTTGGAGAAACTCCGCGTTGGAGAAACTGCGTGTTGGAGAAACTCCGTGTTGGAGAAACTCCGTGCTGGAGAAACGCCGTGTTGGAGAAACTCCGCGCTGGAGATGCTCCGCGCTGGAGAAACTCCGCGCTGGAGAAAGTCCGTGTTAGAGAAAGTCGGCGCTGGAGAATGTCCAAGCTGGAGAAACTCCGCGCTGGAGAAATTCCACGCTGGAGAAACTCATTGTTGGAGAAAATCCGTGTTGGAGAAACTCCGTGCTGGAGAAATGCCGTGTTGGGGAAACTCCGCGCTGGAGATAATCCGCACTGGAGAAACTCCGCGCTGGAGAAATTCTGTGTTGGAGAAAGTCGGCGCTGGAGAAACTCCGCGCAGGAGACACTCCACGCTGGAGAAACTCCGCGCTGGAGAAACTCCGCGTTTGAGAAACTCCGCGTTGGAGAAACTCCGCATTGGAGAAACTCCGCGTTGGAGAAACTCCGAGTTGGAGAAACTTCGTGTTGGAGAAAGTCTGTGTTGGAGAAAGTTCGCGCTGGAGAAAGTGCGCGCTGGAGAAACTCCGCGCTTGAGAAACTCCGCGCTGGAGAAACTCCGCGTTGGAGAAACTCCGCGCTGGAGAAACTTCGCGTAGGAGAAACTGCGCGTTGGACAAACTCCGCGCTGGAGAAATTCCGTGTTGGAGAAAGTCCGTGTTGGAGAAACTCCGAGTTGTATTAACTCCGTGTTGGAGAAATTCCGCGCTTAAGAAAGTCCGCGTTGGAGAAACTCCGCGTTGGAGAAACTCCGCGCTGGAGAAACTCCGTGTTGGAGAAACTCTGTGTTGAAGAAGCTCCGCGTTGGAGAAACTTCCCGAAGGAGAAAGTCCGTGTTGGAGAAAGTTCGCGCTGGAGAAAGTCCGCGCTGGAGAAACTCCGCGTTGGAGAAACTCCACGCTGGAGAAACTCCGCCTTTGAGAAACTCCGCGCTGGAGAAAGTCCATGTTGGAGAAACTCCGAGTTGGAGAAACTCCGTGTTGGAGATACTCCGCGCTGGAGAAACTTCCTGCTAGAGAAAGTCTGCGCTGGAGAAACTCCGCGTTGGAGAAAGTCCGTGTTAGAGAAAGTCGGCGCTGGAGAAAGTCCAAGCTGGAGAAACTCCACGCTGGAGAAACTCAATATTGGAGAAAATCCGTGTTGGAGAAACTCCGTGCTGGAGAAACGCCGTGTTGGAGAAACTCCGCGCTGGAGATACTCCGCACTGGAGAAACTCCGCGCTGGAGAAAGTCCGTGTTGGAGAAAGTCGGCGCTTGAGAAAGTCCAAGCTGGAGAAACTCCGCGCAGGAGACACTCCACGCTGGAGAAACTCCGCGCTGGAGAAACTCCGCGTTTGAGAATCTCCGCGTTGGAGAAACTCTGCGAAGGAGAAAGTCCGTGCTGGAGAAAGTCCGTGTTGGAGAAACTCGGTGTTGGAGAAACTCCGCGCTGGAGAAACACCGCGCTAGAGAAACTGCGCTGGAGAAACTCCGGGCTTGAGAAACTCTTCGCTGGAGAAACTCTGCGCTGGAGGAACTCCGCGCTGGAGAAGCTCCGCCTTGGAGAAACTCCGCGTTGGAGAAACTGCGTGTTGGAGAAACTCCGTGTTGAAGGAACTATGTGTTGGAGAAACTCCGCGCTGGAGAAACTCCGCGTTGGAGAAACTCCCGCGTTGGAGAAACTCCGCATTGGAGAAACTCCGCGCTGGAGAAACTCCGCGTTGGAGAAACTCCGCGTTTGAGAAACTCCGCGCTGGGGAAACCCGTGTTAGAGAAACTACGAGTTGGAGAAACTTCGTGTTGGAGAAATTCCGTGCTGGAGAAACTCCGCGCTGGAGATACTCCGCGCTGGAGAAACTGCGCGCTGGAGAAACTCCGCATTTGAGAAACTCCGCGTTGGAGACACTCCGTGTTGGAGAAACTCCGCCTTTGAGAAACTCCGCGCTGGAGAAAGTCCGTGTTGGAGAAAGTCGGCGCTGGAGAAAGTCCAAGCTGGAGAAACTCCGCGCAGGAGACACTCCACGCTGGAGAAACTCCGCGCTGGAAAAACTCCGCGTTTGAGAAACTCCGCGTTGGAGAAACTCTGCGAAGGAGAAAGTCCGTGCTGGAGAAAGTCCGTGTTGGAGAAACTCGGTGTTGGAGAAAATCCGCGCTGGAGAAACACCGCGCTAGAGAAACTGCGCTGGAGAAAGTCCAAGCTGGAGAATCTCCGCGCAGGAGACACTCCACACTAGAGAAACTCCGCGCTGGAGAAACTCCGCGTTTGAGAAACACGGCGTTGGAGAAACTCTACGAAGGAGAAAGTCCGTGCTGGAGAAAGTCCGTGTTGGAGAAACTCGGTGTTGGAGAAAATCCTCGCTGGAGAAACACCGCGCTAGAGAAACTGCGCTGGAGAAACTCCGGGCTGGAGAAACTCCGCGCTGGAGAAACTCTGCGCTGGAGGAACTCCGCGCTGGAGAAACTCCGCCTTGGAGAAACTCCGCGTTGGAAAAACTGCGTGTTGGAGAAACTCCGTGTTGAAGGAACTATGTGTTGGAGAAACTCCGCGCTGGAGAAACTCCGCATTGGAGAAACTCCGCGCTGGAGAAACTCCGCGTTGGAGAAACTCCGCGTTGGAGAAACTCCGCATTTGAGAAACTCCGCATTGTAGAAACTCCGCGTTGGAGACACTCCGCGAAGGAGAAACTCCGCGCTCGAGAGAGTCCGTGTTGGAGAAACTCCGAGTTGGAGAAACTCCGTGTGGGAGAAATTCCGCGCTGGAGAAACTCCGCGCTGGAGATACTCCGCGCTGGAGAAACTCCGCGCTGGAGAAATTTCGCGTTGGAGAAACTCCGCGTTTAAGAAACTCCGCGCTGGAGAAAGTTTGTGTTGGAGAAAGTCCGTGTTGTAGAAACTCCGAGTTGTAGAAACTCTGTGTTGGAGAAATTCCGTGCTGGAGAAAGTCCGCGTTGGAGAAACTCCGCGTTGGAGAAACTCCGCGTTGGAGAAACTCCGTACTTTGGAAATTCCGCGATGGAGAAAATCCGCGCTGGAGAAACTCCGCGTTGGAGAAACTCCGCGTTGGAGAAAGTCCGCGCTGGAGAAACTCCGCACTGGAGAAACTTCACGATGGAGAAACTCCGCGCTGGAGATACTCCGCGCTGGAGAAACTCCGCGCTGGAGAAAGTCCGTGTTAGAGAAAGTCGGCGCTGGAGAAAGTCCAAGCTGGAGAAACTCAGCGCAGGAGACACGCCACGCTCGAGAAACTCCGCGCTGGAGAAACTCCGCGTTTGAGAAACTCCGCGTTGGAGAAACTCTGCGAAGTAGAAAGTCCGTGCTGGAGAAAGTCCGTGTTGGAGAAACTCGGTGTTGGAGAAACTCCGCGCTGGAGAAGCACCGCGCTAGAGAAACTGCGCTGGAGAAACTCCGGGCTGGAGAAACTCCGCTCTGGAGAAACTCTGCGCTGGAGGAACTCCGCGCTGGAGAAACTCCGCCTTGGAGAAACTCCGCGTTGGAGAAACTACGTGTTGGAGAAACTCCGTGTTGAAGGAACTATGTGTTGGAGAAACTCCGCGGTGGAGAAACTCCGCGTTGGAGAAACTCCCGCGTTGGAGAAACTCCGCATTGGAGAAACTCCGCGCTGGAGAAACTCCGCGTTGGAGAAACTCCGCGCTGGAGAAACTCCGCGTTTGAGAAACTCCGCGCTGGGGAAAGTCCGTGTTGGAGAAACTACGAGTTGGAGAAACTTCGTGTTGGAGAAATTCCGTGCTGGAGAAACTCCGCGCTGGAGAAACTGCGCGCTGGAGAAACTCCGCATTTGAGAAACTCCGCGTTGGAGACACTCCGTGTTGGAGAAACTCCGCCTTTGAGAAAATCCGCGCTGGAGAAACTCCGCGTTGGAGAAAGTCGGCGCTGGAGAAAGTCCGCGCTGGAGAAACTCCGCACTGGAGAAACTTCACGATGGAGAAACTCCGCGCTGGAGATACTCCGCGCTGGAGAAACTCCGCGCTGGAGAAAGTCCGTGTTAGAGAAAGTCGGCGCTGGAGAAAGTCCAAGCTGGAGAAACTCAGCGCAGGAGACACGCCACGCTCGAGAAACTCCGCGCTGGAGAAACTCCGCGTTTGAGAAACTCCGCGTTGGAGAAACTCTGCGAAGTAGAAAGTCCGTGCTGGAGAAAGTCCGTGTTGGAGAAACTCGGTGTTGGAGAAACTCCGCGCTGGAGAAGCACCGCGCTAGAGAAACTGCGCTGGAGAAACTCCGGGCTGGAGAAACTCCGCTCTGGAGAAACTCTGCGCTGGAGGAACTCCGCGCTGGAGAAACTCCGCCTTGGTGAAACTCCGCGTTGGAGAAACTGCGTGTTGGAGAAACTCCGTGTTGAAGGAACTATGTGTTGGAGAAACTCCGCGGTGGAGAAACTCCGCGTTGGAGAAACTCCCGCGTTGGAGAAACTCCGCATTGGAGAAACTCCGCGCTGGAGAAACACCGCGTTGGAGAAACTCCGCGCTGGAGAAACTCCGCGTTTGAGAAACTCCGCGCTGGGGAAAGTCCGTGTTGGAGAAACTACGAGTTGGAGAAACTTCGTGTTGGAGAAATTCCGTGCTGGAGAAACTCCGCGCTGGAGATACTCCGCGCTGGAGAAACTGCGCGCTGGAGAAACTCCGCATTTGAGAAACTCCGCGTTGGAGACACTACGTGTTGGAGAAACTCCGCCTTTGAGAAACTCCGCGCTGGAGAAAGTCCGTGTTGGAGAAAGTCGGCGCTGGAGAAACACCGCGCTAGAGAAACTGCGCTGGAGAAACTCCGGGCTGGAGAAACTCCGCGCTGGAGAAACTCTGCGCTGGAGGAACTCCGCGCTGGAGAAACTCCGCCTTGGAGAAACTCCGCGTTGGAGAAACTGCGTGTTGGAGAAACTCCGTGTTGAAGGAACTATGTGTTGGAGAAACTCCGCGCTGGAGAAACTCCGCGTTGGAGAAACTCCGCGTTGGAGAAACTCCGCATTTGAGAAACTCCGCATTGTAGAAACTCCGCGTTGGAGACACTCCGCGAAGGAGAAACTCCGCGCTGGAGAGAGTCCGTGTTGGAGAAACTCCGAGTTGGAGAAACTCCGTGTGGGAGAAATTCCGCGCTGGAGAAACTCCGCGCTGGAGATACTCCGCGCTGGAGAAACTCCGCGCTGGAGAAATTTCGCGTTGGAGAAACTCCGCGTTTAAGAAACTCCGCGCTGGAGAAAGTTCGTGTTGGAGAAAGTCCGTGTTGTAGAAACTCCGAGTTGTAGAAACTCTGTGTTGGAGAAATTCCGTGCTGGAGAAAGTCCGCGTTGGAGAAACTCCGCGTTGGAGAAACTCCGCGTTGGAGAAACTCCGTACTTTGGAAATTCCGCGATGGAGAAAATCCGCGCTGGAGAAACTCCGCGTTGGAGAAACTCCGCGTTGGAGAAAGTCCGCGCTGGAGAAACTCCGCACTGGAGAAACTCCACGATGGAGAAACTCCGCGCTGGAGATACTCCGCGCGGGAGAAACTCCGCGTTGGAGAAACTCCGCGTTGGAGAAAGTCCGCGCTGGAGAAACTCCGCACTGGAGAAACTCCGGGCTGGAGAAACTCCGCTCTGGAGAAACTCTGCGCTGGAGGAACTCCGCGCTGGAGAAACACCGCCTTGGAGAAACTCTGCGTTGGAGAAGCTGCGTGTTGGAGAAACTCCGTGTTGAAGGAACTCTGTGTTGGAGAAATTCCGTGCTGGAGAAAGTCCGCGTTGGAGAAACTCCGCGTTGGAGAAACTCCGCGTTGGAGAAACTCCGTACTGGGGAAATTCCGCGATGGAGAAACTCCGCGTTGGAGAAAGTCCGCGCTGGAGAAACTCCGCACTGGAGAAACTCCACGATGGAGAAACTCCGCGCTGGAGATACTCCGCGCTTGAGAAACTCCGCGCTGGAGAAAGTCCGTGTTAGAGAAAGTCGGCGCTGGAGAAAGTCCAAGCTGGAGAAACTCAGCACAGGAGACACGCCACGCTCGAGAAACTCCGCGCTGGAGAAACTCCGCGTTTGAGAAACTCCGCGTTGGAGAAACTCTGCGAAGTAGAAAGTCCGTGCTGGAGAAAGTCCGTGTTGGAGAAACTCGGTGTTGGAGAAACTCCGCGCTGGAGAAGCACCGCGCTAGAGAAACTGCGCTGGAGAAACTCCGGTCTGGAGAAACTCCGCTCTGGAGAAACTCTGCGCTGGAGGAACTCCGCGCTGGAGAAACACCGCCTTGGAGAAACTCTGCGTTGGAGAAGCTGCGTGTTGGAGAAACTCCGTGTTGAAGGAACTCTGTGTTGGAGAAACTCCGCGCTGGAGAAACACCGCGTTAGAGAAACTCTGCGTTGGAGAAACTCCGCATTGGAGAAACTCCGCGCTGGAGAAACTCCGCGTTGGAGACACTCCGCGAAGGAGAAACTCCGCGCTGGAGAGAGTCCGTGTTGGAGAAACTCCGAGTTGGAGAAACTCCGTGTGGGAGAAATTCCGCGCTGGAGAAACTCCGCGCCGGAGATACTCCGCGCTGGAGAAACTCCGCGCTGGAGAAATTTCGCGTTGGAGAAACTCCGCGTTAAGAAACTCCGCGCTGGAGAAAGTCCGTGTTGGAGAAAGTTCGTGTTGTAGAAACTCCGAGTTGTAGAACTCCGTGTTGGAGAAATTCCGTGCTGGAGAAAGTCCGCGTTGGAGAAACTCCGCGTTGGAGAAATTCCGCCTTGGAGAAACTCGCGTTGGAGAAACTGCGTGTTGGAGAAACTCCGTGTTGAAGAAACTCTGTGTTGGAGAAACTCCGCGCTGGAGAAACTCCGCGATGGAGAACCTTCGCGTTGGAGAAACTTCGTGTTGGAGAAAGTCCGTGTTGGAGAAAGTTCGCGCTGGAGAAAGTCCGCGCCGGAGATACTCCGCGCTGGAGAAATTTCGCGTTGGAGAAACTCCGCGTTTAAGAAACTCCGCGCTGGAGAAAGTCCGTGTTGGAGAAAGTTCGTGTTGTAGAAACTCCGAGTTGTAGAAACTCCGTGTTGGAGAAATTCCGTGCTGGAGAAAGTCCGCGTTGGAGAAACTCCGCGTTGGAGAAACTCTGCGCTTGAGAAACTCCGCGCTGGAGAAATTCCGCCTTGGAGAAACTCCGCGTTGGAGAAACTGCGTGTTGGAGAAACTCCGTGTTGAAGAAACTCTGTGTTGGAGAAACTCCGCGCTGGAGAAACTCCGCGATGGAGAACCTTCGCGTTGGAGAAACTTCGTGTTGGAGAAAGTCCGTGTTGGAGAAAGTTCGCGCTGGAGAAAGTCCTCGTTGGAGAAACTCCGCGTTGGAGAAACTCCGCGTAGGAGAAACTCCGCGCTGGAGACATTCCGCGCTGGAGAAACTCCACGCTATAGAATCTCCGCGCTGGAGAGACTCCGCGTTGATGAAACTCCGCGCAGGAGAAAATCCGCGTTTTAGAAGCTCCGTACTGGAGAAATTCCGCGATGGAGAAACTCCGCGCTGGAGAAACTCCTCGATGGAGAAACTCTGTGTTGAAGAAATTCCATGTTGGAGAAACTCCGCGCTGGAGAAACTCCGCGCTGGAGATTCTCCGCGTTGGAGAAACTCCGCATTGGAGAAACTACGCGTTGGAGAAACTCCGCGCTGGAGACACTCCACGCTGGAGAAACTCCGCGCTGGAGAATCTCCGCGTTGGAGAAACTCTGCGAAGGAGAAAGTCCGTGCTTGAGAAAGTTCGTGTTGGAGAAACTCCGCGCTGGAGATACTCCGCACTGGAGAAACACCGCGCTGGAGAAATTGCACTGGAGAAACTCCGGGCTGGAGAAACTCCGCGCTGTAGAAACTCCGCCTTGGAGAAACTCCGCCTTGGAGAAACTGCGTGTTGGAGAAACTCCGTGTTGAAGAAACTCTGTGTTGGAGATACTCCGCGCTGGAGAAACTCCGCGTTGGAGAACCTCCGCGTTGGAGAAACTCCGCATTGGAGAAACTCCGCGCTGGAGAAACTCCGCGTTGGAGAAACTCCGCATTTGAGAAACTCCGCGTTGGAGAAACTTCGTGTTGGAGAAAGTTCGTGTTGGAGAAACTCCGCATTTGAGAAACTCCGCGTTGGAGACACTCCGCGTTGGAGAAACTCCGCGTTGGAGAAACTTCGTGTTGGAGAAAGTTCGTGTTGGAGAAAGTTCGTGCTGGAGAAAGTCCGCGCTGGAGAAACCACGCTGGAGAAACTCCGCATTTGAGAAACTCCGCGTTGGAGACATTCCTGATGGAGAAAGTCCGCCTTTGAGAAACTCCGCGCTGGAGAAAGTTCGTGTTGGAGAAACTCCGAGTTGGAGAAACTCCGTGTTGGAGAAATTCCGCGCTGGAGAAACTCCGCGCTGGAGATACTCAGCGCTAAAGAAACTCCGCGCTGGAGAAACTATGCGGTGGAGAAACTCCGCGCTGGAGAAACTCCACGGTGGAGAAACTCCGCGCCGGAGAAACTCCGTGTTGGAGAAACTCTGTGTTGAAGAAACTTCATGTTGGGGAAACTTAGCACTGGAGAAACTCCGCGATGGAGAAACTACACGGTGGAGAAACTGTGTTGAAGAAACTCCATGTTGGAGAAACTGCGCGCTGGATAAACTCTTCGTTCGAGAAACTCCGCGCTAGAGAAACTCCATGTTGGAGAAACTCCGCGCTGGAGAAACTTCGCGTTGGAGGAACTCCGCGTTGGAGAAACTCCGCGCTGGAGAAAGTCCGTGTTGGAGAAAGTTAGTGTTGGAGAAACTCCGAGTTGTAGAAACTCCGTGTTGGAGAAATTCCGCGCTGGAGAAACTCCGCGCTGGAGAAACCCCGCGCTGGAGAAATTCCGCGCTGGAGAAAGTCCGCGTTGGAGAAACTCCGCGTAGGAGAAACTCCGCGCTGGAGAAATTCCGCGCTGGAGAAACTCCACGCTATAGAAACTCTGCGCTGGAGAGACTCCGCGTTGATGAAACTCCGCGCAGGAGAAAATCCGCGTTTTAGAAGCTCCGTACTGGAGAAATTCCGCGATGGAGAAACTCCATGTTGGAGAAACTCCGCGCTGGAGAAACTCCGCGCTGGAGATTCTCCGCGTTAGAGAAACTCCGCATTGGAGAAACTACGCGTTGGAGAAACTCCGCGCTGGAGAAAGTCCCTGCTAGAGAAACTCCGTGTTGAAGAAACTCCGCGCTGGAGATACTCCGCGCTGGAGAAACTCCGCACCGAAGAAACTCCGCGTTTGAGAAACTAAGCACTGGAGAAACTCCGCGATGGAGAAACCCCACGCTGGAGAAATTCCGCGCAGGGGAAAGTCCGCGTTGGAGAAACTCCGCGCTGGAGAAATTCCGCGTTAGAGAAACGCCGCGCTGGAGAAGCTCCACGCTAGAGAAACTGCGCGCAGGAGAAACTCCGCGTTGATGAAACTCCGCGCTGGAGATACTCCGCGCTGGAGAAACTCCGCGCAGGAGAAACTCCGTGTTGGAGAAACTCAGTGTTGAAGAAGCTCCATGTTGGAGAAACTCCGCGCTGGAGAAACTCCGCGTTGGAGAAACTCCGCATTGGAGAAACTACGCGTTGGAGAAACTCCGCGCTGGAGAAACTCCGTGCTGGAGAAACTCCGTGCTGGAGAAAGTCCGTGCTGGAGAAAGTCCGCGTTGGACAGTCCGCGTTGGAGAAACTCCGCGCTGGAGAAACGCCGCGCTGGAGAAACTCCGCGTTAGAGAAACTCCGCGTTGAAGAAACTCCCCGCTGGAGATAATCCGCGCTGGAGAAACTCCGCACAGGAGAAACTCCGCGTTTGAGAAACTCCGCACAGGAGAAACTCCGCGATGGAGAAACTCCGCGCTGGAGAAACTCCATGTTGGAGAAACTCTGTGTTGAAGAAACTCCATGTTGGAGAAACTCCGCGCTGGAGAAATTCCGCGCTGGAGAACCTCCGCGTTGGAGAAACTGTGTTGAAGAAACTCCGCGTTGGAGAAACTCCACGTTGGAGTAACTGCGTTGGAGAAAGTCCGCGCTGGAGAAACTCCGCGTTTGAGAAACTCCGCGCTGGGGAAAGTCCGTGTTGGAGAAACTACGAGTTGGAGAAACTTCGTGTTGGAGAAATTCCGTGCTGGAGAAACTCCGCGCTGGAGATACTCCGCGCTGGAGAAACTGCGCGCTGGAGAAACTCCGCATTTGAGAAACTCCGCGTTGGAGACACTCCGTGTTGGAGAAACTCCGCCTTTGAGAAACTCCGCGCTGGAGAAAGTCCGTGTTGGAGAAAGTCGGCGCTGGAGAAAGTCCAAGCTGGAGAAACTCCGCGCAGGAGACACTCCACGCTGGAGAAACTCCGCGCTGGAAAAACTCCGCGTTTGAGAAACTCCGCGTTGGAGAAACTCTGCGAAGGAGAAAGTCCGTGCTGGAGAAAGTCCGTGTTGGAGAAACTGTGTGTTGGAGAAAATCCGCGCTGGAGAAACACCGCGCTAGAGAAACTGCGCTGGAGAAACTCCGGGCTGGAGAAACTCCGCGCTGGAGAAACTCTGCGCTGGAGGAACTCCGCACTGGAGAAACTCCGCCTTGGAGAAACTCCGCGTTGGAGAAACTGCGTGTTGGAGAAACTCCGTGTTGAAGGAACTATGTGTTGGAGAAACTCCGCGCTGGAGAAACTCCGCATTGGAGAAAATCCGCGCTGGAGAAACTCCGCGTTGGAGAAACTCCGCGTTGGAGAAACTCCGCATTTGAGAAACTCCGCATTGTAGAAACTCCGCGTTGGAGACACTCCGCGAAGGAGAAACTCCGCGCTGGAGAGAGTCCGTGTTGGAGAAACTCCGAGTTGGAGAAACTCCGTGTGGGAGAAATTCCGCGCTGGAGAAACTCCGCGCTGGAGATACTCCGCGCTGGAGAAACTCCGCGCTGGAGAAATTTCGCGTTGGAGAAACTCCGCGTTTAAGAAACTCCGCGCTGGAGAAAGTTCGTGTTGGAGAAAGTCCGTGTTGTAGAAACTCCGAGTTGTAGAAACTCTGTGTTGGAGAAATTCCGTGCTGGAGAAAGTCCGCGTTGGAGAAACTCCGCGTTGGAGAAACTCCGCGTTGGAGAAACTCCGTACTTTGGAAATTCCGCGATGGAGAAAATCCGCGCTGGAGAAACTCCGCGTTGGAGAAACTCCGCGTTGGAGAAAGTCCGCGCTGGAGAAACTCCGCACTGGAGAAACTCCACGATGGAGAAACTCCGCGCTGGAGATACTCCGCGCTGGAGAAACTCCGCGTTGGAGAAACTCCGCGTTGGAGAAAGTCCGCGCTGGAGAAACTCCGCACTGGAGAAACTCCGGGCTGGAGAAACTCCGCTCTGGAGAAACTCTGCGCTGGAGGAACTCCGCGCTGGAGAAACACCGCCTTGGAGAAACTCTGCGTTGGAGAAGCTGCGTGTTGGAGAAACTCCGTGTTGAAGGAACTCTGTGTTGGAGAAATTCCGTGCTGGAGAAAGTCCGCGTTGGAGAAACTCCGCGTTGGAGAAACTCCGCGTTGGAGAAACTCCGTACTGGGGAAATTCCGCGTTGGAGAAAGTCCGCGCTGGAGAAACTCCGCACTGGAGAAACTCCACGATGGAGAAACTCCGCGCAGGAGATACTCCGCGCTTGAGAAACTCCGCGCTGGAGAAAGTCCGTGTTAGAGAAAGTCGGCGCTGGAGAAAGTCCAAGCTGGAGAAACTCAGCGCAGGAGACACGCCACGCTCGAGAAACTCCGCGCTGGAGAAACTCCGCGTTTGAGAAACTCCGCGTTGGAGAAAATCTGCGAAGTAGAAAGTCCGTGCTGGAGAAAGTCCGTGTTGGAGAAACTCGGTGTTGGAGAAACTCCGCGCTGGAGAAGCACGGCGCTAGAGAAACTGCGCTGGAGAAACTCCGGCCTGGAGAAACTCCGCTCTGGAGAAACTCTGCGCTGGAGGAACTCCGCGCTGGAGAAACACCGCCTTGGAGAAACTCTGCGTTGGAGAAGCTGCGTGTTGGAGAAACTCCGTGTTGAAGGAACTCTGTGTTGGAGAAACTCCGCGCTGGAGAAACTCCGCGTTAGAGAAACTCTGCGTTGGAGAAACTCCGCATTGGAGAAACTCCGCGCTGGAGAAACTCCGCGTTGGAGACACTCCGCGAAGGAGAAACTCCGCGCTGGAGAGAGTCCGTGTTGGAGAAACTCCGAGTTGGAGAAACTCCGTGTGGGAGAAATTCCGCGCTGGAGAAACTCCGCGCCGGAGATACTCCGCGCTGGAGAAACTCCGCGCTAGAGAAATTTCGCGTTGGAGAAACTCCGCGTTTAAGAAACTCCGCGCTGGAGAAAGTCCGTGTTGGAGAAAGTTCGTGTTGTAGAAACTCCGAGTTGTAGATACTCCGCGCTGGAGAAACTCCGCGCTGGAGAAATTTCGCGTTGGAGAAACTCCGCGTTTAAGAAACTCCGCGCTGGAGAAAGTCCGTGTTGGAGAAAGTTCGTGTTGTAGAAACTCCGAGTTGTAGAAACTCCGTGTTGGAGAAATTCCGTGCTGGAGAAAGTCCGCGTTGGAGAAACTCCGCGTTGGAGAAACTCTGCGCTTGAGAAACTCCGCGCTGGAGAAATTCCGCCTTGGAGAAACTCCGCGTTGGAGAAACTGCGTGTTGGAGAAACTCCGTGTTGAAGAAACTCTGTGTTGGAGAAACTCCGCGCTGGAGAAACTCCGCGATGGAGAACCTTCGCGTTGGAGAAACTTCGTGTTGGAGAAAGTCCGTGTTGGAGAAAGTTCGCGCTGGAGAAAGTCCGCGCCGGAGATACTCCGCGCTGGAGAAACTCCGCGCTGGAGAAATTTCGCGTTGGAGAAACTCCGCGTTTAAGAAACTCCGCGCTGGAGAAAGTCCGTGTTGGAGAAAGTTCGTGTTGTAGAAACTCCGAGTTGTAGAAACTCCGTGTTGGAGAAATTCCGTGCTGGAGAAAGTCCGCGTTGGAGAAACTCCGCGTTGGAGAAACTCTGCGCTTGAGAAACTCCGCGCTGGAGAAATTCCGCCTTGGAGAAACTCCGCGTTGGAGAAACTGCGTGTTGGAGAAACTCCGTGTTGAAGAAACTCTGTGTTGGAGAAACTCCGCGCTGGAGAAACTCCGCGATGGAGAACCTTCGCGTTGGAGAAACTTCGTGTTGGAGAAAGTCCGTGTTGGAGAAAGTTCGCGCTGGAGAAAGTCCTCGTTGGAGAAACTCCGCGTTGGAGAAACTCCGCGTAGGAGAAACTCCGCGCTGGAGACATTCCGCGCTGGAGAAACTCCACGCTATAGAAACTCCGCGCTGGAGAGACTCCGCGTTGATGAAACTCCGCGCAGGAGAAAATCCGCGTTATAGAAGCTCCGTACTGGAGAAATTCCGCGATGGAGAAACTCCGCGCTGGAGAAACTCCTCGATGGAGAAACTCTGTGTTGAAGAAATTCCATGTTGGAGAAACTCCGCGCTGGAGAAACTCCGCGCTGGAGATTCTCCGCGTTGGAGAAACTCCGCATTGGAGAAACTACGCGTTGGAGAAACTCCGCGCTGGAGAATGTCCGTGCTAGAGAAACTCCGCGTTGAAGAAACTCTGCGCTGGAGAAATTCCGCGTTGGAGAAACTCCGCGCTGGAGAAACTCCACGCTAGAGAAACTCCGGCAGGAGAAACTCCGCGTTGATGAAACTCCGCGCTGGAGATACTCCGCGCTGGAGAAACTCCGCGCAGGAGAAATTCCGCGTTTGAGAAACTCCGTACTGGGGAAATTCCGCGATGGAGAAACTCCGCGCTGGAGAAACTCCGCGTTGGAGAAACTCCGCATTGGAGAAACTACGCGTTGGAGAAACTCCGCGCTGGAGAAAGTCCGTGCTGGAGAAAGTCCGCGTTGGACAAAGTCCGCGTTGAAGAAACTCCGCCTTGGAGAAACTCCGCGTTGGAGAAACTGCGTGTTGGAGAACCTTCGCGTTGGAGACACTCTGCGTTGGGGAAACTCCGCGTTGGAGAAACTTCGTGTTGGAGAAAGTTCGCGCTGGAGAAACTCCGCGCTGCAGAAACTCCGCGCTGGTGGAACTTCACGATGAAGAAACTATGCGCTGGAGAAACTCCGCGCTGGAGAAACTCCGCGCTGGAGAACCTCCGCGTTGGAGAAACTGTGTTTTAGAAAGTCCGTGTTGGAGAAAGTCGGCGCTGGAGAAAGACCAAAGCTGGAGAATCTCCGCGCTGGAGAAACAACGCGCTGGAGACACTCCACGCTGGAGAAACTCGGCGCTGGAGCAACTCCGCGTTGGAGGAACTCTGCGAAGGAGAAAGTCCGTGTTGGAGAAACACGGTGTTGGAGAAACTCCGCGCTGGAGAAACACTGCGCTGGAGACACTCCACGCTGGAGAAACTCTGTGCTGGAGAAACTCCGCGTTGGAGAAACTCTGCGCTTGAGAAACTCCGCGCTGGAGAAATTCCGCCTTGGAGAAACTCCGCGTTGGAGAAACTGCGTGTTGGAGAAACTCCGTGTTGAAGAAACTGTGTTGGAGAAACTCCGCGTTGGAGAACCTTCGCGTTGGAGACACTCCGCGTTGGAGAAACTCCGCGTTGGAGAAACTTCGTGTTGGAGAAAGTTCGTGTTGGAGAAAGTTCGCGCTGGAGAAACTCCGCATTTGAGAAACTCCGTGTTGGAGACACTCCCTGTTGGAGAATGTCCGCCTTTGAGACACTCCGCGCTGGAGAAAGTTCGTGTTGGAGAAACTCCGAGTTGGAGAAACTCCGTGTTGGAGAAATTCCGCGCTGGAGATACTCAGTGCTGGAGAAACTCCGCGCTGGAGAAACTATGCGGTGGAGAAACTCCACGGTGGAGAAACTCCGCGCTGGAGAAACTCCGTGCTGGAGAAACTCTGTGTTGAAGAAACTCCATGTTGGAGAAACTTAGCACTAGAGAAACTCCGCGATGGAGAAACTCCACGGTGGAGAAACTGTGTAGAAGAAACTCCATGTTGGAGAAACGGCGCGCTGGAGAAACTCTTCGTTGGAGAAACTCCGCGCTAGAGAAACTCCATGTTGGAGAAACTCCGCGTTGAGAAACTTCGCGTTGGAGAAACTCTGCGTTGGAGAAACTCCGCGCTGGAGAAAGTCCGTGTTGGAGAAAGTCCGTGTTGGAGAAACTCCGAGTTGTAGAAACTCCGTGTTGGAGGAATTCCGCGCTGGAGAAACTCCGCGCTGGAGAAACCCCGCGCTGGAGAAATTCCGCGCTGGAGAAAGTCCGCGTTGGGGAAACTCCGCGTTGGAGAAACTCCGCGTAGGAGAAACTCCGCGCTGAAGAAATTCCGCGCTTGAGAAACTCCACGCTATAGAAACTCCGCGCTGGAGAGACTCCGCATTGGAGAAACTCCGCGCTGGAGAAACTCCACGCTAGAGAAACTCCGGCAGGAGAAACTCCGCGTTGATGAAACTCCGCGCTGGAGATACTCCGCGCTGGAGAAACTCCGCGCAGGAGAAATTCCGCGTTTGAGAAACTCCGTACTGGGGAAATTCCGCGATGGAGAAACTCCGCGCTGGAGAAACTCCGCGTTGGAGAAACTCCGCATTGGAGAAACTACGCGTTGGAGAAACTCCGCGCTGGAGAAAGTCCGTGCTGGAGAAAGTGCGTGATGGACAAAGTCCGCGTTGAAGAAACTCCGCTTTGGAGAAACTCCGCGTTGGAGAAACTGCGTGTTAGAGAAACTCCGTGTTGAAGAAATTTTGTGTTGGAGAAACTCCGCGCTGGAGAAACTCCGCGTTGGAGAACCTTCGCGTTGGAGACACTCCGCGTTGGGGAAACTCCGCGTTGGAGAAACTTCGTGTTGGAGAAAGTTCGCGCTGGAGAAACTCCGCGCTGCAGAAACTCCGCGCTGGTGGAACTTCACGATGAAGAAACTATGCGCTGGAGAAACTCCGTGTTGGAGAAACTATGTGTTGAAGAAACTCCATGTTGGAGAAACTCCGCGCTGGAGAAACTCCGCGCTGGAAAACCTCCGCGTTGGAGAAACTGTGTTGAAGAAACTCCGCGTTGGAGAAACTGCGTTTTAGAAAGTCCGTGTTGGAGAAAGTCGGCGCTGGAGAAAGACCAAAGCTGGAGAATCTCCGCGCTGGAGAAACAACGCGCTGGAGACACTCCACGCTAGAGAAACTCGGCGCTGGAGCAACTCCGCGTTGGAGGAACTCTGCGAAGGAGAAATTCCGTGCTGGAGAAAGTCCGTGTTGGAGAAACACGGTGTTGGAGAAACTCCGCGCTGGAGAAACACTGCGCTGGAGACACTCCACGCTGGAGAAACTCTGTGCTGGAGAAACTCCGCGTTGGAGAAACTCTGCGCTTGAGAAACTCCGCGCTGTTTAAATTCCGCCTTGGAGAAACTCCGCGTTGGAGAAACTGCGTGTTGGAGAAACTCCGTGTTGAAGAAACTGTGTTGGAGAAACTCCGCGTTGGAGAACCTTCGCGTTGGAGACACTCCGCGTTGGAGAAACTCCGCGTTGGAGAAACTTCGTGTTGGAGAAAGTTCGTGTTGGAGAAACTCCACGCTATAGAAACTCCGCGCTGGAGAGACTCCGCGTTGATGAAACTCCGCGCAGGAGAAAATCCGCGTTTTAGAAGCTCCGTACTGGAGAAATTCCGCGATGGAGAAACTCCGCGCTGGAGAAACTCCGCGATGGAGAAACTGTGTTGAAGAAACTCTATGTTGGAGAAACTCCGCGCTGGAGAAACTCCGCGCTGGAGATTCTCCGCGTTGGAGAAACTCCGCATTGGAGAAACTACGCGTTTGAGAAACTCCGCGTTGGAGAAACTCAGCGCTGGAGAAACTCCACGCTAGAGAAACTCCGCGCAGGAGAAACTCCGCGTTGATGAAACTCCGCGCTGGAGATACTCCGCGCTGGAGAAACTCCGCGCTGGAGAAACTCCGTGTTGGAGAAACTCTGTGTTGAAGAAGCTCCGTGTTGGAGAAACTCCGCGCTGGAGAAACTCCGCATTGGAGAAACTCCGCATTGGAGAAACTAGGCGTTTGAGAAACTCCGCGCTGGAGAAACTCCGCGCTGGAGAAAGTCCGTGCTGGAGAAAGTCCGCGTTGGACAGTCCGCGTTGGAGATACTCCGCGCTGGAGAAACGCCGCGCTCGAGGAACTCCGCGTTAGAGAAACTCCGCGTTGAAGAAACTCCGCGCTGGAGATAATCCGCGCTGGAGAAACTCCGCACAGGAGAAACTCCGCGTTTGAGAAACTCCGCACAGGAGAAACTCCGCGATGGAGAAACTCCGCGCTGGAGAAACTCCGCGCTGGTGGAACTCCACAAAGAAGAAACTCCGCGCTGGAGAAACTTCGTGTTGGAAAACTGTGTTGAAGAAACTCCATGTTGGAGAACCTCCGCGCTGGAGAAACTCCGCGCTGGAGAACCTCCGCGTTGGAGAAACTGTGTTGAAGAAACTCCGCGTTGGAGAAACTCCACGTTGGAGAAACTGCGTTGGAGAAAGTCCGTGTTGGAGAAAGTCGGCGCTCTAGAAAGTCCAAGCTGGAGAATCTCGGCGCTGGAGAAACTCTGTGTTGGAGAAACTCCGTGCTGGAGAAACGCCGTGTTGGAGAAACTCCGCGCTGGAGATACTTCGCACTGGAGAAACTCCGCGCTGGAGAAAGTCCGTGTTGGAGAAAGTCGGCGCTGGAGAAAGTCCAAGCTGGAGAAACTCCGCGCTGGAGACACTCCACGCTGGAGAAACTCCGCGCTGGAGAATCTCCGCGTTGGTTTGGAGAAACTCTGCGAAGGAGAAAGTCCGTGCTTGAGAAAGTTCGTGTTGGAGAAACTCCGCGCTGGAGATACTCCGCACTGGAGAAACACCGCGCTGGAGAAATTGCACTGGAGAAACTCCGGGCTGGAGAAACTCCGCACTGTAGAAACTCCGCCTTGGAGAAACTCCGCCTTGGAGAAACTGCGTGTTGGAGAAACTCCGTGTTGAAGAAACTCTGTGTTGGAGATACTCCGCGCTGGAGAAACTCCGCGTTGGAGAACCTCCGCGTTGGAGAAACTCCGCATTGGAGAAACTCCGCGCTGGAGAAACTCCGCGTTGGAGAAACTCCGCATTTGAGAAACTCCGCGTTGGAGAAACTTCGTGTTGGAGAAAGTTCGTGTTGGAGAAACTCCGCATTTGAGAAACTCCGCGTTGGAGACACTCCGCGTTGGAGAAACTCCGCGTTGGAGAAACTTCGTGTTGGAGAAAGTTCGTGTTGGAGAAAGTTCGTGCTGGAGAAAGTCCGCGCTGGAGAAACTCCACGCTGGAGAAACTCCGCATTTGAGAAACTCCGCGTTGGAGACATTCCTGATGGAGAAAGTCCGCCTTTGAGAAACTCCGCGCTGGAGAAAGTTCGTGTTGGAGAAACTCCGAGTTGGAGAAACTCCGTGTTGGAGAAATTCCGCGCTGGAGAAACTCCGCGCTGGAGATACTCAGCGCTGGAGAAACTCCGCGCTGGAGAAACTATGCGGTGGAGAAACTCCGCGCTGGAGAAACTCCACGGTGGAGAAACTCCGCGCTGGAGAAACTCCGTGTTGGAGAAACTCTGTGTTGAAGAAACTCCATGTTGGGGAAACTTAGCACTGGAGAAACTCCGCGATGGAGAAACTACACGGTGGAGAAACTGTGTTGAAGAAACTCCATGTTGGAGAAACTGCGCGCTGGAGAAACTCTTCGTTCGAGAAACTCCGCGCTAGAGAAACTCCATGTTGGAGAAACTCCGCGCTGGAGAAACTTCGCGTTGGAGGAACTCCGCGTTGGAGAAACTCCGCGCTGGAGAAAGTCCGTGTTGGAGAAAGTTAGTGTTGGAGAAACTCCGAGTTGTAGAAACTCCGTGTTGGAGAAATTCCGCGCTGGAGAAACTCCGCGCTGGAGAAACCCCGCGCTGGAGAAATTCCGCGCTGGAGAAAGTCCGCGTTGGAGAAACTCCGCGTAGGAGAAACTCCGCGCTGGAGAAATTCCGCGCTGGAGAAACTCCACGCTATAGAAACTCTGCGCTGGAGAGACTCCGCGTTGATGAAACTCCGCGCAGGAGAAAATCCGCGTTTTAGAAGCTCCGTACTGGAGAAATTCCGCGATGGAGAAACTCCATGTTGGAGAAACTCCGCGCTGGAGAAACTCCGCGTTAGAGAAACTCCGCATTGGAGAAACTACGCGTTGGAGAAACTCCGCGCTGGAGAAAGTCCGTGCTAGAGAAACTCCGTGTTGAAGAAACTCCGCGCTGGAGATACTCCGCGCTGGAGAAACTCCGCTCGGAGAAACTCCGCGTTTGAGAAACTAAGCACTGGAGAAACTCCGCGATGGAGAAACCCCACGCTGGAGAAATTCCGCGCAGGGGAAAGTCCGCGTTGGAGAAACTCCGCGCTGGAGAAATTCCGCGTTAGAGAAACGCCGCGCTGGAGAAGCTCCACGCTAGAGAAACTGCGCGCAGGAGAAACTCCGCGTTGATGAAACTCCGCGCTGGAGATACTCCGCGCTGGAGAAACTCCGCGCAGGAGAAACTCCGTGTTGGAGAAACTCAGTGTTGAAGAAGCTCCATGTTGGAGAAACTCCGCGCTGGAGAAACTCCGCGTTGGAGAAACTCCGCATTGGAGAAACTACGCGTTGGAGAAACTCCGCGCTGAAGAAAGTCCGTGTTGGAGAAATTCGGCGCTGGAGAAACTCCAAGCTGGAGAAACTCCGCGCAGGAGACACTCCACGCTGGAGAAACTCCGCGCCGGAGAAACTCCGCGTTGGAGAAACTCTGCGAAGGAGAAAGTCCGTGCTGGATAAAGTCCGTGTTGGAGAAACTCGGTGTTGGAGAAACTCTGCGCTGGAGAAACACTGCGCTGGAGAAACTCCGCGCTGGAGAAACTCCGCCTTGGAGAAACTCCGCGCTAGAGAAACTCCGCGTTGGAGAAACTCCGCGCTGGAGAAACTCCGCGTTGGAGAAACTCCGCGCTGGAGAAACTCCACGCTAGATAAACTCCGCACAGGAGAAACTCCGCGTTGATGAAACTCCGCGCTGGAGATATTCAGCGCAGGAGAAACTCCGCATTTGAGAAACTCCGTACTGGGGAAATTCCGCGTTGGAGAAACTCCGCGCTGGAGAAAGTCCGTGCTGGAGAAAGTCCGCGTTGGACAAAGTCCGCGTTGGACAGTCCGCGTTGGAGAAACTCCGCGCTGGAGAAACGCCGCGCTGGAGAAACTCCGCGTTAGAGAAACTCCGCACAGGAGAAACTCCGCGATGGAGAAACTCCGCGCTGGCGGAACTCCACGATGAAGAA
This sequence comes from Amblyomma americanum, assembly GCF_052857255.1. NCBI lineage: Eukaryota > Metazoa > Arthropoda > Arachnida > Ixodida > Ixodidae > Amblyomma > Amblyomma americanum. The sequence continues at coordinate 539,852,335 of NC_135497.1, read as the reverse complement.
GCTCCGCGCTGGAGAAACTCCGTGTTGGAGCAACTCCGTGTTGGAGAAACTCTGTGTTGAAGGAACTCCATGTTGGAGAAACTCCGCGCTGGAGAAACTCCGCGCTGGAGAACCTCCGCGTTGGAGAAACTCCGCGTTGGAGAAACTCCGCGTTGGAGAAAATCCGCGTTGGAGAAACTCCGCGTTGGAGAAACCCCGCATTGGAGAAACTCCGCGCTGGAGAAAGTCCGTGTTGAAGAAAGTCCGTGTGGGAGAAACTCCGAGTTGGAGAAACTCTGTGTTGCAGAAATTCCGCGCTGGAGAAACTCCGCGTTGGAGAAACTTCGTGCTGGAGAAACTTTCTGTTTTTTTTGCGCAAAAGACACGACACAAAAGAAACGAGGTAGACAGGACAAGCGCTTGACCGGACGAAATTGGCGGTTATACCGTACATTCACGGAATTTCGCATAATATTAAGAAGATCGGTGCTAGGGCTGGTGTTAGAGTGGTTTTTAACGCTCCTGAAAAACTCTCCAGGATTTGCAAGAGATTGAATGCGGAGGATGCGGCCGTCCCTTGTTCGAAGCGGCACCAGCAGCGATTCGTGGCCTGTAAAAATAGCGTTGTGTACTCGATACCACTTGCCTGTGGTAAGCAGTACATTGACCAAACTGGCAGGTGCCTTAATTAAAGGCTGAGGGAGCACGCAAGAGATGTCAAGAACAAGTCAGGTAGGAAAATGATTGACCATATTCAGAATTGCCGCAACTGCACTCCCGCGCTCGAAAAAACGTCAGTACTGCGCCGGTGCAAGACACAACTTGGAAGAGAGATAATTGAGGCTAATGAGATAGGAAAATCGGGTAACTCGTGTGTCAGCAATCCTTCAATTGTCCTCTCAAAAAAGAAATCAGTTATCTTGCGCAGAATTAGAGCTCGACACATGTCTTCTCTCGTGCGATGATGGGATCTGTGCTGATCTGATATATATATGTATGCGAAGGCTCTTCCTTCCCTATTCTTGTTTGATAAGAGCAGCTGCTGTATTTAAGCAAATGTTCCATCAATAAACGCCTGAGTTGTTAGTAAGCGCTTGTCCTGTCTACCTCGTTTCTTTTGTGTCGTGTCTTTTGCGCAAAATCCCAGAATCCTCAACCACTCGGCCACCGCTTCAGTCGAGGCTTAACTGCTCTGACCTCGAATTCGAAAGAGAATATGTGTTTCTCGTGAATGAACATCTTTTCCCGGACCTGAAACGGCTTTTGTGCCAAGCAACGGCGCGCAAACGTGAGGCGATTTGGAAATATGTGTTGGTGCGGAATGGCAAAATTTATGCTCGGGAAAGTGACAAACTTCCTTCAATCAGAATTAATTGCACAGCTGATGTAGCTAGGATTTTAAGTTCCGCCTTAAGCTTTTTTCTTTGACTTGTGTATCAAAGTTGTTAGTGACGCCACCTGCCGCAGTGCAACGAAGTGAAATGTAAAACGCACCCGGCTGTCTTTCTCTTGTTTTTTTTTTATCTGATACCCATTCCGATTCCTCATACACTTTATCAGTGCTGTACTATTTCCTGCCATTTTATTCAGTTCCACGTATGAGCTTACGCACCCCCCTGTTATGTTATCAGACCAAGCAAGCTGTGTGCGATTTTTTTAACATCGATGGGCACTGTTGCCTTGGTTGTGTGCACCGAAATAAGCTCCGCAATACTTTTTTACTTCTTCAGTACAATTTACGTTTGAAAGTGGCCGCACCCTGCCCGGAGATTACCATAAATGAATTAACAAGATGCCTGATCTCCAGTTATACATCTTTGCCTCAATGTATAAAGCTCACTGCCTGAAGAATTGCTGTGATTAAGGAATAAGATCTCATCTACCCCGGGGTTGTCAGACGCATTAGTTTTTTGCACCGTAACATGCAGCCAGCAAGAAATAAGCACGAAGAACTCACAGCCTTTATATCAGCTTTATCATCTAGGTTCTTTGTCGTGATGCTGACAGAAAGATGGCGTACATGCGAGTACGATGTGGTATGCCTGCCGGGGTATTCAATTTTTCTTCTAAATAGGCAGAATATACGTGGTGGTGGCATGGCGATGCTGTTTGAAAATTCTCATTTTGCTAGCATATTCCCAGCTTTCAGTAATCCTGTGGGAGCTATGAAGCCTTGTCAGTGCACCATCAAAAATGATCGCCAAGAAAACCGACATACACGCCAAATAAATCAAATCTAGGAAAACAGAGGACCTTGTTGAATTTCAAAGATTTAGGAAGACTGTTAAGAGCCTTCTTCGAAATGCTAAGTGTATAATTTCAACAAACTGTTCGCAAGAGCTCACAGTGCCCCTGCAAATGAATTGTGGAGCACGTTAAATCTACTCTAAATCGAACTAAATCCAGCAAATAAGATCTTGAAATACTGTGCGAAGGCAGCACTCTCACCACAAAACTTCTAGCAGATGTTTCAATTGCTATTTCGTTAACATTGAAAATAGCAGAGATGAGATGTCTTATATACCGTATTTATGCGCCTCTAACAGAAACAGCGCCTTCTTCGCTCCAGCGACAAATAGCAGATTCACTCAGCGTTTCAAGGACTAAAAAAGATAAAACTGGAGATATTGGCAGTCTCAAACTGAAACCAATCAAATTCGTTTTAGGACACATTTTTCGGTTCTTGCCCCCATTTTTAACCTCTCCATGTCATCCGGCGTATTTCTAGATATGAAGCATTGGAAGGTCGGAGTGATATACAAATCCGGCGATAAGAATAACTCTTCAAATTAAAGGCCTTTTTCGGTCCTCCCTGCTTTTTCCAAAGCATTAAAAAAGTTATTTGCACTACAATGAATTTCATCTGCGAAAAGCATAGTTTAACATTCCCATGACTGTTTGGTTTTCGAAAAGAAATGTTGGCCGAACATACTTTATTAATACAAAATAAAATTAAAACTAAGTCTCTAAAAGGAAATTAACTAATTATTGATATTTTTGTAGACTTCTTGAAAGCATTTCACTACTTAATTCACAAAATACTTTTAGAGGAAGTAGAACATTATGGTTTTCGGGGTGTGCCAATATATCTCCTAGCACCTTTCCTCACAAACAGGCAACAATATGTCGTAATAAATGAGAACTGCTCTACATCTGAATTCCTGGAAGCCGGTGTTTAACAAGGTAGTGTGCTAAGGCCGTTGCTATTGATTTATATATAAATGATATTGTAAACATCACAGGCCGTGCTTCTTTCACTATCTATGTAGATAACACGAACGTTTCATGCGGTGCGACAGATTTGATAGTCTCCACGATGCAGCCAACGCCGCTCTTGAGAAGTTCCAGCAATGAAGCCAAGCGAACTAATGCAGAAAAGACTAAAACAATCATTTTCACTGCGGCCCAAAAATGCATATTGTCTCGATTTGAAGTCTACATCAGTGCAGACAAGATTGCCCTTGTGCAGGAGACTAAGGTGCTAGCTGTCATATTTATGAGCATTTGGTATGCAACGCCCATGTGATATGTATTCTTGCAAAATTGGTGAACGTAGTTGGGGTACTATATATGTAACCGTCGGGGTGTCTTACCAGCGAGACCGACTTTGGATATATAATTGCCTTTTTTCTTCCCAAATAGGCAACTGTTCTTTACTTCGGAGTGAACCTCGAAGGTAAATAATAATAGAATTCAAGTACTAGTGAAGAAAACTCTCCGTCAAATTGCGGGAGTTTTTTTAGGATGCACCCTCAATGCTACTTTTTCAAATGTACAAGGTTTTTCAGTTTGTTGCTACCAGTTGATAAAAGTGTGTAAGACATGCCTTAAGTTCAATAACAAGGCTTTTTTATAGCTGTTTAACCTGAAACGACCTCCTCACGAACAATACTCTCTTCGTAACCAGGAATTATGGTTAGTTCTCTTTCCTTGAACAGGCCATGGATGGAACAGAATTGAAAATCAGATAAGCAGGCTTCTAAAAGAATTCACTCAAAAGATGTAAATATATACAGCATGAAACCAGCCGAACTAATGGCGTATCTGCTGAATTTTTAATAAATATGCGTGCAGTTGATCACGACTCAAGGTCTAAACTTCTAAGTCTTAGTAGCAGTTGGTTTTCTTTTCTGTACCTCATTTCTTTTTATTCTCTTTGATTGTGATAAAAATATCGTATTGTTTCAGTGCATGACTTCGCAATGCTTTTTGTTGCACTGTATGCCAACAATATGTATATGCGCAGAGTCCTTGCCAAGCTGCATTGTGGCAAGCTTTTTTCCATGTGTCGTGTATTTCATTTTGTGGAATGCAGAAATGAATATCTGATTTGATTTGAAAAAAATAAACCAAGGATCTCAATGACGATATAAAACAGTTTCGAGACGGTGCCTATATTATTATATTGGGTGACATGAATGGCCACATCGAGGATCTGGATGAATACACAGATTGTAACGGAAAGTTGATGATATACTTCTTTGAGCGACACAACCTAGTTATTGTGAATAGAGAAACTAAATGTGATGCACAAATCACATGGGAATCCCGTAACAGGCGGACGACCATTGACTACAGCTTAATGTCAGAGGGGATGTATAGCAAGCTCGAAAAAATAGAAATAGACGAAGAGGGGGAGTACAATCCGGGAAGTTATCATAAACGTATTGGCTGTGGATGGCAGCCCTGATCAAAAGCGCAATGCAGAAAAGTCAAAACGGGAAAGCAAAGTTAAACGCCGAACAAATAGCGTTAATAGCGGCGGCATAGGAGCGATAGAGATACACCCCATGGAAAAGTGTGATTATAAATAGTTAGAATAACTCAGTACTAAAATGAAACAAGTAAAAGAATAAAGTGCTGGAGAGGAAAGAGGAACCCACTAAGTTTGTGAAATAAGAAAATTAAGGAGGTCATCGAACAACGACGGTCGGCTTCAATGGATCAACGCGTTTAACTTTTTACAGAACAACCTCCTAGGCCCAATTCTCGTCATTTTGGCTTCAATGAAACACAGAGAGGCAAAGAAGGCGGAGTTACCTTAAGAGAAAATAGACCAAAAATAGAAATCTTATGGACACACGAAACAGAAAGTGCAGGTCTTCATCTGGCAGTCCGCTGATCACTGGGTGGCTGAAGTTCACCATTCAACTAACGCTGGGTCGAAAAAAAATTTCGAAGCCATGTAAGCTGTCTGTGTAAAAAGAATTGGAGAAAGCAGGAAGAGATTCAAGGTGCCGAGGCAAAATGTTTAGAGGGAGACGAAGCTTGGAACTACATCACATCAGTTACAGCTGAGTCATTTAGGAGCAACAATAGTGCGATCTCCCCAAACGAGGCAGCAACACAGGACAGCATATTAGAAAGCAGCTTAGAAATGACCTATTAACTGAAAAAAGGCGGAAGAAAGTATTCCTAAATGCACATCCACAGGGGTGTACGAAAATCCAGCCAGGGTGATTATTGAGCTTGGTCCAAGAAGCAAGGAAACGTTGTCAAAGGCGTTCAAAGCAGTTATCACAAATAAGAAAATTCCACACAGCTGGCGACCGAGTAACATGAACGAAGGGAGAGGAGATAGGATGCACATAAAATCCTTCAGTCCAATTACGATAATGTCTGTTGTATACAGGCTAACAATGCAGGCTGTGAAATTAAAAACGCAGTCATGGGTCATACCCAACAATTGTGGACAAAAGTATTTTTCAGTGGGAAACCATTTATGAACGCAATTTTTTCAAATAATGAAAGATTTCACTGTGACAATAAATTTCTCCGGATATCACCCGATGGCAGTCTCGTGTGTCTTTTTACCATTAACGTTTTTGATATCGTCAAAGCGTTGGCCGTTGGTTTTCTATGGGAGTCTTAACTGTTCGATGCGATCGATGGAAACACATTAAATGAAAGCTTTTCCTACATATCAGGAGAACGAACCATTACCTTCCATATTTCCATAACAGTGTCTTAGAGTTTTTCAATTTTCAAAAATTTTTGTCCGAGAATGCTGGACATGAGAAAGTAATAGGATACTCGGAGAACTTATGAACGGGTTCAGAAGTTGTAGGCGCTTAGACGATAGCCTGCTCGTGCTTACTCAATGCATAGATATATCTAAGGCAGAAAAAGAACCTTTGTATTTAGCCTGCCTCAACATAAGCGGTGCATACGACAACGTGAACAGGAAACTCCTGTGGAACATGGTAAAAAATGAAGGTATCGGTCAGGAGATAATTGATTTGGTAAATGAAATATGCCGTGATAATTAAGTTGAAATCGCATGGCTAGGGATGAGTTCAACAACTGGCGTGGTTTGCAAAGGATTAAGACAAGGTTATCATCTATCACCGCTGCTTTTAATGATTTATATGATAAATATGAAAAGAAGGCTACAAGAAAGTAATTACGGTTTAATGTGTCATACAGATTAGGCGGAAAGGTGGCTTAGCAGCGGCTCTCCAGTTTAATGTATGCGGACGATATTGTACTTTTAGCAGATAGCCAGAAAGATTTGCAAACTGTGAATAATTGTTGTTTTAGGCTTCTGTTTCGACGCAATTAAGTCCGGTCTGTTGATTTTCAACGATTCAACTGATCAGGTGCTTACAATGCATCATCAGCCTAATACGCCCACTGCAGTGTAAAGGCCTCTGCCATGTCTGTACAATTAGGCGCGTCCTTTGCCAGCTGCGGCCACCGTATATAATACAATACAATACAGTACGAAGTCATGAAATACACAGATCGTGAATAAAAATATACCAAGGTATAGGTAAACGACGGGCAAATATCCACGGAAAAGCACGCGAATAGTCTTTTAAGAAAAAAAGGCTAAGACATGCCACGGTAATGAAACATGGGGCATTATGGGGGCGCAGCAATTATGAAGCGCTGAGAGGTATTCGGAAAGGAATATTGGTGCAGGCCTTACGGAAATACGTTCTTGTGCCTAGGGGATAAAGTTCAGTCGGGACTAAAAATAAACCAGAGAGCTGTTGGAGGATCAGCACTTGGTGCAAAGGGCAAAACTAGGGGGGTGAAACTTCCTATACCACCCAGCGGCCAAGACTTACAGACGGTAGCCCCAATTGCTCTTTCACTTACGTTCTTGGGGGGTGGCGGCGCTGTTACAGTGTTTTAGTCTGAATGACAACGGACGACCGAATTACGTGAGCGCGGGTGGTGTTCGCATGGCATGTGCTTCACGCGCGGACTTGTCCAAAATCGGGTCCACTAGGGGAGCTGGGCACGTATATTTTTGTCCGCCTGGTACGCGCGCGGCCGGGAGCCGTGCTTTACATGGGGTTTTGTACGCAATTTCTTTGCTGCTGTGTTATGTTCAAATTGGTTGCGTTGCTGGTCAACAATGGTAACCGCAGTGCTGGCAGATATATGGAGAACAGAAAACACGTTTTTATAGTTTTATTTACCCCTCCATCATCCCCGTTCCTTCTTTCAGCCTAGAAGAGATATTTATCAAAATACACTATATATCTGTGTGTTAGTGCATTCAGTACAATACAGATCATGTGTGTCGACGAACCACAGGTGTTCAGTTTTTCTTAATCTGCGCAGCTGGTATTTTCAGTACGTCCCTTCGTGCTCTTTCACGCAATACATGTGTGGTCATTCCTGCATACTGTTCACGCATTAGATAAAGCCCATTTTGTGCAGAGTTGAGTGCATGAAATTTAATGCATGCACGATGTATCTTACAATTGTATATTTAAGAAAAAACTTTCGAATTTATGCATACGCGTGGAATCACTCCACTGTGACGCATGAGCCTTCACTGTCAATGCTGATATATGTGACAGCAATAGAAACAATTAACATACAGTCGCACTACCATTTCCCACGATGTGCCGACTCTTCTGCGGACCAGACACAATGACGGCTTTGTTAGGTACAGTGACTGAATCATAGCTCATGATCCACGCCGCCGAAATGAGCGGTGACTCCCGAGAAAGCGAGCTCAGGGGCCGAATTCCGTGTTTGGGTCATATTAAAAAGCGTCATAATCTGCCGCAGCGGCCGCACCTGATTGGCCGAAACGCCGGAAGCGGATGTCGGCTTGGTCACTACAGTGATCGGCGGCAGAATGTCACTCCTTTGCGGTTGCCGCAGTGAAACGAGCAGCGGCGCTTTTGCTCTTTGCCGAGAAATGGAACGCGACCAATGCGACTGAAGAAAAATTCAGCTACATACTCACGTGCAAATCGAACTCCACTGTAAAGTGGTAATATGTGAGCTGATTTATTTTCCTTTATGGGCTTCAACAATAGTTTAGATATTCTTTTCTGCACCGTAAAGGCTGGAGACGTACTTCAAAAGAAAATATTTTACCAACTACGCATGGCTTTGCAGTGACAGAAGGCGGCCGCTACAGCCGCCAATCGCCGATGGTTCCAGTTCACTCTACCAATGGTAAATACAAGGCAGCTAGCTTGTTCGCAAAAACGGCGCTTTACATTTATCTTGAGGGTAAAAGGGAACGGAGAGGAAAATTTGTGTCATGCGCTCACTCGCTGCACAATGCGCGCTCCGTGCCATGAAGACTTGCCGTCTGCAACATCGCTGAACGTAAGTTGGTACCGTGATCGGACGGTTCTGCAGACGGTAATTAACGTTTTTCATTCCTTTTATGCAAGGACTGTAAGAACCGCGAGATCCCGCTATTGGGTTTTAAAATTTTCTGCAGCAAATAAATAAAAGGGATGAGCTGAAAAAGTCTACCTATGTTCTTTTTTTCATAGATTCGTTAAGAGACTTCGCAGACGAAGTTTTCATAGTCCGGCATGGTACAAAATGCACGCATTCCCACACTGACGCCTGAAAACTAACTTGCAAGCTAACTGGCGAGATAAATGCAGAGCCACACCATCGAGGCTATCGATAGAATACTAAGCGACGTCGAAAAACCACTTCTGGCATGTCAAACGCGTCGGTGTAGTAGCGCGTCGCTGGCGACAGACTATCCGTGCACATGGCCGGTTTCACGCTGCCAGGCATTACACACATCATGATGCAGGACGCTTCAACAGCTAATAGAGAGTTTTAGATTATGAAAAGCACATTTGTGTGCAGTAAATGCAAGCATTCCTCGACATTATGGTTTATGTTACATTATTCAACGTACGCAGACGAGATGACTCTGGTGATAGCGGCGCCATCCGGTTTGAATGAAGAGAACGATTTCTGCAACAAACTGGCACTCGTTAGGCCTAGGAGCTACCGAATTGTCCAAAGAACTAAAAAACAGGCGAAACTTATCGTAACTCGAATTTGTTATAGGCATAAGACGGAGTGAAAGCCGCGTACCCAGTTTATAGCCAGTTCACGAGCCGAAAAGCACAGTAACACCGACGGGCTCACTTCGATGCAAGAGGCTCCGCTTCAGAGCGCGCCGCCATGTTGGCTGTCCTGTTGCCTGCTACGTGTTTGACGTCGCCGTCCGGTGTCTTGACCCTTTTCGCTGCATCCGAACCACCACCTCCGCTTCCGGCGTTTCAACTAATCAGGTGCGGCTGCTGCGGCAGATTAAGACGCTTTTTATTACGACACAAACTCGGAATACGGACACAGGAAGCAGTTCCTGGCGTATCCGTGTGAATCTCGCTGCACTCTTCGCAATATCGAAGGTCACGCGCACAGAACCAAACACCACGGTAGCTGCCGCAACACCGACTTCACCAAAACATGAAGATACACGCCGGCAAATTATTTGTGACCGGTGCCGCAACGCAGGCGACAGCGCCCTACATAACGCGACTGCCCGCATTTGAGAAACACTCAAAGGATGCTTGGTGGTTGCAACGACCGAGCGGGTCAGAAATTGAAAGGGCGTACAGAGAGAGATATATATTTATCTTTCCTCTTGTCAGAAACTTCTTTTGGTTAGACCTTCTTTACTACAGACGCTATCGCCAATTCTTCCTTCAGTTGCGTTCATCGCGGTAGGTGGCGCAGTTAAGGCTTCAGCGACAGTTTCTTTAATTAACCTGGACGGAAGTTGCTCGTGCTTTTCTCCCCCTGGCAAAAGCACAAACGGGAGAGTAGCGAATATGTAGGCTCGGCATGGTTCGAAGCATAGGAAGCTCATAGTAAAATATTTGATGAATAACGCCTCAGGAAATTGGACGATAACAGATGTGCTGCTCAGGTATTTTAATACTTATACAGAAAGAGAATTGACTCACAATGACTGCAAATGACTAAGGTCGTTCCGCACCAAACGTCCCAGACGTTTCGCTCGACCATGCCCGAATTGTTGAAAAAAACATTGGCGAAAAATAACGCAACGTCTAAGCACCAACCATCCATCCATCCGTCCGTCCGTGCTTTAGGCCACATTGTCACAGCCAGATTTTTTCCTTTCTCCGTCGCGCCCGCCGCCAACGCAGGGGGCTGTTTTAACGTGACTGAGTTAAGGAGCTCGTGTCGCAAAAAAGCTGGTGACGTCGGGGTCTGCGGCGGTGGCCGTGAGCGAAAAATGGCGCATCTGGGCTGACACCTGAACCAGGCCGTAAAGAAGGGATTTTCCTTCTCTTACGGCGCGGTACGATGTCCAGCAATAATTGTGAGACAGGCATCATTTCCTTTCTTTAAAACCAATTTTCATTTCATTTTCTTCTCTTACGGCCCGGTTCGGGTGTCCACCGAAATATGTGAGACAGGTGTCCTTTCCTTAAATTGTCCAACACGCCACGCGTCGCGCCGAACGGGCGATGGCGTTCCGTGAACCCCTGCAACACTCTGTCACGTCTGACATTTAAAGACGAAGCTTAAACGACGCTGTACGATCACTATTTTCCGCATGCGCACGCGTCGTTGCGACAGTGCGCAAGGGCCGAACAATGGAGCGCATGAACGCGTCCACCTGTGCGCGCAAGCTGGTTCAACTTCAACTTTTTTCCGCACGAGCGGATTGTCGCATCAGGCTGTTGGCTGCTGTCCCGTGAGGTAGCAGCGCTCCGGCGTCAGGTCGCGCCTCCTCAGCAAGATGGCCGCCCGCGAAGCGGAGAGAAAAACCAGGCCTAGTGGTTGGTAGCTCTGCCGAGAAAGATAATATTAGCCGCGTGTGACTATTACGAGTGTTGACAGAGACATCGAGCTTCACAGCGTGCAACAGCGGCAAGCGGCAGTTTTCCCAGGTTGTTTTTGTCGCCGTCTACGCTGAGTTGACCGAGCGGGCACGCCAGACTTAACAGTGCCGGTGTCGCGATGTGTTTATTTGGAGCCGTTTGTGATAGCTACAAGGATTCTTTACTCGCGCGACGTTCTTCACGAACAGCAGCAAAAAGCAGCTCCCCAGGGTGAATTTCCTGTGCATACAGAAAGCTTCACAGCGCAGTGACAAGCGTCAGTGTAGTGAAAGTTATGCAGTCAGAACGAGTGCTTTTGCGTCAGTCAGTGATATGTCCTGCAAGTATAATTACGTTTGAAAAGCTTACTACGCCCTTCTTGTTTTCCGAGTGCTGAGATGAGCTTTGAGCTGTACAGTAGATCCTGGTTCGGGTGCACGCGTGTGTACTGAGTTGGAGAGCTGCCGTGAGTGCGACGTGACGAAATGAACTTACCAACTTCGAGCTCTGCAGCGAGTCGCTTTCGCTGCAGCGGTTGCAGTGATCGCGAGCGCAAGTCGTCGTGCTGAGGCGTATCCATCACCGATATCGATCGTACTTCGTGCGTACTGTGTTAGACAACCGCCGTGAGTGCGACGAGACCATTCTGAAATTGGTGTTTTGCGTATGCGGAACGAACTCCTCTGCACAGCCGTTGGGCTGTTTTCTGCCGGGACTACAGAAGCGTCGCCAGCATTCTGCGGCATTGTGCCCTGATTACGAGTGCCCTGATTACGATGGTATGCTGGCGGAACTCTGAAATCTGTGTGAAAACATCGGTGTGCATAGCAGCTCTCACATATGGAGAGTCGTTTTTTTATTTGCTGCTGGCTGCGCGGGCCCATATCTGTAGTAAATATTTGCGTAACAAATTGAATGAATCCAGCTTCCTCTGCATGTGATCAGGAACACTTATCAGGAACACTTATGTAAGAACAAAAATAATTGTCACAACTGATTCACCGGTATTTAACAATGCAGAAGTCTCTAATATGGACCCACTAGTGCAGCTCTTTTTCATGAGCATTTCATTTTATCTGATGCCAAAAAGACCACGGCTGAAGCTTAAGCTTCTCAAAGCAAGTAACCTATATACAATTGTACTTATGAATATGAACACTTTGGTTCTGGATCAGAAATGTATATACAGAGTTTTCCATAATAGTGAATCGTGATCAAAAATGAAAAGCATTTTCAGTAAACTGCTGTGATTACAATTTATTTTTTGCTTAGCAGCGAGCGGTGAAGTTGCATTTTAGACAAATGCTCGCAATATTTAGTCCACCATCATGGTTGCCATGGCTATTGGTAAAATGCAGCGATCTCGAAGTGCTCTGTGAGCCATGACAATCGCGATAGAAACCGTACTCTTTGAATAAGCACCTGATCCCATAATTATTGTTGCTTTCACTACACTGCTGTCGCCGAGGTGCTCAACAACTCGACTTTAATGGTGTCGAACAGTTGTTAACTAGCGCTTCCTAAGTAAGCTGTACCAGTTTGTGTGAGACATTCTCGAAGCCTTTAGAAGCATATGTTATCAATGCACAAGCGTATGCTGTGTTTATTTACCCCTGTGACTCCCTGCAGTGAACATTATTTGCATGCTGGATGAAGGCGATGGTGGGTCTATGAGAATGTATTTTTCATAAATGTAGATTGCGTCCTAGAATTCCTTCGACTTCTTTGCATTTGCTGCATTCATAAATTTGTTTGCTTGGATATAGATGCTTCTTTGCACCTTCCACAATGCTAAGCTATAGGTTTCGGTAGACACACATCTGTTCACATTTGACGTATGGTCGTGACAGGGCCACATTTGCGCATATTGCCAAAGCTACGCAAACAAGGTTTATTTAGATTTTTCAAAATGTGATATGTGCTATTACAATGTGGTTGGCGCTGCAATTCTGACATTGAGCCGTTTCTGAAAGTCCTACAGTACCGGTGCAGCCATCGGCCTGTCGATGCTGAGATCATATTTGATTTCAACCCATTTCCTTACTGCTTGGATTACATTTAAAGACTCCCTGCTTTGCCCCTGTGCTGAGTTTTCCTGGTGGCCGACATGCTTTAACCCGACTAGTTTTTTCTTCTTGACGTATCCTCTGTTTTAAAAAAAGAAAACATTAAACCAGTGTTGCAAGTAAACATCTGTGAGAAAGCGCAAAGGACAGACAAGCTGCCACTGATCATGAACTCATCATTCTAACAGCCAAGGTTGCTGCGCTTCAGTTGGCCACTTCCTCAGAAAACGCTTAAGATTCGAGCGTGAAGGTAAAAGGAATCAAAACTGTAAGTGATGTCTCAGATCAGCTGCAAACAATAACTTCAAGATGTGAGGACGCAGAAAACAGGCTCAGACGAAGTAATTTGCTGTTTTTCGGGATAGAAGATGACCCTGATGAGGACTGGGCTACCCCTGAAAAGGAAGTCATAAAATTCTGCTCTGAAAAACTGCAAACTGAAACAATCAGTTCGCAATTCGAAAGCGTACGTAGACTTGGGAAATACCAAGAAGGAAAGAACAGACCTATAATAGCTAAACTAACTTTTTTAAAGACAAGCAACGCATCTCGTCATCTGCACACAAAATAAAAGGCTTAAAATATTCAATCGGTGAAGATTTCTCCCCAGCTACGCGACAAGCTAGAAAGAAGCTGCTTGACATCGCCAAACCTCAAAAAGTTCCTTTTAAACTGTCAGTAGATCGGCTGTTTATAAGAAATCAGACTTACATGTACGACAAAAACACTGATATCGTTCTCATGTCGCAAAGATAGCTAGACATAAGCACTTGCTCACGGGCTCTTCCACAGTCAAAGCTTCCTATCAATGCGTCTTTGTTGACACTATCTTACGCAAACATACGAAGCATCATGCCCAAGCGCGAATTAGTTTGCTCTGTGCTTGACGATAACGAATCTAATATTCTTGTTCTTACCGAAACATGGCTAAATCTTGACATTCATGACGACGAAATTCTTCCTAATAACCATTCTTATAATATTTAGCGCAAAGATCTAACTAGCAAGAGAGGCGGGGACGTTCTTCTTGGTGTTAAAAAGTCATTATCTTCACTTATTATCGACTCGAACTATTCTCCTGAGATTGTGTGGGTTGAAGTAATAATAAATACGACCAAACTACTGATAGGTGCTTGCTACCGTCCACCTGACTACAGCACTTCTTTCGTTACAGAACTACGCAATAGCATAACCACGGCCCCCCAGCTCTGTCCTGCGCATTCAGTTTACTTATTCGGTGATTTTAACTTTCCGCTCATAAATGGGCGTAATCTATCATCTTGTCGAACATCTGTGGATTTTCTTAACTTAACTTTAGATCTTAACCTGTTCCAGGTCGTTAACAAACCAACCCGCGGTCCTAACATTCTAGACCTTATACTCACCAACACCCCCGAAAAAATTGAATCGGTAGTTCATCTAAACGGCTTTAGCGATCACGACCTTCTTCAGGTAACAATCAGTGTTCCACTACCCTTTTCAGGGATCTCAAAGAAAATAGTACGTGATTATAATAAAGCAAAGTACTCTAAAATAAACGATGAACTTGAAGTATTTTACAACAGCACGCTACTTCCTTCTTTTTATAATCACTCAGTGGAAGATAACTGGGTTTGTTTCCAGAATAAAATGTCTACTCTAATTAACAAATATATCCCGTTGATCTCGATAACAAATGACAAAACAAATCCTTGGTTTACTGATGCCCTACGTAAGCTCAGGAATAAAAAGAAACGTCGGTACAATACCGCTAAACGCGTCAATAATGCTCCTTCGTGGGAAACGTACAGCCTTTGCGTAAAAACGTACTGTTCTGCCTAGCTGAAGCTAAAGATAAATATTTCTCCACAGATTTACCTTCTCCGTTAAATTGGAATCCAAAAAAGTTTTGGCGAGTTATATCACCTGACCGTGACTCTAACCAGATAGCCTTGCATAGCGATACAAATACTCCCCTCCCTGACAATGTGTGCCCCTCTGCGTTTAATACGTTTTTTTCATCGATTTTCAGCCGCGAGGATCATACCAATGTACCTGATGTTGCTGATTTTGACTGGCAATTCATGGAAAGTATTGAAATCTCAGTGGAGGGAATTGCATGTCTTATTAATAATTTGAAGTTTTTTACTTCATCTGGTATTGACAATATTAGTACCAAGATATTAAAAAATATCATTTCTATATGCAGTAACATTCTGTACCATATATTCAAGCAGTCTTTGTCATCGGGACAGCTGCCCAATGACTGGAAAATGGCCAAAATCATACCCATATTTAAAACTGGGGATAAACACTCCCCGGAAAATTACCGTACAATCTCATTGACCGGCATTTGCTGCAAGATGCTCGAACATATAATTGCTACTCATATTTATAGTCACCTAGAGTCCAATAATTTCTTTTTTCACCATCAACATGGTTTCAGGAAAGGATTATCATGTGAGACACAGTTACTCGAATTCACGACTGATCTGCACCTTAACATGAACAATAACCAGCAGACCGATTGCATTTTCCTTGACTTTTCCAAAGCATTTGATCGTGTAGCTCATTGTCGCCTTATTGCTAAATTAACTGCACTTCGAATTGACTCCTTCACTCTAACATGGCTTCGTAATTTTCTTTCGAATCGTCAACAGTTCACAGTAGTTAATAATATTGCTTCGTCTCCTACTTACGTTACTTCTGGTGTGCCTCAGGGCAGTGTTTTGGGCCCTTTACTCTTCCTAATTTACATAAATGATTTGCCACTTAATGTTTCTTCTCGCTTACGTATTTTCGCTGACGACTGCATTATTTACAGATCAATTAACAGTACTGACGACCACCTGACCCTTCAAAATGACCTTAGCCTAATTCATATTTGGTGTAACACCTGGGTAATGGCTTTAAATGTGTCAAAATGTCAGGTAATTTCTTTTAGTCGTAAGCGTGACAACTCACATTTTTTATACAACGTCAATAATAAGGAATTGTTACATACAGTATCGTATAAATATTTGGGTGTTCACCTAACCGATAACCTCTCCTGGACAGACCATATTACAGCCGTTTGCACAAAAGCTTCAAGGACATTAGGTTACCTACGTCATAATCTGAGTAATTCACCTTCCCACATCAGCAAATTGGCCTATCAGACATTTTTTCGTCCTCAGCTCGAGTATGCATCTTCCATTTGGTCCCCACATCCTACATACTTAATCGACATGCTTGAATCAGTCCAGAACCGAGCTGCCCGTTTCATTTCACGTAATTATAGCCATCACTCCAGCGTAACGCAAATGAAACTCGATCATTCCATACAGCCTTTAGTTCTTCGCCGTAATATTGCTCTGTTATCCTTGTTTCACAAATATGTTTATAATGCCACACAATCCACACTACATATCCAGACCGCCTCGAACACGTCTCGTCGTTTAAATAACCACAAGTTTTGCGAGCATGTACGGTACGACACATGCTTTTAACTTTTCCGCACTCCCTACCGCCATTCGCTTGTGGAATAATCTGCCTGATCACATTGCTTCCGAGTCAGATCAAGAAAATTTTCGTCTTCTCCTACACGAGCATTGTTCATAATGACACTTACAAATAACTTTATCTTGTTTCTTACACTTGGCAATCTGCTTCGAACTTCTTGTGATATTTGTGATGCATTGCTATCTCGCTCCTGTGAATTGCTATTTTATGCTGCGTCGTGTGTTCACTTGTATGACCTGTATATATTATTGTTTTTTGCGTCTTTTTCCCTGAATATCACTTCAAGATTTGTACTCCCTGATATGTTCAATCTTTGTGTATTTTACTTTCTAGTATTAATGCCTTACGTTAAGTTTTACTCATGTTATTTCCTTAAGTGTACCTTACTCTGTAACCCCCCTTAACAATGCCGCCATGGGGCGTGTAAGGTATTTTAAATAAATAAATAAAAGTTTATACAGTCAGCGAGCGGCTATATAATTTGTGCAGTGAACAAATTGCGCCACGAAGTGAGTCGCCGAGCCTTTCAGTGCCAACGATTTTGACACCAGAAAGAGAAGCGCTTTGTCGGTCAGAAAGTGGAAGCGGAGAGAGTCGACGTGCCAGGCAGTTCATTGTTTAAAAACCTGCACGCTATCACGCTATACTGCAAGTGGTATGAGGGCAATTCCATTGTGCAACAGCCATATGATTCAGTCAGTATTTGTCGCCAAACACTTCTAACAGTCCTTGCACTATGTTATAGTATCTGATTACCACAGTTCAGACGTTCGCATTACAGTTCTTATTACACGACAAAAATATGCGGGTCCCAATTGGATTTGTACACTTAAATCCTGTCATTTGTCCAAACAGCAAGTTTCCATGTTATGACATGCATGCTTTAACAAAGTTTCATCCCCAGAAAAACTGTCCATAATTCAAACCATCACATTACAGGGTGAATATTAACGAGGCATTGCATCATAAGGCAGAATGTGGTAAATTTTTAGTTCCGAAAATGTCACACGCACCAAATCATTGCACCATTTCTATGACTAGCATGGGTTCATAATAGTGAAAACACTAAGTAATCTCACACTGCTAAATTGTTTTGGCACATTAAATTGTTCCTTCCAAATCGGTACGCTTTTTGAAAAGAATACCTGCGATAGCCAAATTTTTGTTCTTAGTGACATACACTTGCTCAGTCTCTTTAAGAAAGCATGCGATAAAATCCTTTATGAAATAATGCCATGTATCGTAATGTTCTGAGTGGAATTTAAGTGATCCTAGTCAGTTAAAAGCAGTTGGCCCATGCACACTCTTGGTCAACCTGCCTTTCTTTTTTTTTGGAATCTCGGGTAACCCGAAAGGTATCGTACTTGGCCTTTCACTTTTTCTTGCATTCATTAATGACCTTCCTTTCACTTGATGGGAATAACTCGCTACACACGGAGAAAAACCGACAACTGAAACGACGGGCATAGGACAAGCACCCCATTGCGCAAATCACAAATGTTCACCTTGCTTTGAACAGACTACAATTTCAGCTTGTGCAAGGGACAAGAAAAAAAGAAGCCTTTGAGATACGGGAGGCCCGTGAAGACGAGTGCGTAAGCAAACCCTCGGTGTTGTTATCAAGTGAGGAGTTAGATCTAATCAAGAAACCAAGGAGCGTCCGACACAGCCGGTGGCAATGGATTGATTGTTTTGAGCATGTGCGTGAAACATATTCATATGCCCTCGTACACAGCAAAAAAGTTCACACCTTTAAAGGGTGCATAATTCTATGCACAGCCTGACACCTGACAAATTAGGAGTTTCTATTACACATGCTACCACCCTGCACCCCAAATAGTTTAGAAGTTTACATGAACGGGTTTATGTGGCCCTAATACTCCTAGTAGTGCCGTCGAGGTGCAAGGGTGTTCCTTTCAAGAATGTAAAGCTGGCTTCGCCTCAGTGCTGCATGTCTGACTAAATGAGGAAGAAAAATGATCAGAAAACAGAAATATAGCTATAGCTCATGGGCTTTACGGAACAAAGTATGCTAGAGTAGTTCCTGTGACATCACATTCACATGTGAAGCAGTAACATGCATGTTCGGCTTTTTATCCGCGTTTTACTAATGCATCGACGCGATTGTTAAGGCAACATTCCACATGCATGGCGATAAAAGGTAATTATATTTATGAAAGCAGTACAAACGCGCTGATGGTGCCGATACTATGCGCTCGTTAGGATTTCACTTTCAGCCGAGAAAATACATGCAGCGGCAAGAAAAATCAGGTTCGCTTGCAGCCTGAAAAAATGTCAGTGATTGATTTTATTACAAATTCCAAAAAAATTGTTCGAATGATACCTTTGCCGTGAATGTGGTGGCTCAATGGTTGTTTCGATAATAACGTGCTCCTGTACTGAATCCATATCAAGGCAAAGCAGTTATGACTGTATCGTAGTGAACAGAGAAATCATTACGTTTACATCTCGCGACGATATATTTCAGTCGGAAAACTGTCTGCGCCAAATCATTCTGCTTTAAACGCCAAATCACGCACAAAAAACAGGGCCTAACTTAGCTATTTCTTGAAGCAACCACTGTGTCAACTAAAAGAATGGCAGCTTGGAGACCTGAAGTTAATTAGGTCCCCAGAAGAGCTTGAGAAAGCGCACAGTGGGCAAAACAAATTTTATTTTGTATCGGACGAAGAAAACTTTTTGTATGTAAACCTCAACCTGGCATCTTAATTGTTGCGTTAGTATGACGATGTTATGAGTGTCTACACAAAGGCTAGCGTTATGCTTTTAACGCTAAAATCAACCACAAAACATTGACATCCCTACCTACGCACCCATTCCTTTCTTCTTCGCTCCCCCCCCTCCTGCCACGAATGCTTTGGCACCGCTCCTGAGCAGGCCTTCGAAAGTGACGGACCAAGCGAAGACTGCTCGTGTTACCAGCCCAGTGCGTAAATTGAGCAGTTTCATCGCTCGAAAACCGTGAGCCAGGACGACGCGCGAGTGGAGGTTTAGAAGGCTTGCGGCCCAGCTTGTTCGGCTAAACAATTGCTCAACAAGCACGTACCACGTATCTATGTAATAGTACATATAAGGACCACCAAATAGTCCATGACGCAGAGCACATGTGTTCAAATCAATGCTACCGCACGACTCTAGTAAAAATTTCTTCCCCCTGCTCCTATCCTCCCCGTGCCAATGTCAATGTCAATGCACCATTGTCAATGGCTATCGAACCAAGTATGGAACGTGAGATATCCCAAGTAAATTCAGCATCAATATGAGTGAGGGCCGTCATAATATGTGCTATTCCTTGCTTGCCGTGGTTTTCATGCTTGAATTCATTTTCAACAAGATAAGCTGCATTTCTTTTTAAATTCACCTCCACCAAATTACAGCTGGAGGGAAAGAAAGGGACAAGAAGTAATTGACTAAGTATAGGGCAATAATTATTGCCTTTTAAATGCAAAAATAAGTATCTAGTTCAGTTGACACTCCAAAGTGATTTTAGCGCTTCATACATCTCTCAGAAACATACCAACAACCTCTCTTCAAATAAAGGTCGGTCTCTTTTAACTGGTCAAGTTCATATATACGACTTATAAGCGTCTGCAACTTAAGAAGACAGAAATTTTGCACAGATGTTTTCATGCATATGTTAAACGACTCCTAAGGTGCTTAAAAAATTAAACTTGCACTCTGCACTATAGCAAACCTCCTACTGTGTTGCTTCAGCACTTAAATGATAATTAACGCAATTCCCAGCCCCCAAATTGCTTGAACTTGTGAGGGCATAAAGGCCATGATGCCTACTGCTCCTAACCCAGCAAGTTCGTCACATGCTGTGATAGGGGCAGCATGTACTACTTCTCAAATCTTGTTTGGGTTAGATGCTTCGAGCAAAAGGCAATGACTTTCATGAGTGTGCTGCTCGAAGATGCTTGTGAGCCAGCCACAATGCTGTGGAAGTTATTAGCCCAATCAGTTCCACTCTATTGACAGAAGTTGTGAGATGGATTGCTGTAATACTGCAGCCCATAAGTTCTATACGAAATAAAATAGTCTCTCTGTTTAGCATCAGCATGCGCTTAGATTGGGGGCATCCACCCGCTATATGGGTGGATACAGCTGTACAGAATTTTTTTTTTCTCTGAGTCCTGTTATTTTCCCTCTTTCTTTTTGGTGTGTGTGCTCAAAGCCTTCACTCTCCTAAATAGTATAGCAGCTCTTTTCTTAATCCTCTTGGATTGCACCAATTGCAATAAAAATAGAAGCCTTACTCTGTATGTTGAGCCTTTGTGATGGTACTATCAGCAATGAATGAAATGCCAATAAGAGAACTCAAGTATGCATGGAATATGTCACTTCTCTCTGTCAAGAAAGGTTTAATCACAAGTGCACATCAAGTACTACAGCCAAAGTCGGAGAAAAAGGAGACATGAATAAGCACCTTATAGCATAAGCATTAGCTGACATGTGTGTGCATGTAGTCAGCACAAATGTTTTCAAGAGTTAAGCAAGCCCCACGTCACATAGATTTCAGGGAAGTAGCTCTTGAATTATAGCATATTTTGCAGACACAAGGTGCTCATCACCTACAAAGTCAATTGCAAAGCTGTCCATTCCAAGGCACGCCATGTCAGTTACAACAGTCCTTTGTGAAAGCTTCCTTACCACAGAGGACTTAAAATGTTTATCAAAGTGCAATGTTTCAAGCTTTTGCAAGATGAAAAGCAAGCAACTGCTTGCCGAATAAATGCCAGTGAGCAGGGCATGAGCGGGCAAATCTGAAGACGCGTATGTGACCATGATGCTACCAACAGCATATGCAGTACCAGTATGACAGAGTGATTTGAGAGCAAAAATCTCTTTGGTGCTCATACCATTTGCAGAAATGCAGTCTTTCGCATCCAAGGGCAAATCTTCAAAGATGATAGATTTGCATCCCACTGTGTGCTGTAATGTGTCACTCTCGGAGCATGACTGCAGATACATCTCATAGATTTGTTGCCGGCTTGCAAGAGTAAGCGTCATATTCTTAAAGCAATTTAGCTTTTGGGCCAAGTCCTTAAAGTACTGATGTTTTGCTTCATACCGCATTGCCCAAATATCGACAAGTGGACCATATCTCATCATGTATTTTGGGTAGTGAATGAAAAAGTTCAACTTGCAAGGCACAGCTACAGATAGAAAAATTCCCTTGAAACCTACACAGAAACATGTAATGAGGCACTCAAGGTAGGCAATATGCTCAACCTTTACCTATCTGCTCCTAATTATGTCAACTATTCTTCTTAAAAGAAGGTACAGTTCCCACACCTCTCGTCTCCTTGGAAACAACTCACCCACATAGAATGGTAGGTATCGAAACAAGCAATAAGCTTGGGAGGCACTTCCTTTAATGGTATTTTTTTCGCAGCATAGCCACTGAAACCAAGTCAAGCTTATAGCGCCTATTACTCTGAGCAGAGGAAAATACAGCAATGGCCGAGTTTAAGAGTTCTATTGTGAAAAACCCATCTTTCACAAGAGGAGAAATGGCTAGCTTCAGAAAAAATGTAACGACACCTACATGCAAATCATGCATAACATCAAGAGGAAAGTGTTGTGTAGGCTGGAAACCGGAAAACTGCACACAGCAGTTGCTGCGCCCTCTATACAGATACAAGGGTCCACGGGAAAGCAAGCTGAGACTCCGGTCATGTACTGCTGGTGTTCTTTCAACTAAGTTTGATGGCCGGTGTTTTCTAGATATTTCATCACACAGTGCCATGCAGTGCCGGAATATTCTGCCATGTCTAAAATTGCATTTAATGCCACCAAGCTTGTGTAAGGAAAGATTGTCACCAGTAACAAAAAACACGGATCCTGTTCTGACTTCTTCATTGATAACGATTCCGACAGTTTCAATGGAAGCTATGTCGTTACATAGAGGCTTCAGTATCTCATTTAATCTATACCTGGCCACAAGGGTTTCTTTAGCAAGCACTGCTAAGTGGATAGATGACAGCCGTGGCATGCTGAACAGTGTAATAAACTGCCATTATCTTGTGCCTGCCACGCCTGCTTCCAAGGGGATCACAGACCTCGAACTCATCGGTATAAATTTGAAGGCAAATTTTTCGTGTATCTCCTTGAAAGAAGGCATGTTGTCGAAATGCATTCCCACCAAACACATCAACAAGGTTATCCCCTTGCTTTGACGTCTGGAACACGCATCAGCCAAGGACTTTTGGAGTGAGTACTCTACAACTTTCAGTACTTGGATATAACTGTAGGTCTCCTGTTTTCCACTTCAGTCCGTACCAAGAAAAATAGTCTCAGCTGTAACAAATAGAAGAACATGTTTCCAGTAATTTTGACGCTGGTGTTCCCTCAGGAGACGTTGTAAATCAGTTTCAATAAAAGAACTGGTGTTTCTGAAGGTGCCCTCAGATGCCGTAGATAAGAATTGGTCTGAAAATGATTTCAGGTACATAACAAAATCAGTTGATATATCTTGGAGTGTTGTACTTGGAAGCCCCTTTCCCTCCTTTTATTTCAGCTGAAGGAGGCCAAACTGCTTGAAAAGACCTGGATGTTCACAAAATGCAGCACCTGCCTTGGTATGGTCAGCTTCTGCACAGTTATCACACTATTGCTTTCAATGTCACCACTGTTTTCCACCCTTGCTTGCAAGCGTACCCGAGATCCTTATCGTTGAAGCTGTCCAAGCTGTCCAAATGATGCCTTGACACATGTTTCCGGTATGCTCCTTATGCTCTAAATGTCTTCAGGCATCCCTGCAGACCGCATAGCCAGTTCCTTTCATGGCCGTGCGCTGCATGGAAGTGTCGAAAGAATGATCTCAGTGTCACCTCTCTCTTCCGACATTTGTTGCACTAAAAGAAGCGCATTCCGGGCATCTGAAAAGTATCAAGAGGTATATACAGCATATTTAATTTGCAAGTTTTAATAATGGCTAATTCCAAAGTAGAAAACAAAACCAAATCGAACACATGACGTATGGTGCTAAGCGGTACCAAGGAACTGTTCTCATATTCGGAGGCTTTAATTCTTAATTCATGGCGCTAAGCAACTCTCATATTGCTAGAGGTAGTACTGTAAGAGCATGCGCATCCCCATGGCCACCGCAAGATTGGGAATTTGGTCTAGCAATCATGGTAATAGCCTCCAGCCATACCAGCAGCAGCCATGACGTTTAAAGCATGATGAGTTACTGCATGAATTAAAGGCAAGCCACGTGATGTTCTCCATTAATATTCCCCCTGTTTCAGTGCAATGTCATGGCACATTAAAGAACTCCACCCGGTCTAAATTGATCCAGAACCCTTAATTGTGGCAACCCCATAGATTTTGTGTTGCTTTGGGATGTTAAAACCACCAATTCACATTTACAATTCTTTGACTCCCAATGCTCAGAAAGCCAAAACGATAGCATCAGACACAAAGCCCCAAATTGCTGCTGCCCATGCAGCAGAGATTCGGTGTTTGGCAAAGCATATATTTTTCATTTTTATAACTGTCGGTGATTGCTGACGGCATTCTGAACAAATATTTGAGTGTGCGCCCCTACAAGCAAATAGGAACGTTAAGTAACGACACCCTAATTTAATGCGCAATATGCAGCGTATTGTTGCATGAAAATTTATTTCTACAGCTGCTAGTTCATTTCATAAAGCACCTAGCCATGTTTCTTGATAAAAGGAGCCAGTGCACTTCTATGCATAGCCAAAAAAAGAAAGTGAATGCTCATTCACAGGTTGCTCCAGAGAAACTAATTTCCCCGTGCTTGCCGGTTGCTTCAGAGCTGGTCAGAGTAGTAGAAAAATATCTTGGCTTAACCTCTCTATAGTCATGCTCGAATCTCAATAAACGATTGAGAATCAGTGGGTCATCATGACAATGAATTTATTTTCTGCTGGTGCGATTGGATTTCAGGCGACGCCGTTTCCTTAAATCTAAACACTCCGGGTCCTTCAATATGGCTAATATGCATGATAAAAAAATTCGGCAGGGACACTTGACTGCTTACATGCGAGAATGCGAAAGCATTAAAGTGCTAAGTCATGCTATGTTGCAGAATGACTATGAGCCATGACTAGGCATATTTTGTTCAAACTCAACACACATTACATTATGTTACTTGTAAAGTGCTGAGTCAAGCTGCATTGCAGAGTGAGTAATGGGTCAAGATTTGTACGAACTCTATACACCTTTCATTACTTGTAAAGTGCTCATCATGATAAGTTGCTTTCTTTTCTATGGAATAAAGGCTAAAGTAAGAAAATCAATTAAAATTTTGCATTTTGTTGGAAAATTCAGGAGCTGAAATCAACTGCTCAGCGCCCGCGATGACTGGGTGCAGCGTCGTCTGCTTCAGAGCCCGAGCAGACGCCAGCCGCCGCTGCTACGCGTGTTCGTTCACGCGTGCTTCTACCATTGTGGCCATAGTCTCAAAAACAGTCCTTATTGAAAGCTTACAGAGAAGAATTACTCGAAACACGCATGCTTTTTGTGCACTAGAATGAAAGCAGTGGGATAGATCGCACGCGGCCAAGTCGTTTTTTTTTTCAGCCGTGGCGCTCTTCTACGATGACCTTGATGCTGGCGCTGCGGCACGCCGAGTTCGAATTCTGACGGCGTATCGCCAGAATCGCGCTGGCCGGACGTGACTCAGCAAGCGCGGTTGGTACGGTGCAGCTGAAATGCGCAGTTGATTCGGACCTCAAGATGGCGTGCGACGAAGGTGCGGTTTGTTTGTTGCGGGTGGGCGACGATGGCCTTCGGAGAAAGTTAAAGCTGGCTGAGCGTAGTCTATTAGGTCTGAAAGCCGCCATCAATGCCTGCGGTCTCCTGGCTGGAGAAGTTGATGTTGGCGTCGGCCGCTTTCAGGTAGCTTTTTAACTTTTTAACGTGTAATGGATTAGTTTAAAATTCATTGACGCGTTTCTGTGTGTATATTCATCAAGAGTATTCTAAACCACCAGTAAACGCTGTTTGTACGCTGTTTGTTGCTTTCTCACTGCGCAGAGGTTAAATTAACTTAATGTGAGTCAGGATGTAAGCTGATTGTACACACACGACGAATCACGAAGAAACGTGAAATAGCCCAAGATGGCAGGCGCGCTTGCTTGTTTTCCGGCGCATTGTGCGCTGATTGTGAAACGTAATGATTATAACTGGCGCAAGGGCACCAGAGTATGCGCATCATCTCGCAGGGACTGTTTTTGCTTTCCACAGAAATTGCATGAGTGCCGTTTGGTGCAGTCGCAAATAGTTCGCACTGGCGGGCATAGTTTCATTTTGTTTGGCGGCGCCTTTGGGCCTAACCCCATGCGGCCTTCAGCTGCGGCCGGATTGAGACAAGTCGGGCCGCAACTGTTGACATATGGCTCACCGAAATAGGGCGATTCCACGTTGAACAGCCAGTTGTCCCATTTGTCTCAATCCGGCCGCAACTCAGGGCCGCATGGGGTAGGGCCCAGAGACGCCACGAAACAAAACGAAACCATGCACGCCAGTACGCAAGTCTTTACGACTCCGCGAAAACTTCAAGTATATAATTACTTATGTAATCGCACACTTGAAGTCTACGCGGAGAATTTTTGGAGATAAATTTGCCCTTACGACTATAAAATGTTGCGTCAAATGTCCCTTTAAAAGAAGCCCTGCTGCAGTTGTATTATTGTTACGCTTTTGTGGCAAGCACTCCCCTTGCTCAGCTAGCTGCAAGGGGATTAACCGTGGTATCACGAAATTGTCTTTGAAGGGCATTTACCGCGTCCTGAAGTGTGTGTTTGAGTATTCGTAGCAAAGTCGAAGAACCTCATTTACTTGATCCACAACAGCGCGACAGACGGGACAAAGAAGAGGAGACACAACACACAGCGCTCCTCTTCTTTGTCCCGTCTGTCGCGCTGTTATGGATCATCGTCAGCACCAACTCGCCCAACAACTGGTATTGTCAAACCTCATTTACTTATTTATTAATGTTACCTTCAAAGGTCCACGCAAGGAAGTGTAGTAGGGCGGCAGGGGTGGGGCTCTACGCTCCGTAGGCACAATATTCTCAGAAATTGCTCCTCAAAATTACCTAACATAAAAATTCAACAGCTACTGCTTCGCGCCATCGTGTTCATTATTGATTTGTATTGGCAAAAGAGCCGGTTGCAAGCAGGAATACTGTCACATCCGTCCGAAGAGAGTGCTAGGTAATACTTTTGCCGTGCCGATTTCTGCGCACGCAGCCACTGCCCTACACCTGCCCATGGCGGGGCTTCGCTGCCTGGAAAAAATTAACAATCGGTGCTTTCAGGTGCAGATTTGTAGCTACCATTGGAGATGGCAGGTTAAAATCGAGGGGAAATGGATTTGCGGTTTGATTAGCGCAATGCGTTTCTAAAACTGCCTTTGTAGAAAAACGGGGCTTTTCATGGTTTTCCCATAAAATGTCTTACTAAGGGGAATGAGGGAGCCCCTCCTCTAAAAAAGAAAAAGACATGCCTGGGTGTTTCTCGTGCTACTGCTGGGACTTGTCTTTTACTAAGTTCGGCAAAAATGCCCAGGGATGCTGTTTATTTTTGCTTGTATTTTATTTTTTGCATATCTTCCGCTATTTCTGATTTCAGAAGTTTAAAAAAGTTCCAGTCTCTTGTTTGCCTTTTGGGCTGTTTTACATGTAGAGGTGTGCACCTTGGAGATGTTGAAGAGCCCAAAAAGCGAAGGGAATGGCATTTTTTTTTCAGTAGTGCACTCCATTTCCCCACATACCAGGCCGACACAATGATGGAACATGTTCGTGGCTGCATAGGGTAGAAGGATGCCTGCCACTTTGTGGCAGCCAACTTCTCCCCTTTTCCTCGACTTTGCGAACACGTGGTCAGCAGGTGCATTGATTCATTTTGCATTGCTTTCCAGGAAGCACTCATGTTGCACATTTACTGTGTTATTGAGGTCAGAACGTGCATTTCATATATGTTGCTCTACTATGGAAAAGAAATGTGAGATATGTGAAACTGAGTAGTGTGCTTTTTAGCTAAAAGTACAAATTAATTCTGACGATGAGTTAGTATTTTAGGCACCATAGAAATTCAGCATAATTTCAACAACTTGCAACGATACATAGTAGATGTATGGAAATGTGGCGCTGTGCAGCTACCAACCTCTATTGTTCTTTCGTTTTGTTCTTTTTCAGTAAGCAGTTGACATCAATGAAGCACCTCAGTGGGTTCAAATCTGAGAAATCTAGCTACCAAATGAGGTCTGCATTTTTTAATTCGGCCTGCTGGTGTAGTTTGGAGCGAAAACATAGGATATGTGGCGACGTTTGCATCTTAGTTATTTTATAAGTACTTGTTGTTGGACTAGTGAGCATGCATTCATGGTTGTGTTTCTGCAAGGAAATCATACAAAGAATAATAAATGGAACAAATTTACTTTGTATCGCGCACTTCTGTCCAATCACTTGTGTTATTTTCCTGGTGCCACACAATCATAACTTTGTATTTTTTGTCATGAAGATATGCCTGAATTTCAGAGACCAAGCATATTTTTTTAGTATTATGATGTCTTGCAGAAGCTGCGAATATTAAAAAAAGAAAGCTTCGAGTGGTGCGTTTATTTTCTAATTCTGAAGTGAGGAGCAATTTGATGTTTCAGAGTGAGTATTAAAGAGAATCAGTAACAATGATACATTTACACAGTATTGGCGAGCTTACAGTTTTGATCATCCTCTAGTGACCGATATGTTGTACCCGGTTTGCAAACTTTCTTGCGTCATCCTTGTTTTTACATTCTGCGCAGCTCCTAGACAGAGATTTCAATGAGAATGTTGACCTTATGAATGATGATGATGAAGGGCTTGACAAGGCTGTTGTTCGGCTTGTGGAGCAGGTTGCTGGCACATGGATCACAACAGAGGAGGTATATTAATGCATGTTGTTCTTGCTATTTTTTTGCTGCACTGTGCAATAGAAGGGACGCTTAGAATGACCACTAGTACACTTACCAAAGCAAGGCACAAAGCTACAGAACTAAAGAACCAAGTCTGATGAAAGGCAAGGAAGTGTGAATAAAAGATAGTTCGCTTGAAGCTGGAACCACTAATAGCCCATGTCTGGTGGTGTTATTTTGCAACCAAGCGGTGAAAAACTGAAACTGCCGTGTTAGCTGTCAAATTTTATATAGTACCTCAAGAAACTAACTGTGCGTTAAAAGTATTCTGAAGACAGCGTGCGTGTTTGTCTTAAAATGAAGATAATTTTGTGGTAGTATCAGTTTTTCAGCCTTACAGGTTCATGCAAGGAAAATTTAGCAGATAAGTGTGGTTCAGATTAGTACATTATCATACATAGTCATTTTCTGCACGACAGTTTGGCATGCCCAAGCAAAATCTTTCCTAATGTCTGTTACATAGTAAATTTCTGCATGACAGTATGGCATGCCCAAGCAAAATCTTGTCCTAATGTCTCTTACATATTGCATCTTTTAGTGTGTCGTTCGGTCGAACTGGAAGCGAGCAGATGGAACTCTGGATCTATGCAGCATTACGATTGGCGCTTATTTCCTTTTGCGCGTATTTTGCTCCTACATTAACTGCACGACTGTGGCATAAGCCACAATAAAAGTCACTAACTCGTGTTCTTTGAATATATTTTTCAGGCAGGTACATCAAGTACACCTAGCACTATGACATCTAGGGCTCGTAGCCCTATCCCTATGACATCAAGTGTGTACTTAGCCCTGCAGACTTGTCTTCGGAAGAGCCTGTCAACTTCATATTAACAAAGAGGTAAATCCTGCTTGCTTGATATGGTGCTGCACTAAAATAGGGAGGAAATATCTGCTTTAGCATGAAATTATTTTGCAGCGCAGCGGAAAGATTTTTTCTTTGATTTTCAGTCTGCGAAGCAGACATTTATACGTTGACCTGTTCGGGTTATGAACCTATTGATTTGATTTTGGAAGGGCCCACATAATTAGGTTTCTAAGCAGTATTTCAGTAATTTATATACATTGGCGAAGGCTTGGCAAAAATGAGGGGTGGCAGCAACAGTGAAAATTGCGATTCATTTCCTTGAGAGACTGAAGCGAAGGCTGCTTTCTGATAATGCAAGCCATGAAGAGCCTCCCACTACAAATAGATGTATTAAGCTCTCAAGATCACATCATCCGGAGGACAAAAATCTGGGCAGTTGGTTTGAATTGTCATGTTTTAACAACACTGAAATTGACAGACCAAAAAAGACGCAAAACAATTCAGTGCTAACAACTGAACTGAATCCTTTAAGGAAGAACTGTTTTTATGTAAAGGCTGCACATGGAAAAGAGGATAACCAAAAAACAGTTCCAGAAGTTAAAAAGATGACAATAAAATGGTTTAAACAGATACAAATGTGACATTTGTACTTGCCCCATCCCTTCAAGCAAACACGAAGTGCCAAGAGGGCAGGCAAAAAGCCTCGTCTGAGCCAATCAATCATGCCTTGCAAGCACAGATTTCAGGGCTGCACACTAATTTTTATGCAGGTTCACAGGAGCCTTTGCCATACACGGTTCCCCGTCTTCCAAATAAAAAAATACTTCTACCACTTCAAGTGACACCTGGTTTTGACTTCTGTATAGTATACGCGTGCCTTTCAAATCATATTGACAACCCATGCAGTCCCAGCATCACAGAACGTGATTAGAGCAAGGCAGTTTGCCCAGGGAATGCAGGTGCTCTTTCAGGTGTGTGTTACACTACGCCCAGTTTGTCCTATGTATTTTTTACCACAGTAAAGAGGAATTTTATACACTACCCTTTTTGGGCATGGAAAAACCCCGTCATGACGAATATTGCATTCGCTCCTGATGTCATCCAAATTGCTCAGTTGCTTGACTGCTGAACTTATTTTTTTCACCTTATCTTCTGGTTTGAAAACGACTTGAACCTCATACCTATTGCCAATCTTGTTAAGTGATGTAAAACCCCGTGAACATGTGCGATGGCAGAAGATAAGCTGAAAAAGGATATATACAGCGGTTGGCAAGCGGCTAAGCAATATGGATGACGACACGAGCAGCAGGTGCGGTACTCATCACAAAATGGCTTTTTGCCATGCAGGGAAGGGGTAGCGTTTGAAAGTTCTCTTTGCTGTGATAAGACATACACAGGGTAAACTGGGTGTTGTGTAAGTACACACCTGAAAGAACACCTGGATTCCCTAGGCAAACTGCTTAGCTAGCTAATCACGTCACGCAGTGATGGACCATAGGGGTTGTCAACCAGATTTGAAAGGCACACGGATACTGTACAGAAGTCGGAACCAAGTGTCACTTGAAGTGGTAGAAGCACTTTCTATCCTGGTAGACGGGGGAACTGTGTATGGCAAAGGCTTCAATAACCTGCATAAAAATACAGTACACCCCTGCAATCTGTTCTTGCAAGGCATAACTCACCGACTTTTACTACGTTTTCCCTGCTGTCTTCACTTTGTGATAACACCGATATCAGTGTAAACGATTTTATTGTCATCTTTTTCATTGCGTGTGCCGATTTTCAGCTGGAGCCTATAAAACAATTATTTCTAAAGACATATTCAGTTGTTAGCCTGCGCTGTGTTGCCTTCCCTCTTTCTTGGTCGGTCATCTTTCGTGCTGTTACGGTATGACAGATTGCATCATGCCTGCCAAGAACTTGATTCCCTCTCCTCACCATTTTGTTTTTGCACCGTTCCATTGTGAATATCTTATTAAGATTTGTACAGAACAATTTGAACACTGTCATTTTAAATTCTTCGTTGATGTGAAATCTGTTTTGAGCCCATGGTTCTACTGTATTCAATTAATGGGTCACATGGCACACACAGTCTCTAGCACGAAGGCATCACTGTTTTTACAGCCATGATGCAATTGTTGACAAAGTGTTTCATTCTTTATCTCTGTATGTTTTGCATAGCTTTACTTCTCAGTTCGTACAACTTTTTTCTCTAGGTGGGGGGGGGGGGGGGGGGGCTTTCTTTTTTGAAACTGAGATATACCAATCGCCTCTCTTTAGCCAAGAAGATGACGACGGGAAAAGTTTTTCCTCCCGGATTTCAGCTTTTTGCATGAAGGACAAGAGAGCCCCATTGATTCCTATGCAACCAGAAGAATTCTTGATGCTGTGTACCAAGAGATGCTAAAGCACACAATGTAAGTGTGATTGCGTTGTCTAT
Organism: Amblyomma americanum; assembly: GCF_052857255.1. Classification (NCBI taxonomy): domain Eukaryota; kingdom Metazoa; phylum Arthropoda; class Arachnida; order Ixodida; family Ixodidae; genus Amblyomma; species Amblyomma americanum. Next base: position 539,820,526 of record NC_135497.1, on the reverse strand, counting down.
CGTTAGCCTTTCAATATTTTAATATGTATGTTCAATTACTCATTCGTTTTATTGGGAATCATAATTTGCAGGTACCCTTCAGAAAGTTTTTCTAGAAAGTAGGATGTTCACTTGTGCAGCGCTACCCACATCTAGCTGATACATGTGGTCGTGGGCAAGTGAGAATTTTGGGCTGCAACTTTTAGGTGATTTTGTTCTAATGCGATACAGGCTTATAGCAGGGCAGCCTTCTTCCGTTTCAAGTACAAGTAGACATCTAATTGCCAGAATTGTTGTTCTGTAAATTCTGCAAAAAACGCCCGCAGCGCATTTATCAAAAGGGCGTGCATCCTTTGACATTCTGTTTTCTCTGTATTGGCCATGTTTGATCATGTGACAGTGATGCGCGAGATTTTGGGGAGCAGAAGAAAACACATGATTTAAGCACTAAGGTTATGAACAGTAACTATCAGCGACTCTGCTTAACCAAAGAAGGAAAGCCTGCTGGTTTAGCTTTTGAATCTGTCAAAACTTATCTGCAGTGTGTAGTCATACAGTGCAGGAAAGCTTTGATGGGCAGATTCAGAAACTAAGAAAGGCAGGCTTTCCTTCTTTGTTTAAGCTCAGCCCTGAGGAGTTACTGAAAAAGGTTGATGCCTACTCCCACAGAGCTGCTCATGATCTGAAGCCTGTTGCTATCAATTGGTACAAAGTTCCCATGGTCTTTTCGTATCCCTGAAAACTCTCTTGGTCAAATGTTTAGGGGAATCCTCCAACGTTGAGTAGATCTGTAATAAATGAGTAATTACACATAGACATTCACCCGAGTGCAGCCATACGGCTTCAAAGGATACGGCTTGCTCAGAAACTTCGTAGTTAAAGAAAAATTCGTCCTGGTCGAGGAAAGCTGTATAGCTTTCCTTTGTAGCCGTATGGCTGCGCTCGGGGGATGTCAGTGAGTAATTACTCCCTAATTGAAAACTCCCTTATCACTGCACCTGCCACATGATTGAATCTGATAGTACAGAGAAAATAGATTGTCAAATGAAGCACGCAAACCCTTTTGTGAAATGTGTCGCAAGGTTCATTTACAGGATTGTGTTGTTGTGTGGGAAAGTGTATATTGGCCTTAAGTATCAGTGACTGCGCCTAAGAGGAAATATCGTTGATAATGGTACAGATTCACTGCCGCGTCAATGCCATGACTGCGGGAAGTAAGAACAGAAAATAAGTGAAGCAAGGCCTCAAGATGTTAGTACTGCAAGCGGAAGGAAGACAGACGCACGCCTGCACGTGATCTGATAGAGCCGCACTATATCAGAAAGAGCGGGAGATCCTCTCTTGGAACTCCATATTTGATTATACACAAAATTGAAAATCAGTTGTTCAGTATGTTTCAAGAAATTTATGATTGACGTGCGCTTTCCTTAGCATTACTCATGTTCTGCCACATGCTTATATACTTGTTTTTCTTTCTCTCCAATCCCTCCATCCTCTCCTCAAAGTTACATAATCAGCCACTTCTAGAATCTGTAACGAGTTGCAAGCAGCATATGTCCTGTCGTCCCTCCTTCTGTTGGCTGTCTTTTTTTTCGCTTGTTCTTGGGCGATTTAAACACTTCTTACATGTCACCATGGTACAATTGTCCAAACAGGAATGACATAAAAATAGAATCTTAATTTCTAATTATTCAGCAGTTTCAGGGTGATCCATGTATACTAATGTGCAACGAATGATTTGAAAGAAGGAAACCTATAAGCAAAAATTTCGCCCCTTTCCAACATTTCAAAGAACACAGGGTGGTCCATCTTATTCCTATATATGCTGCCTTTGTACGTTTAACCCCTCAGTTTATTTAAAAGGGAGACGTATGCATTAGCAAATATCAGTTGTACATGTTTGCACGCTTATTACATTCCACGCTTCGTGGATCATGATGATTCGCCACAAGCATAAAAATGAGTGGCGCAAGCTTGCATCGGACAGAGTTGTTGAGAACCGGCTGAAGTGCGGACGCAGTGTGAAAAAAAGGCGGTCTGCTGTTGACGATAACGGGGCCGACTTGCAACATAGCACTGTTGGGAGCACTTTGGTTAGTGACTGAAGCTTAATCTGTCTGCATTTTTATTTATTTTAGTGTTTTATTTATAGCAAGCACAGAGTTTGGCTCCATGTGGGCAAGACTCCCACAGCCTCGGGGTTCATGAAGCTTGGCTTGTGGCTGTTTGAGAAGCCAAACCGAGACACTGCTCAAATTAGCTACAGACTGGAGTTAACACACACGGCACGCATGAAGCTTTAGTAAGGCAGAAACTTGGGCTAGTTGGACATTGTTTGAACTCATATTTTCTAGCGCTTAGTGAACACAAGGGACAAGAACAGTACGTCCTGTGTATTTGTGTTCTTGTCCCTTGTGTTCACTAAGCGCTAGAAAATATGAGTTCACGCATGAAGCAGCTGGCCAGCATGGCGGTAGCAGCAGCTCTCGAGAAGTTTCCGTATCTTATGCAAATTAAGTGGACAAGTACATCAGACACGTGTGCAATTTATGAAGGATTGAGAACCTTGGAAGCAGCAGCTTTATTTGTGAAGATTACTGTTCACTACATTAGAATGAAATCACCGCTCTATGTGGAATCAGTGCCAGATAACATCACTGTCAAAAAATTATTTTTTGTGCAGTTTGCTGGGTTTCTTACTTCGGTGAACTTTAGTGAAAATTCCCTGTGTCTTCTAAGTCCTGCCTTGATTTTAATGTCATCGTACAAAAATAAACTTGATGTTCTGGCGGGGTAGTTGGTTCATAATGAAGAGGATGTATTTATTTATTTCCAAAGATTGTTAGCCCTTGCGGGTTGCTATAAGGTGGGAATAGAATAATCAGTCAAAACAACACAGGTTCAGTTGTTTTTATAAAAGTTTCAAGTGAGCATGATTTGCAGAATACGCGTCGGTCAAGGTTATTCCATTCTATGCAAGTTTTGGGCAGAAACGAAAACTTATACACATCAACTCTTGGCATGCACGGCATAACTGCAAAAAGCTGGTTATTACGCGATGACAATCTTCCGGGTGGCCGCAAGTACATGCTGAAATCAAGAATGAACATACTGTGATAAAGGTGATAAAAACTTTAGCCTAGCAATTTTTCTGCTTATAGCCAATGTTGGAAACTGCGCTCGTAAAAGAAGTTCTGATACGGACTGCGTTCTTTGGTAAGACGTGAATATAAACCTTACTGCCAATCTTTTAACACGTTCATCTTTGTCTACAATATATTGCGGATTCGGATCCCAAATTATACTGGCGTATTCTAGAGTTGGTCCTACTATTGATTTATAGGCTTGTAGTTTGACATCCGATGGTGCATCTTTTAGCTTCCGCCTTAGGGATCCAAGTTTTCGTTGAGCTGCTCCACAAATGTTTTGTACATGATCACTCCAGTTTAAGTCATGACTAATCGTGACACCTAAATATTTTAATTTATTAGAACGCTTTAGTGTTCTGTCATTAATTATGTACTGGAACGCTAATGCCTTCTTCTTGTTCGACACAATCATAGAAGTTGACTTTTCGTAATTAATTTTCATGTCCCACTTTACACGCCAATCATACACAAGCTTCAAAGAGTCATTCAAGAGAACCTGGTCTTGCAGGCATTTTATGCGACAAAATAACACGTCTTCAGCAAACAAGCGCGCTTTAACGAGAGGGTGTACGTCTTTCGCAATATCATAGTGTATAATAAAAAATAGGACCCAGAACGAACCCTTGCGGAACACCAGATGATATTGGTAAAGTCGATGAGCGTTCTTATCTATTTGTACAAATTGTTCTGTTTTTAAGTAACCTGAATCCAATTAATCATTTGTTCATGAATACCCATCTCATGCAGCTTATGTAAAAGCTTGCCATGACACACTTTGCCGAATGCTTTGGAGAGATCTATCGCAATGACATCAATTTGCTCTTTTGAGTTTATGGCTGTAGCAAAAGCATGAGTAATTTCAAACAGTTGTGTTATTGTCGAGAGACGGCTGCTGGAAGCCATGCTGTTTACTATAAAAAAGGTGATTACTTTCAATGTATTCTACAAAGTATTTAGATATTAAATGCTGTAACATTTTGCACACTGAACATGAGGTAGATATAGGACGGTAATTGGAAACATCCAATTTATCACCAGATTTTAGAACTGGAACAACTCTTGCTAACAGTCAGTCATCCGGTACAGTGCTGTCACGTAATGAAGCTATAAATATTATCTCTAAAAAACAGGAAACCCATTTGTAGAAATCCTTCAAAAATTCGTTAGGTATGCTATCAGGACCAGGTGACTTTTTGGAATCCTGTTTTAAGGTAATGAAATACCTTCTCGTTATATAACTATGCCATCATGCTGCTCGGTGCTTGGCGATTTCTTTGGATGTAAATGCTGTTTAGGAGTAAATACCGACACAAAGAATCTATTGCAGGCTTCAGCGACTAATTTCGGTTCGTAGCATAACGTACCATTTAATACTACTCCGTTTATCTTTGAGTTAAAACCAGAGAGATACCTCTAAAATTTTGGGGGAGCGCTGTGCATATATTCTGCTAGTGCTGCAGAAAGGAAGTGCGTTTTGGCTTCTTTTAATTCTTTTCGTACTTGCGCACTGAGAGTGGCAATTACATTGCTTTGCTTAGGCTTCTTTTTCCACGCACGCTGTAGATGGCGTTTTAAATGGATAATATTTCGGATAATCCAAGGATTTGGTATTCGTGACCGCTTTTTTTTCAGCGGTACAAACCGCCTCAAACAATGCATCACATTTGAGATGAAGTCATTTCGTGGTATCATATCAAGCTATCATTTCGTGGTATCATATTAAAGGATGATTCCAAGTAATCAATAACAGAAGTGTCATCACCTGCGTGGAAATTGTAAACGTTCACCGTCGTCTGTTTTGAGGCGCAATTCCTGCTAACATTAATGGTAGCAAGTACACTTTTATGGTCGGAAATACCATCTTCAATATCTCTTGTACAATCAAAAGGCTCTGCTGACAGAACTATTAAATCCAACAGCGAATTAGAGTTTCCTTGAGTTCACGTGGGCTTATACTCTATTCGAATAAGACCATATTTTGTCATAATCTTTAACATAATGTCAGCGCGAAACCTATCTGTAGGCCCGGGAACTCGTTCTTCCCAATTTACACCTGGTAAATTAAAGTCTCCTAAAAGTATAGTTCTGCGTCTATTGTTAGTAACAGCGCTTATATGTTCGTCAATCTTCTGGAGATACTCAATAGGGCTCGCTGGTGGCCTGTAAATGGCCCCAATTACTAATATCAAATCGCTTAAAATTAGTTTGCACCGCACGCTTTCATGATCACTAATAAAGGAAAAAGGTTCATACTGCAGTGTGTTCTTCAATAACAGTGCCACTCCTCCACCTCTGTTCTATCTATCTCTGCTGATCACATTATACGAATTAGGAAAACCTTCACTCTGAATATAGCTGTGCAGCCACGTCTCAGTCACGGCAATTACATGAGGATTGTGCAGTATCGTTAAACATTCGAAGGGTCCTGATTTATTTACAATACATTTCGCATTTATGTTTAGTATTCTTTGTTGATGTTTTTGCTTCTGTCAGTCATTGGAAGTGGATGCTTACGCTTGGGTCGCTAGCACATTTACACGGGTATTTATTTTCAGGTCCCAGACATAGGCAGTGCTATTAATACACAGTTTATCAGGCACGAGCTTACCTTTCGCCCCCGCATCCTTATCGGTCTGAGCGGATTCCCAAAGAAGTGTTCTTCTGAGCAAAGTTGTGTGTGAATAGTCATCTGGAACACGCTAGTACCTTTCAGCTTCCTGGAATTCTTAAATATGACCACTTTTTCATTGAAATCATACAGCCTCATGATAACGGGCGTGTTTCAGCCAACCTTCCTTTGCCAAGTCTGTGCATTCTTTCCAGTTATGTCACAGAAACGTCCAGCTGCTCCGAAAAAAAGTCTTTTATAACTTTAGTTTCAATATCTGCTTTTGTTTCAGTCGCGTCCTCTGACACACCAAATACAATGATATTATTGCGTCTGGCTCTGTCTTCCATGTCGTTAAACTTTTGTTGCTGGGGTTGCACAGTGCGCTCATTTAGAGCACAGGTCTCTAAAGGATTCTAACTTGCTTTCAGTGTCAGCCAGCCGAGCTTCAACTTGGGATTGTTTGTTTAAAATAAGCTGAAGCATGGCCTCTGTCGTTGGGCGTGGATTAGATTCAATGTCACCGCACAGCATAAGCACAACGCGACACCACATTATAAGCAAACATTCACGCAACTTCGCTTGGAGCGGCAGCACAATTAGACAAAGACAGTTGGAACGAATATTAGCTGTATAAGATAATAACGAACCTTCAAAGCAAGCCAACCATGCTCAGGCAACATGGTCGCTGTGGTGCTGCCACTCCCACTGAAGACCATCGGCTGCAGGGAAGGGTTTATATGCTCGCCGCCGGAAGATGACGTTTCGCTTGCCGGAATTTTCCACTTGTTGATGTCACATGCTTTAGGAAAAGTTGTAGACGCCAGGGCTGGGAGTTCATTGCTTTATATCGTGCAGTTGATTAGCGTCAGGACCTGCAAAGCAAGTCAAGCATGCTCAGGCAACATGGTCGCTGCGGTGCTGCCGCTCCCTCAGAATAAGTGCAAACTGCGCGAACAAGACGGGACGTAAGACACACAAAAGGACCGACAAAGCTCAGACTTCCAACTGATTTTATATGAGAAAACATATGGTTTTTAAGGCCCGCTAACATAACAATAAAAACACTATCGCCATAGGGCTCGACGATTAAAAAAACCAGCAGAATTTTACAGGACAATCAGAGCCGGTGTGAAGCACGAGCATGCCTTTCTAAAAACTCTGTCTCTTGTGTTGATAGCGATAACGAGGGCGAGCTAACGCACTCGCCACCCTTATCGGCAATCAGGAACGCTTCGATAACCTCTTTTTAAGTTTTGCTGCGTGCATTAGAGAGGAAAGCGGTTTTGTCCAGGTAAGAAATGCAGCTGCGGCTGTCACAGCTTTTTCAATGCAATAGTAGATTGCTGCCTGTGCCGGTGTGCGTCGACCTTTTATGCTCAAGGGCTCGCTCATTGAAGCACCGGCAAATTTGGCCGATGTAAACCCGCCCGCGAGATAGAGGTATCTGGTAGATAGCCTCGGAGACACACCTGGTGAACTTGTTCTGATAATTTTCCTTGCACGACCTGCGTTCTGTTCTTGTTCCTTTCTTTTCTTCTGAGAGCAGGGGACATACTTTTTACAGCTTACAAGGCGCCGAAAACACGACACGTATTCCGTATTTACCTGCCACCTTCTTGATGCAGTGGGAATTGCAGTGAAAATATGGCAAGGCGAAGGAGGGGGGGGGGGGGGCGGGGTCTGGTTTACAGATTGTATTTTCCTTACTGAATTATTCAGCCTCTGCATAAGGCCTTCACATGAGCTGTGAAATAATTGCTGAGGGTAGCGCGCGGATTCGAGCCTCATAACTTGATTCTAGAAACTCGATAAAAAAGTGACCACATGACTTCTGAAGCGTAGAAAAACATGATGATGCTACGCTTTACTAACTTAGAATGAGCACTTTTATAAGGTAAGAGACATTTGTTAGACCTAGGACTGTAAGATCAGCAGACATGAACATCATAAAAATGCAATTTTAGATCTAGAAACTGAATGCAGTTGTCTCTTGTCACTTCGTGAGTAAAACGGAGTCTTTGCCCCTCAGAGGAGAAGGTGGCGAGAATATTAGCAACAGCGTTGTCAAGATCATGCTTCGAACAGCTCTCTAATATCACCAGATAGTCGTCAACATAGCGAAACACATGTAACACCGGTTCCTTCGAGAGCTCTTGTTTGAGGCGCCTGTAGGTTCATAGCCCCTGTAGAGTAAGCTGTGGCATGCGACGGCACCACTTATCATTTTGCACATCTGATTAGTAACAACTAGTATAAGGTCATGAATTGAGTTGCTCTTCCAGTGCTAACCTTCCTAACAGTGCTAACCTTCCTAACATCTCTTGCATCTGCAGCCCCCATATTTGAACAGCTTGAAGAAATATACCCACGAAAGGAGCAGAATATTTCCAGGCTCACTACCTACATAGCAAGACGCTGCGGTTGCTCAGTTGATATGGTGCTCGGTGCTGACCCGAAAGGAGCGGGTTTGATCCCGAACAGGGGTGGTCGCTTTTCCCCTCCGGTCGCATTTCGATGGAGGTGAAATGCTAGAGGTTTGTGCACTGTGTGGTTTCAGTGAACGTTCAAGAACCTCAGGAGGTTGAAATCATCCGGAAGCCTCCACTATGGCATTCCTCATAGCCATAGTTGCTTCACGACGTTGAAACGCATAAAACCAAAGTTCCTTCCTAGCAGAGTTCCTTTGTAGCTGATTCAGCAAAAAAAGTGAGCTTCCCGATTGCGAATTGCTGGCGGCACAGGGCATCATTATGTCAGATGAATTTTACTCTGGCCGATACTGGTTTCGGAGCCGGCTCGGCTCCATCTTCAGGGGTGACTGGGGCCAGTAGCTAGCGTCTTTAAGCATGCATGGAGGGGAGCAGGAAGTCGAAAAAAGAAAAGTGCTGAAGCGAAAGGCGCGGGGGATGTGGGGAGGGGTTAAGGCTATGAGTCACGTCTGACTCTGGGCAGGCAGTAAGTGGCGACTTGTCTTCTTTGAGCTGTAGAGCGAAGTTTCTGTGCATATTCTGAGGGCAGGTTGCTTGTTGTTCGGGTATTTTTAATGTACCAGGATTCGAGTAAGAGCCTTTTTTGGTAATTCGTTTCTGTTCCGAGCATGCTGTTTCGTCAAAGTTGATTCTGTGGTCTGAGTCTTCGGAATATTCGCTACAGGATTTCGTTCCCTTGCGATGTCGCGGCTGTCACTCAGGGTAAAAAAAGACAGCAAAATATTTATAGATGTTGCATCACTTATATGTGTGCAAAAATTTTTGATCTAGTATGTGTGTCACAAGAGATATCGGTAATTAAAACCAGCCTCCACTTTTTCCCTCTCAACTCCCTGAACAAGAAACAAAAGATTACACACTGGCACCACACTGCCTAAGAAAGCACCACCTAGCCATTCCAGCTCTTCTTTTTGCGCTCACTCTCCTGCCACGGTTAGACAATACAACAGAGGGTCGAAATGAAGATGCCGTAATCTGCTGCCAGCCATTCACCCAGCCTTCTTCACTGTGATTTTTGGCAAGCCATTGACAGCCCTTACAATTTAGTGCATGAGCTCTACATGACCTGTTGTGCAAGGTGCCGCGCGAAAAGCTGCCACTGCCGGCCACCGCGAGACATTAAAGCGAGAGTTTTAAAAAAATTATCTGTAAATTATCGGCTCACTTCTAATGACTTGTACGTGGCGAACACTCGGAGGCATTTATTCTAAATAAGCACACATTTGATAGTCACTTTCTGAACCGCTTTTCAGGGACCCTAAGTGCTGCCGAGCGTACGTGTAAGATCACAAAAATTGTGAACAAGTAAGTAATAGTCGAATGGATCATCTTTTTCTTATTTGTGCAGGATGCCGTGGAAGCAGTACCTTGTGTCACCCCATGCGTAGCATTCTCTAGAGGTGATCTGGAACGAGCAGATGACTTGTTCCTGTATGTGGAGCTACTCAAGCTTATGCGAGTCATCGACACGCCAGCTGCCATAACTGCCATCATGGCAGCTTTCTGGCTTTTTAATATGACATACCCAAGCGGTGCTTACAACTTCCTGTGCATCATAGAGCATTTGTTTCTTGGAGTGGCAATTTCAAAGCCTAGACACAGTGCAAAGCGCTTTATAGCTATGTGTAGAAAGTACTTTTAAGTTCGTTTTTGCTGGGGAGGGGGTTGATAGCTTTATCAGCAGCCACATTTATGGCTGCATGGAGATGGATAGGATAGGATAGGATAAACATTACTGCTCTAGTTTCTATACACTTGAGACTTAAGACGTCATCTTTATCTTGCGATGTCTTCGCCGTCTTCAGCAGGTGGGGCCCGTATTCCAGGGCCCCATTAGATCTGGCAGCTTTCACAGCATGTTGTACCAGCCTTTCTTGGAAGGCTGGATTGTGGCTGGAAAGTGCTTCTTCCCCCTCCTCGCGACACGGTTCTTTCTGATTATGGAAACTATAATTGTCCTTGCACTCCCACGTTGTGTGATACACCGTGGCTCTGCCTCTGCATTTGGGGCACTTGTCCCTGTACGGCGTTGGATACATCTTATTTAATATGAAAAGATTAGCTAGGGTTTCTGTTTGGAGCCTCCTCTATACGATAGCCTCTTCCTGAGTCAGGCTAGAGTGCGGTTCCGGATATCTTTTCCTTACCGCCTTTTAGTAGTTGGTGATTTCTGAGAAGGAGGGCACTACGTTTTCTTAGGCCTCCTCCGGGCTGAGTGGATGAGAGGCTCGGTTCGTGTAACCTCGGGCGGTGTCATCGACCCTGACGTTGCCCCATACTTCCGCCTGTCCGGGTACCCAGGAAATGTCCGGGTACCCTGATGGTGGTATGAAATCTCAGAACACCTTTGCGGGTAGGGTGCAAGGGTGTGAGTTACAGACACTTGAAAACTCCTATAAAGGTGTTATTTTTTTACAGCGTATCAGAATAGATTTTAGTTGTTAGTAAACACTTGTCCTGTGCCTGTAGTTTTTAGTTGTCGGTTCTTGTCCGTGTGTAGCGCGTTATTCCCATCAAATGCGCAAACAATTACCTCACATTACTGCCCTGTTTCCGTTCACTTTTTTATTTAACTAGTCTTCATTTATTGCTGTAAGGTCTGTTATCCCAATATCAATATCAACATTCCAAACCCCCAGAACAACCGTTTGCGTGCTCACGAATGGCATATTTTGTCAACGGTAAAAGGACTGCATTAATAGTTTTTACTGTCAGCCGTACCCGTCTGCATTGTGAGCTGATATGTGTCAGTGTTTCCTTTGTGCTTGTATCCTACCGTGTTTGAAACGAAGCAACGCGGAGACTTCCATTATGTGATGTGGTTAAAATGCTAGGTGCATGTGTTTACGCATGTAACTTTTATGTTCGTGTGTCATTTGATTCTTTTCCTCATCTGGAATGGCCAGCTAGGTATGTTATGGGGCCAGAATTAACAGTGTTTATAAAAAGGTACCTCATTCTCCTCTATAATAAAGCTAAATTTCTTATGTAGTTCTGTTGTCATTAATGGAGTCACATTACAGCTGCTGTTAATTTTACGAGTGAATGTGATTTGTTACATTGACGGCAGTGAAATGCACGAAAAGGCAAAAACCTGTACTAAATAATAATTCATCCACAGAGTTGCTGTTTTTCTTACCTTAGTAACAAGAGTTTTCATATAAGGCCCTAAGGAGGGTTATCATTTTCGTGTATTATTTTGAAAAAAGAGGCCACAAAAAAGACATTTGTTTGCTTAATACATACAGCCCTTCTATGACTGTAAATTCAAACACTCCCTGTATGAAGCCGGAAAGTAGTTAGCCTAGGCAAAAATCTTCAAGGATTTAGGTTTACGACTGTCATTTTACAATAAGGTATGCCTAACGGGAACATTGCCAGTTTGAAAATCAAACTGGCAATGAATAGCTCTACTTTGCAGAAGATGCTGCTAATAGCAACAGCTAGCACGGTCAAAAGTTTTATACATGACAAGTTGTGCTCAAAATGCTCACTTTATCTGCTGTTTTGGGAACCAGAATCACTGTTACGATCTCTCATTTTTTTCTGCTCATAAAAGAATCTTAAACATTAATGTAAAGCTATATGAGATGATATTGCCACGTGCCGAACGCGCCGTGCGGCCTCCACGTTTAGTCGAAGAGGACGACGAAGTGTTGGTGGGCTCCCGAGGCGCTCTGGCTCTGTGCTTTGGACCCTGGCTGTCTGATTAAAGCGCCTAGCCTTCTGTTCCCCCCGACGTCTCCCTGCACGGCTCCTCAGGTCGTGACACTGGTGGAGGTGCGACCGATGATCCCTTCTCCTGCCGAAGACTCGACGCGCCCGCCTCTTGTGACCACCCCTGTCCATCGCGCCAGCCGGAGGATCCGAGGCCTATCCCCCGAGGTCGTGACGGCGAACCCTCGTGCCGCTGGTGAAGGCGAACCCTCGAGTTTCACTCCCCTCATGGCGACGCCACTGGCCGCCGTGACGATGACTGTACCTTCGACCAACCCCACCTATCTGACCCTTCAGACCCCACGAACACCTAAGCCCTTTCACGGTGGCCAGTTCGAGGATGCCGAGGACTGGTTGGCACACTATGAACGGGTTGCGACCTTCAACGGTTGGGACGACACGACCAAGCTGCGTAACGTGTATTTCAGCATCGAAGACTGCCCGCACGTGGTTCGAGAACCGTGAGGCTAACTTGTCTACGTGGCCGGACTTCCGACGTCAGCTCCTGACTACGTACGCCAACAGTGACCGCCGGGAGAGCGCGGAGCGCGCCCTGACGTATCGAATTCAACTTCCAGACGAGAGCGTTGCAATGTACGTAGAGGATGTGACGCGTCTTTGCGATCGCGCCGATCCAGCCATGAGTGAAGAAAAAAAGCTGCGGCACCTGATGCGCGGCGTAAGAGACCAGCTCTTTTCCGGTCTCGTACGGAACCCGCCCAACACCGTCGCGAAGTTTCTGGCCGACGCCGCCCACATGGAGAAATTGCTGCAGCAGAGAGCCAATCAGTACGCCCGGCAACTGCGTCCAGTGCCGTCGCTGTCCACGTTGGACCGGTTCGACCACGATCCCGGGATGAACCCGAGCTCCCTTCGTGAACTAATTCGTTCCGTGGTCCGCGAGGAGCTGCAGCACCTTCATGAAACATTTGCCCCTCGCATCGATTCCGTCACCAGCGTCATCCGCGAGGAAGTTCAGCAGGCGCTCAGGGCACAAGCCGCTGCGGTCGTGCCGGCGCCGCAACCGGCCCCATCCGTTCCCGCGCCGTACCCGGCCCCTGTTCAGCCAGTCACGTACGCGGACGTCGTGCGCCACCCAGCCCCATTTCCTGGGCCTTCCCCTTACTCCCCTCCAGTGGACGCGGTGCACGCTGCTCAACCGCTCCCTTACTGGGCTGATCGGCGCCAGCCACCGCGGAAGACTGATCTCTGGCGCACTCCGAATCAACGCCCGCTGTGCTACCACTGTGGTGAAGCCGGCCACCTTTACCGGCGGTGCCCGTATCGCGAAATGGGTCTGCGCGGATTTGCTCTTGACAGTCCCCGTCCACGACGCGGAGAGCACCCTCAGGACATCGCCGAGTATGTCAACCGCCAGCGTTGTTCCCTGCCTCCTCCCCGCCGCCCGTCTCCGTGCCGCGAGTCGCGCTCGCCTTCTCCATGCCGGTCTTCGCCTTCTGGGTCCCGTTATGCCTCAGAACAACGTGGTTCCTCGATCCCACATCGGGAAAACTAGCTGCGGCGACCTTTGGAGGCGAGGCCGCCGAACGCCGATCCGACGCAAAGCTTCCACCGCCGCACCGACCGACTCACCCCGACGTAGAACGCCGCATCGCCGCACAGTTTTCCCCGACGCTCCACCCGAATCACCCCGACGTCGCAACCCCAGTCGTCGACCAGCTTCCGCCGCCGCACCGGCTGAGTCCCTCCCCTCAAACATCGACAGGCCGCGCTGACGGCCGGATCTCCTTGGACATCCCTGTTCTCGTCGACACTAAGGAGGTCAGCGCGTTGGTTGATACGGGCGCAGATTACTCCATCCTTAGCGGACGGCTTGCGACGACCCTAAAAAAGTGACGACACCGTGGGAAGGCCCCGACATACGTACGGCGGGGGGACATGTTGTCGCACCACTCGGTATGTGTGCGGCCCGTGTTACGGTTCGCGGCTGCACCTTCGTCGCCACTTTTCTTGTTCTGCGCGAATGTTCTCGCGATGTCGTCCTTGGCATCGACTTTCTTCGTGAGCACGGTGTTTTAATAGACCTCCCGAATCGCTTGGTGACGTTTTCCACCAAATTGGCCACAGCGGAGCCGGCGCACTAGGGTTCTCAGTCCGCCCGGCGAGTCGCCGAGGATAACGTCACGGTGCCTCCACGTGCCAGCATTCTCGCTAGAGTTACCTCTGATGAACCACTGCGGGGACTCCGTGTTGTCGAGCCTAATGTCTCTCTCGTACTCACTAAGGGAAATGCGGTGGCACGAGGCCTTAGCTGCCTGCATTACGGTTGGACAGAGGTCCTTATTACCAACTTTTGCAATGAGCATCGACATCTATTCCGTGGCACAGCCATCGCTTACGTCGACCATGTCCAGGTAGTGGCTGAATGTTTTGCTTGCGAGGAGGACACCACTGGAGGTGAAGCAGAAGCGCTCGACGACGTCAACATAAATCCGGGCCTTTCATCCGCTGAAAAGGGGCAACTCCAGGACCTCTTGAGGGAGTTTCGTGCGTGTTTCACGTCGTCGTCTAAGGTGCGACAAACGTCGATAGTTAAACACCGCATCATCACGCCTGAAGGAGCTCGACCCATCCATCAGCAGCCCTATCGTGTGTCCCCTCGGGAGCGAGATGCTATACAAACACAGGTCAAAGAGATGCTCACGGACGGCGTCATCCAACCGTCAAGCAGCCCGTGGTCGTCTCCTGTCGTCCTGGTGAAGAAGAAAGACGGAACATTGCGATTGTGCGTCGACTATAGGAAACTTAACAGTGTGACAAAGAAAGACGTGTATCCGCTGCCGCGTATCGATGACTCCCTCGACCGTCTTCGCCAAGCCAAGTACTTCTCTTCGGTAGACCTCAGGAGCGGTTATTGGCAGATAGAAGTCGATGAGAGGGACCGTGAGAAAACCGCCTTCATCGCACCGGACGGGCTCTACGAATTTCGCGTCCTCCCCTTCGGGCTCTGCTGCGCTCCTGCCACTTTCCAAAGAATGATGGACACCGTCCTCACAGGTCTGAAGTGGCAGACATGTCTTGTTTATCTTGACAATGTCATTATTTTTTCCGCAACGTTCACGGAACATCTGCACCGTCTCAGAACTGTCCTCGAAGCCGTTCGTTCCGCCAACCTCTCCCTCAAACCACAAAAATGTCACTTTGGATTCACCGAATTGAAGTTTCTCGGGCACGTCATTAGTGCTGATGGAATCCGAGCTGACCCAGAGAAGCTTGCTGCTGTTGCTGCCTTTCCGGTCCCCGTTCACAAAAAAGCAGTCCGACGTTTCTTGGGCCTGTGCTCCTATTATCGTCGCTTCATTAGAAACTTCGCCCAGCTTGCCAGCCCTCTGACGCTCCTAACCCGGGATGATACATCATTTTCCTGGGGCAACGAACAGCAGACTGCCTTCAACGAATTACGACGCCGACTCCAATCGCCGCCAATCCTAGCACATTTCGACGAAGATGCCGACACGGCGGTACATACGGATGCGAGCAACGTCGGTCTTGGCGCCGTTCTCGTCCAGCGGCAAGACGGTGTCGACAAAGTAATTGCCTACGCCAGCCGCGCACTGTCGCGCGCTGAGTTGAACTACTCTAGCACCGAAAAAGAATGCTTAGCAGTAGTCTGGGCAGCAGCTAAGTTCCGCCCATATCTGTATGGCAGACCGTTTTGTGTCGTCACCGACCACCATTCGCTGTGCTGGCTAAAAAATTTAAAGGACCCTTGCGGCCGCCTCGCCCGTTGGGCATTACGCCTGCAGGAATTCTATTTCACCGTCACCTATAAGTCCGGCCGGAACCATACCGACGCTGATAGCCTGTCACGCGCTCCCGTCGAACCTCCTCCACAAGACACCATCGACGACGACAGCTTCCTTGGAGCCGTCAGCACGTCTGAGCTCGTCTCCAGACAGCGTGCCGACGCCGAGCTGCGTCTGCTCATAGAACATCTCGAAGGTGGGCACCCTGAGATACCACGGTACCTAGCTCGTGGGATATCATCGTTTTGTCTCCGGAGCGGGGTGCTTTATCAAAAGAACTCTACTTCCAGTCCGACAACTTACCTGCTCGTTATACCGTCTGATTTACAGGATGAAGTTCTCCTGGCCTGCCATGATGAACCAACTTCCGGCTACCTTGGTGTTACCCGCACCTTGTCCCGAATCCGGCAGAACTATTACTGGCCCCAGCTCACGTCAAGCGTCAAGCGTTATGTCCGGACATGCCGGCAATGTCAGCGGCGGAAGAGACCGACGCTCAAGCCTCCCGGGCTGCTTCAGTGCATCGAGCCGCCACAAAAACCATTCGACAAAGTCGGCATGGACCTTTTGGGGCCATTTCCTCTTTCGTCGTCCGGCCACAAGTGGATCGTAGTCGCCACCGACTACTTGACCCGTTACGCTGAAACGAAGTCCCTTGCGCGAGGTACTGCCGCCGACGTTGCCCTCTTCTTTATGCACGAAATCGTGCTTAGACACGGCGCCCCATCGATCATCATTACTGACCGAGGCAAGGCGTTTCAAGCCCGGATCTTACGTGACGTCTTAACGCTTAGCCACACAGCTCATCGACCCACAACAGCGTACCATCCCCAAACCAATGGTCTAACGGAACGGCTCAACAAAACATTAGCGGACATGATGTCGATGTACGTTGACGTTGAACATAAAACGTGGGATGAGATCTTGCCGTACGTCACCTTCGCATATAATGCAGCGACGCAGGAAACCACCCAGTTTACCCCGTTCCGTCTCGTCTATGGCAGGGAGGTCCGCATGATGTTGGATGCGATGCTCCCATACGGCGATGAAGAGGTAACCCCTGAAGCAGGCAACTTCGTGGAAAACGCAGAGCAAGCCCGTCAGCTGGCCCGCTTGAACATCAAGGACCAGCAATCCGTCGATGCTCGACACTATAACCTTCGGCACAGAGACGTGCACTACGAGCCGGGTGACAAGGTATGGGTGTGGACACCCTTACGCCGCAAGGGGTTGTGCGAAAAGCTTATCAATCGGTATTTTGGCCGGTACAAAGTCCTGCGCCGCCTGAACAGCCTCAACTACGCAGTTGTCCCCGATGGAACTGTGGTCGCCGGCCGTCAGCGTCAACGGCCTGAAGTTGTCCATGTAGTGCGCCTAAAACCGTACTATTCGCGTGACTGAGCGCTGTCTGCACGCTGTGTGTCGCCCTTTTACCTCCTTACCCCACGTGTGAACTTGACTCTCCTCACCTCTCAACTAGCGCCGGATGTATAATTCACCTCACCTCTATTTTTTGTTTCTTTTTCCCCTTATTCTCTCCCTGTACATAACCCATTCCACACCGAGACGGTGTTTGCTTTCGCGGGGGGGGGGGGGAATAATGCCACGTGCCGAACGCGCCGTGCGGCCTCCACGCTTAGTCGAAGAGGACGACGAAGTGTTGGTGGGCTCCTGAGGCGCTCTGGTTCTGTGCTTTGGACCCTGGCTGTCTGATTAAAGCGCCTAGCCTTCTGTTCCCCCCGACTTCTACCTGCATGGCTCCTCAGGGCGTGACAATATTGTTGCGGGAAAAAATATATTTACAGTTATTTACAAAAACGAATGAACAGCTACTGGCGGCACTCGGAACACAGCCAGAGATGAGTTCTCGCCTTCTTCCTCGTCCACTCGTTCACTCGCTCAATGTCTTCGTCGTCGTCTACCCGCTGCAGGACCCCCGGCTGATGAAACGCCGTCTCGGCGTCAGAGTGGTGGCGTAGGAGCGTCGTGATAAGGTTTCAGGCGGCATACATGGACGACGTCGGTAGAGGGGCCAGAGGACGATGGCGAGGACGCAAGGGGAGCAATTTCATAGTTCACGTCGGTGACTCGGCGCACCACACGGTAAGGGCCACGGTAGTGAGAAAGGAGCTTCGCGGAGAGACCGACGCTGCGCGACGGCGTCCAGAGAAGGACGAGTGATCCGGGGTGATATTCGACGGCCCGGTGCCGGCGGTCGTAGGCGGACTTCTGGGAAGCTTGAGAGGCACGGAGCCGACTACGGGCTATTTGGCGAGCGAGCGTGGCCTGGGCGATGGCGTCCTGAGCGTATGCAGTGGTGGGGACTGAAGAAGGCGGCATGAGTGTGTCCAAAAGCAATAGGGGGTGCCTACCAAACAAAAGGTAGAAAGGGGAATAGCCTGTTGTGTCATGCTGTGAAGAGTTATATGCAAATGTCACATAAGGTAAGGCTGCATCCCAATCTCGGTGGTCTGGCGAGACATACATTGCTAACATGTCGGTGAGCGTGCGGTTGAACCGTTCCGTAAGCCCGTTGGTTTGTGGATGGTAAGCTGTCGCGAGCTGGTGCTGCGTGGCACACGAACGAAGAATGTCATCAATCACTCTGGACAGAAAATAACGACCGCGGTCCGTGAGCAGTTGACGAGGGGCGCCATGGTGAAAAATTGCGTCTTGGAGAAGAAAATCGGCGACATCAGTAGCGCAGCTGGTGGGCAAAGCACGCGTGATGGCGTACCGAGTCGTATAATCAGTTGCGACAGCGATCCACTTGTTACCGGTGAAGGACGTGGGAAAAGGGCCAAGAAGGTCGAGGCCAACACGGTGAAAAGGTTCCGGAGGTACGTCGATGGGTTGTAGAAGACCGGCAGGCAAAGTGGAGGGCCTTTTCCGGCGTTGACACAGGTCGCAAGCGGCAACGTAACGCTTGATGGAACGATACAGACCAGGCCAAAAGAAGCGGTGCCGCACTCGAGAGTACGTGCGGGACACGCCAAGGTGGCCGGCTGTCGGCAGATCGTGCAATTCCTCAAGGACCGAAGAACGTAGATGTTGGGGTATGACGAGGAGCAGCGGAGGACCGTCGGAGCGTAGGTTGCGGCGATACAAAATGCCATTCTAGAGCACAAAGTTGCAGAGACGGAGATCGGTTTGCAGGGCAGAGGCCATCAAAGATAGGTTGTAAAGATGAGTCGTTGCGCTGTTCGTTGGCGATATCGGTGAGAGCAGTGATAGCTAAGAGGCAGGGTAGGGTCTCAGCGTCTTCGAGGTCAGGTGGCTCCACAGGGTATCGGGATAAACAGCATCCTGGTGGTGACGACCGGACTTGTACACGACAGAGTATGAATACTCTTGAAGGCGCAAAGCCCAGCGACCAAGGCGACCGGTGGGATCTTTTAGTGAAGGCAGACAACAGAGAGCGTGGTGATCAGTGACGACAGTGAATGAGCGGCCGAACAGGTAAGGGCGGAATTTAGCCACAGCCCAGACAAGGGCGAGACACTCGCGCTCAGTAATGGAGTAATTTTGCTCTGCGGCGGAAAGTAGGCGAATGGCATAAGCGATGACGCGATCTTGGCCCTGTTGACGTTGGGCTAGCACGGCACCGATCCCATATCCGGAGGCGTCGGTGCGAATCTCTGTGGGAGGAGGCGTCGGTGCGAATCTCTGTGGGAGACGACAGGTCAAAGTGGGCTAAGATGGGTGGAGAGGTTAGCAAATGAACGAGGGAGGAAAATGAGTTTTCTTGAGCAGGGCCCCAGATAAAGGGGGTGTCGTTCTTAAGAAGGTCGGTGAGGGGGCGAGCGATGCCGGCTAAATCTTTGATAAAACGTCGAAAATACGAGCACAAGCCGACAAAGCTGCGCACATCTTTCGACGACCTAGGAAGAGGAAACTCCTTCACGGCTTCAATTTTGACTGGATCTGGGCGTACACCAGAAGCATCAACCAGGTGTCCGAGAATAGTGAGTTGGCGGCGACCGAATTTGCATTTCGATGAGTTCAGCTGGAGTCCGGCGTTACGAAACACTGTGAAAATACTGGAGAGGCGTTCGAGGTGCGTGGCAAAAGTAGGCGAGAAAACCACAACATCGTCTAGGTAGCAGAGGAAGGTAGACCACTTAAAGCCGCAAAGTAGGGAGTCCATCATTCGTTCAAAGGTAGCCGGCGCGTTACAGAGTCCGAATGGCATGACTTTAAATTGGTATAAGCCATCAGGCGTCACGGAGGCGGTCTTTTCACGGTCCTTTTTATCTACGGCAATTTGCCAGTACCCCGATCGAAGATCAATTGAAGAGAAATATTTGGCGCCGTGGAGGCAATCTAATGCATCATCGATCCTCGGGAGAGGATATACGTCTTTTTTTGTGATGCGATTTAGGTGCACGTAATCAACGCAGAAGCGCCAGCTGCCGTCCTTCTTTTTTACGAGGACAACTGGAGAAGCCCAAGGGCTTGACGAGGGCTCGATGATGTCTTTTGCGAGCATCTTATCGACCTCTTGATTTATGACGGTGCGTTCAGCGCTGACACGCGGTACGGACGTCTGTGGAGAGGAGCGGCATCACCGGTGTTTATCCAATGCGTCACCACAGAGGTACGATTCAAAACACGGGCATCAAAGTCGAAGATGTCGCGAAAAGATAAGAGGCACCTAAGATCGTGAGCTTGCATCGCTGGTAGGTCAGAACAGTTCATGTCGGCGTAGTCATCCTTGGTGTCTCTGGTGATGTTGCCGCAGGCAACAGGCATTGATGAGTGGAAGGTAAGCAGCTGTCCACCACTGATATGACACATTCGGCAGCAAGGCACAGCGTGGCGAGTGAGATGCCTTGCGGGAGCGGTTGGATAGACGAGCCAAAGTTCAGAACCGGAAGGTACGCACGGTTTGCCGACATTGTAAAGACAGTGTGCGCAAGCGCAATACTTCGCCTGAGGGCAACGTCAAAGTCCGGAGTGACTACGTAGGGGCCATCAGGGACAGTGGGAACAGATGAGAAAGAAATGTAAGTTGCGGCTTGAGGCGGTAGACGGACAAAGTCGACAGCACAAAGACGAGGTACAACTGGGGACGGCGACTCAGCAGAAAGAGGAAGGTTGAGCTGGACAACACTGGTGGCGCAGTTGATGAGGGCTGAATGCTAAGACAGGAAGTCGAGGCCAAGAATGACGTCATGAGGGCACTGGTCCAGAACAAAGAATAGAACGGATGTATGGCGGCCGGATATGGTCACACGGGCTGTGCATAGTCCTACCACAGGTGGCGTTCCACCGTCGGCAACGCGGAGAACGGCTGTGGGTGCAGTGGTCAGTACCTTTCTGAGGCGGCGTCGTAGGGTCGAACTCATGACGGACACGTGCGCGCCAGTGTCGATCAGGGCTCTCACAGGGACTCCATCGACATGAATAGCGAGCAAATTTTGGTGTGCGCGAAGGGCTAAGCGAGGATTTTGGGACTGGGGCTGTACTGCAGCATCACCTCCAGACACTTGAGCGTCTAGTTTTCCGCTTGCGAACGTCCGTAGGGGCCAGGAGAGGAGCGACGGCGTAGGGGCGAACGAGACTGCCGACGCAGGGGGGACGGGGAGCGGCTGGAGCGGGAAATCTGGCCGTCAACGGTAGCACTCTGCTGGGCTGGAGGGGGCGTGAAGTGGCGAGGCTGGTCATCGTTACGCGAAAGCTTAGATGACTGTATGTGCTACGACGAGACCAATAATTGCGACAGTGACGGGAGATGTGGCCAATGCGGTGGCAGTGGAAACAAATGGGTCTGTCGTCGGGTGTCCGCCAGTCGTTAGGGTTACGGCGACGTGGAGCGAAGTAGGAAGGTCGTTCTGGAGCATTCGCAGTGATGTCGAGTGTTGAAGGACGCACAGGGCTGACGGGCTGGAGACCAGGGTTTGCAAGCTCTTGACGGATGACGGCTTGTACCATCGAGATGGTGGGCAAATGGTTGTCGCCATCACGTAGAGGCAGGGAGGCAGGGGACATAGCTTCGAGTTCGCGTCGAATGATGCGGGTCACATTTTCTGGAGGCGCAGGAGTTTGCCGGTGGAGCAGGTCTTCACATGAGGTAGTCGCAGCCGTGTTGGGGAGGCGTGTGTACGGCTGACTAATACGTCTGCGTTTAGCTTCCTCGAAGCGGCGACATTCCTTAATAATGCCGTCGACTGTAGTGCAGTTCTTGCAGACGAGCAGGTTGAAGGCGTCGTCGGCGATCCCCTTCAACACGTGACCCACTTAGTCAGATTCGGGCATGTTATTGTCAACTTTGTGGCAGAGGGCCAACACGTCCTGAATGTAGGAAACATAGGATTCCGTAGACGTTTGAGCTCTGGACGGAAGCTCACTCTTAGCGGCGAGTGTTCGGCCGAGCGGCCGTCCAAACAGCTCGCGCAGTTTCTGCTTGCAGACGTCCCAGCTGGTCAAATCATCTTCGTGAGTCTCGTACCAGACGCGGGCGGTGTCTTTTAGATAGAAGATGACATTCGTGTGCATAAGAGTCGGATCCCAGCGGTTGTACGTACTCACGCGTTCATACATGTTGATCCAGTCGTCCACGTCAACGTTGTCGGTGCCAGAAAATGTCCCAGGGTCACGAGGGGAAGAAAGAACGAGCGATGGCATTGCCGATTGTGATTTTTGCTGGGAGGCGTCTTGGGTCATGGTGAGCGAAGTCAGCCGGCGGCCGCTGCGGAGCTCCGTCTTCGGTAGGCGTAGAGGAAAGCCGCACCTCCACCAAATATGTTGCGGGAAAGAATATATTTACAGTTATTTACAAAAACGAATGAACAGCTACGGGCGGTACTCAGAACACAGCCAGAGATGAGTTCTCGTCTTCTTCCTCGTCCACTCGTTCACTCGCTCAATGTCGTCGTCGTCGTCTACCCGCTGCAATATAGGCATGTATGCCCCACACACACTTATATGCTTATTTTTTTATTTCATTGTGTTTTGCAACAACACAGGTTTCACCTTTTAAATATAGTTCTATAAATTTTTCTTGAGATAACCACTATACATGGGCAGTGCATCCTGTTTCCCTGAATATATGAAGTATTCTTTGACAACCTCAACCAGGAGCCGTAAAGATATAAGCAAGTTTACCAACTCCCACATCATGTTATGTTTACACTGAAGGTAAAAGGCATATATGGTCTTTTATTAAGTACTAAGCAACCACTTTCTTTTCATTCACATGGGCACTTTCAGAATTTTTTTAGTTGTACAGATACCATGCCAGCTTGTTTATGCATGTGTCACCATTGACAAGCTCTAAACACAACTCTCCACGCTTCTTTGCACTGCTACTTTCTAGCTTGTGCAATTGTCATTGCAATATGAGCTAAGGAATGACTGCTAAATTAAAACTGGTCGCCCGCTCTCACTGCAAAAAACAATGCTGTGCATTTCAGCGAAGTGATAGATGGCTTAGCCCCTTTAATTGTCACCAAACTGTGCTATTTCAATTTTGCGTCTTCTAACGGACCGAATAACATTACAGAGAGAAAGCAGTACTGTTGCACGGTCACTCTTCTGTTAAATGCACAACTGCTCCAGTTGCAACTGATTTTATATGTTCCAAATTACTGGAAATATCGTAATTTTCTTGTGTATTTGGGTTCGTATTTGACAGCAGAGTACTAAAATATGGATTTTTTAATGCATGCACTATTAAGTGTCTTTTGCAATAACAGTTAAGTGGGGAACAGCAAGGAGGCCTCTTTACTTGACTTTATTACTTTCAACTAAAGTGTGCATGATTTAATGTAAAAGCTACGAAATAAAGACAATTAAATTACATGAAAATAGACTGCAGTGTGCTAGTTTGAATAACTGATGATTTAACCTGTGCCTGGTCTCTGCTATGTGAATTTCTCCTGTTATAATTACAAACAATCGAGTATGTACTGCTAACCTATAGCTTGTTCTAGACCCGTATCATTGGCTCCGAGAATTCGTGATACCAATCGGGTCGTCGTTATGAAATTGTTATTCCACGTTAGGTTATAGCGTAACTTTCAATGGTGGCACTGTTGAAATATTAGGAGGCAAAAACCTTGGATCGTAGTTAGAACGGCTGCATATCTAAGTGGTCTTCAGCGGAGTCTAGCCGACTAGCGGTTGAACGAGTTGTGTCACGATCGCGGTGTGATGCCTTTGTGATGGTTGTTGATGGTGTCCTCTCTGATGCGATCCCAGTAGAATCCGGTATTCCGCAGGGCTCAGTCTTTGGTCCCCTTTTCTTTCTAGTATTTATTAATGACATAGGTCACGACGTACATGTTAAAATACGGCTTTTCGCAGACGATTGCATACTTTATCAAGAAATTTCTAGCCCTGAAGATCAACTCCTTTTAAGCGATTCACTGTCTGCAGTAGAAAAGTGGTGCTCCACGTGGCAAATGACTTTGAATTCCAAGAAGACAGTAGCGATGACTGTGACACGTAAAAAGAATCCTTTTAGTTTTACATACCGCTTAGCCAATGAGCCCCTCTCAGTTGTCAACGCTTTTAAATACTTAGGAATTCAGATAGTCTCCGACCTTCGATGGAACGAGCACATATCGTATATAGAAAAAAAAGCTCTAAGACAACTGCACTACTTGAGAAGAACGCTGGCACAATCCACACAAGAAATAAAGCTTTTAGCTTACAAAACATTTGTTCGGCCAATGTTGGAATATGCTGCGGCAGTGTGGGATCCCTGGACCGAAAGTAACAAACTTAAAATAGAAAATGTCCAACGCAAAGCTGCTAGATTTATCTTTAATTGTTACAGTTGGAATATTTCCCCAACAGCCCTACTGCAAACCGCAGGACTTGAACACCTGGCCATGCGTCGTCATCGAGAAAAATTAAAGTTATTCTACTTGTATTATCACAATAAACTAACAATAGAGGAAGGAATTTTAGTTGAGCACACATGTCGACACCCTACACGCTCTTACCATACTAAGAAAGTTGCCGCGTTTTCATGCAAAACTAATGTATTTAAGTATTCGTTCTTTCCCCACACTATCATTAAGTGGAATGGTTTACCTGCTGATGTTGTCAATTGCGAATCGGTGAATTTATTTTTACAAGCTCTGAAGGATGTATAGGGCTCTTATGTATTCTTGTTTTGGGCCAAGTCCGATGCCTTCGTTTGTTGCCAGGATCGATGTCATAATAAGTTCTATGTCTTTGTAATCGATTTTATGTTGTATGTACTGGTTTTTGCTCTGTTCGCTATCTGCTTCTTTTGCAATGTACTTGTCATTTTTATCAATATGTTTGTACCCCACTCCTGCCTAAGTCCGGTAACACAGGCCGGCAGTATTTGCTAAATAAATAAATAAATAAATCACTTTCTGAAGTGGAAGTAGCGCAAACGTTAGTAGTTTCCCGCAACGCTGTTTTACAACCTCGCCTGCGGTATTGCAAAGTTTCTTCCGACTTCGTTCGTGGGCGTAGAGTCAGCCGCGCCGAGATTCATGGCTATCACAGCCGATCGCGGTTTTACCTGGTACAAAAAATCTCACAGCTAAACATGTCAAGGGTGGGCCGCCATATCAATGTGTGTGTATTCGTAAGGCAAACATATCTTCGTGTTTTGCTACGGCACATGCCTGTGCTGCCACACGGGCGGCCCTGACAAGGGCGCCAATCAGAACGCCGGAGTCGTCCGCTCGGTCGCATGCAGCCAACTTGATCGTACACCTCATCCGCAACGCACTCATACGCGGCCGTGCGCATGGTCGCAAGGACGCATGCGCGTGCGGAAAAAAAGTGATCGTACAGCGCCCTTAAGCGTCCTCAAAATATTTGGTCTGGTTTTTCCCCCAAATTGGGTGGCCGGTGCCGCTGGGCACTGCTCTACGTTTCCGTCGAGCGGCGGTGACAGAGCCCCGCCCTACAAAATACGCGCCAGTCACAGCACGACCTCGCCTCACGTGAACCACGACTTGCATGCTGCGGGCTAGAGATGGCGCTGGCGAGTGTCGCGGTTTCGGCGGCGGCGGTGATGCGCGGACCCGCCGCGGTGGCTCAGTGGTTAGGGCGCTCGACTACTGATCCGGAGTTCCCGGGTTCGAACCCGACCGCGGCGGCTGCGTTTTTATGGAGGAAGAACGCCAAGGCGCCCGTGTGCTGTGCGATGTCAGCGCACGTTAAAGATCCCCAGGTGGTCGAAGTTATTCCGGAGCCCTCCACTACGGCGCCTCTCTCTTCCTTTCTGCTTTCACTCCCTCCTTTATCCCTTCTCTTACGGCGCGGTTCAGGTGTCCAACAATATATGAGACAGATACTGCGTCATTTCCTTTCCCCAAAAACCAATTCTTATTATTATGATGCGCGGGCGCAAAAAAAAATTGCAGTGGCTCGGCTATGCCAGGATATACGTAACGAGAACTGTAGTACTCCACTGGTACGAATGTCTCATTTTGTTGTTGGGACAAAAATGTTACCCATTGAAGGAGTTCGCTGAGACACATTATTTAATCAATTGTGTTGGCCGAGATAAACACTGCCCGATGATCCGTAAAGTAACACGTAGTTGTCTCAATGCTACCTACACAGTATTGAGACGGGTTGCTTTCTCTCAGATACACAAGGTCAATCCTTCCGTTCCAGGATCCGGAGCACCCAGGTTCGAACCCGACCGCGGCGGCTGCGTTTATTTGCAGGCGAAACGCTAAGGCGCCCGTGCGCTGTGCGATATCAGTGCACGTTAAAGATCCCCAGGTGGTCGAAATTATTCTCAAGCCCTCCACTACGGCACCTCTTCATTTCTTCTCTCAGTCCCTCCTGTATCCCTTCACTTACGGCGCAGTTCAGGTTCCCGCCGATACAGTGAGGAAGATACTGCGCCATTTCCATTCCCCAAAAGTTAATTTTTATTGTTATTATCATAAAACACGGGTGCACTGTGATGCGTTCAGCGGGAGGTAGGTGATCTATGCGACGCCTGCCGTGAAGACCGACACCGCGGACAGCGGGCGTAAGGTTAAATTGGTTTTTGGGAAAGGAAATCGCGCAGTATCCGTCTCACATATCGGCGGACACCTGAACCGCCATATGAGAGATGGAATGAAGGAAGGACTCCGGAAGAGTGGCGACGGTAGCGACGAAGCGCACGGCACACCCACTCCTCCTCCCCGGTTGCCATGGTAACAGCGCATGCGCAAAACTGGCCTCTCCCATGTACCACGAAATGCACGAGTGGTAGCCAGGTGTAGCTCCCGCCAGAAAAAAGAAGCCCCCTCCCTCCTTTTTTAAAGCGAAAGCTTTAGTGCGCCAGCCAGAGAGCCATTTCGGCTCGTCGCGCCGTATACCGTATATCGTATGCCGCATGCCATGTCCGCGCTCCAACAGATGGCGCCGGCGCCGCTGCTGTCGCCTCTCGCTCCACCAGATGTGCTTCGCTGAGGTAGAGGGAGAAAAGGTGTCGCCTCAGGTGGGTGTATATATACTCTTCGCCTCAGTGTATTGTAGTCGTTATGGAGAACGCAAAATAGACTCAACAACAACAGAACGAAGCGAGGAAGAGATAACGCGCTCAAGTGACGCCAGGAGAACGCGCCGCACGACTCGAGAAGCATCGTAACGAAGATGCGGCTAGAAGAAGTCGTGCCACGTCCAGAGGGACTCTTCAACTGTGGGGGAGACCGGTTTGAGTTGTCGAGAGTGTCGGAATGAGACGCTGTGTAGACGACGTGCCGAGGAAACAACGCTTTCGCAATTCAACTATGGTTAACCAGACCTAAACCACAGTCATTTTTTATCTCCGTCGGGAAATTCACGCGCCTTGCGCCCCAGAAAGCACCCGCTGCGAAGGAACAGAGAACGGATGACGGTTTTATTTCATTTGGCAATATACGAGCTGCTCCAGCTCAACGAGTATCTGACTGAGCCTTGGCCGCTGCGGTCGGATCCGGAGTCGTGGTTCGATCACGACCGCGGCGGCCGCGATTCGATGGAGGCGGAACGCAAAGGCGACCGTGTTGCTGTGCGATGCCAGTGCACATTAAAAATCCCCAGGATATCGAAATTAACAAGAATAAAAGCGCAATAACACGACACAAAGAAGGAGGAAACCGACAGGACAGGCGCAAACATGCAACACTTTACTGTCTTCATAAACCACCGCGTATATATCAACCACGGGGGGGGGGGTGGGGGGGGGGTAAAGACAGATAGGGGAGATCACAGTTGAAAGCACGTGCGTAGAAAACTCGAATAGCATAACAAGAACAGGAGATTCCGCAGATACTATGCCATATCTAAAAACTGACATTCTTTTTTATACATCACGATCGACGGGGTGCTAACACATGCACTCCCACTCTTACATATTCTGTGCGCTTCTATCAATTCGCGTGCGATCGTGTCTTTACTTTTGCAGATTACACTTGTTTCCAGAAGTTTTGCTCCACATGCCTTCTTTCTTCCTTCTTCTTCTTTCCAGCAATCCTTACAGTGAATCGGTAGATTTGACCCGGTCCCATTCTTTAATGACAGACTGTGTTCTCTCAAACGGTCATTAATACATCGCCCCGTTTGGTGGTGGTGGTAGTGGTTTTATTAAAAATAATAGTAAAAAAGAAGGAAAGATTTTTGCTAGCCCCGGCATCTGCCATCGATACTGAAGCACCTGAGCTGGGGCAGCGGAAATAAAGGACAGCAGGCAGAATGGAGAAATGAAATGAAAGAGGTGAGGGGACAGGAATAGAGGACAGGGGGAGAAGTAATATGTACAAACTATTTACACAATAAGTAATGTGTCCAGGTTGTGCGCGTGATTAGTTCATTTAAGAGGAATTAAATCACACACGCGCACAGCACTGTGTAGGTTACAACTGGAGTGGGGCGTCCAGTTATTAATCGTTCAAGGTAGAACTCGCGGAGCGTTCGGTCACTGCGTGTAACTACCTGACGGAGAACAGACGGGACGTCAAGTCCGTGTGTTCGAGGAATGCACAGAGGCTCACCAAAGTTCGCTCACGAGTGCGCGCACTGCCCTGCGGCCACAATAGCGTCTTGATGGAGTCTGGTAGTTTGGCCGATGTAAGTTTTACCACACGTCAGTGGGATAGCATCCCACTGACGTGTGGTAAAACTTACATCGGCCAAACGGGGCGATGTATTAATGACCGTTTGAGAGAACACAGTCTGTCATTAAAGAATGGGACCGGGTCAAATCTACCGATTCACTGTAAGGATTGCTGGAAAGAAGAAGAAGGAAGAAAGAAGGCATGTGGAGCAAAACTTCTGGAAACAAGTGTAATCTGCAAAAGTAAAGACACGATCGCACGCGAATTGATAGAAGCGCACAGAATATGTAAGAGTGGGAGTGCATGTGTTAGCACCCCGTCGATCATGATGTATAAAAAAGAATGTCAGTTTTTAGATATGGCATAGTATCTGCGGAATCTCATGTTCTTGTTATGCTATTCGAGTTTTCTACGCACGTGCTTTCAACTGTGATCCCCCCTATCTGTCTTTACCCCCCCCCCCCCGTGGTTGATATATACGCGGTGGTTCATGAAGACAGTAAAGTGTTGCAAGTTAGCGCCTGTCCTGTCGGTTTCCTCCTTCTTTGTGTCGTGTTATTGCGCTTTTATTCTTGTTAGCTATGAACCAACATGCCCCGGAGAGTGTTTTACTGAAATATCGAAATTATTCCAGAGCCCTCCACTACGGCACCTCTTTCTTCCTTTGTTCTTTAATTCCCTCCGTTATCCCTTCCCTTACGGCGCGGTTCAGGTATCCGCCGTTATGTGACAGATATTGCGCCATTTCCTTTCCCCAAAACCATTTTTTGCGCTTATGGAGGAAAAACGCTAAGACGCCCGTGTGCTGTGCGATGTCAGTGCACGTTAAAGATCCCCAGGTGGTCGAAATTATTCCGGAGCCCTCCACTACGGCACCTCTCTCTTCCTCTTCTTTCACTCCCTCCATTACCCTTCCCTTACGGCGCGGTTCAGGTGTCCAACGATATATGAGATAGATACTGCGCCATTCGTTTCCCCCCAAAACCAATAATTATTATTATTACTCAGGCAGCACTACTGTTGTGTATCTGGATTTCTCGCGCTATCTTTTAAAGCTTGAAGAAAAGTTGGTCGGAGGGTTCCTTCTTGCGAACAAGAAGTTAATATTTAAAAACTAGCCAGTCAGCCTAAACTAGTCAATTGACTGTGCAGTGAGAAAAATAAAGTTTGGCAAGGTTTAATCATGATTATACCAAAGGTCGAGCAATAGCATTTTGTCAATGTTCGTATAAATATCTTTTAGTGCTCTACGCCTGTTGTTTCGCTGTAAAAACCTTGTAGTTGCGCAAAGATATTCAACTAACTTCAAACTTTTTGCCGCCGCTTGCTAGATGGGAATTGTTTTTTTTGCGGTAATAATCAAGCAAAGCAACGCGCAAGCAGACAACAGACGACTTTCACTGAACCTTCGGCATCTCCTTCGAACTCCGCCGCCGCCGCCGCCATATTTTCTACGTGGTACAAAAATGGCGGTGGCTTAGCTCGGCTATGCCAGGATATTTGTAGTGAAAGCAAGCATGAAACTCCCCGGTTGGCCTTGTTAACATA
Organism: Amblyomma americanum; assembly: GCF_052857255.1. Lineage (NCBI taxonomy): Eukaryota > Metazoa > Arthropoda > Arachnida > Ixodida > Ixodidae > Amblyomma > Amblyomma americanum. Next base: position 539,790,232 of record NC_135497.1, on the reverse strand, counting down.
TTTCACAACGTATGAAACACAGGCATAAAAGTCCATTATGACCTGTAGGTCCATGTTTGATTTCAGCACCGAGGCTATCCAAGGATTGAAGGGGTCGCGTGACTCTTACGCCAATTCTCTAGCTAACGGCACGTTGTTCTTCGTTTCTTGAGTCCGCCGCTGAAGTCTCTTGATCGCATTCCATCGTTCATCACGGGCCGTCTTCAGTGAAGCAGGACTCCGGTCTCTCCTCCGGCTGCTGTCGCTGCTGCTTGCCGGTCGAGACACCAGACGTTAAAAGTGCCTATCTCGTGGCGGCATATGCACGGCAGCGCTGTTCGTCTGTTTCCTGGGTGATTCGTTTCCTTTTCATCTCGTTCCGCTGTCGATTACAGGCCTCCTCCAGCTTATCACAATTGTCGCCGTACATACTGTCGCCTCAACTGTGGTTGCGGCGCACGCCAGCTCTCCTTTTCAATCATGTGACATCACGCATGCGACGTAGCTGTCGATGCGAACGGAGGCGAGCGCAAGGACGAGGAACGCGGTGTCCCGTCCTACCAAATGGCGACGGCGGCGAGCGGCGCGGTGTGACGTCATGCCAGATGGCGCGGCGAGCGCGCGAATCACAGTAACCTTCCGCGGCGAGGAGCGCATTGTGACGTCACGTGCCTCGATGGAGTACCGCCACGGCGAAATCGAGAGTTAGAGGCCAATAAAGATTTCGCTTTATTGACCGCAAACTCGCGCCGCAAACACATACTTCTCGTCAAACGGAGAATTTTACCGACAAGTGAAAGGAACACCAATAGGAGCATCCATCTCTGTCGTCATGGCGAATTTAACCATGAAACACATCGAACAACGAGCCCTCAACTCATTCCACCGAAACTATAGATTTTCCTCAGGTATGCCGACGACTGCTTCGCCGTCATCAAAAGATCTGAGACTCAAAATTTCCTTCGTCATTTAAACTCCGTAGAACCTGACATTCAGTTCAAGCTAGAGGTGGAACAAGAAAACTCTCTACCGTTCTTGGACGTCCACGTGTTCCGAAACCACAATACCCTTCAATTCTCCGTATACCGCAAACCAACTCACTCAGGGCGGTATCTCCACTTCTCTTCGAACCACCCGACAGTCCATAAAAAATCAGTGGTGAAGACGCTGTTCAGAAGAGTTGAGACACTGCAGCACAGATCTTGACAGAAAAAAGAACAACGCACGATATTCAAAGAACTCATCATGAACGGCTACCCAAAAGACTTTATTCAAAAAACCATTCGACGACAAAAACACAACATTCGCCAAGAAATCAACCCACAAAGACCAACGCCACCACCAAAATACGTCACTTTACCTTATGTCGGACGTTTCAGCGAAACCAATTTTTGGTTGGAAATGTGCAGTTTTTTATGTCTTCAGACCCAACCAGACAGGCAAATCTGTCAAAATGTTTAGTTTTCAAAAAGAGGCACTGACGTAGAGTCACATGGGAGAAGCGAGCGCCCGCTCAAACCGGTTTGCCGTTGTCCGGCGCCTGTTTCAATTAGAACACCGCGCCGCTCCGTTGCTGTCACAGTTTTCGCCTCCGTCGCCGCCGCACCGTAAAGGAGGCCGGCTATAAGAATGTGGTTTAAGTGCCAAATCCAATATCCCTTCCTGGGCGTACGCGGTCAGCGTCGGTGCTGTTGGTGTACGCCAGAACCGACCAGCGCAAGTACACTGCATAAAGAAGACAGCGAACCTCGGCGAGGCGCCGATATCTGTCCGTGCTAGATATCGGCGTCAGCGCATGGGCGCTCGCGTACTCGCTAGAAGGGGGGTCTGGTTTATAACAATCGGAGGATCACGGGACTCTCGGTGATTCTTTTCGTCATGGCTTCAACCTCTTTTAGGTTGCGTGAACTCTTCTTCGCGATTTAAGTTGTCATTTAAGCGCCCCCCAACCCCTTGTCTTCACGGCTTGAAATTTTCTCTGTCGGCTCGAGAGAGGAAGCGAGCCAGCACCAGTAACATGAAGGTGCATACACCTTTTCGACGCCCGTTCCGGCGTACGCCAAGAACGCCGACACTGGGCGCGTACGCCCAGGAAGGGCCCTTAGAGTTGGCACTTTAGACTGTGTTAGACTTCGGCGTCCGTAGTGCGTGGTCTCTGTGTTCACCTTCTATAGCCTAAGCCGGTGCCCCTGCAGCCATGTTGCGCCAGAGCCATGGGCGCCTCGAATTGTGTACTGTTATGGGGGAAAGGGGGCACGCTGCAGCTGTCAACGCCGCTTAATCGCCTCGAACAATCCCGATAACTCTTTGTTACTTTAAAGCGAAAGCTTTACAACGCCATGTTCTGCCAGTTTCGGAGACTCCATCATTTTTTTTACCATCAGTGCGTGGCGCATGAAGCTGCCGAAACCGATGAGGAGCGCGAGCTTCGAAACCAAAGGAAAGGCGCATAGCTGGCCGCCTGGACAGTGGACACCTCAGTCAAGCTTTAAGCTACGAGGCGGTAGTGAGAGATGGGCGCTGCATGCGCTGGCATTGACAACGTTGTGGCAAAAACGCGGCACTGAAGCCATATGCTTTAGACGTTCATTGTGTTCATTGGCATTGGCGTTGCAACATTCTAATAATAATAATAATTGGTTTTTGGGTAAAGGAAATGGCGCAGTATCTGTCTCACACATCGGCAGGCACCTGAATCGCGCCGTAAGGGAAGGGACAAGGGAGGGAGTGAAAGAAGAAGGGAAGAAGGAGGTGCCGTAGTGGAGGGCTCCGGAATAATTTCGACCACCTGGGGATCTTTAACGTGCACTGACATCGCACAGCACACGGGCGCCTTAGCGTTTTTCCTCCATAAAAACGCAGACGCCGCGGTTGGGTTCGAACCCGGGAACGTTCTAGACTCCGATGATTTTGAGGAAAAGAAGGTGCATAAGTGGCTCTCTGGGTCAGTGGACTCCTCAATTATGCTTTGAGGTACTTACGTGGTCGTGGTGAAAGAGATGTGGGCTGCATGCATTAGCGCAGACAACTTTGTTGCAGACGCGCGGCGCTGCAGCAATAGGCCGCAGTGTTCATTTGGTGACCAACCACTCGCGAAAAACCATTAATTGATTGCCACCTGCCAGCGTGGCAGGGTGGGCGCGCTACCTATCCAGTGTCCACAGCATACTCAACGTTAAAGACGCCAAGACGCGTCTAGTTGCCCCATACACCACAGCTTTTGCTCGCTATTGAAGTTCAACAGCAGTTAAACAGCACGTAATTTTTTTCGCAGGCAAATAAAAAGGCATCTCACCAAGCATGTGACTTCCTGCGCTTACTGGCAGCCTTTAGTGCTCAAAATACATTTAGGTCCGTTTATCACGGTCATCACTGTTTGTGGGGCAAGAGACAGTTCTGCTGGCCGGTGAATACGCTATAAAGGAGTCTCTCACAACACACACACTGTAAACGCTTCAGGCCACCAGGTTATAGCGAAGGAAGTCAAATAGGGCAGCTTTCGATTGCACAGAGGTTGGGCAGCGATGCGCATATAGCCACGCTGAGGCTCTCCCCAGCACGATGGAGATCCACAAAGAGGCCTGCAGAGCAGGTGCTGTCAATGACGCTCGACGCACCAGCTGCACAGTGCGCCATGACTAGTCGTCGTCGCTGCTGGAGAAGTAGCTGGGCGTTCCTTCCAGCCGCCTCGTGATGGCGTCCAGCTCACCTCGTTTGATGTTCACGTAGTGGTAGAACCGCTTCCTGATGTTATCCACTGCGGTCCTCCTCAGTTCGATATTGTCGGCACATTCTTTTTTTTGGTTCTCCATGGCGCGCTGACGAAGGCGGTCTAGGTCACTGATCTGCCGGTCGAGGAGTGTAATCTGTCGGAGGGCATTGTCCATCTGTTTTTTGGTAGCAACCAAACGAGCTACAAGCATGTCAGTTCTGCTGGAGTACGAACCCACCGTTACCTGCTCAGACGCCATTTTTCGTCCCGTCTTTCTCTTCTCCCGTGTTCTTTATCACTCGGCGCAGCAGAGCATTTCAGAATACTGGGCAAAATTACAGAATTGCGCTTAAGTCTGCTTATGACAGGAAATGCGATAGTCTTTTCCTGTCCTCTTTCTGTATTCATTTTTCAATTTTTTTGCCAATGTGTTTTTTTGCATTATACGCGACAGGATATACAGATCGTTCGGTCCAAGAGCCGTCTGCATCGTAGTAGTATAAAAATATCCATTCGGGTGTCCACCGAGATATGTGAGAGAGGCGTCATTTCCTTTCCTTAAAACCAATATTTAATTTATTTTCCTGGCCATTAGGAATCCCGCACGGAGACAGTCATTAGTGACTCAGAATGCGGCATCACCTGCTATTATACGGGCAGAGTGTGTACACTCACCGCGTCCCTGCTCAAACGTTACACACCTCCATCCTTCATCATCCTAATATGGGTGTCGGCCCACTTCGGCTGCTCAGGAAACGAGAAGACGGACGAATATGCGAAAGGGCTAACCAACCGTGCTGTTTCCGCCAGCGGAGACACCCACCACTTTTAACAAGGTTACAAACATGTAGAGGGAAAACAGATGTGACTCAGTGGTTAGGGCACTCGGCTACTGATCCGGAGTTCCCGGGTTCGAACCCGACCGCAGCGGCTGCGTGTCTATGGAGGCAAAACGCAAAGGCGCCTGTGTCCTGTGCGATGTCATTGCACAATAAAGATCCCCAGGTGGTCGAAATTATTCCGGAGCCCTCCACTACGGCTTCTCTTTCTTCTTTCACTCCCTCCTTTATCTCTTCCCTTACGGCGCGGTTCAAGTGTCTAACAAGATTTGAGACAGATACTGTGCATTTCCTTTCCCCCAAAACCAATTATTATTTTTATTATAACAGATGCTTTTATCCATGCCAACACTCAAAGCTTACCAAGACACAAGCCACTGCTCTTAGTAGAGATCAAGCAAAAACTCTTATGAGCTCCTATCGAATGGCTTTAATTACAAAAGGTGAAGTTATTCCTATTTGCTAGATTTGTGACAAAAATCTTAACGCAGATGCTGAGCACATTCTCTGGGGATGCGAGGGAAATCCACCTCTAGAAAACTCCTGCCATCAACATGAACTAATCGTGCGCACAACGTGCACACATTTATTATTGTGTAAATACTTTGTATATTTTACTTCTCCCTTATTCTCTCTTCCTGTTTCTCACCTCTTTCAATTCATTTCTCCACTCTGCCTGCTATCCTTTATTTTCGATGCCCCAGCTCAGGTGCTTCAGTATCGATGGCAGATGCCAGGGCTAGCAAAAATTTTTTCCTTCGTTTTTACTATTATTTTAATACAAAAAACCACTACCACCACTACCATATCACTCAGCTTGCAGGTGGAAAGATCATACGCAGTGACGACAAACAAGTACAAGCCATTTTGCAGACTGCATCCTCGAGGTCCCCGTTCATTGAGGCCACCTTGGACGAACGTGGCCTAAAGACGACGGAAAAGCCTAATACAGTTTATTCCTCCTCACTTACGGCGCGGTTCGGGTGTCCCTCGAGATATATGATCCATCGCATTAAGAACCAGCGCTAAAAACACACAGAGGACGAGACGAGACACACGAAGGCGCTCGTCCTCTGTGTGTGTTTTTAGCGCTGGTTCTTAATGCGATGGATCACAACCAACTCGCCCAATCCTCAGTTCTACGAGATATATGTGACTGGCGTCATTTCCTTCCCTTAAAACGAATTTTCATTTCGTTTTCCTTCCTGAAAACCAATTTTCATTTCATTTCTCTTACGGCGCGGTTCGGGTGTCTACCGAAATATGTGAGCCTGGGTCAATTTCTTTTCCTTGGTGGTCCAACGCGCAACGCGTCGTGCCGAACGGCCGCTGGTCTTCCGTGGACTCCCTGGCAACGCTGCAACACACGGTCGCGTCCCATTTTTAAAGACGGAGCTTAAGCGTCCTATATTTTTCTTGTTCTAGCTTTTTATTTTTATTATTTTTGTGTATTATTCCTATATACTTTCTTCCTTTTTTTAAAATTTATGTTTCTTAAGAACTATTACTTAATGAACATATGCATTGAAGCTTATTTACCATACAACTTATTGACAGTTCGCGAGGAGGACTTCCGGCTACAGATTCCGTCAGCACCTTCTGTCCGTGCTTCTAATGAGCCAAGAAAGGCTTTCACCTTAACAATTTTAAAACTGAAGGGGACTAGGGTGAGGAGGGGTGTAACCGGAAATGAAAGAATAGGATTTGCCTGCATCCTCGGGCTAGCAACGCCTTTTTCCTCAATTGTTATTTTATTAATAAATAGGCACTAAAAACGAGAACAGGCCGCTGTACGGGCTTTTACTGAAATCTTTTCCTTCGTCCTTCTCCTTCATGAATTTTAAGATGAATATTCCTGGCCAAGATATGGAAGTATTTTCTTCTGAGAGGTTTCTCTTCCCGGGAGAAGAGGATGTTGCCTTTAATGTCCTGCATTTTTCGGAGCTTTGCTTGCAAGATTTAGAGATGGTGTGAAGGCATCAAGTTTTTGTTTTCTGGCTATACATACAGCGCTGTCTTCTGAAGCCGATACGTGGCACGTGCTGGCCCGGACACAGTGGTCACAAGAATTGGGCAGGACCGCAGCCTACATACATACTTATACCGGAAAGCGGAGGCATAGTTTTTAGTTCTTTACCTTTTCGGGCGCCTATATGCCGAGAATGATCAGTTGCAGAATCAGTTACCACGCAGCCTGGGCTGCATCAGCTCATTTACTGCAAGAAATAGACTACGAACACTTGCATTGGTGGCAGCCTCGGTTCACTATGTTGAGTTTGCTTTACATTTTCCTGACCATGGTAATGTGTTCATAAAATGTGCTCACTCCGAAGGGTAAACACATTCTATGGGTTAATAAAACGATAATCTTCCAAGTTGTTAATCGACCTATACGTAAAGAGAAAACCTGGTGTCGAAACACTAAATCAGATTTAACCAGTACTTTCAGTTAGAGGTGAGGCGAGAAATCCTTGCAGTTTGTTTGTTCCCAGTGGGATGACTTTTTGTTAGGAGACCGGAATTTACCAACACAAAGTGCTCTAGCTCGACTACTGCGCCTTTTGGTTCACAAAAGTAAATGCATTCATGCTCAACATGGCAGCATATATCAGCCACCGTCAAGAAAATTGCTTGCATATATGTCTATGGTTGCTGAGTTCCTTGCATGAAAACGAAATCGCTCCTAATCAGATGAGTTCTGGTTGGCTGTGGTGTAGGTAGTAGAGACCCTGATCAGAACGAGTCGCTGCTTGGCAGGGGACGAATTTTAGGCAGGTTACAATGCACTCTTCTACCCCTCAATATATGTGAAAGGCTCCATGGTCTTACGTTTCAGCGAACTTCAACATCCGACCACTGAACAGAGGAAAAAGGCGAAACATTAATTTGCGAAAGGTGGTATGTCGTCTCACAGAGATTATATTAGTGATTTCTATCAGGTGTATGTTTCAATTCAATGGAGGACGTAATATTTCGCCACGAATCCTCTTGGCTTGAATTCCACTGTGCATGACGCAGCTTTAGGCAGCATTATAGACGAAGCAGCGTTGTCAATTATATTTAGCTCCGGTGGGAGGGGTTACGTTCCGCACCTGCAGTGATTGCTAGCCACTCGTGCGCAACGTCGAAGCTATGCACCGTCGAAAACTGCATTAAACTGAGCCCTTCATCCGGGACCGTAAACTGGAGAGCGGCGCTCTGTCTGCAAGGAATAGAGTGAAATCTCTATTGTTATTCCACTGCCCTTGCCTGACGGTCTCAGTCCGATTAGTCGGATGATATGGTTTGAGAAGAATTTGCCTGCTCTGCGCTCATGAAATGCATTTAATGTACAGTTGCATGTGTCTGGTGAGAAAAAAACTAGCTAATGTTCTGTTGGTCTATAGCTAGAGCGGGCATGTCCAAGATATTGGGGCTTTGGAGGTTGGGTTTACGGCTCTCTGGCATTCCTAACAAGTATATATAAATCTGAATAGGCGCCATATGTATGTAATGTTTGTGGCGATGAAGACTTGAGGGCGCGCAGGAGGATCGTGTCCTTAGGAACGGTGTTTGTGCTTGAAGGGCTGCGTATTGCTTAGAGATAGATAAAGTTGGTTTGTTTTGGTTTATGGGACTTTAGGTCCCAAAACAACTCAGGCTATGAAGGACGCCGTGCTGGAGTGCGCTGTAATTTCGACCTCCTGGGGTTCTTTACGGCTCACTGAAAACGTATTGTGCACGAGTCTCTAGAATTTGGCCTGCATCAAAATTGGACCGCCGCAGCAGGGATCAAACGTCTTTCTTGTCAGCAGCCGAGCACCATAACCACGGAGTCACCGCGAAAATTGGTTTTTGGGGAAAGGGAATGACGCAGTACCTCTCTCACTTCTCGGCGGACACCTGAACCGCGCCCTAAGGTAAGGAATAAAGGAGGAAAAAGGTGCCGTGGTGGAGGGCTCCGGAATAATTTTGACCTCTTGGGGATCTTTAACGCACACTGACATTGTACAGCACACGCTCGCCTTTGGGTTTCGCCGCCATCAGCCGTTAGATAGAAAAATGTATGTATAAGGGGAGATGAGAAGGTGTTGTCTATTGCTCAGTAGTTATTTTAAGCATTTGCTTTCCCTGCTTAACTCCTCGCGTTTTCTTTTCGGGAACTGTGACAGACAGAGAAGCGTAGCAGACTGGGCGAGTTGGTGTTCCATGGTAACGATACAATTTCAAACAGCGCTAGACAACAGGACCAGAAAGAGGAGACAAACACGGCGCTGAACTTGCAACTCATTTATTTGAAGCAGGAAGTCTATTTATACATACAAGCACGGGCGCACACGCGCCAGGTCTTACAGAGATGATCAGATACACACGCACTAAAATGCCGCCATACACACGTGATGTAGCTGCCTTGCAATCTGCCCTTTATGCAGCAATGACAGTTCCTTCGCTGGCAAGACTAAAGACGTTTTGCTAACGCAGCCATTAGATTAACGCAGCCATCTGCCGAGCCCGCACCGCGTCGTGGCATTGCCGTTATGATACCTGCCCTCCGGATTTACAAACGCTTTGTGGCTGGCAACGTCCGTTTACAGGGCACAACAGAAGAATGTGCAAACTTCTCAACAGTGAGTTGAGAGCAGCCAGGCTAGGCTGTTCAAGGACTTACTTCGGACCAGATGCCAAGGCCAGCGTGTGTTCCGCGAGTGGTGTGTGACCTGTGACCATTGATCATCTCACGGAATTCCTTTGGAACATGATCCGGCCAACCCTTGCGAGAGGCACAAGAAGAACGCCTGCAGAAGGAAAGCTGTTGGTCCTCGGGGACGCCGTTTTGGATTCTAAGCACGAAAAGACCTTGCGCCTTGGACCTAAGTTCTGCCTCGACCCTGGTTTGAGAACCGTTGAAAAGTTGGCCTTCGCCCATAATGTGTCATCTAAGGCTCAGCCTGAGGACAGACAAAGGTGTGTATCGGAGTGTGCTGACGTTGTGGCCAGTAGCAACAGTCCTAAAGTGCGTAGCATAGGTTTCGATCGCTTGTGTATTACCTGTGTGATAGTCGCTTGTGTGTCGTGCAATCCGACAAAGAAGGCTACTTTGTTGTACTTTCCGAGAACCAGTTTTCCAAAAAGGCACGTGAGGCAATAGCCAAACATTTTGAAGTGACTAATAAGGATCCGGTAAAGAATAAGAAAGAGGCTGTTTCATTATTGAAAGGCATGGGGCTTCTGAGTTTGGCACTTGAAATATTCTTCTCGGCAAAAACACATAAGCCCAGCGTGCCTTTTCGAGCAATAGTCTCTGAGCGCCAAACTTGGCAAAGAGTGCTATCATCCTACCTCAATAAGCATTTGACAGCACTCTCCGTGGCTGACCCGATTGTTGTGCCAAACTCGGAGGCAGTTGTAAAGTTTCTCTTGAAGGAGAACCCGGCTTCTTGCTTTGGTTTTAGTATAGACGTAGTCGATTTATTTATTCTCTTCCCCATAAGCAAATTCTTCAATGCGTTCAGAATTGCATCTCAGACCAAAACGATGAGTGTGCATTCCAAACTTATTGTGGCATTTCTATTGGGTCTTTCCTGGAGCTTTTATCCTTTTATTTAGAGAATACCTATATAAAGTGGGAAGATAAATTTTTCAAGCAAAAATCGGGAGTGTGTATTGGTTCCAAGATTGCCCCAATACTTAGCACTGTTTTTCTTAGTTATGTTGATAAGAAAGTATAGAGGGACTTAAATGGAAGCTATATTCGAATTTTTCGGTATGTGGATGATTTCCTAGTTTTAGTTAGGTCTAAGGGTGCAGAATGTGTGCCTGACATACTAGATGTTTTTTCTAAGCACGGGTCAGGACTGAGCTTTACACGAGATCCCTCAGAGTAACGTCCTGCAGTTCTTAGATTTGAATTTGACCTTCTTGTCTGAACATGTATGCTGGCGCTACGCTCCCAGGAGTGAAAAATGTCTAGTGAGCTATGCGTCTTGCCACTCTAAGCTAGTCAAACTCGGAATTGTGACGGGTAGTATTGGTATGGCTGTCAAAAAATCGTGTTTTCATCAAATGTCTTAAGCCTGGCAGTCCAAGCCCAGAGATGCAGAGAGGCTGGTTTTCCAGATTCTATACTTGTGGCTGGTGCTAATAAGATTATTAAAGCGCTGAAATGTTCGGGACAACCCAAAGAAAATGTTGGCCGTAAAAAAGTTGTCACGCCATATGTGCACGCCTTGTCACATCGTTATAAAAGGGTAGGGGCCAAGTATGGCGTGAGGGTCGTTTTTTCTGCACCTAATAAGCTGGGTAAGATAGGGGCAGCAGTTCAGAGAAAGCAGGATGGCTTTAAACAAAGCACTGCCTGCAAGGTAAATCATAGCAATAAGTTCATCAGTTGCAAGAAGGGGTGGTCTACCAAATTCCTTTAACTTGTGGTCTAACTTACATAGGCCAGACAAGCCGTTGCATAAACATTAGACTAATGGAACATGACAATTCATTGGAGAAAAAAGACACGAACCTGGCTACGCATTGCAGTTTTTGTAAATGCGTACCTTTCTTTGACGATGCGGAATTATTTTTTCATTGTGACAAGACCACCAGAGAAGTCGCCGAAGCATTCTATATCACCAGAAAATCTAATGGCTGCGTTAGCAAAACGTCTTTAGTCTTGTCAGCGAAGGAAATGTCATTTCTGCATAAAGGGTAGATTGCAAGGCAGTTACATCACGTGTGTATGGTGGAATTTTAGTGAGTGTGTATCTGATCATCTCTGTATGACCTGGCGCGTGTGCGCCCGTGCTTGTATGTATAGACTTCCTGCTTCAAATAAATCAGTTGCAAGTTCAGCGCCGTGTTTGTCTCCTCCTCTTTCTGGTCCTGTTGTCTAGCGCTGTTTGAAATTGTGCAGACAGACAGACAGACCGACAAACTATTTTGGCAATTGAGTTTTAGACCCCGCTGTGCCCCAGGGCTACTGCGCGGTCCCGAACTACATCAGGCATGTCATGTCGGGACATGACGTCGTGAGCCCGAGTCACCGGAGCGAGCTGCAATGTCGAGCCTGCAGACGTGGGCTGGATGTACCCAAACCGGGCAAACCCCTCACCCTTCAAAATTTGCGCCCCATCTCCTTAAAGAGCTGTGCCGGCAAGCTCTCCGAGCATGTCATTCTAAATCGCCTTCAACCGTTCCTAGAAACAACAGGCTTTCTCTCTAACGTTCAATTTGGCTTCCGTTCAAGCATCTCGACGTAAGACATACTTCTCGCCCTTAAAGAGTCTTTCCTTTACAGTAAGCGCCGCACAGCTGCTACGCGAGCCATACTGGCTCTGGATATTCATAAGGCTTTCGACACAATAAGCCATGACCATATCTTGACACTAGCCACCACCGGCTGTAGCACCCGCATATGGCAATATGTTCGGGCCTTCGTTCAGGAACGCACGGCAAAACTCTATCTTGGGGATGTCGCCTCCTAGCCTTTCCCCCTGCCTAAGAGGGGAACCCCCCAAGGGGCGGTCCTGTAAGCATTACTTTTTAACGTTGCCCTAGCGCCACTGGCAAAGGCCCTTGCTGCAATCCCAGGGCTCCACTCAGCCATATACGCAGATGACATAACCCTCTGGACAACGGGAAGATCCATTGGAACAGCCCAGGTTATCCTGCAATCTGCCATAGACATCACCATCACCCAATTAGCAAACACAGGCCTCCATTGCTGTCCAAATAAAGCGGAACTCTTGCAGCTGAAACCTCTGCCCAGTGACCCCCCCCCCCCACCACATTGAACTGCACATGTACGGGAATCCAGTGGCCATTGTTTCTCAAGTGAAGATTCTTGGCCTTCTTATTAACAACACACTCGATGCTACCGCCACTCTTCAGCTCATGAAAAGGCAGACCAAACAGGTGGCTGCATTAATCAAGCGGGTGGCAGCACGCAATCATGGGCTGTCTGAACGCGAGACCCTCAATATGACAAATGCATTATTCATCAGCATTAAATGCATTAATCACCTCCCATACCACATACCCACTCAGCGCCAAACACAACAGGCAAACATCCCAATATGCACGGCTTCACCTCCGCCCTACTTCTTCCATGGACGGTTAGCACCAAACGCCTCCTGGCCACTGGTACACACAATACCGTGATCGAATTAATAGAAGCTGAACGCACCAACCAGTTAGGCCGCCTGAGTCACACGAAAACAGGACAATGATTACGGCGACAGCTCCGTCTCAATCCACCCACTCCCAGCCCAACAAGTCCTACACCTTACAAGATTTTTCTGCGCACGCAGGATCACATATATCAGAAGCCCCTACCGCGCAATATGAGCGCTAGCCTCCATCAGGGTAGGCGGCAGGCTCAAGCTAGCTATTACACCTAAACATACAGCAACCGCTCCGATATCGTTTATGTCGACGTGGTAGATATTTATAAAGTAGGATTCTTCACGGCAGTCGCAGCCTATGAAGACGGCACTGTGGGGGCCGCCGCCTCTATCCGAACTTATTCACCTGCAGAGGCGGAAGGTGCCGCCATCGCACTTGCGCTGGCCCACTCCACCATTGACAAAAACATAACCGAAATTTGCACAGATTCCAAGGCCGCATACCGCCACTACCTAAAGGGCGTGGTGACACCGGCCACACACCGTATTCTTGCCACAGCCACCTCTCTCGACCGAACGGTTACTCTGTCGTGGATCCCTGGGCATGCCTCAATCCCCGGTAATGAGCGCGTTCATGCGCTGGCCCGAGAACTCTCCTCCGTGACCCCGGACGATAAGGCACCCAACGCTACTCAAGAGGCCCCATCGGTGCTTTATACATATCATCAAATCAGCGTATTCTACAAACTCAGCCGCATGGCATTACCACCACCCCACAGTACTTTGGCGCCCTTATCCAGCGCCACATGGCGACAGTTACAGACAGGCTGCTTTATTTCACCCTACCATCTCTCATGTTTCCACCCTACCTTTCCTCTTCATTTTAACACCTGTAGCCACCCAGACCGACACTCTTCTAATACCTTTGGGAATGTCCTTCCCCGCAGGCAGTACCCCCATCCTCAATCCAACTCATTCTTCCTGGGAGGCTTCTTTACGGACCGCTCAGCCCGCCGGCCAGAAATGGCTGGTGGATCGGGCCTTATGTGAGGCAAGAGCCAGTGGACTCTTGGACCAGTAGTAGACCACCCTGGAAGATTTTTTTCTTTCCTGTTTTTTTTATAACAAAAGTTGTTTCCATCCATCCACCCATCCATCCATCCATCCGTCCATCCATCCATCCATCCATCCGAGTCCTGTTAGCTCGGGATGGCGTGCTGTCACTTCGGGAGAGGATCACCACGACAGCTGAAAAAGACGTGGGAGATGTGTGGCGTGAAGGTCCCCGCATAGGGAGCATCAAAGGAACGTGTCACTATAGTGGGATAGAGCTCAGGGGATGACAGAGAGCTGGTCGGGAGGCGTCTGAAGAAGATCTGTTGCGAGTGCGTAGGAGATGGGTTGGGAGGGGGTGAGTCCAACGGTCCAAACGGCGTATTTGCGTGAGCGCTGGGAAGGTGTACGTCTGCTCTCTCTAGAATACTGAAAGGAGACTGTCCGAAGCCCGGCAAATCAAGCCTCGGACCAATTTATCGGCAGCATCGTTTCCAGAGTTCCCAGAATGATCCGGCACCCACTGGAGTTCTACTCTATGTTGTAAATTTTGGGTTGGGGTGCTCAACAAGTGCTTGGTAGGGGCGAGAATCCTGCCTCTGGCAAAGTTAGGCAGATCCGTTTTGGAGTCGCTGAAGATGCATTGGGCGTCCGAATGTGCAAGGGCTAGGGCGATGGCAGCCTCCACTGAATCCTCAGGCGTAGAGCCCGAGGGAAGGGGGTGACTTAGGAGATGGGATAGGTTTGGATTGTAGCCAACTGCTACCGCTTCATGCGCTGTACATGCGGCGTCTACCCAAATGGCATCGTGGGCTTGGCCGTAGTACTTATGATGGGCATTAGCCCGAGCTGGGCGGTGAGATATATAATATTAGGAATGGACGTTTATTGGTTTTATTGGTCTTTGGTGGAAAAGAAATGGCGCAGTATCTGTCTCATATATCGTTGGACACCTGAACCGCGCCGTGAGGGAAAGGATAAAGGAGGGAGTGAAAGTAGAAAGGAAGGAGAGATGCCGTAGTGGAGGGCTCCGGAATAATTTCGACCACCTGGGGATCTTTAACGTGCACTGACATCGCACAGCACACGGGCGCCTTAGCGTTTTTCCTCCATAAAAAACGCAGCCGCCGCGGTCGGGTTCGAACGCGGGAACTCCGGATCAGTAGTCGAGCGCCCTAACCACTGAGCCACCGCGGCGGGTAATGGACGTTTCAAGAAAGGGGTTTCACGACGAGAGTTGTACGGATGTGTCGAGGGATGGCTGTAAGGTTTGACTCGGGGTATCGTGATGCGAAAGGAGGAGAGTATATGGCGGCCAGTGGCGCTCGTGGCAAGTGTAAGGTACTGTGTAGGTTCCCGTCAACTATTTCCTGAAGGTTGTAATGCTTGCCTAGTGCAAGGAGTTTGGCTGTGCTAGTGCTACCAGGTAGGTTTAGAGCTGCCGTAATGGCATGGCGGATCATGGCGTTCACGCGTAAGGTTTCTGTGCGGTTGAATTTGAGATATGGGGCAGCGTATAGAATGCGGCAAAGCCTAAATGCATGCACTACTTTCATGTTGGCTGCTTCGTCTGAACCCTTGTTAAGGCAGGATACTCGGCGTAGAAGGTGCAAAACGGTTCGCATGGAGGCCTTTAGTGCTTTAAGTGTATGTTTATTTCGTCCTCGGTGTTATGGAACCCCTGATTGGAAAAAAAATATTTACATATGCACACATGTCAAGGTTAGCCGATACATTGACTTTCACACGCAGACATGACACTAAACAATGTGAGCCAATTAAAGATGTACCCTTATCATCGTTGAGCAACTAACAGGAATTGCTTGCGAGCGATTTAAGACGGGATAGCATACTTATTCACAGAAGAGTGAAACAGCTTGTAAAGCGATTTGAATGGGCAAATTACTGTTTTTAAGCGAATGCTTTACTACTCCCTCCTGCAGCTTTTTCGACATGTTTTTCATCTGGCCTCGTACTGATGAGCGGATGTAGTGGCAATATTCCCATATTTCGTCGCACAGCATAATGGGTAGTGTCATAGCGTTTCTCTTTGCGTATACCTTACAGTCAAGTTGGAGGCTAGCTTTCGACAGGGCTTGGGAGCAATGACATATGCACCCTAAATTCTATGCTTTCAGAGACTTGCGACAGGGGTTCGGACCGATGACGTATGCAGTTTAATTTACATGCTTTAAAGCGCAGTTGAGGAGTCCACCGAGACGTCAAGATCTGAGGGCTACTGCGTGCTTTTCTTCCTTCAAAAACCTTTCCTTTTCACAAAACGCATGCGCTCCTCCACGTAAGCAGACTTAAGTGCCATCAGAAAGTTTTTCTCTGTATTCGGTACCCTGATGTCCTAGCGTCCACTGGTGGTGGTGGTAGTGGTTTTATTAAAAATAATGGTAAAAAGGAAGGAAAAGGTTTTTGCTAGCCCCGGCATCTGCCACCGATACTGAAGCACCTGAGGCGGGGCAGCGGAAATAAAGGATAGCGGGCAGAATGGACAAATGAAATGAAAGAGGTGAGGGGACATGAAGAGAGGATAGGGGGAGAAGTAATATGTACGAACTATTTACACAATAAGAAATGTGTCCAGGTTGTGCGCGTGATTAGTTCATTTTAGAAGAATTAAATCACAAACGCGCACAGCACCGTGTTGGTTACAACTGGAGTGGGGCGTCCAGTTATTAATCGTTCAAGGTAGAACTCGCGGAGCGTTCTGTCACTGCGTGCAACTGCGCGTAACGGAGAACAGACGGAACGTCAAGTCCGTGGGTTCGAGGAATGCACAGAGGCTCACCAAAGTTCGCTCACGAGTGTGCGTACTGCCCAGCGGCCACAATAGCGTCTTGATGGAGTCTGGTAGTATGCCCTGCGCCCTATAGGCCGCGAGCATATCGCGACGAGCATCGCGAACGCGGCACAGTGAAGGAGCAGGTGTTCTAGTGTTTCCTCTGCACCGCATCCGTCACACACATCACTCGTCGCGATTCCGTGACGCAGCCGTCGTTCCCCGGGCCACACGCAGCCAATGCGCGCGCGGAGGATCATTGCACGTTGTGACCGTGTAAGTGCGCGGCAGCCGGTGACACTGTCGATGCGCTCACCTCCCGCGATGAGTGGGTCGGGGTGCTGCTTTCGGAGATGGTCGTGGATGGCCGCACGCACGTCCTCCAGCGCAAGGGGCAGATCGCTGGCAGGTAGTTGGTGTGCAGCGGTCGCGAGGTCGTAAGCTTCTTCGTTGCCTGCGATGCCGCAGTGACCGGGCACCCACTGTGCACGCACGGCACAACCTCTCTGCGCGAGCGAATTTCCCGCACTAGTGGGGTACCGCGGCCGTTAGATTGCAGGCGGCTGAGGACGGCGCGGGAGTCGCTCAGCAGAACACTCCTGGGCGGCGGAGGGTCGAGGGTGAGCAGCAGGTCCAGCCCGAGTCGGATCCCCATCAACTCCGCCGTGGTGGAGGATTCCAGAAGGCGGCGTGTTGCTGGCTGTGCAGTCGCAGGGCGGGGATGGTGGCCGCCGCAGCAAGGGAGCCGCTGTCGCGGGCCACTGAGCGGTCGGTGTACACGAGGAGATGGTCCTGGAACTCCTCGTGTATGACGGCTCTGGCCAGCTGCTGCACAGCACAGCAGGGAGGGCCTGCCGCCCTGGCATGGTCCAGCGCTGTAACAACGTCCGATATAGAATCAGCCGTGCACCGCATCCCACGGAAACCCGTCTGCCGCTCGTCAAACAAATCAGCCTCCGCGGCCCACTCGTTCAGACGCTGCAACGCCATATGCTCCATGAGCTTACCTGCCGCCGATGTTAATGCCACTGGCCGGCATCCGCTCAGCTCCGTAGGTGGGCGCCCTGCCTTTCGGATGGGACAAACAACCGTGGTTCGCCAATCCTCCGGTAGCTCCCCGCGTTCCCACATCAGGTTGATCTGCTGCAGGAGGATCTGTCGTTGCTGCGCATCCAAGTTTCGCAGCATCTGGTATGTCACCCCGTCCGGTCCGGGCGCCGAGCGGCGATGGGAGCGCTGCAGCGCATTGTTCAGTTCCGACGCGGTGAACGGCGCATCACATGGACCTTCCGAGACGACGGGCGAGGGACTGGCGTCGCTTCTGGGGCTCTTAGGAGCAGCTATGTTAGCGGCGTTTGCGGGGCTGGGCGGCGCGAATCGATCGGAAAACCGCTCTGCCAATTCTACAAAGCTGAGCCCGCTGGAGATTGCGAGGGCGGCCAGCGGTTGACGGTTTGCCTGTGGTTCGGTGATGCGCCGCAGGGTGTCAAACAGCGTTCGCGAGCTGACATCTTCCTCCATCCTTTGGCATAGTGAAGCCCACTGCCAGCGGTATAGCTTGTTGGCGTGGCGGCGTGCTGCTTCGTCCAAGCGGTTGTAGACAGTCCAGTCGGCGGCTCTGTCAGTCCGTCGCGCCCGTCGCTCTGCGCGATCTCTCTTCTCGCGCAGATTGACCAGCTTCATATCAGGTGTGGGCTGCCCTGCCCTTACCTCTGCTCATTGGGTGCCTGCGAGAGCGCTTCGGACTAGACTTGAAAATAAATAAGATAAGATAAACTTTATTTTCCATCAAAAAAAAAAGATGGAGGGAGACGGGGCTAAAAGCTGCAACCGCAGCTTGACTGGTCCCCGCCCCCCCTATATGAAAACGACAGGTGGCACTTGACAAACATTTAACAACAAAAAGCATGTCAGAAGAACAGTCGTTTTGATACGACTAAATGAAGAAATGCCTATTGTAACAATACATGGCAACAAAACATGAAAAAAAATAATAAAAAAAAATAATAAAAAATCTCAGGAAGGTACATTGAACATGGTTAATTGAACATGGAATTTGAACATGGTTACCGAAAAAGTGATACATCAGATTTCACGACTAACAACAGAACATCTCTATGAATTATACAATATTAATAGCGGTTACATACAGTTTGCGTTTTATTGAAGAAAAATATTCTTAGGCTGCGTAGAATTCAGCGCTAAAATGTCTACATCTTCAGACAAATAGGAGTTTAAGACCGAAGGAATGCGGTGTTATCTGCGCCAGTGGCCGCCGCCTCGTCGACGCCCCGCCTGAACGCACTCCAGATGGTAATGGAGTAGGCACGTTTGGGGCGCGCCTCCAACGCAGTGGATTCGATTAGGATGGAGTAATGATCCGAGCCCCAGAGATGGTGATCGGCGCCATGTCGCCTCGATGCCTCTGGATGCGAAGGCAACGTCGATGCAGGAGCCGGTTGTTTCGCGTCGTTGAAATGTGGGCTCGCCGATGTTCAAGGGGGTGAGTACCAGCTGCGTTGCAGCGTCGTGCAGGTCGTCTCCACGCGTGGAGTGGCGCGCACTGCCCCACGCGCTATGTGGGCGTTAAAATCACCACAGATGATTGGCGCGGGGCACATTTCGCCGCCGCCGAGCCGACGAGGGTGTCCTGGACGTCCTGCCGCGCGTATATCGCGCCCCTTGATTTCACGGGGCGATGAGATGTGACACAAGGCACTACGGCACAGGCGGGTTCCTCGCACGTGGTGGGTTCCTCGCACGTGGTGGCTGAGTGGTAACCAATGTAGCCAGTTAGCCGCATCTGGGGCTCCCCATCATGTGAACGTACGTACGTCTCCTGCAGCGCGACAACTTTCGGAGAATTTTGTGCGATAATAGAGAGTTTTAGTTTCACGTACGTAGAGGCTTCACGTACGTAGAGCTCCTACGGATGACCAGTGCGCATGCGCAGAGCGCAATGTGTATGCGCGAGTCTCACGTACGTACGTGAGATTCGGATTTTTACGTTGCGTTCTTTGCGTTGCTTGCGTACGTAGCGTTGACAAACATGGCGGCGCGCTGCCCGCCGCTTCACGGCGACAACAGCTTCGTCGCTAATCCCTCGAGGCGATATCGTGTTCTAAACTGTTGTATTCGCCTTCGATTCGCCCATTCTTACCCTCGCATAAGGTTTCAAGCGACAAATAGCTTTTGTTTTTCAGACAGAAGGGCGATTTTTGAGCTGTTAAGCCTGACGAAGTAGCGTTGGTCGTCGTCATAGCAACCGTCTCGCTATGAATGGCTTGGCTTAAAGACTTGTCTTGAAAGATTTAGGCTACAACCAGTGTCTGTGTTTCTTAGTAGATGGCGCTAGGCCTAATGCGCGGCGTGTTTCGCGTACGTGTAACTATAAGGGTTTCAAACCACGTGCGTGTAGGCTACGTAGACTTCTCACGTTTGCGTACGTGAACCCTCTGCGTACGTGAAACTAAAACTCTCTAATAATAATAATTGGTTTTTGGGGAAAGGAAATGGTGGTGGTGGTAGTGGTTTTATTAAAAATAATAGTAAAAAGGAAGGAAAAGATTTTTGGTAGCCCCGGCATCTGCCATCGATACTGAAGCACCGGAGCTGGGGCAGCGGAAATAAAGGACAGCAGGCAGAATGGAGAAATGAAATGAAAGAGGTGACGGGACAGGATGATAGGATAGGGGGAGAAGTAAAATGTACAACCTATTTACAAAATAAGAAATGTGTCCAGGTTGTGCGCGTGATTAGTTCATTTTAGAGGAATTAAATCACACACGTGCACAGCACTGTGTGTGTTACAACTGGAGTGGGGCGTCCAGTTATTAATCGTTCAAGGTAGAACTTGTGGAGCGTTCGGTCACTGCGTGTAACTACCTGACGGAGTATCTGTCTCATATATCGTTGGACACCTGAACCACGCCGTACGGGAAGGGATAAAGGAGGGAGCGAAAGAAGAAAGGAAGAAGAGGTGCCGTAGTGGAGGGCTCCGGAATAATTTCGACCACCTGGGGATCTTTAACGTGCACTGACATCGCACAGCACACGGGCGCCTGAGCGTTTTTCCTCCATAAAAATGCAGCCGCCGAGGTCGGGTTCGAACCCGGGAACTCCGGATCAGTAGTCGAGCGCCCTAACCACTAAGCCACCGCGGCGGGGCAACTCGCATTTCGGCGTACCGCGCCGCAAGTGATCGCACGTTTCACTGCAGGATGGATGGTATGCGGGAGGGAGTCCGGCGGCTAGCCATCTTGCTGGCTTCTCTGTGCGGGAGCACACGCTGTTTCTAAGCAATCCCGGTGTCCATCGGTGCCCTCCGGGAGAAGTGCGCTGAGGGCGCGCAACGCCGGCTTTAGGCGCGCAATCTCCGCGTCCCGTGCGTCAGGGGGCTGGCCATGAGAAACGGCCGCAGGCTCGGGCCGCGCTGTACGGGACGCCGGGCAACTGGATCGCCGCTGCCGCTGCCGGCGCTGCCGTTGCTTCGGTGACTGCTGCTGCTGGGCTGTTCCCCTGACAGCCTGCGCATAAGAAACCGCGCGCGGCGTCTGTTGATGTTGCTGGGCTGGGGCCGCTGTCTCAGCCTGGACGACGGCTCGGACAACCCGCCTGTACATCGGTGTCATGGATGTGGCCATTAAAGTGGCCACGTGACGCTCTCGCTGCCAGTACGGGCACGCTGGGTCAATGGCTGCGTGCCGCCCCCCGCAGTTAATGCAGCGGGGCTTGCTCGCGCAGATACCAGGTTCGTGCGTCCCGCCGCAGCGCGTGCATCGGGCAGGAGCACGGCACACCTCAGTGGCATGCCCGAAGCTGGCGCACTTGGCACACTGGAGCGGCCGGGGACGGCAGGGGCGGACCGCGAGCCTGCGCTTGATAATGGTGATGAACGCCGGGGTTGTCGGCGCCTCAAAACGGAGAGCGAGTGTGCTGCCCGATAGAGACGCCGACACCATCGGTACCGTTGACTCCGCCGCCGCTAGGAGCTCCTCCGCCATCCTGCGCCCGTCCACACCGAAGACCAGGCCGGAGCTTTGATTCCGAGGAGGAGGCTCCTTGGCACAGACCGGCACGCTCCGGATGACGGCTGTGGCCAGCAGGGCCTGGAGAGCATCGCTGCTCCCCGCGTCCACTGCCACCAGCTTCCGCCGCATGTTTACCCGGACAGCGAGGGCGGCCGGGCGGGATCCGATCTCCTCGGCCAATTCCCAGCCCTGTTACTTAGAAGGACTGGTGTAGGGCAGTTGGTATGACATCGTGAAGAGCAAAACCGCAAAACAGGACGGGATTATGTTGTCGCCTGCCTCAGTCCCTTCCTGTTTTGCGGTTTTGCTCTTCACGATCCCAGCCCTGTTCCCTGGTGAAGGCGGTGCCCCGGTTCGCCGGCCGAAACAGCACCGTCCCCACCAGGCTGGACGGGACCTCCACTGCAGCCGCGGCTCGCTCCAGGGCAGCTCTCCGACGCCGCTGCGCCTTGGTAGTGATAATGTGCCACGGGACCAGGCTGGCCCCAGCATCAGCGTCGCCGCTGTCTGCGGCGCATTGATTGCTGCGGCGCGCCGCGGAGTTGGGCGCGCTTGCTGCCAGAAGATGAAGCCCCAGTCTCAGCCTGGTCTCGTGCGGCGGGATTTGGTGAGGTCGCACCCGGTTTTCTTCCGGACGCCGTCGCCCCAGTAGCAACAGCAGCAGAATCAGCAGCAGGCTGGAGGTGGGCTCCATGGGGCTCGTGTTGGGAAGGCGCTGCTCCTTCGAGTTTTATGAATTGGAAAAACAGCGCAATCAAAGACGAGACACAAGAGAAGCACAAAACATCAGCGCTGCTAACAACCAAATGGTTTATTGCTACAGGTGAGGCAGCATATAAAAGAAATGGCACGAGTAACAACACAAAAAAGCATGAGAGAAAGATACCGCACAACCACACAACTTGACTAAAAAAAGGGGGACGTCACTGATTAAGATACGCAAGTTCCTTTGATAGTAGATTTATCGATAGGCTGCTGATACAGGTGTTACCGAGCTTTCTGATATGGCAAGCCTCCGAAATGAGCGTCGTGGTCTCATCTTTATAACGGGCGATGATAGTGGTCCTATTTAGGTGCGCTTCGCAATCACCACACTCAGCACAGTGCACAGCAAGATGGTTTCTGCGAGACTTGTTCTCTATATCTTTTGCATGTTCACGCAGTCTATCATTGATGCATCTTCCCGTCTCACCGATGTAGAAACTGCCACAAGAGGTCGGGATCTTGTAAACGACACCAACACGGCACTGAACGAACTTCCGCTTATGCTTCTTCTGGCAGCCTTTTCTGCTTCTATCCTCATTAACACTCTTGCGCAATCCGCTAAGTTTATTCCTGGCTGAAAAAACCAGCCTAATGCCTCCTTTGCTCACTATCTTCTTTAGTGTTGTATATGTAGTTTCGGTTTCGGTTTGGGGATCACCTGCCGCCAGAGGTACCAGTGTCGCTATGTGTATATATATTACTGTATGTGGCAATAAACCGGGATGGTTTCGGTTGCTAGCAGTTCGTGTACTTGAGCGGCACCCGCCGCTACAACATTCGCGAGGAGGACGGGATCAATTCGGGGGGCGTGACTTTCGCCGCTTGCTTTCCAGCGCCATGAGCGTTTCTGGACTCCCGTCGCCGCCCCCGTTCCAGCCTGTGCCTGGTCGACCTGCTGTTGCGTGGCCGCAATGGTTCCGCATCTTCGAGAACTACGTGCTTGCTTCGGGGGCCTCTGACTGCACGCCGGATCGTCGCAAAGCACTACATCTTCACAGCCTCGGTGTAGAAGGTCAGCGCATATTTTACACATTACCACTTCCATCGTTGGACAACGTCAAGCTCGGTGAGCAAACTGCTACTGAGTAAACGTCGGAAGATAGCAAGGGCACAGGTGACACAAGGCCTGAAGTATCGTCGTACGATATCCCAGTCGCCGCTCTGCATGCTCATTTTTCGGCAACAAGAGAAAGGGAATTTTATTGAAAGAAAGGCGGAGAGGTCGGCCGTTCGGCAACAAGCAATGTTGTTGCCGAACGGCATCGTTTCAGTAGGCGAGTTCAGCAAGCTGGTGAATCAGTGAATGAGTACATCACTGCATTGCGGGACCTTTCTTCTAAATGCTCTTTTCCTACCGAAGAAGATTCGCTGCGTGACCAGTTCGTAGCTGGTATTTCGTCTCGGAGCTTGCGCGAGCGTCTTCTGCTTGAAGAATCGTCTCTCTCGTTCGCTAGAGCAGTACTACTGGCAAGGCAGTTTGAGCAGGCGTACAATGATCTGCAAGTATTTCCTTCTGTAGATGTTGGACGCATAAATACTCGTGGAAATACGCCTACGCGTACACCAGAATCCGACGAGAGCTCGAAGTGGTCGCACAACCGCCAGTCTCGTTGTTATCGCTGCGGGTCATCTCGGCACAATGCAGCATCAGTTCGCTGTCCAGCCAAAAGCAAGCGTTGTCACCATTGCGTTATCATGGGTCACTTCCGCTCTGTTTGCCAGAAACGAGGCTCCGCTCCGGTGCGTGAGGTAGATAGCCAAGACTCTCCTAGCGAGGAAGTTTTGAGCGTTCTGGCTGTGACGACGGCCGCTCGCTCCGCTGTTTACGTCAGTTTCGATTGACCGTGAGGACATAACTTTCCTTGTAGATTCTGGGTCGTCAGTTTCCATTGTTGCACACGATCTTTTTAAGCAGTATTTTGAAGGCCAAGTACTTTTGGCCCCGACTGTTCGGTTACTGGACTATTCAAAACAGCCAATTCCGGTTCGTGGCTGTTTCTTCGCTGACGTTGCGTACAAAGCTAGCACAACAAGCCTTCTTTTCAACGTCGTAGAACAAGGCACCTCACTCTTGGGTATCGATGCCATCAAGGCCCTCGGTCTACAGATTGATAGGTCATCTCTGCAATGCCTTGAAACGACGCTAACTTCTAATTCTCGAAGGCAACAGCGCCCTGACCCGACGAAAGCCGTGCAGGATATTAACCTCCCAAAGGAATTAGTTGGCGAGTTTGGATCTCTTTTCGATCCAGGCCTTGGCCTCGCGAAAGGTTTTGTGCATCACGTCAAAACGCGATCCACGGTGCAGCCAATGCAATCCAAACTTCGGCGCCTTCCGCTCTCGCTACGACCAATGGTCTCGGTAGAGCTCCATCGGTTGGAAAATCTGGACGTGATAGAGAGGGTGGAGGCATCTGAATGGGTGTCACCCATTGTGGTCGTTAAGAAGAAAGAGGGAGGTATTCGCCTCTGTTTAGACCTTCGACAAGCAAGCAAAGCTGTCGTAATAGACAGCTTTCCCCTTCCTCATACAGAAGAGCTATTGCATAGTTTAGTGGGGGCTACAAATTTTTCTAAGCTAGACCGCGCATCAGCTTACCACCAGGTCATGCTTCACCCTGCGAGTCGCGATTTGACCGCATTTATAACTCACGAAGGCCTCTTTCGTTTTAAACGAGTGTGCTTCGGACTGGCTTCCGCGCCTTCTGCATTTCAGAGTATGATGTCCAAAGTCCTGCAAGGATGTAAGGGCGTGCTCTTCTATATAGATGACATTATAGTCTTCGGGCGGGGCCGGCAGGAGCACATAGATAACCTTGCAGCAGTACTTCAACGCATTAAAGAGGCAGGACTCAAACTGAACAGCAAATGTATCTTCGATACGCAGGAACTTTCATTTTTGGGTCACAGGATCACAGCAAGTGGTATTGTTCCGCTGGAGGAAAAGGTTGCTTCCATCAAGGATACACCGGCACCCACCAATACAGCCAGCCTTGGATCGTTCCTGGGACTGGTCGAATACTACTCTAGGTTCGTTCCCAACTTTGCCGATATGGTTGAACCGATGCGCGTCCTGCTTCGAAAGGGGCAACCATTTGTTTGGTCTGGCGAGGTAGACTCCAGTTTTCGAAAGACCAAAGAGGCACTTGCGTCCAACATAGTCCTGCGGATGTTCGATGCATCTCTTCCAGTTGTTGTTTCCACTGACGCTTCAGACTGTGGGCTTGGAGCGGTTCTCCAACAGGTGGAGGGAGAGAAACTACACACTGTCGCCTTTGCTTCTCGAGCGCTTTCATCTGCAGAAAGGAGATATTCAGTAGGAGAACGCGAAGCGCTTGCGTGTGTTTGGGCGTGCGAGAAGTGGCATGTTTCATTTTTCATTTCATTTTATTACCTTAAAGACCCCTCGCGGGGTATTACATAAGGGGTGGGATTAGCAGAAAAGGCACAAAACAATGCCATTAGTGATCATGAACAAAAAATGTTGTTTAGATTGCTTGCAAATGATGGACAGGTGATGTCGACGATATGCTGGGGAAGGCCGTTCCAATCTTTAGCTGCACGTGGGAAGAAGGAGGCTGAAAAAGTAACAGTTCGGGCACGTGGGCGAAAAACTTGAAGCGTGTGGCTAGTGCGATGAGAAATGTATGATGCTGGCGTGATGTAAGGGGCACGGTTAAGTGATGAGTAAAAGAACTTGTGGTACAGTGATAGCGTGGCTATGCGACGACGAACGGAAAGAGGCGATAGTGCTGATTTGGTTTTTAAGGCTGAAACACTGACGTCGTAGGAGTAAGAAGAATGAATGAACCTTGTAGCGCGGTTTTGAACGGCTTCTAGATCGTTTACGAGGTTAATATGATGCGGGTCCCATATGGCGGATGCATATTCAAGTTTAGGTCTAATGAGTGACTTGTAGGCGAGCAATTTCACGTGATGTGAGGTGAGGCGAAGGTGACGTTTAAGAAATCCCAGAGTTTTGTTAGCCGATGATATCACGTTAGTAACATGTGCATTCCATGTTAGGTCATTAGATAATGTGACGCCTAAGTATTTGAAAGATGATACAGATTCTACGAACTCGTTAGCGATTTTGTATTGGAAGGCATGAGTCTTTTTGCGACGGGTGATGGAAAGAAGCTTGCATTTGCTAGGGTTGAGGGTCATAAGCCAATCTGCGCACCACTGTTCAATTTGGTTAAGGTCCTGCTGGAGGGCTTCATGATCAGTTATGTTTGTTACTTGGCGGTAAATTACGCAGTCGTCAGCGAACATTCGAATTTGGCAGGATACGTATTGAGGGAGATCATTAATATATATTAAAAACAATAGGGGTGCAAGAACAGAGCCTTGTGGGACGCCGGATGTTACAGGGAGAGGGTTGGAAGACTGGTTATTTACAATGACTGACTGAAAGCGATTTCTTAAGAAGGCCTTGATCCAGTTTAGCACGTTAGGATGAATGTTTAGAATAGAAAGTTTTTGTATTAAACGTTGATGTGGAACTTTATCAAATGCTTTAGCGTAATCCAGAAAGATGGCGTCAACTTGAAGGTTAGCGTCCAGGTTAGTATGTAAGTCGTTGAGGAACATGGCTAGTTGTGTTCCGCATGAATACCCCTTGCGGAAACCGTGTTGGGATGGATGGAAGAAATTGTTAGCGTCTAAGAAGTCCATTACCTGAGAGTATATGACATGTTCCATGATCTTGCAGGGGACGCTAGTTAAAGAAATAGGACGGTAGTTCAGAGGGGAATTTTTGTCACCTGATTTGTAGAGTGGAACGACCTTCCCAACTTTCCAGTTTTCCGGAATGAGACCTGTAGAGAGTGATTGCGAAAACAATAATTCAAGATACACTGCACTGATACATTTTGTGTTTTTTAGTAGTTTAGTGTTTATCTCGTCGATGCCGGCTGAAGAGGAAAGTTTCATTTTCTCGATTAAAGACGAGATGCCAGTTGAAGAAAAAGCTATTGCGTCCATCGGTGAGGTGGCATTAGTAGGAGGTATTCTTGGAGGCGGGTTGCGCTCCTGGGTGAAAATTGACGAGAACGCCGTATTGAAGATGTTAGCGCATTCTGTGTCGGAGGCTTGAATACCGGATGCATGAGTGAGAGTGACTGAGTGTGATGGTGCGGGATTGATAACGCGCCAAAATTTTTTGGGGTTATCGCATAGCATGCGCGGTAGGTCGCTGTTAAAAAATGAGTGTTTA
This sequence comes from Amblyomma americanum, assembly GCF_052857255.1. Taxonomy (NCBI): domain Eukaryota; kingdom Metazoa; phylum Arthropoda; class Arachnida; order Ixodida; family Ixodidae; genus Amblyomma; species Amblyomma americanum. The sequence continues at coordinate 539,762,752 of NC_135497.1, read as the reverse complement.
GCGTTGGTGACGGAAGTCAAGTATTCTTTTTCGGCTGAAAAATATTTCTCCCACGCTTCGGAATTGCTTTTAAATTTGGCAGCGCGAAAAAGCCGCTTCTTTTTATTCTCCAGTCTTTTTAGTGTCTTAGAAAACCAGGGTTTAGAGCGATTTTCACGAAAAGTTATTCTAGGGATAAATTTTTGCGTTAGTTCATGAAGTTTGTTTTTAAATATTAGCCAATTCTCGTTAACAGATCTCTGGTTATAACCGGCTTCAAAGAGTGGGAAAAAAATGCTCAGTTCATGATTAATGGCATTGTAGTTACCCTTGTCATACAGGGTGATTGTTTTCTTTTGTGTTTCATGGCGCTCGGTGCGGAAGGAAAAATCGGCTTGAATGACTTTATGGTCGCTAATGGGCTCTAAGTATGTAATGGATGACAAACTGTCAGGATGAGAGCTTAGTATTAAGTCTAAAATGTTGCTCGAATCGCCTGCGGTGCGTGTTGGGCTGGTTACTAGTTGGTAAAGATTAAAGTTCAAACAAACATCTAGAAAATTCCTTGATTCTGCACTGATTGGCTGTGAATGAGAACGGTTGAGCCAGTTTATTCCTGGATAATTAAAATCACCAAACAGAAGAATATGCGCGTTCGGATAAGATATCATGAACTGGTTTAGCATATTGTTAAGTTCACGGGAAAAGTTTGGGCTAGAATGCGGAGGCCTATAACACACGCCGATTATGACTGAATGCGGTGAAGTACGGCACAAAAGCCACAGTATCTCTAAGTTAGATGGGAGACGGATGGGTGAACAAGATAATTCTGGTCCAGCAGCGATCAGCACGCCACCCCCTCGAGAATCTGTGCGGTCCTTCCGATAAACAGAAAAATTCGGCAAATCGGCAATAACTTCAGCATCAGTGATATCATTAGTAAGCCAGGTTTCAGTTAGTAACAGCATACTGCTGTTAGATGATATGACTAAGCTAGACACGCGTTCTCGTTTCGGCATAAGACTGCGAATATTAGTGTAGGTTACGGAGAACGAAAGATGATTGCTTGGTAAAGTGCGGGGACGGGTATTGATTACATTTGGGAGAGGTGACCGCTATGGTATCTCTTTAACCATCTGCGATGAGATATCGTACATGTAACGCTTAGCACCAATGTGCAATGTCTTGTAGCGAAGTGAAAATTTAGCTTTTTTGGCTTTGGCGAATGCTACAAGGTGGCTACGCGCAGTTTGGACGGAACGAGAGAAGTCTTCGCCGATGCTATAGGATGTGTTCTTTAGTTTCCTGGCATTTGAGAGAATATTGTCTTTAGTTTTGTAGGACGTGAATTTGGTTATTATTGGGCGGCAGCGGTCGTCAGAGTGGCGTCCAAGGTGATGTGCGCGTTCTATTTCTTTAGGGTCGATTGATATGTTAAGGCGATCCTGGCAGTGACGAATGATGATTTCTTTAGCCTCAGCATATGTTTCGGCCGCATTAGTGTCTTCAAGGCCATAAAATATTAGATTATTCCGCCGCGATAGATTTTCGGCGTCGTCTAGGCGTGTTTCTAGTGCAGAGACTAAGCTGGCTGTCTGGGCGGCGTTAGTTCGGACAGTATCAAGGTCTGTTTGTAAGGCTTTTAGGGTTTGGTAGTGGTTCTCGAGATCAGTCATTCTTTCGTTCAGATTGGAGATGGTTTGGTTTGTCGTTAGTAGTTGGTTTTTTAGTTCACCCACATCAGCGATGAGTTGAGATTGACTGGCTGAAATTTTTTGCAGCTCGGCAAGAATGGCGACAGAATCAGGACCGGGATTAGTTTCAATATCACCGGATAACAACAACAGAAGAGAACGGGCAAAATCGGCAGCGATAGCACTCAGACACTGTGGGCTTGGTAGCTGCACTAAGAAGTAGTTACTAGTTTTCTTAGCGAACAGGCTGTATTGTTCACCAACCTGCATTGTCAGGAAGAGCGGATTAGTGGTCTTTGCCATGGCACAGCCACCAAGCCCACGAAGTGTCGTTGACGGATGCAGCGGTTTTATAGTTGAAGATGATGATGTCGACTGTGATGGGGCGATCCAGGAGGCAGCGAGGGTTGGGCAGATCCGTGGCGGCGTGTCGACGGCAGCGGTGACGTTGACGCAGCCAGCCCCAAATCCGCCGCAGCCAAGATAAATCGGTAGGGATGACGAACCCGACTGCGCAGTCGTCAGGCCAGGCAGAAATGCGACGATGATCGTGACAAGCACCTACATTGTCAGGAAGAGCGGATTAGTGGTCTTTGCCATGGCACAGCCACCAAGCCCACGAAGTGTCGTTGACGGATGCAGCGGTTTTATAGTTGAAGATGATGATGTCGACTGTGATGGGGCGATCCAGGAGGCAGCGAGGGTTGGGCAGATCCGTGGCGGCGTGTCGACGGCAGCGGTGACGTTGACGCAGCCAGCCCCAAATCCGCCGCAGCCAAGATAAATCGGTAGGGATGACGAACCCGACTGCGCAGTCGTCAGGCCAGGCAGAAATGCGACGATGATCGTGACAAGCACCTGCATTGTCAGGAAGAGCGGATTAGTGGTCTTTGCCATGGCACAGGCACTGGTGGGGACGCCATTTCACGTTGCTTACTGACCATCAAGCCTTGGTCGCATTGCTGTCTACTCAAGGGCCAGGAAGGCGTCCTTTGCGGATAGCACGGTGGGCGGAGCGCCTACTGCAGTACAACTATACAGTAAAGTACCGGAAGGGTTCGCAAAATCGAGTAGCAGATGCGCTCTCTCGCCTCCCTGCGTCACCTCCTCAGGAAGAAGAGACTTTACCAGATGAAACTGTATCAGTTGCCCTTATATCTTCTTGCATTACCAGGGAATAGTTTGAACAGGCCCAGTCGGAAGGCAGCACACTGCAACGAATCAAGGCCTACATTGAATCGTCCTGGCCTGCGCAAAAAGCTTTGCCGGGTGAGCTTCAACCTTTCCTCAAACTTCGCGATGAACTGTCAATGGTGGACAATTTGATTTTGCGTGGCGAACGCCTTGTGGTTCCCGCCTCACTTACAGCGCGGATAATTACCGCTGCTCATGAGGCTCACCCTGGAATTGTACGAACGAAAGCACGTCTGCGAGAAAAATTTTGGTGGCCAGCCATGGACAGGCAAGTCGAGCTAGCTATTCAAACGTGTAGTATATGCCAGGCAGCGGACAAGAGCACGAAGGTTATGGCTGCACCACTGAACCCGGTCCCCTTACCAAAGGAACCGTGGCTAAAGCTTGGCATGGACATTGCTGGCCCATTTGAGGGAGCACCACACGATTGACGATATGCGATCACGCTGGTCGACTACTTTTCTAAGTGGCCCGAAGTATACTTTTGCAACCAAGCCACATCACGCACAGTAACAGGCTTCTTGGTGTCAGTGTTCGCACGTGAAGGCTACCCAGAGGAAATTGTTTGCGATAACGGGCCACAGTTTTCATCTCGAGCTTTCCAAGCTTTTCTGCAGGATCGCGGCATCCGCTTGCGGCATTCGTCCGTATACTATCCGCAAGCAAACGGACAGGTAGAATGATTCAACAGAGTTTTTAAAAGCTTTGTTCAAGTGGCTACACTCGAGCAGCGTCCCTTACGCCAAACGGTAACAGAAATCTTGGGCATTTACCGTTGTACGCCGCATGCCACAACTGCAGTTGCTCCAGCACTTCTCCTGCATGGACGTCTACCAAGGACTCGGCTCGATGTCGTTGGGTATCCGTCAGCAATATTTGCAACCGACCCTACTTCAGAGCTCCACCGCCTACGCGAGCGGGTGAAGCAAAAGCAGCAATCCAGTAAACTATACACAGACGCTCGCAGGGCCGCAAGGGAAACCAAAGTGAATGTTGGTGACCTTGTACGAGTACGCAGACAAACGGCTTTTAAAGGTGACCTGGCTTTTAGCCGCCCAAGAAAAGTGATAAGAAAGCAGGGGCAATCGTCCTTCCAACTTGATGATGGAAATACGTGGAACGCTTCAAAGTTGTCAAGGATGCCACGAGCTTCTGCATCTATCTGGGAGTGGGGGGAAAGGAGTGATACAAATGACACCGCTAGAGAAAGCAGCTCACCGCCTACCTTGGAGAGACCAGTTTTAGAAGCGCCAACCGGAACTTCAGCTGTGGCTGCTGCGAAGCAGCCGCCTATGTCACCAGTGACCGGCTGTGAGCCGGAAGAGACAAATGACACCGCTAGTGAAAGCAGCTCACCGCCTACCTTGGAGAGACCCGTTTCAGAAGCGCCAACCGGAACTTCAGCTGTGGCTGCTGCGAAGCAGCCGCCTATGTCACCAGTGACCGGCTGTGTGTTTCCTTTCAAACGTGTTTCCTTTCAAGAAATGAAACACACGTCTTCTCACCTCCGCTGCGGAAGCCCTCAGAGATGCAAAGGTGAAGCTGCTACAGTCAGACAAGGAAGGTGGCTTTGTCATCGTGTCTAATGGCCTGTACAAAGAAACAGCTCAAGAAGCAGTCCAAGCCAACTTCAGGGAATTAAAGTCCGTCAAACCTGCCAAAGTTCAAGAAAAAGCGGTTCAGCTTTGTGAACAAGACGGCCTCTCGAGGCTGGCTTCGTCTGTAGGGGCACCGAAAGGAACCTGCCTTTCTATGTTCTTCAGTGCGAAGACACACAAGGATCCGTGCCCATTCCGCGCAATCGTGTCTGAGAGAGGCACGTGGCAACGTGAAGTCGCTGTTTTCTTGCAGAAGTGCCTTTCTCACCTGGAGGTGGACGACCCATTCCTCATCAGGAAGCCCGAGACTGTTTCAGACTTCCTTCGGGAAGAGTGCCCACCACATGTAAGCGCTTTCTCGATTGACGTGAAGGACCATTACTATTCCTTGCCTCAGCGCTCTGTGACCGCGGAAGTCAGCCTTTGCATCGACCGCTTTGGCGTAACAAAATTCCAAAACGCATGTGGAATGGACGTTAGCAGGTTTTTAGGATTGCTAAGTTTTTACATGAGATCAACCTTTGTCACTATAGACAGCAAGTTTTTTATCCAAAAACAAGGAGTCTGCATTGGCTCGAGCATCGCTCCTGTACTAAGCGATTTACTTCTAGCAAGTTATGACAGGCGTCTTCGAACTAAGCTCAATGACGCGCCCCTTGTTAAGATAATGCGATATGTTGATGACTTTCTAATTTTATATCGCACTTATGACGCACAGCAAATGGTTGCAGAGATTTTTGACGTGTTCTGTTATGAACTTAATGACCTCCAATTTACTTCAGAGCTCCCCTCTAATAATAGGCCCAGGTTTTTAGACATAGAACTGACAATTCCGAACAACCATATTTGTTGAGCATACTCGCCGCGGTCCTGAAAGAGCCTTCTCCCTTTCCGGTCAGCTCACTCGAAGATTGTTAAGCGCGGTATCGCTAGGGCATGCCTAAGAGCCGCACTGCAAAGATCATGTTTGCATCAGACAAAAGGCAGTTTCCACGCACAGGTGAACAGGCTATCTGCAGCAGGATACCCCACGAAGATAGTGTCAAATGTTGCTGAGTCCCTGCTTGCAGAATGTAGTCTGCGAAAGATCAAGGCACCGATGCGGGTCTGGCAGAAAGAAAAAGAACAGTGTGCATCCCGTATGTGCACAAAGTTTCGCACAATCTAAAGAAGATAGCGAGCAAAGAAGGCATTAGGCTGGTTTTTTCAGCCAGGAATAAACTTAGCGGATTGTGCAAGCGTGTTTGTGAGGATAGAAGCAGAAAAGGCTGCCAGAAGAGGCATAAGCGGAAGTTCGTTCAGTGTCGTGTTGGTGTCGTTTACAAGATCCCGACCTCTTGTGGCAGTTTGTACATCGGTGAGACGGTACGGTGCATCAATGATAGACTGCGTGAACATGCAAAAGATATAGAGAACAAGTCTCGCAGAAACCATCTTGCTGTGCACTGTGCTGAGTGTGATGATTGCGAAGCGCACCTCAATAGGACCACTATCATCGCCCGTTATAAAGAAGAGACCACAAGGCTCATTTCGGAGGCTTGCCATATCAGAAAGCTCGGTAACACCTGTATCAGCAGCCCATCGATAAATCTACTATCAAAGGAACTTGCGTATCTTAATCAGTGACGTCCCCCTTTTTTTAGTCAAGTTGTGTGGTTGTGCGGTATCTTTCTCTCATGCTTTTTTGTGTAGTTACTCGTGCCATTTACTTTATATGCTGCCTCACCTGTAGCAATAAACCGTTTGGTTGTTAGCAGCGCTAGTGTTTTGTGCTTCTCTTGTCTCTCGTCTTTGATTGCGCTGTTTTTCCAATTCGTAAAACATGTACCAACCAGCCCGTATTTGCCCTCTTCTGGAACTCCTTCGAGTGTGGAGGGAGAGCGAACAGTGACGGTGGGGGGCTTCGAGTTTCCCGCTTGGCCACCGCGATGTCCCTTTTGGTTTCCGAGTCCCTCTCCTCCTCGGACCCCGTTGAGCGTTGCCGTTTCCGGAGAGCAGACTCGTCAATTGGGGGTGCACATGCTCTCCTCGGCTGCAGGTGTTCGCGGTGAGCCCGGAGCAGCAGTATCAGGGGGAGAGGGCATCACAGCCGGTTCCCCAGGTGTAGCAATGGCGGCAGGAAGCGCAGGGGTGGCCAGAAATGGCGGGGAGGGAGCCGCCATGGAGTTCTGCGTCTGGTGAGCGAGCGCCATGGCGTCCCTCAAGGCTAGAACGCGTGGGTCCGCCGGCGACACGTCCAAGGTCCCGATGACGGACTCGAGGTTCTCCGAGGTGGTGATGAGCGCCGCCGTCAGGCACCTCACCGTGTCCCGCAGATCAGCGATCTCGGCCTGCATTCGCCGAATGATGCTGGACGACCTTGCTCTGGATGGCGTTCGTCTCCGTGATCGTGAGCGGCCTGCCCAGCGTTGCTCATTGTCACCACCGAACACAGGCCTTCGCTCGTTCGCGGTGTCTGTGGCCTCCATGGGGAGACCCCGCAACGCCGCGAAGCCTTAGGCCCAGCGTCCGAATGAGCAGAGAGCTAAAAAAATACGTCCGCTCGCTTCGTGCGCCCACCGAAAAAAAAAGGCTAGCGTCCACTCTATGTTCACTCTGTTTATTTTAAATGCAGGGTATTTTGTACATATTTGGTGTGGCTGAGATTCCCTGATTGTAATTTGGTACGGCTTCGTTAGCGCTGTCAATGATGGTGAATAGTTGTTGTTTGAAGTTGTGGTTTTGTTTTTGGAATGGTATACAAAGCATATGGTGCATATAGAATGCTATTTCTTTTGTGGTGGTAAAATTATTTTCGGTTTTGATGAGGCCGGTTTTCCAATTTTCTTAAGGTAAAATCTTTTATACATTGATTTTGCAGCGATTGTAATCCTCTCCTCCATAGGCAGCCTGTAGTATTTCTAAATAAACATGAAATTATTCAGAAAGTTGATGCCCGAGTTATATCTTACGGCGCGTGCTCACTCGTTCACAACTGCTATAATCATGCTGTCTTTCATGCTTATAACTCTGTAGTGTGGGAGGTGTTCCGGTTTTGATATATGCCTTGATTTAAATTCTCTTCAAGCGTAAGTTTCGTTTAAGTTTTCTTAGTGGGGTTTGGGAGTGATGTTGCTTTTAGTTTCCTACGGGGTTTGCCGAAAGACAAGAAGTCAGCTAGGATGTGACTAATATTGTTACGCGGCGACCAGCTGAAGAATGAGGATAGATGAAGGATGGCAGTGAAATAATTTTAATGGTTGCTGGCCTAGCGTGAGCGCTCCGTACCGCGCCACGGCCAGCTTCGTCGACTTCGTGACAATATTATCTTGCCAACTCAGGAATTTTCCGTGTTTCTTGGGCTCTTGTATTTTCTCTCGATTGGGATGCTGTGAAGCACCGTTCCCCATGTGGTGGTGCCAAGTGCATGCATGGCTTGTTTGCAAGAATTTTCTCAAATGTGGCCCCTGTTTTTATTTTTGCTCAAATTTAGGAGTCATAAACAGGCCTCCGTCATTTCGACATACGCAGCTGTTTTGTTATTCTATCGAGATCGTGTTCTTTTACTGCATGTTTTTTAATCGGTTTAACTATCAATTATAAACACATAATAATGGTAGTGCCTTTCTAAACCATTGGGAGAGTTTGACGACTATGTGAATAAAAGGATGCGCGTACGGAGCTTATTTTGCAAGTAAGTGTTTTCTACTGGAAGTTCGTCCATATCTCATCGTTACTCGACCCTTCTTCATGGAGATCTATGATCGCTATGCGTTCCGCTTTACCTGTGGAGAATTTCATGACATCTTAAATGAGGAATAGATGATGGCATTTCGTCTCGTCATCATTATCATCATCAGCCTGACTTTGCCTAATGCAGGACAAAGGCATCTCTTGCAATAAAATTTCTGTATTCCTGTAATCCTATATTCTTACCTCTCCAATTAACTCTCTCTTGTGCCTGCTGCGGCCCCCCTCATACAAAGCAATTCTGGACAAAAGCATTCTTGAGCGGGAAACCATTTATGAACACAATTTTTTCACATAATGTAACATTTCACTATAGCAATCAATATATCTACAGATCACCCGACGGCAGTCTTGAATTTTTTTCTATTAACATTTTTTTCTGTCATCCAAAGCGTTCCCTATTGGTTTTTTATAAGAGCCTTAACTGTTGGATGTGAGTGATGGAAACACTTTAAAAGAAAGATTTTGCTACATATCAGAAGAATCGACCATTACCTTCAATATTACCATAAACGTCTGTTAAAATATTGTAATTTTCAAAATGTTTGGTCCCAAATTGCTATAATTGATCGTTGCTAACTTCTTAACCTCCTCCGCCCACTTAAATTTCTGCCGACTTCTGATACGCTTCCCTTTCCTTGCAACCCACTCTGTACCCTTCAGGACCATTGCTCATCTTGCCTTCGCATTACAGGCCCTGCCCAAGCCCATTTCGTCCTCTTGATTTGTACTAGGATGTCATTAACCCGTGTTTGATACCTGAACAACTCGTCCCGCTTCCGGTCTCTTAACGCTAATCCTATCATTTTTCTTTCCATAGCTTGCGGCATAGTCCTTAAGTTAAACCGTTTTGATAAGACTCCTTGTTTCAGCCTCATAGGTGAAAACCTCTCTGAATGGTTAGGTTTGGTGTGCCCGGGCTGTCCAGGTTCCTGTATATCAATCTGTACATTTAAGATAGGGATCTTCGTTTATGGTTTTGGGTAGAAAGAGAATGTCTGTGTTTAACAGCTCTAAAGATATCACTAACCCTTGTGTGGTTTTCTTTTTCACGAAGTGCGGAGTAAATGAATTGGTACCTTTGTTGTATCGCGTATCCTCTTGTTTGTCTTAATCTCTGGAACCTACTTGATTCGGTCGCCTAATCATTGACTGTTCGTTTGGATGATGCTGTCAATCGTAGTTTTGTGGAATAGGTTGTCCAAAGGTTTATGGAAGTTGGTTTCTACTAATATGAGCAGTTGGGGTGAGCTGGAGTTATGGTAGCATTCTTCCATGATGTTTATGGGGATGCATTGTGTGCTGCCATTTTGTTTAAAGTTGTTTATACCTGTCGGGTATTTTTATTACTTTTTGTGCCATTGCCTTGCTGTGCGGTCGAACCTTTTGTTTTCTGTGTTTTTAGACCGTCAGGACAAGGCATGTGGACATGAAGTTGTTTGGAAAGTCACGACCCTTCGGAAAACAGGCATACCATTCACCTTCTGGAAAGTTGTCTGCCCGTGCAGCTTATCGCATACAAAGGAAGAAATTTTCTGCGAGAATTCATACACTGATGAGCTCACGCGAGGTGTGTAACACATCCAAGTTGCGATAAGACAAAGAGTGCGGATCGTGACGGCAGTAGAAGCTGCCTCCCCACACTGCTCGTTCGTTCCGCTTCTGTCTATCTCTTGTGTCGCCGTCACTCGCGTCCTGCAGTCCAGAGCTTGTGTTAGCATACTGCCTCGAGCTGTAGAGCCCTGCAGGGGTGGCTACTGCTCTAGCTGGCTAGCGACGACAACAGGTGAAGCGGCAGGCAAAGGCACGGAGACGCTTGTCTTGTGCGCGCGCAGCTCGTAAATATGGGCTGGTGCCAGAAGTACACTGTGTATAAAGCTCCACGGTTTGAGTGTTTACGCTGAAACGCACCCTTAGGCTCTCTTTACAACGAAGCACCACAGCTCTGTCAAGGACAGTGTGGCAGTAGCTTAGCACGCTTAGTTAGAAAGTGCGGGCCCGCTGTTGAGTTTGTACAATGTACCATTTTTTGGCATGTAACGACTAAATGACACATGATGCTCTCTTCTTTTCCGCATACCACATGCTCTATTTATGATCAATTGAACACTTTGTCCTGTGGTTGCTGCACATTTTTACTCCATTCGCGTCGGTTGTGGACAGTACAGTTGCCGGTGAAGTGAAATGAGCCATGACTGAAGTGTCTGTTTTATTACGAGGCAAAAAGAGCAAGAAAAATAAAACCAGCGGAGGCTTCCTGAAAAAAAAAAACTCATGACTAGGATCGCACTTCCCATGTTTCTTTTCAGGTGACTTTGGTAGAAAACCCGCCGGTCGTGTACACATGTGACACTCACGATGCGATTTCTTGTTCTGTGCGGGGCTCTAAGCACAGGGAACACTTCAAGGCCGCGTTGCAGTGTTGCTGCTAAAACAATACCGGCTAAGGCTCCGTGGCAGAACAGAGCGTGAAGGGTCACATCTTCGTGAGTAAAAAATAATCAGCCAACTTGTCGGCGAGAAAAAATGCCGAATGCATTTTTTCACCCCCAGCGAACCTAATTCTACTTAGTCCTTTCGTTGCAACCTCGAAGTCGGATGTAGGCAGTTTATTTTTTTATTAGTTTCTTGCGTGCCTACATGGTTAATATATATATATATATATATATATATATATATATATATATATATATATATATATATATATATATATGTGTGTGTGTTACGAACGTAGGTTGCGTTGGCTCCGCAGAATAAAGATTTAAGAGAAGTGGGCACTTCTACAAAGACACTTTTATTTATCAACGTTTCGACCGCGGTGCGGTCTTCTTCAGGACTGTCCTGAAGTCCAGACAGTCCTGAAGAAGACCGCACCGCGGTCGAAACTTCGATAAATAAATGTCTTTGTAGAAGTGCCCACTTCTTTTAAATCTATATATATATATATATATGTATATGAAGGGAGCCAACAGTCACCGAAACCAAGGTGCATAGGGGAATGTTTTCTTATAATAAAGAAAACATTCTCCTATGCACCTTGGTTTCGGTGACTGTTGGCTCCCTTCATATGTTTTTCAAAAACGAGTCCCTCATTTCCTTAACCTTGTCTGCTATATATATATATATATATATATATATATATATATATATATATATATATATATATATATATATATATATATATATATATATATATATATATATATAACCTTTGTTTCGCGAAAGACGCGTGATATGAAGAATAATTTTATAGGCCATAGAAAACAAGAGGCGGGTACTTTCCCGCCACGATTGTACACATCACATGGAGAAAAGCAGCGAACGATCATTTCCTTTCATAGAAAGCAGCTGATGATGACAATGCCGAGGGTTTCGTGCTCTCATGTGCTAAGTATATCATTTGGTATCAGCTTAGTGAACCCGGCATCACAATATGTGCACTTGAAAGGTGAAATCGTGGCATCCGAAAGTCGAATATGCTATATTGTCATGGTAGTTATTGTAATCGTAATGCTGTATATCGTTTGCGTGGTTTGTTATTTATTATTACAAAAACACATATTCAAGCAAATATCTTCCTAAGAAAAACAGCCATACATATTTCTTCTCGCCTTCAGATGAGATTACTTTTAATATTCTGATTGTGGGTGGATAAGATGCCCTGAGATTAAAGGCGAGAGCAACTCGCAACATTATTCCCAATGCGTCTAAATCTGTCCCTCAGCGCAACTCACAAAAATATACAAAAGGCACAAAAAGTAAAGATCTTGCTCCTGCTTGAGGGGAACCTGTCAATGCAGGCCTTGCTTTGCACTCGTGATACCACAGTGACACAGTCTCCAGGAGCCGAGGCGTATTAAGCACATGCCCACCAGGGTCATACAACCGTGGAAACGTTGGCGCGCTAAACGCGACATTTCCTTTAGTCACGAAATTTTTTACAAGAAGTGGTCACGTGATTAAACCAATATTCAACAAATGCGCTTAAGAGGATAAAACACATAAGAAGCCAGTAAGGCCACCTTTTTGTTCAGCACAGCACTAAGAAAAGTCCTCCGTTTAAGATGCCACGTATCTGAAAGGTTCAAGGAGCACTAAAGAGGCGAAATAAATGACTACTGCAAAACAAATTATTGTCAGAAGTGCGGATTTCTTGTAAGAAAAATAAACGAAAAAAGATTTTGTACTGAGCGCGGCAAGAGCTTGAGATAAATTTGGGCTCATTGGCAGCGGGCAGAAAGCCCATAGTGCCCAACCAGCACATTGTTGTGCGCGAGGAGGAATGAAAAAAAAAACTGGTGTCGGGGTAGGGTTAAAGACGATTTTTACGTCAGCAGCTCGCACAAAAGGCAGCGAAAAAGCGTGTGCACAACTGAAGGTCCTAGAGGGCTCATCTAGGGCACGCCCGAAGCAGGCCTAGTTGTTCGGGCCATATACATTTATTAGGTCACAGCGTGATATCCGATGAGGTAAGTTTTTCCTCGGATGTATCAACCTTCCGATGTGCGTACCAAGCATCTGGAAGCCTTGCAAGCCCGCCTTTGTGTATGAGAGTCTCAGAAAAAAAAATTTTGCACTTGCAATTGCCATCCCAATTATAATAAGAACCTCAACTGTCGACTATTTAAAATCAGCCATTAAAATGCTTTGAAAGCCAGACTTTCACGTGAAAAAGCAGCGCGTCGTCATTGCGAACACAATTTCCCGAAGGTTTCTGCGCTGGCAGGTCAACAAAGCGGCCGTATGAGAAAGTAGAGCCGCTGGGCGCTACAAGATACTGGTTTCAATTTTGAGGCTTTAGAAGGCAAGTCACACTGCGAGAAAGGGCAGTCAAAAAACTACCCATTTTTGTCCTGGTTGCAGAATTTGTTCAACGCATGGCGATGATAGCGCACCCTTGAACATAGTCTCACATGAGGACCTGAAACTCGAACAGCTGCTCTCAGTGTGGCAGCAAGTTGTGATCTCGTCGCGTCATTCCGCTCATGGCTTCGGTGCGGCACATTGGGGTTAATATGTTCTCCAATCACCATCAGTTGAACCTTATATGAAACGAGCAGGTTGGTACTGGAATGCTCAGTTCTATGGCATTTGGAGCTCCTTTCTGTCATCTTTTCAGCTCGGATATAGGCTGGGGCCGCAGTCGCAGATCAGGAATAATTTATTTGTTCTAAATGGAACCTCAGCTCTGTAAGTGTCTGCACGGACAACTTAAATGCCGAGTTCAGAGATGTGAGCAGGTATGCTCTTCAGACGTGGGCTCCAGTGCAGCCATTTTTGTGCCCTGGAGCAGACACAGCGACACTGGGAAATTTCAATTGCAATGCCGGAATCAGTAGCTGGCATTCCCAGACGCAGAGAAAGCTCAACTAAAATGCACTCATGGAGCTTAAAACAGACAGTAGTTCCCGAGATGCGGAGGACGCGAACACAGATGTGGGAGCCCTTCAACATATTCCCGTGCCTCTCCGTCAATATTATTGCGCAGGTACATTGAAACAGCGCAGCTAAGTCTTCTGTAAGAGGTTGCGCTAAGGCGGCTGCCTGCGCTGCACAGGTGCCCGTATATTTTGTGGAAAGCAAGAAGGTTCCGTCCTGACTCACATGTATGCAGTAGATAAACACTCGCGCGCGCGCACACACGCACACGCACACGCACACGCACACGCACACACACTCGCGCTTCCTTGCGCGCGTACACACGAGCCCGACGACAGCTTCCGGCGGCGGCGGAAATGAAGCGAAGAGCACGAAAGAAACGGCGCTCAGGAGGCAACAGCTGAGTAGATGGAGAGAACTACTCCTTCCTGAAGCATTTTCTTGCAAATCATGGACGTCGGAATACTAGGCGCGGTGCCAAGCAAGAGAGGGTAGGAGACGTCAGGTCATCTGCTCAAACATCTGCAGAAATGGCGCCACAAAGAGGACGTTCGTGGTAAACTAAAGGCGAGGCCGGCAGGGTTTGAAATTTAGTACTACGGCCGTTAGTCGTCGGACGCCCGGCTTGCGTTCCGTGCTTGGCGCTTACGTTTTTTAGGTTTGCGCGCTCGATTTGTATGACAAGTCCAGTGACTAGTGTTGGACCGAAAACACGTTCTCATAGGAAAAAATGTGCACCTGGCCCATCCCGCTTTCTTACAGTAAAATGATGGATAGGGAAAGATATTCTGTGCTCACTTCTGTTGTCACGTTCAAGACTGTAGGACAAATAACCAACAGTCAGTTTTTGCTTATGCTGCCGAGCGCGGTTGTGCCATCGGTCTGTATAGCCCATTGTGGGTTGAGTGGATGCTGCAAGTGTAAGGTGACAGACCTCTGTGGCTGACCAGGAAGCGCGTGATACCGGGACACTTGTAACCGCTCGCAATCCTCCATGACAGCAGATCGTGAGAGGGAGCACAGTATGCCTTTTCTTGGACTAAGTGCAAATCCTGACCTGCACTTAAAGAAAAACGAAACAAAGTGAGCAATGGGTGAGGGATAGCCTCAGTCTGCTACCAACGTTTCGACAAGGCTTCGTCTTGGCGTCCACTTGTCGAAACGTGGGTGCTCGGCCTTGTTCACAATTTTCTTGCGCTGTCAAGAACACCGTCTTGCTGCCTTCTGCTCGCCATGAAAAACAGTGAATGCACGGAGTGGCCGCTGCCAAGGATGTCAGAAAGAATATTGAAGTGGCCGTCACGGTGCTTCTGCAGACAGTGTAATCCATGTCTGAGTGACAGACATGGATGTTTAGTGGAAGAAAATAAAATGTATAGATAGAGACCAGACAGGTGCAACAAACTATAGCCGAAGCTGAAATACACAATAGGATTTGGGAAATGAATCCGTTTGGTTTTTCCTCTACAAGTAATCATTTAATTTTCATTCGAATCACTTAGATGAGCAAACTGATGCTGACTAGAAGCTAAGAATTGCCGTGCTCTCAAGAAATTCGGCAACTCTGTGCACCGTTCCATTTCGCAAAGAAACGAAAAATAATTCATTTTCGCTTACTACTTGAACTTCATTTCAGATTATTTTAGACTTTAAATAGGACCAGCAAACCAGCATAATCAAAGGCCATGATTAGCTTTTGTTAACAGACAGCCAAATCGCTGTATTGGATTTACTTTCATTTTTAAAATCAACCAAATGTCTCATAGAGAAATAAGCCAGACTTTAGGGCATCGCGCAAATGAGAAATGGTTTTTATGCGTATAGTGGAAAACAGCAAAAATTCAAAAAGTTATCTGTGTGTTTCCGCAGACTGGATCAGCCAATTAATGACCACAGTCTCTCTGCTGGCCAGTTGTGAGTCGATGAGCAATGTCGTTAATAACTCAAGGCGCTGAGCGTCCACTGCCATGCTGTTGCCTATGTGGCATCGGTAATAATTCGGGTAGTGGGACAACCCAACTGCAACAGCTACCAAACTGTGGCTAAGGCAGCGACCAATCATAAGCCGCTCTTGCGGACGAATACGTGGAAAAACCTTTGTGAATCTCGACCTAGTTTTACCATTTTGATCCCCAGTATATTTGAAATAAGTGCGACGCGCGACCGCGGCTGCAGGAACGAACGTGCCGACTACCGTTAGTAGGAGTAAGCAGGTGAACAGCGTTTCACACAGTCGTTTGCATCACAGGAGCGCCACTTGCCCTGGTCCGGCCTCTCGCTTCATTTCCGCCGAGTTCATAATGCACCTTTTCAACATGCGTTCGCCGAGCGTAGTCATAAGAATGCAATAATGCGCCGCCTAGTACGCACATTTCCGCAAGGCCTTACACGAAGGCGAATTATACAGCAGTGGTCTTGCTATCTAATTACTAAATACAGAGGCACTCCTCGGGCAGGGAGAAAAAAGGCCTTTTGGAGCACATATTTTGAAATGTAACCGATACACGAGGAGTTTTCATCGTGACTTGCACGTGCGAGAATGGTACGCGACCGTTTGTGGTTAAGGACACGTCATTCCATATCCAGCTTCCTGTATTCCCTAACGAAAACCGCACTGGACAGTAGGCTTGGCTGAAGCAAGCACTACATGAGTTGGGGGCAAAATGGATGAACTGCACCAAAGTTCAGCAACTGAAATCGACCCAGGACGCAGCATCAATCATTACAATGACTTTCCCGACCTGAGCTGAGACCACGTGTAGTTGTAATTCCTTGGCGTGTATCGTGCTTGCCTGACCAATGGCCACTGTTCCGTGGGTGGACATAGCGCAGCGAAGCCGGTTTGAAAAGGTGCACTGTACATTGGCCGCGCACGCAGTGGCCTGCGCACCACAACACGCCCGCCGTATGCGTGCGCTCTACAGCGGGGGGTGCCGGACTGCCGCGGAATGGCGATGGCTGCGGTGGCGGCGCGGCGGCGGCGCGGCGCCCTGGCACCGTCAGTTGGAGCCGCCGCCCAGACACTCGCGCTCGTTGTTGCTGAAGTAGGACATCTGCATCGAGTACGGCTTGTCGATGGGGTTGAGGGCCGGCGAGGGGAACATGGCGTCCGGCAGCGTCGCGGGAGGCTGCTCGCCACTCCCGGCTCCGATGAGCACGTCCTCGAGGCCGCTCAGGGATGTCTCGCTCTCCATCGAAATCTCCGACATAAGGTACGTCTGATCGACGTGCGTTGGCCCGTAGTAGGAATCTTTTTTAAAAAAAACCCAGGAGCAGCTGCAGCAAAGTCGCCAGGAAAAACGACATGAAATAAGAGCTTGAGATGTACTTGCCTTTTACTACTCCTTCACTAGTCCCATTACAAGAAAAGCCGGCGGCGTGTCCTGACCGTGTGTGCTCGCAGGTGGCGGGAACGCTGGGAGCAGTCACGCTCTCAGCGTCCCGAACGAGCCGTCTCAACGACGAGGCGGCACATTATTATGATGATAGCAGAAGATGGAATAGCTCTTCGGCGTGAGTGGTTGCTACGCTAGTGCCTGCTTCGAGCCGCATGTTGTGGCGCTTCGTGCCGTTCATACCTCAGGGTGTTTTTATTTTGGCATGTTCAGATGCGAACGGCCGTTTTGATGTAACCTTATCACTGCGCTGCTGAGAGCCTAGAAAGCATGCTCTTCTGCGCCACTTCTTTTGATGCGCCCTACGAAAGCTTTTGTTGGTCAGGGATAAACAGGTGTCTTTTATGGTGACTGTGTGTGTCACTCGTCGCGCGACGCCATGGCTAACGAACCTCGTACACTGGAAAGGGGGGCCTTCAATTTCCCCCAGTTATCACTACGTGATAGCAGGAACGAGGGCAGTTTGAGTTATCACTGCTCGTAGTTTAATTGGCACGTGGGGATTTCGACTGGACGCCGCTAGCTGCCTGACAAGTTTTATTTATTATTTTGACAGCAAATACCTTTGCGTTAAAAAAAGCGCTAGGTTTTTCCCGCTACCGACCTAGTAGGCTTACCCGTGAATCGTTGTGCACAAGCAGGCTACGTAAATGGCAGCCAGCTAATCTGTGGGGTGAACACGTCCACAACAATGTAGGCCCTTTGAGGAAGAACGAAAAATGGTGTCCTGCCTAGGCACCACCCATCGCGCAGTTCAATAAAAAAAGAAATTGGCAGGGTTTGAACGTGGTTAAATCGAGTAGACGTGCGAAAGCATGGGTTTAGCCTGGTTGGCTCGTGCTTTTGACTTGCTGGCTCATCGGCACATCTGGCGTGGATACTTCACTCCGGTTACGCTGTGATTGAGGTTACGTTGATCTGGTCTGATCTGTTCTCGCAGCAGAGCAGAACGAAGTTGATGAAAACGACGATGTGCAAAGCACAGCGGAAGAGTGTGTTGAAGTTAATCACCAGTGGGTTGCGGCGATAGTATAGTGCTCTCCAGCAGAGGACAACGAAGCTGATCTGTTCGTGGGTTCGAAACCCAGTCGCCGTAGTATTGTTTCTCCTGCCCCCTCAAAATCAAGGACCTCACAAGAACCTTGTGTGGGTTTGGCCCCGTAAAGTAGTGCTTTCGCACTCAAAATTGAAGGGGACACTAACAGAAAGTAACAAAGCGCATTTGCAAAACAAACACCGAGGCCGAAGCAGGACACAGGACAAGAGCGAATTCCCAGTCCGCCGGCACGAGTCTGTTTCGACGACAGAACGTTGTTGAGAAAGCGCATGTTGAAGAAGCGATTAGGGATACCAGCAGCGTTGTCTTCAGACGAAGAACTGTCACACAAAATAGAGCCCTTGAAGCCATATAGCCCAGTCACAAATTATGTTGAGCCATGTTTCCAATACTCAGGGTGTAGGATACTTATTCCTCTCAAGGCAACGCATTCGTATTCTTAATCGCTGCTTCAACATGCCATGCAAGATACAATGCCTTCGAAAGAAATGGCCACCAACATGAACAACCATGCGCGACGCCCCAGAAACAACCCGACTGGCACGAGCACTTGGGATCACAAGCGAAAACTTCCAGTGAATTGCTGCACTTATCTGCTCCCTTCCTTTTGAGGAGTTTAATGCAGAGGAGGCGACTCGCAACACGTACAGGTGGGGACAGGCATCGCTTACCGTCGTGATGCGTACCGTAAGGTAGTGATTGCAGCTGGTACGGAGACCCCATGGCAGAAGACTCGAGAAGCCCTAGCCTCGAGAAGGACGGCGCTGCGGAGATAAGGAACGGTGTCGTTAGCAGAGCACTTTTCTAGCCGTTGTGGCATTGTACAGTCAATGCAACGCATGCGCTTACCAAACCATTACTCGTTTGCTTCATGAGACTGCTGAAAACTAATAAAACCCCTTCCGTAATTGATGAAGAAGGGGAATACAACTGTCGCGGCAATATTTCAGTTGCCCCCTGGGCTCGCTAATGCGCGTTCAGTGTCCGAAGCGATCTTTACACATCCTATTCTGGATAGGTGCTCAAACTGACTAAAATTTACTAGTAAGTAGAAACTCCCCAGCCACAGTCATACGCCATTTCACTGCAAGTAAAATGGCGGGAACATTGCACGGTACATACTTCAGAAAGGTGCTAAGACGAGACGGGAAATGCTCTTTCGAATAACTGCAAGATGCAAAAACTCAAGGTAACAACCACGATTTCCTAAAGGCAACCACATTATGTGATAGCATAAACCACATTGTTGTCAGGAATTCGGGACAGGTTCCATGTAGCTTACGCCTCTTTACCTTGTGGCCTATGCTTCAAGGGGAGAAGTCCTGCGTCTTGGCATCATTAATCGCACAGAAAATGAACTAGGTTTATCCACCTGACTTACGTTAAAGGTGAATTTCCACAAGCGGCAGAGGCAGCGATGTCTCGATTCTTTCCTTGTTGGAGAAAAAAAAGCGTCATCTTCATTAGCCGAATTACGTGCACTGCAGGGCAAAGGCCTCTATCATGTCTTTCCAACTAACTCTGCCCTGTGCCAGCTGTGGCCGCCGTATCGTCGCAGACTTATAATCTCATCCGACCACCAAACATTCTCATGCCCCCGGCTACGCTTGCCGTCTCTTGGAATCCACTCCGTCACCCTTAAGGACCAGCGGCTATCTTTACTTCGCATTACATTCACATCCCAAGCCATTTCCTCCTTTTGATTTCGACTAGCATGTCATTAACCCGCTCTGTCTCTGCACAGAGCCCGGTAACTTTGTTTGCGTGTCTATAGAACACATAACAAGCGTCGAAAAACGACTGTCCTTCACCAGGCAGAGGAGGACGAAAAATCTTCCAATTTAAGAGAGGATCCACTTCTTCCTTCTTTAGAGCATCAGCGCACTCACGCTACCTCCAAAATCTCGTCTGGGTGTTTTGTTACCCCGTATAGTAAGGCGACCACACAATCAGTTTGTGTAGACCGGCGCGTATGGCACCTAAGGCGTAGTGAGATGCTCATGCATTGCGTTCTTTCTGTGCTGATGTGACGAGTGCTCACGTGTGGTTTCTCAGGCCAGGGCCATTCATTTTCCCAGTTCTGCATCACAGATCACATCAGGACGCGCAGCCCTCCTGCAGCAGTTTTTTTAGTAACCACCACGCCCGGAAACATACGCACACAAGTACGCTATTCAAAGGTTCAGGACACTGAGTGCAGGCCACCTGCGGGCTGTGCTTACCGTGTAGGAACTTGAAAGATACAAGGGCTGAGGACGCCTGCTCTGAGTGGTCAGACTTTTCTACGCAGCTCTCCATCAGCCTCTGTGGTTTTCTCTTCGTGTGAACTTCTATTGACAACACAAATCCTGTGAGCAAACCCTGCTACGCTTGCCTTCTCTTGGAATCCACTCAGTTACCCTTAAGGACCAGCGGTTATCTTGCCTTTGCATTGCATGCCTTGCCTAAGCCCAAGACTAGGATGTCATTAACCCGCGTTCGTTGACTCATCACTCTGCCCGCTTCCGGTCTCTTAACGTTACACCTATCATTTTTCTTTCCGCAGCTCGCTGCGTTGTCCTTAAATTAAGCTGAACCTTTTTCGTTAGCCTCCACGTTCCTTTCCCATAGGTGAGTACCGGTAAGATACACATGTTGTATATATACGTTTAATTTTAGGGATATGGGTAAACTGCCATTCATGATCTAAAAGAAAGGAAAAAATCCGCGTCTCGGTGGATTTCCATAACCTGGCCTTGTGTGGGGCCTGATCTCGGTGGCCAGAACCGACGACGCGCTCCCTCATTATAACTAGATTTGTCCGCCCTGGTGTAGTACTTGGCAACAACCTCCTATATCAACAATCCAGTTCGAAGAAAGCGTAGGGATGAATAAAATGGGCAAGAAATTAATGTCTGAAAGCGGCGGCATTTGCCAAACACAAGATCAAGACGCTATGTGCTTTTTCTTCGTAGAGACATTGCAGGATGTGGGGCTCACAACTGAGGTCAGCGGGTGAGGCCGACTGGCGGCCGCCGTCGCTCTTCTTAGAGTCCTTGGTGGAGGAGGCCATCTCGCTGCCCGAGCTGTCTCCGGCCCGGTTCTGCTGCTGCTGCTGTTGCTGTTGCTGCTGCTTGCGCTGGATCTGCTTTAACTGCCCCCAAAGACGACGTGGATGCATTAAAATGGACACCCTGTACTTATGGTTTCTTTCACTCGAAAATAAGACAGAAATCGATGGGGAAGGAAGGAGGCAACAGAGCAGAACACTTATCCTTCAATCATGACCTTCAAGTGTGAGCTTCAACGTGACATCTGACTGCGCTCTTTAAGGAGAAACGAAGAATGAAAATATGCCGAGGAGGAAAAAACAAGCCATGGGAAAAGTATATATTTCTGCTGAACTGTGTCTTAACACTGCATTCCTAAATCTACAGAGTGTGTTCGCTGAAGTCTAGGTGCAACGCGGCTCGTGACGTTCACTGGTGGCAGCAGCTTTGCACGCGCGAGACCCGCGAGAAACTTGTTGAGCCACAGCGGCAAGGGTAATCGCTTTTTTGGAATTCTTACAGCCGATATGGCTGTTACTAATAGGTACAAATAGCTAATTAGAACGAGGCTCCAAACTATTATAGTTAAAATGTTCTCCTAAAGTAGTTAATCATCTGACTCGTTGACCATCCTATAACAGCGTCTCACACCCAATCTAGGTGACGTTTTCAGCCAATTTCAGAGTTCATCAGTGCTTCGAAGGTCCATTTTTTCTTGTTTGGCCCTCACAAGCGACCTCTTCGCCTGCACTCAGGTCAAAGAACTCAGTGGTTCTTTCTTTCTGTGGGCCAGACAAACGCATTTCATAGGGTTGAACACGATCACGTGTTAACGGCATTCTCCTCTCCGGGCTTTCCGGAGAGGTTTGTGAGCACAACAGGGACCCTGTATTCGGGGCTGTCCAGCCAGTTGGTGTAGAATGGAGGTCTTTGTGGCCATCTAACCAAGACACGAGGAATGAGGATTCGTGCTCTCACTGGACCATTGGAACGCCACCCTCCAATTCGAGGCTTTCCTCTTCCAGGGCAGTGCAGTGTTTCGAGTTCTGCGCGCGCTGACGTTATTTCTTTGCTTTTACGGGACGCATACAGCTTTCTCGCGTTCCTCAAAGTCTTTAATGAATATGCGGCCTTCTCAGGGCCTTAAGCTTTGGCTCGCTTCGAAGGTCATCGCCCGGCGGCATACATTTTGTGGACGGTGTGCCAGTACTCGGCGTCATTTTCGAGCTACCAGGCGTGCCGCAGAGAACGTGAGATGGCGCCCTCGCGCGCACGCAGTAGCGTCGGTCACTAACCTTGAGCTGTCTCTGAACGCGAAAGTTCAGTCTTTTCGAACGTGCGCATCACCGTGTGCCTTTTACGTCGGGCGAGTTTCTTTCCCGCATGCCCCTTCGTACAGAAGGCAAGCTCGGCTCGCTAGCAGGACAAACCCTTTGCAGCGGGAAACCGGCTCTGGTGTACCGGCATCTCCTCTGCGTTTAACGCGACATAGGTGGCCTCTATTTGCCCTCTTGGCAGGCAACTGCGCGAGCTTTCGCGGCGAAAGCACTTCTGACCCTATTGGTCGTCCAAGTCTGCAGGGTACAAACCTGGGGCCGTGAGCGAAAATACAGGGGTCATGAGCGAAAATAGGCGGATCTCGGTGGAAACCTGAACCGTGCCATAAGGGAAGGGATTTTCCTTCCCTTAGGACGCGGTACGGGTGTCCAGCGAGAACTAGTAATAATAATAACAATAATTCGTTTTTAGGTAAAGGAAATGGCGCAGCATCTGTCTCATATATCAGCGGACACCTGAACCGCTCTGTGAGGGAATGGATAAAGGAAGAGAGGTGCGGTAGTGGAGGGCTCAAAAATAATTTCGACCACCTGGGGACCTTTAACCTGCACTGACATCGCACAGCACGCGGGCGCCTTACCGTTTTGCCTCCATAAAACACAGACAGGCGTTATTTCCTTTTTTTAAAACGAATTTTCATTTCATTTATTTCCCTTACGGCCCGATTCGGGTGTCCACCGAGATACGTGAGACAGGCGTCCTTTCCTCAAATTGTCCAACGGGCCACGCGTCGCGCCGAACGGGCGATGGCGTTCTGTGCACCCCTTGGCAACGCAGCAACACGCTGTCGCGTCTCACTCTTAAGCGTCCTCCAAATTTTTAATTTGGTTTTAAGGAAATGCCCCCGCCGCGGTGGCTCAGTGGTTAGGGCGCTCGACTACTGATCCGGAGTTCCCGGGTTCGAACCCGACCGCGGCGGCTGCGTTTTTATGGAGGAAAAACGCTAAGGCGCCCGTGTGCTGTGCGATGTCAGTGCACGTTAAAGATCCCCAGGTGGTCGAAATTATTCCGGAGCCCTCCACTACGGCACCTATTCTTCTTTCACTCCCTCCTTTATCCCTTCCCTTACGGCGCGGTTCAGGTGTCCAACGATATATGAGACAGATACTCCGCCACTTCCTTTCCCCAAAAACCAATTATTATTTAAGGAAATGACGCCTGCCTCACATTGCGTCATTTCTCCCCCCCCCCCCCAAAAAAAAACATTCTTTTTCAATTTGGCTTTCTGAAATTATCTGCAGAGTTTGCGCGTCGTTCGGAACCAGATTTGGTTCTAAATCTCCGCTTAAAAGACAAATACAGTTGTAAATATCAAAGAAGCTATATTAAATATATGCTGCCTTGTGTGAGCGCCCATAATGTTTCGGAGAAAGCAAGATGTTTAACAAATAAAAAATGCCTATCACTGTATGTCTGTCAGTATGTATCTATGGAAACGCCAGTCGTTCGACCCTGAACGTATATAGCCAAGGAGATGAAGCTTTCCGCTTTCGACCAGGGTTAACCAGAGCCAGACGAGCAGCAATTTTTTCACAACCGATCACAAAGTGTAAATTATTTGTTAGAAAAGTGCTTCCAAGCGCAAAAACATGGCTTTAATTAATAGCAAACGATAGAGAGCCAAAATACTTGTTATTTACAGTTTATGTAAACACTAATATCAGCGCAGGAAATGCAGTATAAAGCGGCCAACAGAAAACAGGCCATAATAGATAAAACCTACACAAAACGTATAGGAGTTCAAACGCTAGTTATAAGAAGCTCGCAGGAGTTTCGAGACTGCCTTCGTGAGTGCTCTTGGTGTCATGTCTATATTACCGACGGCAGCCATTTATACCGACTTCGGGTGGAGCGGAAAAGTCGGTCGGTGTCATGCCTGCATGGGCACATGGCACGTGGGTAGGCGCGCCCCTTTAACACTACGTCACGTCTGCAATCAAAAAAAATGAAAATAAAACAAGAATATCTCGCCTTATACTTACTAATGGCGAAGGAAAGTACGTAGTACAGTGGTTACCTCCTGCGAAGCCTGTTTGCACGCTGGAAGAGGAGAGAGAGAGAGAGAGAACAACTTTATTTTCCACTTGAGGGTTGGGAGTTAGGGCAGGTCGGCTGTGTGGCCCCCAGGCGTTGGCGACGTCTTGAGCCCACGAGACGAGTGCGAGTTGTGTCTTCTTGTCTGCTCTTGCAAGAAGTTGGGTCCAACCCTCCAAGGAGAGAACTGGCTGTAAAGTTTGTGGGGGCGAGTTACCCTCGCATCCCCAGAGGGTGTGGGTCTGAGTGGGAAACACTCCGTGGTCGCAATTAGGACAGACAGGGTCATATTTGCCGTCAGTGATGAGATACAGTTGAGAATGACTGAGAATCGAATTGGTCGGCAGTCTGCGAAGCATGGTGGCTTGCGCTCTGTCGAGGTCGGGGTGAAGAGGCGGGTACACGCGTCTTGTCTCCTTGTAGAATTTGGTGATTTCCGCATAGGATAGCCTCAGCGAGAACATCCGGGTTCGAGGGGTCGGCTGCTCGGTTGGTTAGGCCTCGGGCTAAACAGTCGACCACCTCGTTCTCAGAGTTCCCCGCGTGCGCAGGTACGCACACTAAGCTTACAGTTCGGTCGAGAGTGCAGCTGCGGAGGATGTGTGCAGCAGGTAGACAAATTGAGTTCGTCGAGAATTTTTGAATTGCTCGTTTAGAGTTACTGAGAATCGTGCGTGTGCGAGGATCTGCGATGGCCAGCGCGATCGCGAACTCTTCGGCAGCGGTTAGGGAGTGTGTGCGCACTGTGGCAGCGTTGATGAGGGTGGTGATTGGAGTGGCTACGCAGGCCACGTATGTGTTGGAGTCGCATTTCGGCGCGTCCACGTACATGGCGTGTTCGTCGGTGGAGTACGTATCGTCCAGAGCCTGGGCCTTGAGTTGCCGGCGCGTATCGTGGCGACCGGGCAACATGTTTTTGGACATGGGTTTAACGATCAGTCTATTATAGACTCCAGTTGGAAGAGGGGAAGTGAGGTAGATATCACCTATAGGATTGATGTTAAGACAGTCGAGAATGTAACGACCGTGTTTGGTGCGAGAAAGGCGATGTATCTGAGAAGTCTTGTGTGCTTCTATAAGCTCTGTGAGGGTGTTGTATACCCCGAGCTGGAGCAGACGCTGCGTGCTGGAGGACTGGGGCAGTCCCATTGCCGCCTTGTACGCCGAGCGGATGGCGCTGTTTACTGCCTCTTCATCTTTGCGGCGCAGGTGGCAGTAAGGGAAAGAGTAGACAATCCTACTAAGAAGGAAGGCCTGTGTGAGGCGGCAGAGGTCGGTCTCCCGCATGCCTCTGCGTCGAGTGGCAATTCGGCGGATAAGGCCGTTAATCTGGTGGGCGGTGGTTAGGAGGCGTTGGATGGCTTCAGAGTTCTGCCTGTTGTTCTGCACCAGCATACGTAACACGCGGATTGTCTGCACGGGAGGTATGAGGTGGCTGTCGATGTGGAGTGTGATCGGCTTTGAAGATCGGGGATTGGTCGGTGAACCCGCCTATCCCGGATGACTAACAGCTTGGATTTGGTGGGAGAGCAAACGAGCCCGTTCGCCTGCATGAAAGCGTGGACGATGTCGATTGCCTGTTGGAGTGAGCTCTGTATCTCCCCGTCCGAGCCGGAGTTGGTCCAAAGGGTGATATCGTCGGCGTATAGTTATACCCCTGTCACACGGGCACTTTCAATCCTCATTGAGCTCGATCTGCATCGAGATTTTCGAGCACGCTCGAAACATCCGGCGCTACACGGGCATTTTCAATGCTCATTGAGAAGTTTCCCTCATGTGTGTTAGGTGGCGCCAAATGTTCCTCCGACAGCCATAACATAGCAATGTCCGGCAACACTGTGCAGTCGGGGGCAGCGGCAGCCAAATCCGTAGCCAAATCGGTACATTGCGTATCTGCGCTAGGTTTTTGTGGCGCACCTCTGCTGCTGTGCGATGCAACCCGAGGGTCCGCAACGCCTCCGCGATTTCTGCATAGACTGCGGCGTTTCTCTTCTGGCGCCGCAAATTATTTAGGCGGTCCTGCCAGCAGTCGATGAGAGCGGCTGTCTCGCGCTCGCTCCAATTTCCGCGCCGACGAGCAGGAGGGCGCCATCTTTGTTTACACTGACGGCGAAGCTTGGAGCGTGGTGTAGAGATTATTTTCAAATGTTTGCATATAAGCAGACATAGCACCTGAAAAATGTTCTGTATTACATTTTAATCAATTACAACAACAACAATTGTGCTTTGGTTTTGTTAACTTGTGTTTATTTTTATAGCTTCAAGAGAGCGAGAGTGTTTTCGATTGTGCTTGAAACCTCAAGCACTCTTGAGGAATCGGCATCGAGTCAAGCAGGATCGAGCTCGATTGCGCTTGAAAGTGGCCGTGTGACAACCGTCGATCTGCATTGAGTTCGATGAGCATTGACTCAATGAGGATCGAAAGTGCCCGTGTGACAGGGGTATTAGTGTCTGATTCGGGATAATGTGTCCAGAAGTGATGGGAGGCCTCGCATAGTGTTGTTAAAGAGGAACGGGGATAAGACTGCTCCCGGTGGTGTCCCCCCTGGTGCCCATGGTGATTTTGTCGCTGCAGAGGTCTCCAATGTGGAGTTCTGCAGTGCGGTTGTGGAGAAATATGGCAATATATTTGTAGGTGCGGGTGGCTGCATTCATCTGGGAAAAGTTGGTCAGTATAGATGCGTGCGACACGTCTAACGCCTTACTGACGTCGAGGCCGAGAATGGTGCGCGTGGCCCGGATGGGACCCGGGTCGAGTATGTCGTGTTGTGTCTGCCACATGAGGTCCTGGGTGGACAGTCCAGCCCGGAAACCAATCATGGTTGGGGGAGGAGGTCCTCCTTGTCTACGTGGGTGTGAAATCTGTGTCGAATTCTGTGCTCCATAACCTTCCCCAGGCAAGACGTGAGGGAGATGGGCCGGAGGTTGCCTAGCTCGAGTCATTTGCCTGGTTTCGGTATGCAGATTACCTTGGCATGCTTCCAGGAGTCTGGAAGGCGACATTCATGCCAGTGGTGGTTGAAAAGGTCCGAAAGTGCTTCAACTGAGTGGTCGTCGAGGTTGCGTAGCATCTTGTTAGTGATGCGGTCTTCGCCGGCGGCCGCGGTAGCCTTGATGTGGTTCTGGGCGGCGCGGACTTCCGACGCCATGATGTCTCTGTCCATGTTTGGGTTCTTAGATCCAGTGTATTCCGAGGGGATGGGTATGTCTTTGGAGGCTCTGATGTATTCCTCTTTAAAAATAACAAGGGGATCCTCGTTGGTACCTTGAAACGCGTGTATGACGCGGTTGAGACTCTTTTGTGGATGCAGACTTAGTGTGTGCCGGATCAAGCAAGTGCTTGAGCAGAAACCAAGTGTTCTTGCATCCCAACTGCCCGTTGAGGTGGTCGCAAGTCTGGTGCCGTTGGTCCTGACAGTTTGGAAGAGTATGCTTCGATCTCTCGTTCGAGGCGAGCGAGGCGAAGCTTAAGAGAACGGTTGTGTTTGGGTCTGAGCCAGCGAGCGTGGAGGCTGCGCTGGGCCTCCCACATGTGCATGAGTTCGGCGTCGGGGATGAGGCCATCCTTCTCCTGGGTGGCCATGGAGGTGGCGTTGGCGGCGTCACGGAGCAGTGTCTCTCTCCATGTGTCGAGGTCGGTTATGGGGCTCTGCAGACGCTGAGCTCGCACTTATCGGAAAGGGTCCCAGTTGGTGTGTGCGACACTGCGACGGGGGCCTTGCTTTGTGTGGCAGTAAAGGTAGTGCTGAGAACATAGTGATCGCTACCTATGTTTATAACGAGATTTTCCCAGCGCGCGTCTGGGATATTGCGGACGAAAGTTAGGTGCAGACAGCTGTCTTGCGTGAGGCTGTTGCCGAAACGGATGGGACGTTCAGGGTCGAGGAGTAGCGTGAGACCCAGTGTCCTGGCTGTCTCCCAAACCTTGGCTCCTTTGCGACCACAGGCTTTGCGGGGGTAGCCCCACTCGGCGTGCGGTGCGTTAAAGTCGCCCACTATAAGTACCATCTCGTTCGGCGCGGCTGCACAAACCTTGAGGAGGAGAGTGGCTATCTTAGTGCTATTGTCACTTGGGGGCTGCACACGTTTAAGATGTTGAGCGGGGATTGGGCTCGGCTGTTGGGAAGGACCTGCACAAAAGTGTGCGGTACTTCAGCATAGTCGAGATCGAGCTGATTGACTGTGAGGTTGCGGTGCACGAGGATGGCGGTACTCGGGTGGAGATCCGGCGCCACAGGTTGGTTGTAGGCGTCATAGCTGGTGAGTTTGGTGTCAGTGTACATTTCTTGGAGCGCGATAATATGATGTGTGTATGGCTGGGCCTGCAGGGTATGCTCCAAGGCTCTCCGCTTTGCCTTGAATCCCCTGCAGTTACACTTCCATACCGTGATAGGCGCACTAGCCATCGCGTTTCGTGCAGGGTTCAGGGCGTTGTGGAAGCGCTATGGCGGTTTTGAGAATACCGCCAGCACACGCGCGCGCGCAGCACTCTCGGGCGCGGAAGTCGGACAAGGCGACTGAGTGCGCGGGGGGGGGGGGGTGCTGAGGTCGACCATTTGCGGGGGGCCCGTAAGGCGGTCGAGACGGATAGTGAGGGTGTGGATATTGGATATGGGTATGGATATGTGGATATGTTAGTGTGGATATGTGGATATATGGCGGAACAGCCTTCAATGAGACGGTCAATAGTGGGGGTCAGTCGTTGGAGGGCGTCCTCTATTTTAGAGATACGAGCGTCAAAGGCATCGAATTTGGCACCACTGTCGGAGGTGGAGGGTGTGGGAGCCTTGCGCTTAGTGTATTTGGGCTTGTCTGTGTCCCTGTTGGAGACATTGGCATGATCGGGGTTGGGAACGCGAGCCATCTGCTGCGGCTGCGGTTTTTGGTGTGCCTGTGCGGACTGCAGCCTGTGGATTTTAGCATTGACCTGTGCCAACTGAAACTGAAGTTGTTTGACCATGTCTGCCAGTTCTCTTACCTGCAGATTGGCCAGTTGGCTTGCAGCTGGTGGAGGAGTCTTCCACCCGACTTGCCTGGCGGGCTTGCTCTTCGGCCTGGTCTGAGAGTTAGTCCGGGAATCCCGAGAGCGTGATGAGGAGCGGCTACGGCTGTTGTGGCTGGAGCTGCTGCTTCGCAGTGGCGGGAAAGAGTCATCTCTTGGGGGTCGTTGTCGGTTGCCGAGGCCTCGATAACAGGACTGGCGGCCATGTGACAAGGTTCCTAAATCACTGTCAGTAGCCGTGGATGATCGGAATGATTTGAGCTGGTTGGTGGCTACGAAACGGTATTTGCAGCTCCTGCTGCTGGTGGGATGTGGGCCTTTGCACACAATGCCCGTGGCTTCACAGGTGGGTGGTTGGCCGGCTGCTTGGGGCTCATGAGCCACGCCGCAGCGCCGGCAAGTGGGTTGGCGTGGTTGAGGGCACACGTCCGCTCTGTGGCCCAGCTTGCGACAGTTGAAACACGCCTCCGGGAGCGCCTTGTAAGGGAACGCCTCGAAGGTAAAGCCCAAGTACCGCATGTATCGGGGAAGCTTGGTGTTAGCGAAAGTGACGACAAAGTGTCGTGTCTGGGCCATACGGCGCGCAGCAACGATTGGGAGGTCGGAGTTGCGAGCCCGAAGCTCGGCGAGGATTTCAGCGTCGCTTTATAGCTGTAGGTCCGGTACAGAATCCCCCGCGCGGAATTGTCCGGGGCTGTGGCATAGGCGCGACCGGTACATCTGTGGTGTCGATCATGATGGTTTGGACCGTGGCGTGAGACATTGCACGAGCACGGTCAGGCGTGCTGACTGTGACTGTGGTGTTGTTAGTGGGGTGAATTCTGACCTGGACGGCAGTGACTGCCAAGCGTTTGTTGACTTTGGCGGCTTCGTAGATGGCAACAGCCAGTCGTGCGGTCTTGAGGTCTTCCGATGGCAGGCGAGGAAGCGAACGCTTCTTGGTTGGCGGTGGAGGGCGGCCGCGAGGCCGCGGTTTCTGGACAGCAGGTGTTGAGGCTGGAGTCTGGGCTCCAGCGGGTTGTTGGTGAATCGGAGATGGTCTTCGGTACCGGCGTTGCACCTCGAACGCCGTCCATGTGCCGTCGACTAACTCCGCGGCGGTAATGTCGGTGCCTTCCACAGTGTACGGCTTAGTCGAGGCGTAGTTGGGCTCGGCGGGACGCGGCGCCGCCGCCGCAGCTGCGTGCAAACGCTCCGAGGACGTGCGGCAGCTATTAGGCTTAGTTGCCGCAGATGCTGGCGTGACCCAATGAAATTGGTCAAAAATTTAGAAAATCGTGCCTGCCTGGGTATCAAAAACACAACACCGGGTCTGGGGCGGTAGTTGTTCGTCCAGGGCAAAAAAAAGGTGAACGTAAGTTGCCGGCAACACGGGATTTAGTCGGAGAGCGCAAGTGAGGTGCGTCCGTTCGCTCCCAGCGCTCACGGCGATCGCCCCGCTGGAAGTGGAACCTGACAGGTGCATACGTGTGGCAGCTCCGCGCGGAGATATATGAACAGGCTGCGGCACTAACGAGGAACGCTGCCGCCTGCCGTCGCATGCGTGGATTCTACGTATCTAAAACGAGATGTAGAGGCAGAACGACGCAAGCGGGAAGGCCCCTTCGTATCGAGAACAAAAATTAGCTGCGGTTTACCTACTGCTGAACCTTGTAAGAGAGCGAAAGCTGTGGTGCATTGGGCAAGTAGACGCGGCTTGGCGTCTCTAACGTTGAGTGCGTTCGACACACTAGATAGGAGGAGCACCCACCCTGGAAGGTGGCTGTTCAATTAATGTTTGATCGCGAGAGGTTAGCCACCCAATGAACGCTGCGGCCTATTCTAACGCCCTCTACCGGCGAATATAAAGGTCAAATGTCAAGTGGTGCGACACCATGGTGTATCACATATGGTAAAAACACCTATAGTCACACGTGACCTCTGGCTCACATGAAGGTCAACGGGCAACACTCGGTGATATCGGCTTTACCTTGCGTAGTGAACGTTTCGCTTCAAACGCAGCTGACACTGGAACTCCCTTGGACGTCCTTCAGACATTCGGAACGTCCGCAGGATGTCCATGGATGTTCCAATGCCCATCGGGAAAAGAGGAGACCAAGAGACCACATCGTTAATACGCTAAGAGAGACAGAGGTATCAAGACCCGGAGGTGAGAAAACAAGAAGCCACAGCCAAGAGACAGCGCTAAGGCCCACAAGTACGAGTGACGAAGCGGGAACACAAAGAAAACGCGAAAAAGGCCAAGCGTCAGCAGCAGGGGTAAACATGCCCCGCACCCGCATCAGTCTCGCGAAATACGTCCTCGCTGCTCGTATTATCCGTTGCATACGCGCTAAGTAAACGCACTTCGATAAGCACAATTTCAAAGCGCGCGAACTCGTCAGGGACGCCAGCGTATCGATTCAAAAGGCGAAGGAACCTTAGTTTTTTGCTGGAAAAGATTTACAAACAATCGACAAACCAGACGTTGGTTCGGTATCAACCGCTGTCGTGAAGTGACAGTCCATCTCCTGATACGCTTAAACAGAAGACTGATCATAATATTCCAATAGTTATCGAGCTCGCTCACCGGTAGCAGCTGTGTCAGCGGCAGACTAACATGGCTGCCGGGTGAACACGAACGTAATAGAAATGGACGCATTCGAAGGACCCGAGACGCGCGTGGGTGATACTCCTCTATGACGTGCAGACTGGCATCTCTTACATCTCTCTCTTGCGTCCTTCACCCCTGCCTGTTGCCGTTGTGCTGAGTCTCTCAGTTTGAGAGGCGCGCACCGCTTCCACTAGTTCTATTCATGTGTTATGAGCTCTAACCCAAGCAGTCTCTCCATAGAGGTACCCACGGGTAGCCCTAGTGCCTTTTTAATACATTTGCGAATGAGTGAATCTATTTTCTTCCTCTCTCTCTCTCTCTGGCTTTTATATCCAAGTAGGAAGTCGGGTAACTAATTTAACTAATTAAGTACGCCTGTATTAGCCTCAGCAAGACCTTCTCTTTCAATCTTTACCAGCGATTCTTCTTATAAGGCCTAGAATTTGCATTGCGTATTCCTCCATCCTTGTAAGGGCTCCTCGTTGTATCCGTGGGATTGGTTTAATAAACCCGAGATCCTTATTTTATCTACATTTGGCACCTGCATGTCCGCCACCTTAATTTTAATATCCTCGTGGTTCAGAGGCGTTTCGGGTTACATACAAAACGTTCAAGCATTTTGCGGCGAACACGCGAGCCCCCTTTCGGCTGCATACTCAACCTTATGATATCTGTAGCAGTCTGTAACCGCTCTTCTGTGCGTACATTGCTTCCTCGGTCGACCCAGAGATTGATATCATCCGCGTACATGCTAAAATGTATCCCCTCTAGCTCATTTATTCCGCCCGGGAGACCTCTCGTTGCCGCGTTGAAGAGAAACGGCGACAATACCGAGCCCTGCGGCGTTCCCCTGCATCCCAGCTCAATGGGGGCTGATATAGTCCTTGATATATTCGTAAGTTCTCTTCCCGACACCAGCTGCTTCAGCCCGTTGAGGATCGCCTCATGTTTGACATTGTCAAACGCATTGGTGAGGTCAACGCCCAGAATTACTTTTGCGTCTTTGGAGCGCGAGTCTGTGATGTCGTGTTTAAGTCGGAGCATCACGTCTTCCCGCCCGCCATCTTTCTGCCCGCTTGCTTTTCAGCAGCGCGTTCTTTCGCAATATGCTGCGCGCTCTTCTCTAGCGGCACATACTTCCCTTTCTTGCTGGCGTAGCAGTGGCCGGGCACTTCAAATTCCTCTGGTCCGACCGGCGTTCCCTCTACCACTTTAATATTTCGAGCATTGGTCGACATCACGGGACTGGGTGTGGTCCCCTGACGGGGTCGCCGTGAGCCCGGTCCGCCGCGAAACGCTACGCCAAGGCATACCTAGCTTCGTCACGGCATCCGCCGAACACAAAAAGTCCATTGCAATCGGAAAAAGAAAGTCCCACATCTCGTCCTTGTGATCCTCTCGATGAAATCCGTCGATGAGGCACAGAATTCATGTGACAACGACGAACCGCCGAAAATGGCGGAATTCGCGGAGCCCATGAAAGGTACGTCCGCTCCATCCGACGCGCGGTGACGAACCCCGTCGGAACCGGCTCAAAATGCAGCGTGGAAAAAGGCTGTGCCGCCGAAATACCACACCGATCAAGTGCACTGTGGTAAGAAGTCATTCTTGTCCGCTTGCATGATGATCGTGCTGCTATAATATCCAAAAATTGTGGAAATGAAAATTGTTTTTGGGGGAAAGGAAATGGCGCAGTATCTGTCACGTATATCGGCGGACACCTGAACGGCGCCGTAAGGGACGGAATAAAGGAGGGACTCAGAGAAGAAAGGAAGAAAGAGGTGTCGTAGTGGAGGGCTCCGGAATAATGTCGACCACCTGGGGGTCTTTAACGTGCACCGACATCGCACAGCACACGGGCGCCTTTGCATTCCGCCTGCATCGAAACGCGGCCCCGCGTTCGGTTTTGAACACGCATACTACGGATCAGTAGCCGAGCGCCCTAATCACTGAGCTAACGAGGCTGATAACGTGGATAGCCTTAGCCAAAAATGCGGCGGAAACAGACTGAGGACGCTGAAACACGATACCCGAAAGATGTGGGCTCGGTCCCACCGAGCGGCGGTCGAATTTCGATGGAGGCGAAATTCTAGAGGCCCGTGTATTGCGCGGTGCCAGTGCACGCCAAGGAACCCCAGGTGGTCGAAATTTCCAGAGCCCTTCCCTACAGTGTCACTTATAGCTAAAGTCGCTTTGGGAACTCCCATAAACCATCGTAATTTCGCTTAGGGGAATGGGGTGCGGAGCTGCGGAGGCATTGGTGTGCACCAAGAAGAACAGACTAAATAAAACGAGACAGCAGTGCTTGGAAACGTGCCTTGGATCAATGTGCTGACCAAGCGGAAGAGCTTTCCACAGTACCTGGCCCGTGTCAGGTCAGCAGCATGGCCGGATCATACACACGCACGGGCGCCGCGGAAGCTGCGACCCATGCAAAAGCCCGTGCTCGAGGAGCGGAGAGATGCACAGTGCGCATGCGCAAGGCGAGCGTCCGGCAAGGCGAGCGCGACGGCGCTCACGAACGCGCGGCTCGGCTAGACACCCTTTTATCGGCGCTCTCCGAACAAAATAAAAAAAAAGCAAAATGACGCGAAGCGGATCGATCCTTTGTATTCAGTTTCGGTTAGGTATTACGCAGAACCTGTTGGGAATGACGTTCGCAGCATCACTAGAATTTGGTAATTTTGTATATTCCGTATACATCCTGTCGTATATATCAATGCTACCGCTACATCATGCATTTCTGAGACTGCAGCATTAATGCAAAACGTTGGTGGTCCTAACAAGGCAGACTAATATTATTGATAATGAAAGAGCGCATTGTCCACAATGATAAATAAAGAGTGCCTATTCTTTATTTATCATAGATCAATACCATCCCAGTTTGCCTTTTACATTTTTTTAACAGGCCTAGAGCGCTTTGTTTCTATTAAAATAATCCAGTTCTTGCCCTCCGCATTTTGACCTGTCGTTTGAAGCTTTTTTTAATTGGTTTTTAGGGAAAGGAAATGGCACAGTATCTGTCTCATATATCGTTGGACACCTGAACCGCGCCGTAAGGGAAGGGATAAAGGAGGGAGTGAAAGAAGAAAAGAAGATAGATGTGCCGTAGTGGAGGGCTCCGGAATAATTTCGACTACCTGGGGATCTTTAACGTGCACTGACATCGCACAGCACACGCGCGCCTTAGCGTTTTTCCTCCATAAAAACTCAGCCGCCGCGGTCGAGTTCGAACCCGGGAACTCCGGATCAGTAGTCGAGCGCCCTAACCACTGAGCCACCGCGGCGGGTTCGTTTGAAGCTCTATTTGCCATTCCATGCTTCCAACATACTTACTGGTTAGTATAACAAGTCGGATAGAAAATTAATCAGCCGCCCCTTTATATCGGGGTGGTGACAAGTGTCCTAGGGTGCTCAATATTTTCCGATTAACTGCCAATTTTCTAACCAATACTGAACTACCCTCTCGACATTATCCAGCAGTCCTCTAGAAGTCTCTCACTTTTTTCTGCGTCTTGAAAATTGAGCATGTTCCGGCTTTTCTGAAACACTAGTGCTTCGCGGATTTCTGCAGCGGCATCGTGCACTAATGGTTGAAAGGTCTTACATTAGAAAAGAATACGTTATATCTTTTCCCTGTCTTGCATGCAGCAACCGCAAACATCATCCATGGCATTAAATTTTTGCTGGCAACACTGCGTCTTTAAACGCTAAACCCTAGCCTCGAAAACTGAACCACTGCCTTTAGAATTGTCAAAAAGTTTTCCTTTTTAATCTTAGATTTAGCCGTACTATAGCGCTAAAACGTTGGCTTATCCAGCAATTTATTTTGCCAGTGAGTATTTTCAAGGAATCGTGCTTTCAGCTTCAAGGTTGCCTTACTACCGGTTTCTTCCCTTTGATATTTGTGTTCATGGATGGATGGATGGATAACGCGAAACCCTTTAAATCGGGTGGTGGCTCAAGCCACCTAGCCATGACATGAAATTTTACTCTAGTCTTGATTTTAGCCGCCAATCAGATAACCTTTGCTTGGTTACTTCTACCCCAAAACCTTGGATAAATCAACCCCGCTGCTTTCCACTGTAGGGTGAAGCCCTTTACAGAAAAGTATCAAGTGTTAAGCCGTTTCATGATCCTTGAACCCCAAAGCCTTGTACAAATCAACCCCGCTGCCTTCCACTTTAGGGTGAAGCACTTTACAGAAAAGTATCAAGTGTTAAGCCGTTTCCTCCTCCTTTCCGCACGCAACGCACAACGTGTCTATATCGTGGTACCTGACTCTATATATCTTAGCGCGCAAAACTCCCGTCCTGGCCTCAAACAACAAAGAGCTTCCCCTGCAATTATCACAAGATATTTTTTTGTAATTTCCTGCATCAGTTAAACAGTTCCACCTATGGGGAAATAAGATAAATCACATAAGAATAGATGCAAACACAATTAAATAATGCAATGAAATAGCCTTGCGCTTTAGAATGCATAATATAGCAGTTTGAATCCCCTTGCTAAGAATTATTTTTCCCTCCTATTTTTTTTATTAAACCAAGAATCTGCAAGGCACCGAAAAAATCCTGCCTTCAGATTGAGTTACATTTAGGCTAGATTTTGAGATGCTCTTAACGTTTGAAACGTTGAAAGAGGTGGCAGGCAAGTTGGACAGCAACAAATGGAAGTGGAATGTGGAAGCCTGCTGGCTCCTTTAAAGTTGACATATGTGTTTGCAATGGTCTCACGCGAAGGAATCCGGTTTCTCCTATGCAACCATGCCTTTAACACGCTCGTATCACTGCTATCCCCCGTGCCAAATTGTCAAAGGCATCAAGAAACTATGCTTGTGCTCCTGAGAGGAGAGCACGTTGTTGGGCGACTCGGTCGTACATACTTAACGAAGGGAAATGCGCTAAAAAAGACACGGACGAGAAAAGACAAGGACGGGCGCAAACACTCGCGACTGATTTTATTCGGAAAGAACACAAATATCTATATACCTAGATTCTTATTCAATCATTGCCTAAGCGCACATGCCAGGAACGTTTTCTCTTTCTTATACAAATTGATACTAGAATCGCTTACGCATTCATCATCTGACTTATCAATGAAAAAAGCCTCTGCGAGTTCACGTGCTACCTGGTTACGACTGCGCCTTAAGATTTTTGTTCTAGCCAGCAAAGGCTGGCATGCTTTATCAGGCGTAGCCAAAGGGCATGCGCCGCAATGTAAGGGCAAATTTGACCCTTTTCTGTTAACCATAGAAAGCTTATGTTCCCTTAGTCGTTCATTTATACAACGGCCCGTCTGGCCGATGTAAACTTTTCCACATGTCAGGGGAATTTCATACACAGCCCCGACAGAACACCTGACAAACTGGGTGGCGTGACGTTTCGTGCAGTCTCGCACGCATTCCTCGCCGGAGACAATCCGGGGGCACAAAGAGGCCAACTTGCGCGGGGCAGAAAATACCACCGGCACACCGTAGCGATTGGCTACATTCTTTAGGTTGTGGGACACCCTATGAATATAGGGGACAACCGCCGGTCTGGTCTTCGGTTGACCGCCACCTTCTTGAGGTGCTCTAAGTTTCAAGCTTTGCAGAAGCTTCTCTGCCACAGCAACCACAACGGAAACGGGAAAACCAGCTTTCAGTAACCTGCCAATCTGATTGTTGAGGCTGTCTTTTACCAGGTGAACACATGATTTCCGCAGGGCTTCTTTCAGGCACAGCATAACAATGGCGCGTTTAACCGTCTTAGAATGAGCAGACTCAAATGGCAACAGTTCTTTCCGGGCTCGTGGTGAGTATATCCAACACGTGTGATCTGGTGTTAAAGTGATGTTAATATCTAAAAACTGCAATCTATCTTGTTCAGGTAATTCGTGGGTGAAGGTTAGACCCCTCCCGTGTCGTTTAAAGACAGATAAGGTCTCTTGCACGGTAACCGTGTGCGTCAAACCGGGTTGCTTCTTAAAAATCAACAAATAATTGTCCACGTATCTAAAAACTCTCAGAACTATCTTGTCGTCCAAATAACACCAGATCACGAGAGGACATTAAAAAAATTGATGGGCTGTTTAGCATTGCTAAGCACGGAATATTGTGGAAGCCACCACCACATACCTCAAAGTGCGGCTGAGGTGTTCATTTACCTAGGAAGGCAGTTATGCACAGTTCCTTTCCTCAAAATCAATAGTCTGCCATGTTGTCATCACCAGTGAACGCAATGAACCCAGGCGGCCTACTGCTGCAGTGCTGCGTTCCTTCCATGAAGTTGTCAACTCCAACGTACCTGCCACATACCTCAAAGCATGATTGAAGCGTCCACTGACGTAGGTAGCCGGTTATGCGCCTTTCCTTTCGCGACTATCTCAGATACTTCACGTAAACAGCCGGATTTTACGGAGCAGGGGGCTAATACTGCTTTTACATCAAAAGATTGCGGGCCTGCACATCTATTTTCAATATTTTCAAGGTGCTAATGCAGAGAAAGCTCGGCTAATGGTGTCTCGAATGCATGGAGTTCAGAAAACCACAGAAAAAGTGCACTGTCTCATCGAGCCCATTTTTGTGTCACAACTGAGCGGCCATGTGGCTATGGAACGGAAGAAACTGCGGTATAAATACGCTTCGTGCTCTGTTCTTTCTATTCGTGTTTTACATGACCAGCCCACACTGATTGCTTCTACAGCGTGCTTGCAACAGCTTTGCTACTTTCTTGTTTTTCCCTTTCAATGGTATTTCAGTGGCTTTCGTGCTCACCTGCTGACACGAAGGTAATGGGATCGACATCAGATACATTTCAATTTAGTTGGAGTGCGAAAAAGGAGTTAGCAACATTAGTGCGTCTTAACAATTCAAAAGTAGTCAAAATAATGACGAGCCCTTGAATTTCGCGTTACGCACCGCCCACATGTAGCTTCGGGGGCAGTAACCTCATGCAACATTACCATGAAACAGTTTTGCCGTGTGTAGATGTAGTACAGCGACAATTAGCGCAGGTTCCTCCTCCATGCTCGCATCGGATTGCGCAAAGCGAGCTATAGCTTGCAGAGCTGCACTGATACTGCATGTGTACAAAACCATGCTAGTTTAGCAATGTTTGTTGCTGGGCTAGTTGGGTATGCATGTTACACTTCAAGAAATAAGGTGCTAGAAAACACACGAGATGACACAGAACGACGATACAGGCCCCAAATTCCAACTGTTTATTTGGAGAACGAGGTACACCACTTATACGCGCAGAACCCCCCATATTTACTTCTTTCGTTGCTTATCAGAAGCCGCTACTTATTGAACCGCACTAGTGTGCTGGCACGTAAATCAAATTCCGCCATATATTGGTTATCTGACGGATCGCTTACGCATATATCAGCCTTTTTCTTGATGTCAAACGGCTCTAGCGAAATTCTCACCTTTTCGTTCTTGCTCCTACCGGACTGTGTGTTTTGTAGCGTGTTATTTCTTGAAGTGCAAAAGGCTGGTCAATAAGTGAAATGGCGTCTCCCAATATGAGCTCCACAGCTGTGTGCACACAGCGCTGGCCAAGTAAGTGCGCATTTTAGAAGCACTCGCCTGCACTTTCGCCTGGCTCCACAGGCGATTAAGCATTTCTTTTCTTATCACTAATGAATTACTCACTCCTATTACCATTTCCATGAGCGTACAGTTTCTGTCAAGAATGCACACACCTGTAATAACATGCATCATGTGTGAGAAGCCACCGAGAAGCAATATACCTCTCTGCTTTTCAGCAACTTCAGCACCACTTTACTTACCGCTGAAAATTCCAAATGACAAACATAGTTGGTGCACGCTATAGCCGTTGGGCCTCTGCGTGTCCCGCGCAGAGACTGGCGCAATAGGAGTGAGGAGCATGTGAACGTGGTCAGTCGGAGTTGTGGGGATTGGGCTTCTTGAACGATTGGAGTGAGCACCCGCTGCCGCTGTTTGCCCGTTAGAGAGACCCCCCGCGGGGTGTTCGCGAGCGGAATACGGGCGGCTGCTGCATATCCTTCTTTCCATATGAAGCTTTTTCGAGAACCGCTGTAAATCACCCTCTCTTAAGTTCTTCCCGCTTCGAACTGGCGTCCCCATTGGGTCACTCCGAGTGGCAGTTGGGTTGCATTGTTTCGGCGAGAGGCCGTTGGCGGGAAATGAACAGAGAGATCACCACCGACTCGGGCAGCAGAAAGGAGTGTAGATTTCGCCTCCCGGGTGACCCCCGCCTTTTCCGGGGGACCAAGATCGCGGGTGGTGTAACCTTGAGCACCTAGTATGTACGCTTGAGTCCATGCCCAAGCCTCCGGAATACTGTCGCCCGCCTGCGTGGCGCTGACGCGCTCCACATTCGGGAGGGACTGATCTCGCTGGTTCTCCGTCATTGTGACGACGCGCGATGAGCTATCGACGTGCGACCTGCGTCGCCGAGATGTGCTCCGCGCATTCCCCATCCTCCCTCGTGTAGTGTCGCGCGCGATGTAGCCCTTTGGTTGGCCGGGCGGCATACGATCGCCCTTAGCTGTGCCGTCACGCGCGTAAGTAATCTTTGTTTTGCGCGCGTGGCTGAGCGGGCCCGCTTTCGGGTGCTGCGGCTGGGCTATGGGTTCTACCGAGGTCTGCGGATCAGTGAAGTGTTATGTAATGCAAGTTTCTGTGTAATAAACACGTGTTCTCAAATAACCGCGCCTTCCTTCCTTCGGAGCGAGAGCGCAGGCGCACGGCGAAAGTCGGCTATGCCCTCAGCTTGCTCTGGCCCGAACCCACGATATGTGGGCAAAGTGCCACTTAACACGTCGGCATGGGTTCTTAATCAACCCCACAATGTGCCGCCGTGGCATCACACCCACAGAATGACGCAGAATTCTGCACAATTGACCAAGCTCACCATGGTTGGAAGGAGGCAGACGATGTGCTGTGCCCAGAAATCTTAGTGCCATTTGAGGTGGCGCTGAAGGTGGACAGGGCAGTGGTTTCTGGTGCTAGAATTAAGACTGTGCAACATGCAATAATTTAGCACTGTTTACTATTAAAAATGCAGCGAAATACATCAGGAAAAGCAACAAAGACAAAACAGTGTAAAAAAGAAACATTGATTTGTGAATGTACTGGCGGAAGCCTTCCCAGAAGTAGTATTATTTACATTATTTCTAATATTAGTTTAAACCCTTTCAGGCCCCATTTGTCACTTCGAGTCAAAAGAAATATTTTTCTGCCTCAATGGCATATCCAAACCTCAAAAAAAGCCAATTGGTTTGTTCAGCAATGGAACACACCGATGGTTAATTTTTTTACACGCAAGTACAAAATTTCATAAAACTGGCAAAACAGCACAAAACTTAATAATATGCCAGGATTTCCGAAATGGGCACCCCAGAGATCATGAAATGTTTTTTTAAGATAGATTTGACGCTAGAAAATAAAACTACTACAGGCAACAGAATGTATCTAAGAAAATGGTGGAGGATATGCTACCATGTTCACAGTTCTGAATAATATTATTTACCGCATTTACTAGTTGGCATAAAAAGTGCTATTTTTCAAATGTGAAGGATGCTGAATTCCCCACGCACAAAGAAATCAATGGACACACTGAGAAAAAGTTCTGTCAAGTACAAAGCACATGAAAGGGTTGAAGTCTCTTGGTAGGCTCATTGCTAATGGCATCTTTGATGAAAGGAAAGCAAAGAACAAAACCACGAACACGAAACATTATGGGGGGGGGGGGGGGGGGTCTTTAATAAGGCTTTTCCTGGCCTCTGTTTTCCACAAAGCACACATGCAAGGTGTTTTCGAATAAAGTGTGCTAATGTCGCCTGCGCGCGTTCTTTACCTTTACCTCTCCGTTTTTATTTTTGCCAGTTTTCAACCATGAAGCTTCCAAACACGCATTAGTTTCAGTACTACTGAACATTATAATATGTACAGCAGCAAGACAGCCAACAAATTGAACCGTGATGCTACAAAATTTAAGCTCTAAAAATAAACCAGCGTTCAGTGCGGCTGGCTTGCTACAACATTTTCTTAAATTCTGGGGTCTGGAGTGGCTCTTTGAAGAGAGCATGCCAAAGGTGGTTAAGAGATGCATAAGAAACATGAGAAAACCTGTTCCCTGCAAACACTCAAATCACGGTCACGAACCTTCATATATGGCCGGTTGAGGATATCCTGCATTACAAAAGAAAAAAATAAATAAAAGTGTTGAATTACAATCTCTTTAAAAGGTGTACGGATCACAGTCACAACAGTGCACAGCACGTGGGCAGAAAACAGACACTCATGAAAATGCAGTGGCTCCAGCAATGGGCTCCCCGGGTGTCTTCGTGTTGTTTGCTGGGATGTTCTGTGCAAGTGATGCTAGCATGGTACCCCCGATGAAAGCGAAGACGAGGAGTAAGAAGTCGAATACGGGACCGCCGACTCTGATCATTTGGTGACACCTGCGCAGGCGGAATCGTCAGTCCAAATGCTGAAGAGTTTCTTCCAACGAGAAGATTCCGAGCTCTTTTTGAGCAGCCTGTCTAGTATGGGTGGCGCCTTTGAAAGAAAACGGTTGCCAGAGCTAAAAATAGAAAACATGAAGTCCTTTTTTACAAGGCAGTAAATCTAAGTTCCCTCTAATTTCCGCAGAATAAGTGGACTATTCACATTTTATTTTATATTCCTGTTGTACTTTGATAAAAAAAGGTTCACTGCTTACTCCTTTCTGCAATGAAGTTTGTGCCCATAGCGTACTGTTCTCTTTATTATCTAGATTCTGCATTTGAGATTCGCTTCTGCGGAGACTGCCAGCTGCGCGCACGCCTGCCTCGTCGGGACCAAG
This sequence comes from Amblyomma americanum, assembly GCF_052857255.1. NCBI lineage: Eukaryota > Metazoa > Arthropoda > Arachnida > Ixodida > Ixodidae > Amblyomma > Amblyomma americanum. Next base: position 539,719,914 of record NC_135497.1, on the reverse strand, counting down.
CAGCGCAAAACAGATTGCGAAATCCTGAACCTTCTCTCTCTAAACGAAACTCCTGATAAAATGAACATATTTTCCTGGTCTCTTGAGGTTCCGTTTAACGAGAGTATACTGTAGTGCTGCTAGGCACTGTTAATGTCTGCGGTTCTAATTGTGTTTCCATCACATGATCCAACCGCTTGCTCAGGATGTCGCCAATGGAGTGCCCACTCCTACCTTTTCTCAATAAATGACTGGCAGCTTAGCAGTTAACTTGCTCCCTTCCTACATTTTCTGTCTTCAACTGAATTCCATCACAGACAGCATAAAATTCTCAGAATTTACTGGACTAACCCTTAATACTTTACTAAAGAAACATCTACCCCCCCAAAATAAGAGGTGATAATATCGTTCACTGACCATCCTGCTGCTTTTTTATACACCCTTCTCATTATAAGTTTGTCTTCCAGAGTAATGCGCGATGAAGGAGTTTTCTGGTGGTACACATGCTATTATTTTATTGCTACTCATTACTATTGTTGCAGTAAGCATTCATTCACCCAAGTCCACGTAGTATGCCTAAAAATGTTGGTTAAGTGGAATGTTTTTCATGTTGAAAAAAAACTGCAATAGCAAGATTGTTTATGTGACCAGTTGTTCATCAAAAGGTTCCTGTGAATATCTCCATGCAGGGCGCACGAAAACTCAAAATTTAACAAAATGCCCTTAGCCAGTGGCATGCACGACCTGCAGGTCATACAGCAAACCATACCATGGACCAAGCGAGTGTGTGCTAGTCTGCTTCCATGTGCACACCAAGCTGCACCTCCTCTACAAGCTTTGCATAAAGTTACAACAGAGTCCATTTTCCAGGCAACCGGGCATGCCCAAAGATGTGGACATGTGGATAGGATCAAGAGCCTCCGACCTCTCTACCTCATTAGGTTAGCAGCATTGTTTGAGCTGTCGCTAAGAAGGCAGTTTTAGCCACATTATCTATGGGATTACATGCTAATCTCTACTAAATATTATTTCTTAGAGTTTCGTGCGGTAAAAGGGATATTACTTCTTTTGTTACAAGTAAAGCGCTCAGTTAGTGTTGTAAAATTTGTACTGTAAACTGAGGATACAAGACTTAATTTGAAAACGCACGAATACACGACCAACACAAAGGAAATTTCAGCACTTTTCTTCTTTCTTTTCAAAACTTGATTCCCATTTATCTTGAAATTTTTCTGTGTTCTTGGGACTCTGAGTTAGTGAAGGTTTAGTGTGCATCATAGTATACAACAGAACTTTCCCTGCAAAAAGAAATACAGAAACGAAGAGCTACCTTGCAACACTAGACTCTGTGACTGATTCAACTATTAACAATCGCTTGCTAACTGCCGTATTTACACGTTTCAATTTGACATTCCTCTTCCTATTGTGTCAGAAAAAGAAGGCGTGCCTACGAGCACATTCCAAAATTTTAAGCTTGAGCAATCGTTCTCACTATTGCTGCCGTCATCATCGCTGCTGCGATCCCACAGCTCGTCGTTCTAGCGTCTTCGTCCAGCAAAATCCCCCTCTTGGCAAACGACCACGGCACGTCGCCATCCCGCGAAATCCCACACTTTGTAAATAGCTGCACCACGAAATCGCGAGGAACTGCTGAAAAATTTTTCTTCGTTGCAGCCACCACCCGCATCAGCCATTCCTAAAAGTCAAACTTGCGGCACCATAGAGTTGTTTTTTCGGCGCAAAGAATCACAGCCATCTTGAATGCTCACCGGACCCAGAGCACAAATCATTGTCGAAGCACTACATTCATAACTGGTAAAATCTGGGTACCAATCAAGTCCAATGTGTCAAACAGAGCCAGAGAAGAAACTACGTGTGAGCGGTGCTGGCTCTCCCATCAGTTACCAACATTCCCTGGAAGCGTTTTTGTTCGGAGTGTCGGTGCCGCCGCAACTGGAACACCAGCGCTTCCGTAAACTCAACTATCAACGCTTGCATCAGCGCCAAGTGTGCAGTTAAATGTAAAAAAAGAAAAATCATCCTTAACAGGTGTGTAGAATGCCTGAATGCTACTGGGCAGAGCCATAGCTTAAAAGAACGTCTTTTTGGGCGAGTTGGTCACAATTCATCTTTGGTACTAGGCGCGAACACACACAGAACACAAGGAACGCTTTGTCCCGTTCCCTTCCTTGTGTTCTGCGTGCGTTCGCGCCTAGTACCAAAGAGCCATAGGTCAAATTTAAAATTGCAACCGCGCTGTAGAATCCCTGATATATGAATTCTGTCGCCTTTATTTATGATGCCATGCTTCCGTTTTCATTGTAAGTCGACCGCCCACAGTTCGTATTTTCAAATTACAAAAAGATGAATTTAGAATCGTGTATATAGAGTAAATGACGCCCAATGTGCATTAAAAGCGGCATCTAGATTTGCATATTGCGAAATCCCACCTGGCTTCTTCATAATGAAGCGGATAGAATGCAACACCGGCAGACCAGAGAGGTTGTGGATAGGACAAAACCAGTTATTTGTTACTAATAAACAAAAGAAATTCTGCAAACATGTTCACAGAAGGATATCTATCTGTGCGTACGTGGGAGGTGTTATCAATTGTGCCCGTTGCCCTTGTTTGCAATTAAATAACAGCCACCCTTGATGAAAGCACGCATAGGAGACAAATTTAGTGTCTGAATATATGTAGACTTGGAGTTACTTGTTCTTCATATATTTTGTACATACTGTCTCATGCATTAATGTACTGCATTCTGTGCTGAATGAGCTACTACTATCCCCACAGCTAAGAACAGAACCCTTGCTCATGCATGTTTTCTCCAGTCCAAACGTAATAAAAGAAAAGAACACACACGCATTAAAGAATCCACGCACCTTAAGGGTGTTGATGTATGGCACCATCAACCGGTACTCTGCTACTCGCTGTGGGCAGGCATTTCGGAGTTTGAGGTGGAAGTTGACATGCAGGGACCGCTGCTCGTGCTAGAACGCTGCGTCGAGGTGGTCGTTCACACCACCTCAAAACAATCTGGTGCTCGACAAATGTCTCCGGTCCCACCAGTGTGCCAAACGAGACAGCCCTTACGGAAATGCCATATCTGGACTTATATAAAAAAACAGATCTGGCTTATCGGGAATTGGGCAGATATGGCATATCTGGACACATCTGGGCCAGATAAAGCATATCTGCCCAATTCCTGATTTAAAGTACCAGATATGGCATATCTGGTCAGGTATGCCATATCTGCCCAAATTCCTGATTTAAAGTACCAGATATGGCATATCTGGTCAGGTATGCCATATCTGCCAAATTCCTAATTTGGAGTGCCAGATATGGCATGTTTGGTCAGATATCTGCCCAATTCATGATTTAAAGTACGAGATCTGGCCCAGATATGGCATATCTGGCCCAAAACCTACATGCTTAAATGTGGATGCTGTCCGATTTGCTGTGCCTAATATGATCTCCATGACCTTTTCTGTGTTGCACATTTATCTGGGCACCATTTCTGCCCAGTGTTGACTTTCCTGCAGATGCATTATGCATATGAATACAAATCAGCAACGGTACCATTTTTGTTGACTGACTATATAGGCGCCCAGTTTCAGTTTTCAAACGTATGGTAACACATGTGCATTAGGTTTATCGTCCCAAAGCAACTTTGGGAGATTTTGCACCACCAAACCAAAGACCTTCACTACAGCACCTCTGATATTGAATTTCGACCACAGTGGATTTTTTAAAGTGCACTGCCATCGCGCAGTACTTTCCCAAAAATATATGCTCTAATATAACCTTATTATACTTCTGAAAAGTTCCTAATATGACAAGTTTCCAATTAAAACATTCTATTGCTGGATGTAGGCCACTTATCACCACAAATTTCACAATATCATCTGCCTGTCTAACTTCTTGCTACCCAAGCTGTGCTTGCCTTCATTCCGTTAAAATCCATCCTTAAATGACCATGCATTGATTATTTTGACTTGGCATTATACACCCTGCTCATTCTGTCAAGTAGAGTGGAGAGCTGGGTGAGCCGGTACATGATTGAAGAAGGAAACCGGCGCAAAAGACGAAGACACAGGAACAAGGAACACAGGACGACGCTGGACTATCGACTGTATTTGAGAAACGATCACATTTATACCCTTCATTTATCAACCAAGCTTGCGCACACATGACAGATTAACAAGACAAGGTAAATAGCAGCATCACGTACAACCGCGTGGGTTCATAAATCTAATTTTTTATCAAATAGACTAACCGTCGTGTCACTTACACATAGATGTCTTTGATTAACGATATGGTATGCCTCTAGGATCTCACGTTGGCTCTTAGTTTTACCGCGTCCAAAAATCGTAGTCTGCTTGAAGAGCGGAATGCATTTGTGCTTTCTGCAATGTTGTGGCAAATTCGCCCCGTGATCTGTGGAAAGCAATCTTTCATGTTCTCTGAGCCGGGTGTTAAGACAGCGGCCAGTCTGCCCGATGTACACATTCCCGCAGGATAAAGGTAAGCAGTACACTACCTGGGTGGCACAGGTGACATATTTGAATTCGTGCTTGATCGTGCACTGTGAAGTTGTACTTTTTTCTACCGTCAATCCTTCTGCACAAACTGGCCAGTTTTCGCGGGGCTAAAAAGACAACATTGACACCGTGCCTACTTGCGACCTTCTTTATATTGTGTGAAAGTGCGTGCAAGTAAGGCATCACTTCACACTTGCTTTTGTCCTTCCTTCCTTCCTTCCGTCAACTTAGGTTTGGCTTTCATTTTTTTAGAAGCTTTTCAGAGACGCCTTTCATAACATGTGTAGGAAAGCCTGCTTCTATTAGTCTCTTCTGTTGTTGCAGAAGGCTTTCTTGAACAGTATGAAAGCAGCTTTTCTCCAGCGCGTTACTGAGGCATAAGGTTGCAATAGCCCTCTTGGTAAGTTTGGAGTGGCAGGAGCTGTAAGGGAGTAAGATTTTCTTAGTTCGTGGGGCATAGGTCCAGCAAAGGTGGTTATTGCACTTAAAAGTTAAAACAAGGTCTAAAAATCTAACACGATTGTCGTCCGGTAACTCATGGGTAAACGTCAATGAACTAGAGCACGAAATAAAGCGATCTAAAACACTAGCCACCACATCCTGCAGATTGTCATTAGGTGAAACTTTCAAAAGTACTAAAAATCATCAACATAGCGGAACACCTTTGCCACATTGTTCATGTCCAATTTTTCTTTCAGTAAGGAGTCAAACTTAGACAGTGCCATCGCCTTCGTTACGTGCGAAGCACGTGAAATGACCTACCGTTTGAAAAATAACTGCACCCCTCCAGAGGTAGCAGGCCTGTTTGGTTTGGTAGAGCCGTCAATCGGACATTGGAAACGTATTTGCAGCATTTTAAAATCGGAGTATTGGAGACAGGTTCGTATTTTACAAGACTGGATGGTGTTATGCTGCACATGCAGAAATAGTGGGCAGATGAACCTCAAACTTCTGCAGGAACGCCAACAATTAGCCGCCCAAGTCACAGAATGGTGGTGGAATCAAGTACGGCCGCATCTACCGAGAAGGAACAGGCCTCCAATGCATAACAGCGCTGTCACATACTTACAAGGAAAGACAATTCCACGTGCCTATGACGAAATTCTCCAAAAAGGACCGAAGTACTGCTTAGAACCACGTGTGGCTGGCCATGAGCTCTTAGACACCATACGCCACATCGCTGACAAAGCACCATCGCAGGAGAGGACAAGATGCATCTTCGAAGGAGTTGATTGCCTTCTGAGGGCCACGCACAATAACAAGAAGGAAGGACCGAAAAGAAACATTTTGCAGCCTATTGTGGACCACTTTCGGGCTGAAGGTTTGACTTTACTTCAGTCCGACAAGGAAGGAAGCTTCGTTGTTTTATCAAAAGATGCCTTCAATGAAAAAGCTTTGGATGCGATCAACAAAAATTTCATGAAGTCCAAGAAAAGACCGACAAGAGCCAAATCCGATGTCCTGAAGCTTCTTCACGTCCTCAACTTTGACAGGCGTGAAAAAGCCGTGAATTCGTGCAAAGGTGATAGACTGCACGTCTTTTTCACTGCTAAAACCCACAAAATTGATTGCCCGCTGAGGACTGCAATCATAGAACGAGGATCTTGGCAAAAAGTGATCGGACAGTTCCTTAAATCCAAGCTTTCCACTCTGGAGCCCCGTGACCCATTCTCTGTCGGGAGTTCCCAGGATTTGACAGCGGCGCTCAAGGGAGGTGATCACGGAGCCAATGCAGGTGTGTCCATAGACATCCAGGAGCTGTACTACTCTGTGCCCCATGAACAGATGCTGCAGGCAGTGCGCGACCTAATAGAAGAATCCGGCACGGTTCAGTTCCAGAACTGCTGTGGTTGCTCAGTTGAAGGTTTTTAGAACTTCTCACGACCTACCTGTCCTCTACAATGATTGATTTTAATGGTGGAGTGTACGTCCAGAAAAAAGGAGTTTGTATTGGGTGTTGTGTGGCGCCAATCTTAACCCACATCCACCTGTCTAAGTTTGACTCCTTACTGAAAGAAAAATTGGACATGAACAATGTGGCAAAGGTGTTCCGCTATGTTGATGATTTTTTAGTACTTTTGAAAGTTTCACCTAATGACAATCTGCAGGATGTGGTGGCTATTGTTTTAGATCGCTTTATTTCGTGCTCTAGTTCATTGACGTTTACCCATGAGTTACCGGACGACAATCGTATTAGATTTTTAGACCTTGTTTTAACTTTTAAGTGCAATAACCACCTTTGCTAGACCTATGCCCCACGAACTAAGAAAATCTTACTCCCTTACAGCTCCTGCCACTCCAAACTTACCAAGAGGGCTATTGCAACCTTATGCTTTAGTAACGCGCTGGAGAAAAGCTGCTTCCATACTGTTCAAGAAAGCTTTCTGCAACAACAGAAGAGACTAATAGAAGCAGGCTTTCCTACACATGTTATGAAAAGTGTCTCTGGAAAGCTTCTCAAAAAAATGAAAGCCAAACCTAAGTTGACGGAAGGAAGGAAGGACAGAAGCAAGTGTGAAGTGATGGCTTACTTGCACGCACTTTCACACAATATAAAGAAGGTCGCAAGTAGGCACGGTGTCAATGTTGTCTTTTCAGCCCCGCGAAAACTGGCCAGTTTGTGCAGAAGGATTGACGATAGAAAAAGTACAACTTCACAGTGCACGATCAAGCACGAATTCAAATATGTCACCTGTGCCACCCAGGTAGTGTACTGCTTACCTTTATCCTGCGGGAATGTGTACATCGGGCAGACTGGCCGCTGTCTTAACACCTGGCTCCGAGAACATGAAAGATTGCTTTCCACAGAGGACGCGGCGAATTTGCCAAAACATTGCAGAAAGCACAAATGCATTCCGCTCTTCAAGAAGACTACGATTTTTGTACGCGGTAAAACTAAGAGCCAACGTGAAATCCTAGAGGCATACCATATCGTTAATCAAAGACATCTATGTGTAAGTGACACGACGGTTAGTCTATTTGATAAAGAAATTAGATTTATGAACTCACGCTGGTATATGTGATGCTGCTATTTACCTTGTCTTGTTAATCTGTCATGTGTGCGCAAGCTTGGTTGATAAATGAAGGGTATAAATGTGATCGTTTCTCAAATAAATACAGTCGATAGTCCAGCGTCGTCCTGTGTTCCTTGTTCCTGTGTCTTCGTCTTTTGCCCTGATTTCCTTCTTCAATCATTCTGTCAAATTCGAAAAAAAATTGATGGTGCAAACCTGTGCCAATCTATACAGATTTGCGTGTACGCTGGGCAGGCTTTGGGGAAACAACCAGCTGTTTTGTCACAAAATGATAAACAATGCATCACAGCAACAATTAAAGCATATATATCTAAGCACTCATAATCCACGTTGCTCGTACAGCCAGTGCAATCAGTTATTTGTCTCATCAGTAAACAGCAATAAATGACAAAAAAGCTGTGTAGTACACACCCAACAATGAGCAAGGGCACCCAAAGACTAAGGCAGAAACAAGAGAGCAGCTAATTCAGCAGAAACGAAACAGTCACAGATTCAAAAATGAGGAACTCACACAAAATGGCTCTGACGGCAGCTGGCTCCAACGGTGGCCGTTGCTCATTAGGTCTGTGCGTCCTCTTGGCGCGATTGCCTTTCACTGAGCAAGTCAGCAGAGCTTGCTCCATAAACACAGCTGTCAGCAGGCCACGGACAGTCCCTGTCGCAGTCTTCGACAGTTGTGCAATGTTTTTGACGGACAATGTCGCCACAAAAACACCACATCCAGGCTCCAACTCCATTACCTGCAGAAACAAAGCACACACCAAATAAAGTTAAATTTCATGTCCAAATCTAACCTAACAGTGCCATTAAAATTCCTTAAGTGGACAATCTATACCTATATACATTGGCAAAAAGATACAAACAACAACTTCGTAAGAGCCAGCAAGAATTAAAATTTATGGCACAGTTAACTCGAACAACACATGTACGTGATACACGCTTTTCAGAACCTTGGAAAGTTCCTTATTCCCGGACAAATTATGGGCAACAAATGCTACGTCATTCATTACCAACACTTTTAAACAATCTTGAACATAACGGAATTGACATTAACCACATTAGTATTTCAAAACTTAGGTCTTTCCTGTCGGAGCAAGCATCAGACAACCCATACCAATTAGTGCACCTGGAATAATAACATGCAATTCTGTTGCAAAACCGTTTGCCTTTATGAATATGTACCTATGCACGTTCCATTCTGTTTGTAAATTACTACAGTTTATTTTGTTTTGTCTTCGTACTTGCTGTACATATAAAATATTGTTTAAGTTCCACAAGAGAGCTTTGTAAAACCACTCTATATTGTTTAACCTTGTACGTTTTGCTTGCTTTGTTTCATATTTTCATATTTCACGAGTATGCTTTATATAATGTCCACCTATGTGTCGTCACTGCATGCCATGTAAAAGGGGGCTTGAGCGCAATCAAGTGAACACGTTTCACTTTTTGCTCGAGCCTCCTCCGTTGATTTCTTTCTGACGGAAAATAAACTGCATTTGATTTGATTTGAGGAAAAGATAGCTTGTATCAACAGGCTACTGCATTCTAATAAAAAGGAGACCACTTTTACAGCAAACTGAGTTATAATAAGTTAAAAAGATCAAAAGCTACGGGGGGCCCTTAAGTCTCCTTACATTCTGAGAATGTGTAACCATTAAGTGCTACTGTTTCATTTTCTGTTGCTTTTTTTAACCATGTTAAATGCGCTTTTGCATGGTTTTTGCGTGGTTCAGCATTTTATTTTGGATTCAACTCATCGAGAGTTTTTCAATGTTGTATGATATGACACTGTAGCCTACAGTTCAATTTTTAATCACAATTAACTAATGGTTTACCAAGACCTGTAATTAGGCATGTCCAAATAAATTTGACATAAGCTATCCAATCATGTATGATTTGATGCTGTAGCTTAATGTTTAATTTTAATCACAGATAGCTAATTAATGTTAACTAAGACCTAGAGTTAGTTCAATGCAGTTACACTTGACAGAAGCTATCCAATGATATAGCAATTATGCTTCACATAAGCTACACAGCCACTATTCTGTACATATACGCTGTGCACACATGAGCCATGTTTTGCATTAAAATTTAGCTGCTGCCATGAGTGCCTAATTTCTCATAAAAACGAGTGTCGACATAAATTTTCAAGCCTGGATCTAAGCACCTAGGCTGTCGCAACTAGTTGTTTTCGGTGGAGATGCATGTCTGAATCAAGTGACATGAATATTTTGAATTGAATTTCCTCCGGCATAATAAAAATAATTGGTTTCTGGAAAGCAAATGGCGCAGTATCTGTCTCATATATCTTTGGACACCTGAACCGCACCATAAGGGAAGGGATAAAGGAGGGAGTGAAAGAAGAAAGGAAGAAAGAGGTGCCGTTGTGCGGAATAATTTCGACCACCTGGGGATCTTTAACGTGCACTGACATCGCATAGCACACGGGTGCCTTAGCGTCTTTCCTCCATAAAAACGCAGCCGCCACGGTCGGGATCAAAACCGGGAACTCCATATCAGTAGCCGAGCGCCCTAACCACTGAGCCACCGCGGCGGGGCTATTTCCTCAGCATAAATGTGTTTTAATGTGGCTAGACAAAAGTCCACTACAGAAACAATTTTTACTAAGCGCAATCACTGGATAGAGTTCCCTTGATTGGTGATGGAGCAAAAGCTCTTTCACCATGGCTGCATGTGACCCAGAAGTTGGGTGCACCATTCCAAACTACTATTCTGAGCCTCCTATTGTGTATACACATGAAAATCGGCTTCCTTTCACACTTCTTGTGCGAAACTAGAAGCTTGGCAATTTTCTACTTTTCTGGCAGTGAAACGTGAAAGGAGGGAAGTGGCTTTATTAGGACCACATGTGTCCGCAGTGCTGCACCTTTTCTGCCTCAAAAACGGTAGGGCAGCCAAGGTGAAGTGCCTTTGCTATGCAGAGAAGTTGACTTGTGCAAACGGTCTATATATTTCTTGTGAATCAAATTGATACTGCGCGCATACAGCACATGAATCTGATAAAGCTGGCATAACATCTTTGCAATTTAGGTGTATATGAGTGAGCACGTCTCTACCCTTTGGCTTAATAATACTTTAAAACACCTCAATAATAAGAAGAAAAGGCTTTTTTCGGGCTGCCAGAAGAAATAATAACCTTAGCACGTGGAGGAAATATTACGAAGCCGAAAAGGTTTATAACGCCCAAGTTTTTAAATCTAAGCAAACATTTTTTAACACAACACTCCCCGAAATGTTGCGCACAAACCCTCGTCAGTTCTGGAAATGCATTAATCCTAACCCTAGCAACACAACACTTCGCGACGATGATAACACTGCAGTTGCCGAACAGGATGTTTCCGAAGTGCTTACCCAAACCTTTAGTTTTGTATTTACTCGTGAACCAGACGGTGATCTACCTGATTTTCCGTCCTTTGATTTTCCTGTTATGCCCGATATATCATTAGAACCCCATGGTATTGTGAAAATATTTGACTCTTTGAAACTAACCTCATCAGCAGGTATTGATGACAATAATGTTAAGGCACTAAAAAACACAAAACATGTCACAAGTGAACTGCTCTCTCATATTTTTAGCAATCTCTTTCATCAGGCATTGTACCGTACGACTGGAAAGTGGGTAAAGTCATTCCAGTACCAAAAAAAGGGCCTTCATCTTCTCGGCACAATTACCGTTCGATATCCATTACAAGCGTTCCATCAAAGCTAATGGAACACGTAATCTTGTCTCACATCATGAAATTTCTAGTTTCTCTTGATTTCTTTCACGCAAACCAGCACGTATTTATAAAGAACCTTTCTTGTGACACACAATTAGCTCTATTTATTAATGACATAAGCGCTAAACTTGATCTCAACATTACACTGGACAGCCTCTTTTTAGACTTCGAAAAAGCCTTTGACAAAGTTCCACACAAGCGGATTTTTTTTAAACTCTATCATCTTAATCTCAATTCCCTTGTTCTTGCCTGGATTCAGAACTTTCTAACTAACCGGCAACAGTTTGTTTTTGCTAATAAATGTTCATCCTCCCGCTGTTCTGTTATTTCTCGGGTACCCCAAGGCACAGTCCTCGGGCCCCTTCTTTTTCTCGTTTTTATAAACGATCTACCAACTGACATACGCTCTAACATACGCTTGTTCGCTGATGATTGCGTTGTTTACCGTCCTATACTCACTAACAATGATCACCAGCTCCTTCAATCTGACATAGATTGCATATTATCTTGGTGTGATAAATGGCTAATGTCGCTTAACGTGAAAAAAACTTCTCTCCTTTCCTTCCACAGGCGTCACTCTGACCCATCTTCAAAGTACTTTATTTCTAACTCAGAAATCACCGCTGTAACAACTTAAAAATACTTAGGTCTACATTTAACGCATGATCATAGGTGATCAAACCATGTCACACAAATTTCAAAGGGAGCTGATCGCGTCCTCGGGCATTTTCGGCAAACGTTACGTCTAGCACCACCATCGTTGAAATCGCTAGCCTATCTAACATTTGTATGGCCTAAACTTGAGCACGCATGCGCTATCTGGGACCCTAATCAAAATAACCTTTCTAATACGCTAGAAGCAATTCAGAACCGCGCCTCTAGGTTCATCTTCTCTGCTTATTCTTATCCCGAAAGTGTCACCAAAACTAAAACGCAATGCTCATCTCTCAAGTTTAACTAGCCGACGTCGCATCGCAAGATTATGTATGTATCACAAGTTCTATTATCATGTTCCGCACGAGTCTGTTATCATCCCAGCCTACCGCAACTCAGTCCGCACGAACAATGAAAAGACCACATATACTCCGCCTGCCCGCACATCTGCTCATCTGTCCTCATTTTTTGTACGCACCGCAAAAGATTGGAATGACTTACCCGGCCACGTCGTGCTTCATACGGATCCATCACTATTGAAGTCATCGATTGAAGCAATATTATGCCCTGTTACCCACTCCCTCATGTAATACCCCTTCAATGGGGCCTTTAAGGTAGTAATAAATAAATAAATAAATTACACCATATACAAGTAAGCCTTTTCTTGCTGCCAACGAAGGGAGCATGAATATGCTCGTTTGTCCTGCACTGGTTGTTGCTTTGCTTAAGTGAACATAGCTGTGTGTCCCAGTATTTTCTGTAAGAAAGCTGGAACCTGCAATGTGCGGAATTTGTGCACTTTATATTTCCTGGTATGAAAAGAGTTCAGGAAAGACTTGTGTTTGTCCGCATTGATCTCACAGGCCATGAAAAAGCCAAAACAAACACAGACTAGTTGCTCTATGGCTAAACAAAAACAGCTGCTGCACATCCCCAGTCATTTTCGTTTGTTTTGTAGCAGTTTGGCACAAACTGTATCTTACAGGTGCACATCACGCCACAAGTGAGGGAAAATCAGCGACTAAAAAAGAAATATTCTTTCCTTCGCATGAGCATAAACGAGAAATGGATCTCTACTTGCAGAATGTGTAGGAGAGTTCACGAATGTTTCATGACAATATTCAGTAACTCTCTAGTCAAGCATGTAAACCTAAATGTATTCCAAAATAATTTCTCCCCATGAACAAAGATGTAACTTGTATAAATTGTACCCTCACAATATTCATTACGCGATGCCTGAAAGGAATTACGGTGTGGCAAACGATGTCAAGGATGAGTAAAGGTGTCTATTAATTTCGTGCTTTGGGGAAACATTTTTTTTCTCTTTTAGTTTAAGCTCTGTCTTGCTATTTGAACTGCATGAAAATATCTGACTTAATTTGCTCAATTTTTTACTAATTTTACCATGGTTTAAAAAATGTTTGCTCACACCTCCCAACATTAGATGTTTGGATGAAACTGAAACCCGTGTTAAAGACGTACAGGAGAAGTATTAGTCGCAGAGTGAAGCAAGATATCTTTAAAGAAAAAATTGGCTTTATGAAATAGGAACAAATATTTTCTATTGTGTCATTTCAGTTTCAGTGAACTGTTTTTCCTTGAATGAATGGATGATGTGTATTATCATCTTATAGGCTCATCACATTTGTCACCCTTTGAAGTGGTAAGGAAAGTTTTGCTGCAGTAGTCACAGAGAACATTGAAAGTTAAAGAATCTAAAAAGATATTTGATATGCACCCTGAATATATTGAAAATTACAGGGACACACTTAAATCTGCTTACTTGCCAAAATGTGAAAGCATTGTGTGTTCCATGCACTGTTCTGTAACGTGTTCCACGTGCATTTCTACTGGTAAAATTTGGAAGCAGTAAACTTTCTGAAGTAAAAGGACAAAAGTTGGGGCTGGCCCACCAAAATTTTGTCCAAAATTTGCATGTCGCCACTGAGGTGGCCACACTTATATTAGGTTAGACATCAGTTTCGGTCAAACTCAGATAAAGTCAAATTTTGGAGGTCCCTATAGAGACCGAATTTCGGGGGGCCACATAAGTTTGGAGGGCACCATTGAATTGACCATTATCGAATTAGGTTAGACATCAATTTTGGTCCAATTCTGACGAGGACAAACTTCGAGTGTCCAGCAAAGGGGCCAAATTTTGGGGATGGCCTATCCAAATTTGGAGATGACTATTGATGTGGCCGTACTCAAAAAAAGATTGCATACCAAATTCGGTCAAATTATCTGGCTATTCAGGCTGACATGCTCTGATAACAGTTCTTACAGACACGCTCTGTCCACAACTTAATTTGCACCAATAATTAACGAATCATTTAAACATCTCACTAACTTAATTACCCCTACTATTTACATATTTCCTTAATGAACTATTATGTAAATATTAATGCAGTTGGCGATTGACAGTGTGCGGACAGTTTTGATGACACATTTGACGACAGGCTCTGCCCACGCCAGCCATGACCAAAGAAATGCTTTCGCATTAAAATTACCCAATGATCCTAACAAACGACATGCTCTGTGAGTGGCTGTTATAAAAAAGCCTTTTCAGATGTGATGAATGATGAATGAGTGGCTAATGCGAGCATTTGTATTTAATGATGTGCAAGGTTGCTACTGTCTTGTGAGTTGCGTCGTCCTGTAGCAAAAAAACAATGGTAACGGCTGAAATTAAATGATGCAAATTTACCAGAATCTTGAGTAGCCACCAGTCCTAAGGAAGCAGGCTTCTTGTCCTGAGTGTGCTTTATAATTTTACAAGATGCAATACCATCTGGCTCAAATTTCGATTCTGCTTCACTGCCACATGATTATGACACCTTATAAACAGTGTATATAATGCACAAGATGAATTGTGCCACACACTAGACAGTGCATGAACCCTTCTTCCGACAGGCGGAATCTCTAACTATCCTATACATTATGGCTCACACTCGGCTTTTGGGGAGCTGGAAAAAAAGTCTCATTTCCTTCCTATATTTCTCAGTTGATAGAATACAGCTTAAAAATGCAAGAAACAAATGTTTTTGACTATTTTAGGATGAGCTCTTCCACACCACATCTTGCCCAAAGAACTACTTTTGTTGCATTCTGGTCACTTACAAAGGGTTGCACTGAGTGTATCTCTACAGACAAAGGGAGGGCATGGGAAGAAAATTGTTCATACAGAATTATGCAGTGGGAAGAAAATGCAATGCAAAACTGTTGAGACCTATAGGCTGGCTACACCACAGGTTCAAATATGGCTATCTCACGGGTCGAATGCGGCAGACACTGCTGGTAATGTCACACGTTCATCGAGCTTCTGCCCTGTCTGCATTTAACTGTTTAAAAATGAATGACTGGTTTCACTATAAATACTACTCCATTTTACAAGGAACCTTTTCTTCAAATATTGCAATATTAATGGTTTTCTCTTTTCTTATAGGAAAGTGCTGCATTTTTTTGCCTGATGTCAGCCCAATGAAACAAGTGGACTTAACTAGTGTTTCTCTCAACTGCAACATTTTCAAAGAGCAAGAAAGGTGAAAGATCTTAATTCACTGCCTACTGAGAAGCTGTATGAAAATACTGCGTTGCATATTTTTTCAGTAGAGCTGTATTCCACACTTGTTTGCGCCAAGACATTTTTTGCCTAGGTGTTCGTTACAGCCACAAGATACATTTATGAAGCGTGACAGGTGTGAACAAAAAGGCATCAAAAATGCCTTGAAAATTCAATAATACCAGAGAAATAACCTCCAGACAAGAGCAGAGAGTGCAAAGCCTCAAGGTATAGCTATGTCCAGTACAAGACACTGCAGTGCACCTTCAGGCAGAAACATTGCGCACAGAGTACTTACTCCAGGGTCACTTCATGTGTGCCGCAGCTGTGATGACATGGTCACGTTAGAAGGTGCCGCAGCTGCGCTGACTCCAGGAGCCTGCTGTTCATTGTGTACTGGTCCCACAGCACCTTCTCCAGGATCTTTAGCGGCCTGTGCGTCACTGTTATCATCAGGTGGTAGTGTTGAAGCATCTGTTGATTCTTCTCCAGATGGCCCAGCTTCGTCCATGATGGGTAGTTGCCGAGGGCAATTTTTTTGCTCCAGTTCCTTGACGAGCTTTTCAGCTCTTTTGAGGTAGCCGTCGTGCCCTAGTGCAAAAACGATACCGCGCACTTTAGCAAACATTGATAGAAAGCAGTAGAAAGAAAAAAAAAGTTGGCAGAGGGTTCTCTTATAAATTATTTACCACAGTTAATGCAGGAAATAACACAAGTGCAAATGTACGTATACGTTTTGCTCAGAACAGTCTACTGCCAGAAAAAAGTGCAAAAATATTCATATATTCTTGTAAAAATTTCTATCCGATAACAGTAAGCATCGAAACCATGGTTTGGGCAGGGATTTATACCTTACGTCGGCAAAGAATGCGACACCATAGCTAACTACAGCTATGTGCCGCGCTAAAACTTAACATCCGGACCAAGCAGTCAGGTTGCTTTGTTGTTGTTGTGTGTTGGTTTTAAAGGTGCATAAGCAACTGAGGCTATCATGCACCAAACACAAGGTTAAAAGTCTTATGGGTGTATTATTGACTGCAATTGTTCTTTCCAAAAATCACTGATCTAACAAAACCAACTTACTTTGGTATTTCCCTGCAAATGTTCATTTTCTTTTCTTAAATCTTCAATTTTCTTGTGCAGATCCACTTCGTGGGCTTCCTTGATAGAGGCTAGAAGGTTGTCATCTTGTTTCTTTCGGCAGTGTTGTTTCTAATGATATTACAGAAGAAAACAATTTGAACACAACTTTGCAAACATTGCATAAAAATAGAGCTGCAAAAATTATAAAACTAGCTAGACGGCTACTGGTCATGAACTCTGAAAGCCTTACAGCCCCAAGAGATTGCAGAACAGACAAGCTCAAGTTTCTACCCTTCTGAGACAATAAGGTATATTGGTAAGCTTTCTTTATAGAGCGATTTTCAACTGTGTTTTTGCGACACTGAACTTGGGTGCATACAAGAAAACAAAGAAAAATGCTTCACTGGCAGTAACAGCGCAGTCTGCCTATAGCACCCTGTGGCACAGGAAGAGATATTTTTTTTATGTTTAAGCAATAATAGGCTCATGCCACAGAAAGGTGGTGTGGTGTTGTCTTTCTGTGTCCCTGTGTTTTTTTTTTGCGCTACCAATTCTACCCTTGAAAATGTACCAACAAGCCCAAGTTTCTACCCTGTCTGCTGAAAATGTGTCTGCCTGCAATCCCAAACGTGGCCTACCTGGACCCCTAGAACTGGACTTTGTCAGAATTTGACAAAGATTGGTGTCCACCTGATTTAAGTATAGCCAACTCAGTGATGACTTCAAAATTGAGGTGGTCCACCCACAAAATCTGGCCCACCAGACACCTGAAATTTAACTTCGTCCGAAGTTGACCAAAATTATAGGTGCCGAACTTAATCTGAATAAGGCCACCTTATTGGTGACTCCCAAATACAGGCCGGCCACTCTCAAAATTTGATATGCTTCGCATTCTCTGGGAATGAGAGGCTATGTGCACCCTTGGAATTTTTTTGTGTTAGTCTTGACCCCCATATACCTTTTGTTACATGGGCACTTTCATTCTTAACTGAGTGCATTCCTGACTTACATTTGAATAATACTTCACATACAACACCACATGGTCAAGAACGTAACCTGCTGTGTGTACTGGTATGCCTGTCATGTTTGTCTCGAAAACTTTTTTACTGCCTGCAAGGCGGTGTTCCCTCTGCTTCTGCCATTCCTGTCCTCTCCTGTCATGGTAGATGAAGTTGAATGCTATGAAAAGTACCAGTCTACGACTGCTTTATGGAGCAAGAGAATTATTTTTCTGTGCTTTTTCACCACACAACAAACACAGCACGTACATTTATTGCTAAGTGGCATGCACTGTTTTGAACCAGTAATAAAAGACACCTTAGAGCTGCCGTTGAGAAATGCAAAAAATAATAACGCAAATGAAATTTAAATCACGTCTTAGACCTGCCCAATCACAAATGCTATCACTGTTTTATATCTCAAAGCCTTGCTATGTGCTGTGGTCTACGAATGCAGAGAGAATATGCAGATCAGAAACAATATTTTTTATATATGCACTACCAGTTACTGCAGAGTGGATAATGGCGAAAAAAATAATTGCAGGTGTCTATGCATGCACACGCTGGCGCGCTCGTACGCACGCGCACACACACACACGCACGCGCGCGTACACACACACACAAAGCCGAGAACGTACAGCGCTACCAAGAAATAAGGAGACAATATCATGCCTTTTTCCCGGACTCCATTCGTGCAGTCTTGTTCTGAAGTGAAATAATTTTTTTCCATTTTCCGCACGAGCTTGTGCTCGTCCTCTTAAATGAGCAAGAAATTTATGGTTGGGAGCAAGTACAAAATGCACAGCACTCAATAAAAAATTATTTCTTCTTCAATGCCTAAAATCCGAGACATGCAGCACCCGTAGCAGATTTTACACATTGATGTAAGCACTACAAAAAAAATTCCTGTCTCAAATGAGAGCATTTCGATGCTGATTCGGGGCAAATGGCAGTTTAATTACCATGGCGTAAAATTACCGCCGCAATACATCGCTGCAAAATCCTTTTCCGCGAGCGCCCTTTGTTCAAATTAGCCTTTCTAGAATCGGGAACTATACACGCGCATGAAGCTGCCAGCACCAGTAATTAACTGACCACACGCCTGCAGGTAATTTAGAATTGCACAAACGTACGTCTTAAAGAGCGATATGAATATCAGAGCTTACCTGAAACACGGATGAGTGTAGCAGCGAACGACCCTTCATTTCGCCACTGCACAGCTTCGCATCCCTCGGCAAGGTCTTCACCAGACTTGCTGCTGATGCGATTCATTTTCAAGACATTATATGTCTTCTCATCTTCAAAAAACACCAGGCCGTAACGGTCCATCGTAGAAAAAAAGGCCGTGCACGGATGAAAGAAAACCCAACGTTTATACGGTTATAATGTTGGGCAAACCAGGACCACATTGAACGAGCGCAAACACCCAACAGCCTGAAGGGACCGTAGTCTAACCGCCAAACTGCCAGAACACAACGCGTGCTGATGCGTTTTTTTTTCTCCTATAGTTTCGGTTTCAGTCATCTAAGCGGACGCGTTTTGGTCTGTTTTGGTGGCGTGCGGCATGAAATACGACTATATGAAATATGACGGGCTTGCGAAAACGAACTAAGCATCGACCGCTTTTCTGAAGTTTTTGTGCACCGTATATGCATGATACATGAGTTGAATTCGTCTGTGGCATCACAACTGCCATACGAAGATTGAAACCGAAACCAAACAACCTAAAAAAATGATTTAAGAAATGTTTATTGTTGTTTAGAGCAATCCATGTTACTTTTCGTGTTTAGTAATGTGCTGTGCATCCCCTTACATACATACTACACAACTAAAATTTGGTGTCCTTACTCCTTTATTAAGCCTTTGGCGGAGCCTTCTCCAGATGTCTGCTATCCACATCCAAATCCAAAAGGGCTTGGCAGCGTTCGGGTCTTGGTTCTAGTTCGGTTAGGGTGCCTCAATCGATGCGCGCGCATCGAGGCACCCTAAGAATCCTAAGTTCGGTGTGTTCGTTGCGCACAGTTGTTCATGCGGCCGGCACAGCGATTCATGGTACTGTGTCTACGCCTGTCGGCCTGCTCAACGAACGACACTTGGAGTACGCCAGCGTGAACAACTCAGCGACGTAAGTATACATATCACCGAAGTGAGCATGCTTATGGAGATCTAGAGCGGTGTGCTGCGTGACAAATAGCGTACTAACGTGCGTACCTGCTTTGTTTCTGCCACTGTGCTTGGGCTTTTATCATTCGTTTCGCTGTGCTGCAGCACTTGAACGAAGGGATTATCTATGACAGCCGCTACGTGAGTTAAAGTTTTGTATATTTTGCGCCGCCTGGCACGGCTCGAGCACAAATGACCCCACCACGTCTTCGGAAATGCATGGCCACAATACTGTTTCGGGTTTTTATTTCATGTACTGGGAGGGCCAAAAGTTAACGGGACGTGTGCGTACATCCTCTATCCGCTGGCAATATCACACGGCTGTTTCGCGAGGCAGAGCTATAAACTTTTTTTTCTGAAAACATGCGTCCTGTAAAACATTATTTGTGATATTACCATACGTATGGCGTGGCAGTTTTGTTACAGAGTATGTCTGAATTTTTTCCTATCACATAATTTCATTGCTTGTTCAAGTAAAAAAAAACATGCCAGTGCATGAAAGGTGTATAGATTTTACGCTCGAATGTTTTGTCACATTGTCTAGGGTACAATATGCTGGATAAACTATTTCAAACACTTTGCTCTTATTCCGTCAGGTGCAAGAACTGTTCCATTGAATTAAGAACTAGCGCTAAAAACACACACAGAGGACGAGACGAGACACACGAAGGAGCTGAACTTACAACTTCAGCGCCTTCGTGTGTCTCGTCTCGTCCTCTGTGTGTGTTTTTAGCGCTGGTTCTTAATTAAATGGATCACAACCAACCCGCCCAATCCTCAGTTCTTCTACAAGAACTGTTGTGGTTTCGTTGCCACTCAAAGATGGATCCAAGCAGAAAGCGCGACCCTTAGAAAAAGTACCTGTGGAATGCAGGACAACTAGTAAGTCTACACTTTTCACATGATCTTGACTCCGTACATTGATTCAGACATGTATATAGGTAACGGTTGCTGCATGAAAGCAGACAGCTCACTACTATGCATGGGCAATGAATGCATTAACCTTCTATTCACTGTCTCATATTTAAACCAGAAATGTGTTGAACTTGCTTAGCTGCTTTAAGAAATAAATTATCATTCTGAAATGTTAGTTTGCTCCTCATTAGAAAGTTCAAGCAGGATAAAAACTTTGGTGATTTAAATGCTTGTTTATGATTAGTAAAATGTGCGGTTGGAGGGAATACGAGGCCAAGAAAGCTATGACTGTCTGTAGTAGCAGTGAGAGGCACGCCTTCCTGTGTTACTTTTGGCAAAAAGCTCTCTTGCATTTTATGTGAAACATTTATTGTTAAACATAGCTACATGTTTTGTCTGTTGCGTGAGTTTTGGGTGCCTTATTGCCTTCATGTTTCTGACTAATTTGGAACAGGCGACCTTCTTTGTCATTTTAGATTTCTTATAAAATTTACACTTTTGTTTAACTTTTCATCTGTAGAAACTGAAACTTTGTAGTAGTGAAAGGAAACTTCATTTTCATGCTGTTCTCATGTGTGCACTCTTTGATTCTGTATTTCTCCTAGCTTGCACTGAAATCTAAATGAGGTGCAGATGGTACTAGGCTAATAGAAAAATTGATTAGCATGACATGACTCGAACTTTTGCTCCATGTGACCAGAAGCATAGCTTCACTTGAATCGCTCCTCGAGTTTTGGAAAAGCTTGATGTGCTCAAGTATACCTCTATGTTGCGCCGGTGTTACCTTGAGCTCTTCTCGATCGCTGCTCTGCTTATATGAGGGTTGATAACGGCGCTCACCTTGTACTGGTGGCAACTGTAGAACTCTGACTCGAACTCTTTCATATTGCACTCGTCCGTACACTCATTCTGTTGATCAGTTCATATCAACTGAATTCATTGGCAACTTTCCTACCAGGCCTCCTAGTACTAATTCTATGAAGAATGAGGTAGTGTCATCAGGGACTGAGATCTTGTTGTTGGAAAAACAAGCCTTGGAGAGAAGCTGACACACAGATAGCTGCAAATTGTTTATTGCTAGAGCAACGGAGATGCTAGCGGGTTCATTTCGGCGGCTGGCATGGCAGAGCCTCAAGTGCCCCCACCTTCCCCCGGGCCGCTTTTCTGAGTGCCTGCTGGCCTGTTTCTTTACTGTGAACGGAAGCAAATGGGAAGTGTTTTGTTGAGTATGGGTCCTGGGCCAGGATGAACAAACCAAAAAGTGTCATTTTTCGGTTTTAACCGATGCCATATTTTTACCAGCGGATGTTTATCAGTGTTTTCGATTAAAAGCTGAAAATACCGAGCCTACTGATAATCGCGTAATGATGCTGTGGCATGGGCACATTTCAAGCCATCTTTGGACACCTGAGAAATGTTTCACAGACTACCGTGCGCAAAGTTGTGGAGTGCAGTTGGCGGCTAATAGCGAGCTCGATATGCGTGGCAGCTTCCACATACAGCTGCTCACTTGTGGGGAATGGCGTGTTTCATAGAGGAAGCTGGGGGGCATCGGAGAAACTGTCAACCTGTGCGAGCATCTTGGATGTGCGCACCAACAACTTGCCTATCGCCTCAGTGTATGCATGTCTTTCGATGCGCAGTGCTGTCTAAGGAGAGCACTGATTTGCTTGTTCCACAAAAGGAGTGTTTGTGGTCAGCAAAAGGCACGGCTTTTCAAGCACATTGGTAATTACAGCTCCCAGTTTGCCTTGAACCCGCAAGCGACATTAGTTTTTAGAGTTGAACTCTTTGGTTTGGGTGCATGTGTTGCAACTTGCTGCATAGAAGCATGCGGTGTTTTCACCACACCCGAGCCCTGAGCTTCGCGAGGGCAAAGAGAAGGGTAACAAATTTTACACAAAACCCAAAATATCATAACTAGCTTTCAGACCATTCTTGAACACCGTCTTGTTCTACATGGGCTGTGCATCGCCAGCAGAGACCATTTCAACACGCAAAAGTGTTTCCAGACATCTTTCACTGCATCTGCTGGTTCATGCAGCCCACAAAACACGTTTTACTGGGCTGTGAATGTAGAAATTGCTTGTTAAAGTTGTTTAGAAGACTCAGCATGACGAAATATATATGTTACATAGAGCGGCATGCAGGTTGTGGGCCACATTTTGACCTTAATCTCAACCTTTGTGGGTCATGCACGCCACCTCGAGTGGAAGGAGATTTCTTGAGGAGTCTTTCTCCGCAGAAATATTGAAATCATGAATCATGATTGACCCAAGAATGAAGGAGCGGCTGTTTTTTCTATGTTTGTGAAAACGGTCGTAAAAGTTTTTGCTGTGTTCTGTAATAGCCAGCACATTGGATTCCCAGGTATTAGCCACTGCTATGCCATAGTTAAAAGGCTACACATTCCCATGCTCTCGTTAAAGAGACACCAAGGTCAAATAAGAAGTTGGCTGTATTGCTAATTCTATTTATAAATGATATTTTTCACTGAAAACAGAGCCTTTATAAACTACAAAAACAAATACACTTGTTACCACTACCTGCCATTTTTTTTCTAAGGTGCATAAACAGCAGCAGTTTTTTCTATTTATGCATATATATTAGTCCACACTGGTTTCCGTTTCATTGCAGTCATTTTATGTTACCTACGAATTGGACACACACACACATTACTCACAAATTTATTCTTGCTAAAGATCAGAGACCAGCATGTGAGCTTTGTGGAGAAGAGATGACAGTAATGCACATTTTATGCTCGTGTAATGGACTGGATAAACTGAGGAAAAAACACTTCCCAGATTTTTTTTGAGAAACATACCCCATTCCATCCCAGCCTAATCTTAGGACAAGACTCAGTCGTCAGTATGTCATGTGTCATTTCGTTCTTGAAAGAAGCAAAGCTTATAAACCAGATATGATTTTTTAAACAAGCCTTTTGATATCTCTCGCTTATATACACACTAAACCTTGCGTTTGGCGCATGATGCCCTTAGTAGCCTAGTGCCATTAAACCCAGCCCAACTGAACATCGGTTTACAATTCAGCTGTTGGTAGCTAATTTCAATAAAAATGCAAAAATATATTTTTGTTGTTAAAAAGAGATGTGAAGAGAGCTATGAAACACCAAGATATTGATCTCTTCTAACAATTGCAGTTTAATCAAATTGTTCTCAGTTTGCCTTCAGGCATGGCCCTACCTGCATATTGCAACATTGTGCAGAGTCTTTTATGTCCCTTTTTGATTCCTTTCATTACATTACATATCCTGTGCTTTGCCATTCTTTGCTTTGTTATCCGGTTGCATCATATTGTTACAATTGGAGGAAAAGGTATAATGTACCGTTGAGAGCACGTTCAGATTGTTACAATTATAGGAGAATGTATAATGTGTCGTTGATAGCATGCTCACTGGGGCGCAACCAGAAGCGAGCTTGACTTGGCTTCAAGTAGGAGTACTTCAAGGAGTACAAGCTCATAATTGAGTTGCTACAAATGTTCGTGTGAAGTACAAATACTTATAATTTGTATTTTAGATTCTACGGGAAACCTGCCGGCGCTGGCAAGCATCGTTTGCAGCAAGCTCCAGCGAGGCTTCTGGCTTCAGTGAGACTTCTGGTTCCAGTGAGGCTCCTGGCTCCAGCGAGACTCCTAGCCACTGCGTTAGTGGCACTGCGTCACCCTCAGGGCTGGACGATGGACAGGGTGATATATCCAGTGCTGTCTCATGCAGTGATAGTGAGGAGTATGATCCAATGAACTGTTCCACATCTGAGATCGATTCTGCAGGTTCTGGTCACCCAATCACTTCTGGACGCCCCGACACTACTAAGCGTGCACTTTTTGAGGGCAGTGCTTTCAGCAATGTTGACGCAAGCCTCATTTTAATGGTACTGTTTTTTAAGTTTAAACTAACCAGAGAGTGTTTGGACCACATTTTGTTCATTTTTTTCAGCTCTGTTGCCATCTTCCAACACACTTCCAAACACAACATTTAAATTCTTCAAGTTGTTGTCAGGATTTCAGACGCACAGAAGTGCAGACACACTTTTTTACCAAAACTGTCAGGAATATCTCGAAGTGGACATGACAGCCTGCCCCAGCTGTGATGAGGAGTGCCAAGATACGCTTGGCAGTTTTTTTCAGATGCGGATGACTGACACATTACGGTCATTTCTTGAAAACGACAAAATATATGAGTATTTTATGAAAAGAGTGAGTTCAGCCAGTGATCACCCTCTAGAAGACATTGTGGATGGCGCAATGTACCAAGGCAGTGCTGCCCACTCATCAGAATTTAACTTCACGCTCCTCTGGAATACTGATGGTGTACACGTATTCAAGAGTTCCGTAAGATCCCTTTGACCAGTCCACTGAGTTATCCCTGAACTTCCGCCTCTCATTCGAAAAAAAATTAAAATCCTGACACTCTTGTGGTTTGGTGTGAAACAATTGATGAACACATTCCTGAAACCTTTTTGTTTGGAGTTGCGTCGCCTTGCAACTAACGGGCTTACATGGAGACACCCCGAAACAGGAAAAACTGTAACATCGTATGTCTTTGCTCCTGCGTCATCAGTTGATGCTGTGGCAAGAGCGATGCTGCAAGGAATTCGGCAATTTAATGGGTTGTATTGTTGCTCATTCTGCGAGCACCCAGGAAAATCTCAACTGCTGCCAAGCAAAGGTCATGTACACGTTTACATACCTGGGAAAACGTACACTCTAAGGAATGGTCATAGAATGAGGCGGCAAGCTGAACAAGCTGTCAGCAAAGGCCATCCGGTAAAAGGTGTTAAAGGCCCTACTATTACAAACCTCAACCCAGGTTTCGACTGCAGCACTGGCTTCGTAGTTGATTATATTGGCGCGTGCTAATGGGAGCGCGCCGACGATGAAGACTAAGTGTGCGTGTGCCGGTGGACAAAGACGAAGTGTGTGTGTGGTTCGGACAGCCATCTTGTGAGTTCCCTGCTGTGTGCTGGACTTCGCTGAGACTGTGATCTGTGCTGGTCCTGTCTTCGTTACATTTTTGGTGGAGGTGCTGGGTACTTTCCAACATCTACGTGCCCCGAAGGCTCTCTATGAACACGGATTTGACTCCGATTAATTGCAGTACGAGCCACCGAATCTAAGGTGAGTCACCAGAGTACGGTCCGTTATCCCCTAGGACCAGGGCTCCAGCTGCGACGCGAGGGACTGACGCGGCACCTATGGCTAGCAACGGAGACGCGGCAGCTATGGCTGACAACGGGAACTCAGCTGCTCAGTTCCTGGTCCTCCAGCCGCGAACGCCGCCGACCTTCCATGGCGAAGTGTTTGAGGACGCGGAGGACTGGCTTGACCAGTTCGAGCGCGTTGCCAGGTACAACGGCTGGGATGCGGAGCCGAAGCTGCACAATGTTTACTTCGCTCTTGACGACTCGGCGCGGACGTGGTACGAGAACCACGAGACAACGTTTCCTTCTTGGGAACGGTTCCGTAGCCAGTTGCTGGCGACCTACGCCAACACCGACCGTCGGGAACGAGCTGAGTCGGCGCTGCAGTCAAGGAATCAGCGACCCAATGATAGCGTCGCAATCTATTATGAGGACATGACACGACTGTTCAGAAGGGCGGATCCAAACATGGCCGAGGACAAGAAAGTGCGCCACCTGATGCGCCGGATAAAAGAAGAACTGTTTGCTGGGCTTGTGCGAAACCCACCTAACACCACTTCGGAGTTTCTATCGGAGGCCACTACCGTCGAAAAGACCCTGCAACAACGCGCCCGCTATTACAATCGCGCCGTGAACACCGTATCAACTGCCGACTTTGCGCCAGCCTCCAGCGACTCCGCTGACACCCTTCGGGAGCTGGATCGATCTATCGTCAAAGAAGAGCTGCACTAAATGCGCCTCTCTGCCCAGTCGCAGCCGCAGTGTCCATCGTTAGCACAAATTATCCGAGAGGAAGTGCAGCAGGTGGTTCCTGAACCTGTTGCCCCTGCTGCCCTTACACCGACGCCCCCGCGCCAGACGTACGCGTCGGTACTCCGACAGAACTGCGACCTCGCTCCTTGGAGCACCAGCCCATCTGCATCTGCTTTCCAGCCGCGGCCCCCGCCTGTCCCTTTGCCCGAAGCCAGGCTGCGGAAGACGGACGTGTGGCGGGCACCTGACCAGCGGCCCCTTTGCTACCACTGCGGTGAGGCTGGCCATATCTTGCGGTGGTGCTCTTATCGTCGAGCTGGAATTCGCGGATTTCATCCGCGAGTCGCCTGTCCGCCCAATGGCGAACGGTCCCGCGAAATTGAGGAGCACCTGTCAACGCGCCGGGATCACACTCACACTGATTTCCCTCGCCCTGACTACCGCCCACCAACCTCTACCCGCTATCGTTCGCCGAGTCCCCGTCCTTCGACAAGCCGTTTCAGCCGCTCACCGAGTCCTCGCCGGGGAAACTAGACCCAGCGGCCTGCGGAGGTAAGACCGCTGACAAAGCGAACAGCCGAACATCCTCCATCGCGTTCCCGACCAGACGACGGCTATCAAACGAGGACACGTGACGATCGCAAAGGATGTGCAGCTTCGAACTTACCGGTCGATAATGACGATTTAGCGGTTACGGCATTGGTTGATACGGGAGCGGACTATTCGGTTATGAGCAACGAGCTAGCAAAAGAACTGAGGAAAGTTTTAACCGCGTGGACTGGGCCTCAGATTCGCACAGCTGGTGGGCACCTAATTACCCCTGTTGGCCGGTGTACGGGGAGAGTTACAATCGACGGATTTATTTACGTTTGTGACTTTGTTGTCCTACCTCACTGTTCGCGCGATGTCATTCTCGGCCTGGACTTTTTACAAGCTAACCGCGCCGTTATCAATTTACAAGAGCTGCGCGTGACGTTTTCGCCGACGCAAGCAATTGAAATAGCCGACCCAGACGACTCCAGGATACCCGCCCTGCGTATTGCTGCTGATGACGTGACGGTGCCTCCGGGGTGCAGCGTGACGGTCCCCGTGCAAAGTGACTCGCCCGGTGATCGAGACGTTATGGCAGAGAGAAACGTCAGCCTTCTACTCGAGAAAGAAATCTGCGCTGCAAGAGGGCTTGTTCGCTTAAGGGATCGCTCTGCGACACTCTTGATCACCAACTTCGGAACAGAGTTCCAGCCTATTGCGAAAGGAACGGCCGTCGCATACGTTACCGACTTCGTTGAGCCCGCAGAAATATGTGCTCTGGAGCTACCGTCGCCGGACGGACGCGATGCAGCAACCATTCTGTCTACCGAGGACATTAATCCCGTCTTGTCGGTGGGTCAGAAGCAGCGCTTGTTAGAGCTCCTTCACGATTTCGCAGAGTGCTTCGCCACGACATCAAAGGTAGGGCGCACCCCGGTAGCCAAACACCGCATCATCGTCAACGAGGAGACTAGCCCCATATCCCAACACCCGTACAGAGTGTCGCCGGTGGAACGGGAGGCTATACGATCCCAAGTGCAAGACATGCTTGCAGACGACGTAGTCCAGCCGTCCACGAGTCCCTGGGCATCGCCTGTGGTATTGGTGCATAAAAACGATAACACCTTGCGATTCTGCGTCGATTATCGGAAGTTGAATCGTGTCACGAAACGTGACGTTTATCCCCTTCCACGTATCGACGACGCCTTGGATCGACTGCGTGAAGCTAAATATTTTTCTTCACTCGACCTTAAGAATGGCTACTGGCAGATCGAAGTGGACGAAAGGGACAGAGAGAAGACAGCGTTCGTGACACCTGACGGCCTTTATGAATTCAAAGTGCTACCCTTTGGACTCAGTTCTGCGCCAGCAACCTTCCAACGCATGATGGACGAAAGGGACAGAGAGAAGACAGGGTTCGTGACACCTGACGGCCTTTATGAATTCAAAGTGCTACCCTTTGGACTCTGTTCTGCGCCAGCAACCTTCCAACGCATGATGGACACCGTTCTTTCTGGGCTGAAATGGCAGACATGCCTAGTGTACCTTGATGATGTTGTCATTTTTGCTCCTAGATTCGAGGAACACCTCAACCGGCTGCGAATGGTGTTACAGGCGCTCCGTTCGGCACAGTTGACGATAAAGCCACAAAAGTGTCACTTTGGTTTCGAAGAGCTCAGTTTTCTTGTTCACGTGATAAGCGCTGACGGAGTCCGTCCTGACCCGGAGAAGACTGCCGCTGTGCACAGTTCCCGCGCCCAACCGACAAAAAGTCCGTTCGTAGGTTTCTGGGCCTCTGTGCCTGTTACAGACGTTTCGTTGAAAACTTTTCCACAATTGCCGAGCCCCTTACAATGCTTACTAGAGACAATGTATCTTTTGTGTGGCATGATGATCAGGAATCTCCCTTCAACCAGCTACGCAGCCACCTACAAACTGTCCCAATACTCGCCCATTTTGATGAACGAGCTGCCACTGAAATTCATACTGACGCCAGCAATGTTGGTCTCGGCGCTATTCTCGTTCAGTGGCAGGATGGCAACGAGAAAGTCATAGCGTACGCCAGCCGCTCCCTCTCGAAAGCAGAGGCAAACTACTCTACCACAGAGAAGGAATGCCTTGCGGTAGTGTGAGCGATTAGCAAGTTACGACCATATCTCTATGGTCGCCCGTTTCGAGCTGTCAGTGACCATCATTCGTTATGCTGGCTAGCCAATCTCAAAGACCCTTCGGGACGGCTTGTGAGATGGAGCCTTCGCCTTCAGGAATACGACATCACGGTAGTGTACGAGTCCGGCCGTAAGCACAATGATGCCGATTGCTTGTCACGTGCACCTGCCGACGTTGCTCCGGCCGAAACGGAGGACGACTACCCGTTTTTTGCTCTCGTCATGTCGTCCGATATGGCCCGGCGTCAACGGGCTGACTCATAGTTGCGTCCGCTCATCGAGCATCTGGAGGGCCTTAACGTCGCTGTTCCGCGGCTTTTCGTTCGAGGTTTGGGTTCCTACAGTCTCCGAGATGGCGTCCTCTACAAGAGGAACTTCGCCCATAATACGGAAACCTTTCTTCTGGTTGTGCCATCCGAACTCCGTCCAGAAATCTTGCACGCCTGCCACGACGAGCCATCGGCTGGCCATTTGGGTGTTACGCGGACGTATGCCCGCATTCGTGCGAAGTATTACTGGCCAAAGTTGCTCTCATCAGTCCAGCAATATGTGAGGACCTGCCGTGACTGCCAGCGACGAAAGACACCACCAGTTAAACCCGCAGGGCTTCTCCATCCCATCCCACCGCCTACAACACCTTTCCAACAAGTGGGCATGGACTTGCTGGGCCCATTCCCATTGTCTTCCTCTGGGAACAAATGGATTGTTGTGGTGACGGACTACTTAACGCGGTACGCCGAGACACAGGCGCTTCCCCACGCGAGTGCTGCAGAAGTGGCTCAGTTTTTTATGACATCAATCGTCTTGCGTCACGGTGCGCCATCAGTCGTCATCACGGAACGTGGAACCGCTTTACGGCGGCATTAATGCAATCTCTCTTCGAACTCACCCACACCAGTCACCGGAAGGCAACAGCCTATCATCCCCAAACAAACGGCTTGACTGAACGCCTCAACCGGACGCTTGCAGATATGCTTGCTATGTATGTCGACGTTGAGCATCATACGTGGGACGAAGTTCTTCCTTATGCAACCTTGGCCTACAATACGGCAGAACAGGAGACTACCCGTCTTACACCTTTCCAGCTGGTCTACGGACGGTGTGTCACTACCATGCTGGATGCTATGCTACCCGCTGCTCACAACGACGGAGACATCGGCCCCTACGCTAACGTTGACACATTCGTCCAGCGGGCTGAAGAAGCCCGCCAACTCGCAAGGTGCCGGATTCGACATCAACAACAACTCGACGCTGGTCGCTACAACCTCCGACACCGATGCGTTCGGTACGAGCCCGGCGACTCTGTATGGGTATGGACACCTGTGCGCCGCCGCGGACTCTCCGAAAAGCTCCTCCGACGCTACTTCGGTCCGTACGAGGTGGTTCGTCGTAGAAGTGATGTCACATACGAAGTTTTTCCGCGGGACACGACATCCTCACCACGTCGGCGCCATCCGACCGAGACTGTCCACGTGGTGCGCATGAAGCCCTACTATGACAGGCTGCAACCCGCCGCGTTACCAGCTTAACAGCTCTCTGTATTCTCTGCCGTCCGCCGTCTATACCGAACATTACCTTTGCTGTTCGTGTTCGTTTCCGGCGTCGGGCCGCCGCCTTGATGGAGGGGGGTAATGGCGCGTGCTCATGGGAGCGCGCCGACGATGAAGACGAAGTGTGCGTGTGCCGGTGGACAAAGACGAAGTGTGTGTGCCCTCACCCGATCCCCCAGTGTGGGTAAGTGCCATCTTTTGATATGCTAACAACAACAACAAGTGTGTGTGTGGTTCGGACAGTCATCTTGTGAGTTCCCTGCTGTGCGCTGGACTTCGCTGAGACTGTGATCTGTGCTGGTCCTGTCTTCGTTACAATATGTACTGTGTCCTCCTTGGGGTGGTGAGAACCATTCTCTGTCTTTGGTTTGACACTAAACATCATGGTCAGCCATGGTACATTGGGCGCCGGGTAGATCTGGTGGACAGCAAACTTCTAGCAATTAAGCCACCAGATTACATAACTAGAACTTCGCGTTCCCTCTAGCACAGGTGCTACTGGAAGGCTAATGAACTGCGTGCATGGCTACTGTTTTATTGTTTTCCTGTTCTGTCTGGCATCCTACCAGATGCTTTCCTGGAGCACTTTAATCTCCTTGTTGGTGGAATCTATATGTTGCTGTCAGAGTCTGCTTCTTTCTAGCAGGTTGATGTTGATATGGCAGAAAAAATGTTATTCAAATTTGTTGATGGTGCTCATGCTTTATATGGAGTACGCCACTGCTCCTTTAATGTACATCAGCTTTTGCATCTTGCTGAATCGGTGAGAAACTGGGAGCCACTCTGGTGCACATCACCATTTCTTTTTGAGAACAGGAATGGGCAATTGCTGCGCCATAGTAAAGGTACCCAGAGCATTGAAAAACAGCTTTCACAATTAGTTGGCTTGAGCAATGTGCTGAGCACTCTCCAGAATGAGGTAAAGGAGATCTCTGATGTCGATTTTGTGTTACGCAAGATTGAAAGTGTTCACTTCACGAAGTTGTTGCCTAATGCTGTTATTTATCATAGTGCATCATGCCGACCAACTGCAGTAGCCAGAAGGGATTTGATTTCTTTCTTTTCTTCAATGGACAATGTCAGTGTGTATAGAAAAGTTATAATTTGTGCAGACATTTTCTTCTGTGCTCTATGCCACGCAGCCGAAGCGAAACAATTTCACAGTTTTGCATGTAGTTGGGAAGGAGAAGAGAAACTTTGCATCAATTCAGTGCTTTGCTAGGTATGCTGGAGAACTCTATGTAGTTGTAAACAGGCTGCTTGAGCACGCCGAGCAGTAAATACACGGAGGGACAGAATTCATTCCGCCTAATGTTGTTTCTACATATCCAAGTAGCCAGATTGATGTGATTCCAGTTCCGCCAAAGCTGACCAAATGTGTAAAGGTGCTAGGTTTTGTGTGTATCTCTCCAAATTCTTACGAGGCAAATGTATAACTTACAAAGGCAGAAAAATGCATTGAACAGTGTGTTTATTCGCATAGAAACCGGATAATGGGGGGGGGGTTGTACGTGCAGTCCGTGGGAGTCGCTCCACAAGTTCTTGGTTCATGTGTTCTGAGCTACAGGGCGCTGTAACATTTGCTGCTAATCTCTTTCAGTGACGTAATGCAAGAGCACTTTTCTGCAGTACCTGCTGGTAGTAGTACGAGGGCGCTTCATTAAAATCCGTCTTCTAGTTCATAATGCGCCTTTAACTTGTTTAATTTAAAAGGTGGCCTATTCGAAAGAAAGCGTTGAATGTCTTGTTTTTCAAAAGAACAGATCATTTTTGACATTATCCCCACTATGACATTATCCCACATGATGCACCTGTGTCGATAATCGACCGTTTGTGTGCTGTCAGGGAATGAGCTTGCTGCTGACTACACCAATTACACATTGCATTAGCGAACTTATTATTAGACACAAAGTGCATTCCCTTCAGCTGTTTCTTCAGCTTTGGCAGCAGCAATAAGTCACATGGCACTACATCTGGACTATCTGGAATTTCAGATGGATATTTATCACCTGGTAGCTGACATGACAGCGCTTGGTCGTGCTTGGCCACACGTTTGAAGACAACTGCCACATTAAAGAAGGTGCAGTTGTGAGATGTTATGCCTCCCAGTGTATTTTCCAGACATAGTGCCATGTGTGGTTCCCCGCTAGTCCAAAGCTGTCTAGTAACAATTGAAAGGCATGCCCTTTTTGTCTGACAGTAAGCTCACCAATTCATTGCGTAAATCTCCAGTGGCCAGCCCCATTCTTCTCTGATGGTGTACAAACACCAGTGTACCGATAATGCAAGTTCTTTGTTGCTATGGTAACATAAAAAATGAACTCTTTTATTGAAGGAAAATGTTTCAAGCTTTCTTGGGATTGCGGCATCTTTGTATTTGAACATACCAGACGTTACAGATGTTACAGACCAAGAGACCAAACTTTGTGAACGGCCCTTGTATATGTGTGATTATATATATTTGGCTTGTTTTCCTTGAATGTTTTTGTACAATTTTTTTATCTCCTCCACAAGGTGCAGTTCTTTTCAGCTGCTCAACACAGATTTCATGATAAATTTCTCAAGTACAGCCTGATTTATGCTGTGTTGGCACCTGTATGAGCTTCATGATGTCTGTGTATTGATTTGTTGTAAGGAATATTTGATCTGCTGCTTTGCGGTTTTGCACACTCTCAAAATAAACATTGCGAAAATCCTTTTCGGTTTCACCTTTGCTTTCTGGAAACACGTGTACGTCACACATATCTGAATATTAGTGTTCATTGCTCTTGAACATGCATGGAAAGTTGCTCTTAGCTTTTTTTTCTGTGGGCAGGTTTTGGTGTGGGCAGTTAGCACATAAAAGCTCCTTGGGCTCTGACTGGGTTTTGAACTACATTTGCTCTATTGCACATCGTTGTTATCACAGTCAAGAGAAATATTTTCTTGAAAGTTCTCTCGTTGCTTAAAAATTTGAGTTCGAGTGCAGATGGCTGCTGCTGTAAACAAATTGTCATATTTGCATGCTTTATACATAGTGTTCAATATTTATCTGTCCAGGTTGCAAAAACACCTTTGCAAACTACTAGACTGTTTGGGCTCAAATGCGACCACAAGTTACCTTGTAATAGTCTGTTTTTCAGTATGTAATTTAACGTGAACGTGACTGCAGTTTCCACAATCGGCGAAAGATGGCAATCAGCTGCGGCAGCACTTTTCATCGTGGCGAGCAGAGCAGCTGGTTCGCTAAGCTTCATCATCTGGCCAACTGCGACGCCCGTCTGTGCCCTAGCTATGCGGGACACTGGAGCGCAGTTAGCCAGATGGCACAACCTTTAAAATTGGCTTCTTCTCTTGTTGACAACTTTTGACGAAATGTTGTGCCACAGCCGACTGCAGCTTTCAGCCGATTCTGGAAAATGCAGGTGTTAAATTAATGTCAGAAAATGTAGACCAAGTCAATTTGCCCGCAGTTATCGTTTTTGTCCAAACTGTCCAGCATTTTGAGCCGGGGAATTTTTTACAGCCTGGACAGATAAACATGGAACACCTTGTATAATGATGTGCATGTGAAACCCAAAGTATAATTATGTCAGCATACATACATGCTTACAAGAATTATTTTGAAATATTGATAGCCCTAGCTTCCCTAAATTCGACACAAATATATATGTCAAAACTAAGCATGTAGCTAGCCCATGCTGAATGTGTCAAAAAATTGAAGCTGGGCCACATGATGAAATAGTGGATATGTTGCGTATACCGTAGATGAATTAAGGCTAAATGTATTGCTGCATAAGGTCCCTATGGTGGCCAGATATGGCACTGATCTGGCATTATGTCGCGATGATGCCCAGATATAGCCCTGATTTGGTCGTATATGGTCGCAATGCGCCCAGATATGGCCCTGATCTGGCTGTATAAGGTCGTGACAACGCCAGATATGGCCCTGATCTGGCCATATAAGGCAGTGACGATGCCACATATACCCCTGATCTGGCCATATAAGGTCCCGTTACCCGTTCAGATATGGATTATATGTTGCCTGATATAGTCAGATCTGAGCCATATAAGGACAACATTTCGCACATATATGGCCTGATTTCGACCTGGATCTGCCCAGATATGGCTTTATTTGCTGCCTTATATATTTATATCTGGCCGCATATAAAGCATATCTGGACCAGATATGGAATTTCCGTAAGGGAGAGAGCAGAGCAATGTCTCTATCGACCGGGCGGGTGGCCAGTAGGTAGGCCTCAATGGTGCTGGGCATCGACCACTGGAAAAGACCCTTTCCACCCGGCCCTGTTTTTTAAGACGAAAGCCTTTAATGGCTCATGATCTTCCAGAAGTGTCCGTCAGCAGGGTGTCCACCTCGCCAGTGAATGAAATTATGTCATCAAAACTAAATTAGCAAAAAACTATGGAATAAAAAATGACAAATTAGAACGTTAATGGACGCAAACAAAAATAAACACACTGAAAAAAGGTGCGCGCAGGCGCCATGGTAAAGAGCCCCTGTTATAGAAAGTTCTATGCTTTGGCATTGCAGCGGGTATAGGCAGACAAAAAATAAAAATAACAAAAAATAAAAAGAATTTAAAAACGAAATGGACAGGACGGAGTGAGGGCAGGAATAAATTCCTGACACACGTAATGGTCATGGCTTGGGTGGCTGAAGAAAATGGAAAAGAAGGAAGAGGCCAAAAAATACAAAAGAACAAAGGGAAGCAACGAATAGAGCTAGGTACTCTCAGTCAGGCATTTACAAAGCAAGAAAAAAAGAAAAAACAAACAGAAACACAATGAATGCAAAAAAATATATAAAATACTAACAAAAAGCAAAAAAAGCAAAAAACAATGGTTACGAAGGAGTCTGGCAAAAACGCATTCTATAAAGTTCCGTGCTTTCGCAATCCTGCATGTAAGCAGACTTAGGTGCCCTCAATTTTTTCTCTGCCTGCATCACACCATGCGTTGCTCACCTGCGTGGCAATCAAATGAAACAGCTGTTGCAACATCAACCCTCAGAGCCTGTGCGACATCACCCTGCTGAGCCTGTGCCAAACTTGCCAAAACTAAATAAATATTATAATGCAGCTGCAAAACCCTTGGGTCATCTACAATTCTTTCCTTCGCCATCAAGAGGTTGTCTACACCCAAGAACTATGTGATTACGCCAGGAACTTAAGCACATATGGGCATGTTCAGTACAGGTCGGGTATTCAAATTGTATTCCTCAGGAAATTTGAATTACTTAAAGTGCTTTTTTAATTCCCCAAGCACCTAAGCATGCCTTAATCCTCTCCCACCCTTCCTGTAACCACTTTATTATTTTACTAATCGCACTATCATATATCTAGCCATATTAATCATACGACACAGGTTGGAAGCTAGGGTGGAAGCTAAAGCATAGCATGTACAACCTTCATTATGCTTGGCAAACTACACGCAATCATGCACAGTCTCTTAACGTATTTCCATTAGTTTTACAATGAGCATGATTTACAAGAGCACACTCTTCTCATGCAAACACCCCGCTAAAATTTTTTCACAATGCAATTCTAAGCATGCTCTCTTTTTGTGCAAGAAAGGTGTCCAACAGAAGGTTTTCATGGCACGCTGCAATGGAAACAACCCTCATGCATTGCCAGTCATGAGGAATGGCAAGACACTGGAAAAAATATGAAAAATGCCTCAGAGCTCCATTGCCCAAGCTGCCTGCTAGAAGTTCTCCGGGGAGATGTGCTGACCGAAAGGTTTTGCAGTAATAACCATGAAGGTGAGCACCACGAAGATTTTGTACTCCATGTTGCTTACCCTCGACAACAAATGTGATGGATGTTGATGGTCGGGTCAATGTAAAATTGTCCAGTAAGAGCTGGCAAGCACGTGGGCCATCCTCAAAGAGACGTGCAGTGGTACCACAACTGCTTATAATTGGCCCAGTGGGAATAGAAGCCTGGCAGTGCTCTTTTACTACAGCAGCAGCTGTCAAGGCCGTATTGCTTGGTTATTCGATGCTGAGGTTGGCGCAACATGGAGTCAACAGTGGAAAGGGAATGCAGATGCCCATGGATTCGTCATAGAGCAATGCAGTGACGTCACATATGCAGTGCTGCCTCACACACATGGATGAGTGAGCATACGTTACAATGCATGATGCACCGTCACATGTGGATGCACAGCTCAGCATTTAGGCACGCCTCCCTACACCTCAGCCCCCAGTCGACACTCCAGCTATGCCACCTCAGCCAGAGTTACTAATCACTCTCACTGACGTCAGCTTTCGCACTGGCTCAGTTGTCACTGAAATTTGCATCTCCACAAGAATAAACGTGGCGATTTTTTTCTTTTAATGAATATAACTCAACACACTCCATTCGAAAAATAAGCCCTGCGACCACTTTTGCACTCCTGTTGCAATTATAGTAGAACTTTTTGTGTTTAAACTTGTATGTTGTTTAAAGGTTGATTCTTGGCCACATTTTGTTCTCAACGTTCCACTGCGTTACAATCAGCGATTGTGCTGCCGCTTCTCTGTAATCTACTTCTGACTATCATATTGCAATTCTTTATTTCACAATATACCTCTTTGTTTCATATATTACTGCTTGGTACTGTCTAAGCTGTGCTTGGCTCACTAATGTGCTTCCCTCTGTTTTTTTTGTGAGTATATTTTCAACTCTGGGTTGGTATTTTGCAGTGTGTTCTAATTCATATTCACCTCTTCATACTGTTTCACACCGAAAGCTCTTGTACCTTTGGTTTAGCCATATCGCCCGTCATTCTACCATAGAATCTGCATTCCTAGACAAAATACCTCAATTAGATAATAAATTATTGTAACTAGATTGCATTCAATCCAAGTTCAGTCAATTATATCGAATGTTTGCCACTGCCACGGTTCGCAGTTGGAAAGACGAAGAGAGGAAAATCTCGCTCTCTACATTTAGGAAAGAAGAGGGAGAGAGAAGAGAGAGACCGGTGGGACGTGATGGGCAGCTACCCTAGGTAGAAGAGGCTGATGGGACGATTGGAATGGACAACCACCGCACAACCGGAAGGTGGTTCCATGGCAGAATGCAGAGAATACTCGGCATATCTGGAAAAAACCGTTTTCGACCAGGAAACCATTTATGAACGAAATGTTTTTCACATATTGTGTGATTTCAATGCAACAGTCAACACACCTCCTGATCACCCGACTGCAGTCTTATTTGTTGTTTCTATTAACGTTTTTTCCTATCATCAAATGATTTCCCGGTCGGTTTTCAATGGGAATATTAACTGTCGATGCGACCGTTGGAAACGCTTTATAAGAAACATTTCACAACATATCAGAAGGATGGACGACTACCTTCAATATTATTGTAAAAGTATATTAGAATATTTCAATTTTCAAACTTTTCGTCTGAAATTGCTGGACATGTATGTAGCCAAATCAAAGCTATAGGAGCTTTCACTGCTTGACACTTTAAGACGGTGAGCCAGCTCGACAAATTTTTCTACCCAACGACTTAGTACAGAACTAGCAGTAAGTAATAAAATGAAAATAAAATAAGCCATGTGCAGGCCAACTCGGAACTAAGCCCCACTTGCTGGTACTTGCAGGACGGGTTGAATCACACAGTAGCCGGCCACTCGGTTGTGCAGTCCACCTGGTATATGGCCGCTTAATAGACTCTTGACGGGCTTTCGGTACACTTAACTGTGCACGAACGGTGTGTAGACGTCCAGTAGAGGTGCTTGCTTTGCAAAGAAGGCTCGGTGCTTTATTAAGCTTGAAAAAGCAAGAAAAAAACATCAGCAGTACCGCCATCAGCTGTTTTCTCAAGCAAAACTTCAATGACATCAATACAGGTCTTTGGTTGCGGATCTGTCACACTGGGTGATGCCGTCATTCACTGTCAAACAGTGACCACGAGGTCCATTTTTTAGTATAGACATAATTCTGAACAGATTGGCAGCAAGAAAGTGTTCCATTGTGAAAAACAACTTTTATCAGCAATAAATGCTTCTATTGCTGGATAACATGCGATCGATTCTTTACAACCAACAAGAACTGAGAGAGGATGTCTCTAGAGTCCCTTTAAAATCTAAAACAATAATAAGGAACTTTGGATCCCAAATCTAGTGTATGATAGTAGAAGGACCACTATCACCACTATGAGCACCAACCAGTACTTTTTTAAAGAGCGGAAATTTCTCAATTCACGGTCGTTTTCGCATATTGTGTGAACTGAAATGCATTTGACACGACCAGGCACTGAACATGCCGACTAGTGCTTAGCACCACAACAACAGTGGAAACCAAGCCAGGCAATCAAATTAGCGCTGGCGCACGAGACGTTACAAAGCGTGCACCACTGCAACAGCACCGTGCAACCATAATTGCATACCCTGAAACCGACGTTATTTATTACTGTGCACAGCACTTTATACGGGATGGTACATCTATCTCTGAGGGTGACAAATGAAAGTTGCGCGGTTCAATATTGAAGTAAGTTTTGTTTTGAAACCGATAGTGGACTTTTATAACACAAGGAAGAGAGACAAAAGGCAACCTAAATGTTGGAAGCAAAGAAAACCGATGCTTGGTGGCGCCACAGGCAGCCAGGAGAGTTTCGGTTTGTTATGACGATAAGCGTCTATGAGCTTTGCGTGCCCCGTGGTTTTGTTTTTGACGCGCGTCGATTTACAAGCGCCGAACAGCAGAGGAACTGCAAGTGCCGCTTCAAGTGCCCGTGAACCTTGAAGGAGCCTGTTAAGTCCTGTCAGATGATCGCCACGGTCGATGAAAAACTATGATGACACGATGGTCGGTGATCGTGCAAGGCAGTTAGCAGTATAAAGAGCACTTGTGTCTTCGTACGCTTGCCCGGCGAAACCTTCCCGGCTGTGCTAGTCAACTTTGAACTACTTAAAGGAAATCATTTATTAGGGAAGAGACACTAGATACAAGGCAGTTAAGAAAACAAACTTGCTGATGACCTAGCTCTGTTAGGCCAGGACATACATAGCGAAAGCGTGGAGACTTCTTCATCGGAATAGTGCATTCACTAGATGCGCCTTTATTCACGTTCAAAGCTTGAGTCATCGTGGTGGAGTGGTAGCGTCTTCGCCTCAAACGCCGAAGGCCCTGTTTCAATTCCAAGCCTCGGCGCAGTGTTTTTTTATTCTGTGAGTGTGCGGGGCGGTTTCAGTGACTCCCATAGATGCCGCCACCGAATACGTGGGTTAGCAGTTTAGTGCAAGCTGTGTTAAGGGGCGCTTTTACTCCGGCGTAACCCGCACGCGCGCGCTGCACGGCGACGTCACGCCGGGCAAAGCGAGACCCTCTATACTCCAACTGCGCTTGACCGCCGACGCGTTCGGTGGCTTCGGCGCACTCTGACCACACTGGCGGAGACTTGGGGCACGTCTCTATTTCGCGCCGATGACTCCAGCCACCGTCGTCCCTGCCAGACAGGTTCGGTTCCGTGGCAAGGCTCGCGATGTGACCTCATGTGCCTCCTTGGAGCACCGGCATGGCGAAATCGCAAGTTCAAGGCCAGTAAAACTGTCGCTTTAAAAGAGATTTGGAACCTGCAGAGACCGTGACTCCACTCTTCTCCTATTCGTTTGTTTGCGCCTCAATTCAATAGCTTCGGCAGTTTGGGGCGCTGTTCGCCTCGAGCTCTCGGCTAGTTTAATCCATTCACAGTACACATCTGAAGGTACATGCAATTGGGCGAGAGAACCTGATCAAGTGGACCCCGTACCTCTGGAAACGCGCAGAACCCGTTGAAGCGTCGTGCATCGGTTTTACTTACAAACCGCCAACTTTAAATACGAGCGCCCTTGAGCACACATCCGTTTTTTTGTGGCAAAAAAAAAATAAACAACCTGGCCCTTGCAACCGTGAGAAATCTCCTCGACACCGCCTGCTGCACTGTGCAACAGCGCCTTTCAAGGAATCACAATCCATTGGCCCCAAAGCCTCAGCCAGCCTCCGATGGGCGCGACGTGCCGACCGTGTCCTCGCCCCTCGCGACTCCCCGCTCTGGGTTTACGGCTGTTCGCTGGGAAGGGGGAAACGACCCGCCGACGCCTAAGCTAACCGTGCTCCCTCAAAAGCATCTCCCGCTCTGTGGGGCTGAGGTTGCTGAAATGCAGGCCCGAGTTTTTGCGAGAACTTCGTTGGCGGGTTCGGGAACGGGATCCACACTGGCAAGACGCCAGTGCAAACGTAAACGAAGCGACGGTAGCGACCCCCAACATATGCCTGCAACGTGCAGCGGCAGTAGCTTTCGTTTCGGCTACTGCAAGACCACACCGCTAGCCGCCATAAATCACGGAGTCTGCGTTTACGTCACGTTTCATGTCCCACCGGTCTGTGACGCCATAAGAGACGCTGTGACGTCAAAAGAGTGCGCAGAGTTTGAATGTGAGGACGGGAAAAACTTTTTAAACATCGAATCTAAATGTCTTTGAAATAAATGTATCTTTCGCTCCCGAAGAAGCGGCAACAAAGCCATGAAATGCCGAACTATCAGATTTTGCTAAAAAAATTGATAGAGTTCTCACTGTCCCTTTAACGCCCTGAAGCGGCTCAGGCTATGAGGGACGCTGCAGTAAAGGGCTCTGGAAATTTCGACCACCTGGGGTTTGTTAACGTGCAGCGACATCGCACAGTGCACGGGCCTCTAGAATTGCGCCTCCATCGAAATTCGACCGCCGCGGCCGGGATCGAACCCGCGTCTTTCGGGCCAGCAGCCGAGCGCCGTAACCACTCAGCCACCGAAACTAAGGTTCATTCCTTTGTGTGGACACATTTACCTATCACATATAAAAATTTAATTGAAAAAAAAACGGTCATGGGACCTCGATTACCTTTCTTATCTGATCATGACCATATATATATATATATATATATATATATATATATATATATATATATATATATATATATATATATAGAGAGAGAGAGAGAGAGAGAGAGAGAGAGAGAGAGAGGTAACAGAGTGCTTACAGAAAGGGGAAAAATGTGTCCGGGCCTATAGATATAGAGCGGGGGCTTAGGCAAGGATGTCCTCTGTCTCCTTTGTTGTTCATGTTGTACCTGCAATTGTTAGAGACCAAACTAAAGAGCATCGGTCTGGGCTTCAACCTTTCTTTTTTCAAGCAACGAGAATGAATTAAACAGTCATTATCGGGACTAATGTACGTGGATGATATAGTGTTAATGGCTGACAACGAGGAAGAGTTGCAGAAATCTATAGACATGTGCAGTACAGAGGGAGCTAGATTAAGTTTCAAGTTTAATAAGAGAAAATCTGCAGTCATGACACTGAATGATGAGGGCGACGAGGATAGATTACAGGAGTTCACGCTATAAGTAGTGGATAAGTACACGTATTTTGGGGTGTGGGTAAATAACGCTGGTGAGTATCTGATAGAGCATGAAAATTATGTAATGAATAAAGATAGTAGGAATGCAGCTGTGATGAAAAATAGGGTTCTGTGGAATTACAGTAGGTATGAAGTGGTAAGAGGGATCTGGAAAGGGATGATGGTTCCTAGCCTGACTTTCGGCAATGCGGTCCTGTGCATGAAATCAGATGTTCAAGCAAGGTTAGAAATCATACAACGCGGCGTAAGGAGGCTAGCTTTGGGAGCACATGGCAATACACAAAATCAGGGGGTACAGGGTGATATGGGATGGGCGTCGTTCGAGAGCAGAGAAGTTAGCAGTAGGATAGCATTTCAGGAGCAATTGAGAAAAATGGGGGAAAAGCAGTGGGTTTGGAAAGTCTTCAGATACCTGTACATAAGGAATGTTGACACGAAATGGAGAAAGCGAACTAGAAAATTGGCAAATATCTCGAAAGCAGTCTGTGGGCAAATCAGCAATTATCGGTTAAGAAAAAGGGTAAAGAAACACAGAGAGCTCTGTGGAAAACAGGGATGCTGACGAAATCTGCGCTGGGAACATAGAGGATCTTTAAGCAGGAAATTGCCAAAAAAAATATCTGATAATTGTAGGGGAAGCTCTTTTTTGTTCGAAGCCAGGAAAGAAGCTTTGCGGACTAAGACATAAAGAGTCTGGTACCATGAGATAGGTACGTTGTGGGGTGCGTGTGGAGAGGAGGAGGAAACAGCTGAGCACTTGACACTTTTGTGTAATGGGCTTTTTCCTGCAGTGCAAAGAAGTGGGGCTGATTTAACTAAAGCATTCGGGTTTAAGGACAGTGAAGGAAAAGTACATTTTAAGCGGGCAGAAGTAACCAAGCGGAGGTTATTTGATTCGTGGCTAAAATCAAGGCAAGAGTAAAATTTCACAAGTCATGGCTAGGTGGCTTGAACCACTGCCCGATTTAAAGGGTTCAGACTTATCCAAGGCGGATTCATTTCACAAAGGCAAATACTCGTAAACATCTCATGAGAGGAGTGACATATGGCAACGTCGAATATGCGAAAAAAATCCTTTGCCTTTATAAAAAAGGAAAAATACGTAGCGTTGTCTGAACTGTACCACTGATCTGTACTGGTTTTTCGCAACTGCATCCCCGCCTGTAATCTTTTGGGCCATGAAGCTCATTAGAAACAAGCGGCTGAGCCACGAGAAAGGCCGCAGTTTAAAGCGGAATGCACCGAAAAAACTGCAAATCATCCCAAGTGCTTCCATGCCTCTATACAAGATCGAACGTCCGTCAGTTAGTACATTCGAACTAAAAATATCAATGCCGCTAACCTAACCCGTGCTGACGCAGTTTGACAGAACAGCAGACGACGAACAGCGCTGAAAATGCACGCGATCGGGCTACACCCGTCCTGAATACATCATCAAAAGTTAAGAACATTGGATCCAGAGGTAGCCTGAACTGAGCCGTTAGTTATATGTGAACGCTTAAAAACTGCATCACATGTATGAACGCAGCTGTCCAGAGCAGCGCGACCGGTGCGGCATGTCAAAGCATGCTGGGCCGACTGCGTCGGCCAAGTGAAAAAAATCGCGAGCCCCGAAAAGTACGGCTGCTGGGCGGCAGCAGAGCGACCGCGACGGTGTGTGCGAATGTGTGTCACCGTGTAACTGTCAGCAAGGAAAGAACTGCAAGACCGCGCGCCACGAGACGATTAACATGCTGAGAACAATTCATTACAGTTCACTGCTTATGACAGAAACAAATTCGCTCTGCCTTACCTTTAGAGTTCACCACCTTATGACTACCACTGCTGCGTCGTCTATGTTAGCCACCGTATCTTTGTGCCACATGGAACGCGAACACGCGGCACACACAGCCACGGTAGCGCTTTTCGATAGCACGACTACCGCGCTGCACGCACCAGCGGCGACAGACTGAGGGAACTTTTTGCTGCTAGTCACAAAAGTAACCGAAACCAGCTGTTTAATGCTTGACTTTTTGAATGAGCCAGATATCAAAATTCTGGAACTTGTAACTTCTTTCTCGTGATGAGCTTTTTGTTTAGATGACGTGAGAACTTTTAACAACGGACCACTTTTTTGTCGTGAAGGAATTCTTTGAGCCGTTTCTAAATGTGGGCAGAGCTTCACTGACTACATAGAGTTTCTTGCGGTTAATAGTAAGAAACTCTAGGACTATTTTTTAACCTACACTGATCTACACTCGTGTAGGCGAGTGGAGGGCGAGGCTAAAGTAATAACCTAAAGGCACTGCACTCTTCTGTCCGAGCGTGAGCCACTAGCGTGATACGAAGCGGCGTCGTCTGCACGAGCAGACTACAACGACCACAAATTTCGATCCTAATGCGACACTATTAAGTGGAATAAACAGTTGGTTATTAAAAAATGATGTTCTGTCGTGGTTACGATAGCAGAAAAATGCTA
Source organism: Amblyomma americanum (assembly GCF_052857255.1). Lineage (NCBI taxonomy): Eukaryota > Metazoa > Arthropoda > Arachnida > Ixodida > Ixodidae > Amblyomma > Amblyomma americanum. The sequence goes on along the minus strand of NC_135497.1, from coordinate 539,675,242 downwards.
AAACCATCTAGGTCATTTCTCTGTAAGGCGAAGCACAAAGCAACTTGTGTCGTCTGCATAACGCGAACGCGGAGCGCGTCTACGTGATAGCTGCTGAGTTTTTGCGACTCGTCTGCTTTGTCAGAGGACGAAATTGATGATAAGGCAGGTACTCTGATGCATGAAGCGTGCTTGCTGCTGCTGAGATTGGACAGGAACAGCGTCCCCCTTTGCGTAGAGAAGCGTTGTTCCATGGTACTTGGCCACCGAGTTTCAACGACTCTTCCGGCTCACCCGCGAGACAGCCCGCAACGTGACGGACCGCTTCGAGGCGTCGGCTTATTAGCCGAGAGGCGAGCATGGTAGGTCACAAATAACAGCGGAGAAGACGATGTTGATTGGTCCCACATACTTGCAACTCAGATGACCATCAACCATATCGCCGACAAGTTCGACGTCGTCGAGTCATCTGTAGAGGTGTGCCTAAATCGGCTGCTGGAATTCCTCTTCAGTATCTCGGCGGAGATCATTCGATGGCCCACGCCAGCCGAGCGCGAACAAAGTACGGAATAATTCCGAGCTGTGGCGACCACGAAGAGCGGCAGGCAAGGATTACCTAACGTCATCTGGTGCATAACAACGGGTGCCATACAGTAATTCCGAAGCCTGCGAAGTCTGAGCAGTCGTACTACAACCGGAAGAAGTGTCATTCTGTAGTCCTGCAGGGCATCTGCAATGAAAACAAGAAGTTCATTGACGTTTTTGCCGGTTTCGCGGGTTCCGCGCATGATGCGCAAATGCTGCAGAACAGCTTCTTTTACGAAGAGGCGTCGGAAAAGTGCGTAGGTAATTTCGCATGTATATTTAATTGTCTTAATATTTAGCACCGAAGCACTAAACATCCATGATCAGGTTGGTTCCTGATCGCAGCATGTTTGCAGCATACTTGCAGCATGTGATCGCAAAATGTTTGGTAGTCGCACTTTATAATTCAACAATATGAAAAATCGTAACTGCATGCAGTCCGAAAGGTAATTGAAAACTGGTTTAAACTGCGTGAAATTGGCTTCTATTTCTTCCAGTTCAAATTTTCTGATGTATTGGTGAAGCATTATTACTGCCGCAGCTTTTTTGCTTTTAATTAAGTTTAAATTAAATCCTAAAAGTGTACCTGATATGCATGCTGTGTCATTTGTTGAGCTGGTTTCACTTGTCATATGCTGCAATATTTCTGAAAAAGGAGCCGCAATGTCTGCAGCCATGCGATAAATGCACAAATTTAGGGCTTCTAATCTGCTCGCACAACCTCCCCCCCCCCCCAATAAGGTATACTACTATACTAGCAAAACCTTCGTGGTGACTCAGCCTACCCCCTGCAGCCATGGCTGCCAACCCCTTACAAGTCTGCAAGGAAGAGCTACGAGGAGGGTTTCAACAGTGTCCGCAGTCAGCAGCGGGCCATTGTGGAAGGGGCATTTGGCCTTCTGAAGAACCGTTTTAGGCGGCTTTTGTATGTAAATTCACGATCTGTTAAACAAATTGTATTAATCATTATTGGCTCTTGTGTCTTGCACATGTGCACAGAATCCAATGATGAATTGTAGAGTCAAGGGCTGGACGTGAATAATGTTGGAAAGATGGTGACAATTCATCTTGCCAAAGCAAGTTTCCGGATGATATAGCACAGTCCATGTAAAATGCTTTATTTATTTCACTGCATTTTTTGTTGATATACCGTAGTGGCACTAAGTTTTCTCAGTGATTGCCCTCAATGACAGGTTTTATTCGCATAAATAGTACTCATTTAAAGTTCGCATTATTTGTACATAGTGTTTGTGTACACATGTGACATGACGAATAGCCCTCACTCAGAAAGTTATTCGTAGCTTGTTTGTGGCAGGTACATAATACATATACACACATGCAATTCTTCACATTATATTTGTACATCATGTTTGTCAATATGGACGACGTGACAACTGTAACTGTTGCTCGTAAAGTTCTTGGTGGCTTGTTTGTACATATGGGTAGGTCCACAGCACATACTCATGTGCAATTCTTTGCACTGTTTGTAAATATACATAACGACTAGCTCTTGCTCGTTAACTTCTTCTTGGCTTGTTTGTACACTTATGAGTAGTTTACACAGCGCATATTTGTTTGCAATTCTTCATAGTGTTTGTAGATAACGTGTTTGCATATAGTGTTTGTACACAGTGTTTGTATATACGTGTGACATGACGACTAGCCCTCAGTGAGAAAGTATTTCTTGGTAGCTTGTTTGTACACTGCCAGGTAATTGTTGCAGGTTTTTCATGCAACACATACTCGTTTGTTGTGATGGATGTTAGAAAAAACTTGAATTAAAATGGCTTCGAATCTTTCCAGTTGTGCTGGGCTTTTTTGAACTGACACTCAAGTTGTCACTGAATGATGTTGCATGCAAGAGGCTATTCCTAACTAGGAGACCATGATGCAGTTAGTCTGAAACAGCCGTGGCAGTAACGGTAGAAACAGATGATGGCAGTGATTACAAAAAGGTAAAAAAGATCAGAGGGTACTTCAGGCTGCTGAATGCTAAGATGGTGAAAGCATTAGTGTGCCATTATGAGCGGTCGACCTCGACACAGGTTGCGCGCTGAGATTTAAATTAAACAGGGGCGCTACCCTTAAGCTTAAGTAGCATAATTTCCCACTATGACGTCTCACTGCCTTAAGCGTTCAGTTACTGATCACACTGTTCTGGGTGGAATTCCTAGGATCGAATCAAAATACCCATCAATGTTCATTGCATTTAACAGGTCAGAAGTTTCTGGGCGCCAAATCGGGGTTGGTATCAAATTGTTCGCAGGTGTACAAATTTCTTTCATCACTCTTTGCGTTGTGATGCCAAATAGGTAAACTTTATAATGTAACCTAAAACAATATTTCGGATAAAAAACACATAAGTAAGGTAAACAATACAGAACACTTTAAAAAGGAAGTGGCGCTTTGCATTATGAAATGAATATGTATAATTTATATCGACACTATATGTTGCCATTGGCTATGCTATCCTTAGTGGCTCCGGCTGTTTTTTTCCTCTCTTTTCCTCTCTTTTCCCTCCGTACTTCCATTTTCGAGCGCTGCCGCCGGCGTCTGCTTTCATCAAGTTTTGCTGCTATTGCAGAAAATCCCTGGCACTGCGTCTGCCAGGCGCCGGGTTCTTTCTTCACCGGGGGTCGCCCGTCACCTTTGGTTGGTGCCTGCTGGCTGCTACGTGGTCCCGGTAGGGGATCCTCGTTCAGACTAGGGACAGGGAAAGACAAAACTGCTATTCTCCATAAGACATCAATACATAACACTTGTCGTAGTACATCTTTGTATTGTATACATCAGGAATCAAGCAAACGGTGCAGCACAGGCTAAGCCAGTCATGTGTGTACAGTTCATTGCTCCTGCTCATTGCAAACTAAAAATAAGCTCCTCCATATCACATGGTTGTTATTAGATTGGGTTGCACCTTTTGTTTAATATAGGCCAATAATTCCCAGATTTCGGAGAGCACGTACTGCCTCAGCACAGCACTGACTTACTCTGTGAGACTGGCCTGTCTATTTCCTGTGATTTCCAGAGCCCTTTTCGTGAATTTATATGCTATCCAACAATGAAGGAAAGCTATAGTTTCGTAGAAAATTTATTTTCAGTGGTGTGTGGCGCCTTTATGACATTTTCTTTCCTGTCCTAAGCCAGCACTATGTTATTTGCAGTGAGGCACTATTACAGCTCTGGTTATAAAGCACAGTGAATTCTTTGCAACGATTCAACCTCATACCTTTCGTTCTTAAACAGGTGGCGGTACTCTGTGTTTTTTGTTAATTGAAGAAGGCTATGGACACCACCGAAAACAGGGCAATAAATGGTGGCTTATTTTGAGCTTGTCCTCGCTTGCCCAGGCCCTGCCACAAAGCATGGCTGAATGTGGTGCTGCGGCTCAAGGATTTCAACCAGCTCCCTGCACATGCCATGATCAAGGAACACAAGAATAAGCCATGCATTACATAACTTGCTATCAGTGCTCTATAAGTGGCATATTTGCTGTGAGTACTTGAAAAGTCTAATGTATGTGCAACTGCTTGCATCGATTGCGGTACACAGAGATCACATCTGAATCAATATGGCAGTCGAATTGCGGCAATCCTCATGCTTTTTCACTCTAAGTTTCATGTTCCCACACTGAGCTGCAAATAAAGAGGGTTTTGTTGGTCACCTTTCTTGCACCAAAACATACCGGACTAATGACTTGCATGTTTGATTGTTTTAGTTGTCGCCTCAGTGACAGGCTCTAAGCTTGTAATATTGCTTGTATGATTACAGAGGTTTAGTGGGACAGCAAGGACAGCATTTGTTGCTAAATAATTCCAGGTGGTACCTGATGGCCCACTATGAAAGAACGCAGTTCATCAAAAGAACAGAATCTTGAATGCAGAAATCATGAAGCCCAGCTTCCACATGGAAACAGCTGCTTACAGGAAATCTTGGGCACCGTGTGTATCTAAGTGAGAACAAAGAAGTGGGCACATGCTGATTTAGATTTAAACCAATTGATTACAAATATAGGATTTGTTGACATGAAATGATTGTATTTATTTTGTTCGGTGCCTGTTTCAAGCCCTTTTTGGTTCTTGCTCAATATTGGTGCTGTCGTAAGAATGGGCGTTATTACATAAAATCAGATGGCAGTTACCCCCAGTTTCTTCTTACTTGTTCTGGCACTTGTTTCTTTTTTTTTTGCGGTTTCAACCTCGACATCCCAACTGGCCCTTCAAACAGTACTCCTCCAATGTTGCAATGATTAATCAAAAGTCGTGTGCTACTTGATTATGCGATGAATTCAATTTATAGTCTATTGATGCAGTGATGTATGACCTGTGGATGAAGAAAGGATGAATTGTGAACAACAAATATGAGATTACTTGGGCACATAGCTGTTTTTTTTGCGAGGTTCATTCATTCTGCATACTTACTCTTTACGATCACAAGATCGAATGTGGAATGCAGTGTTTGTCTGTCCTATGTATTGCTGGTTACACACGGTGCATTCAAGAAGGTAAATAATGTTTGATGAGTCGCAGCCAAAGTTGCCATTGATTGAATGATGGAAACCTGACCTCGTACTCGTTGCGGAACTCGTTGTCAGCATGTGTTTGCAAACTTTACAGCGACCTGTACCACAGGGGTGGCATTCATATTTTGGGGTATTGTGTTCCTTGGAGTGGACTAGATGGTTCTGACTCTTTTTGGCACGCCTGTAAATCACGCGGCGTGCGCATGTAAATATATTCGATAGTCGTTGACTTTACTGGAGAATATTAAAGTGCTTAATAAGAATTTTGTTTATGTTCGGTGCGTTACTGTTAAATGTGAGAATAATGTTTTTAGTGTAATCATTTCGGTTATCTCTTCGGCGTCCCTGAAGTATTTGACTACGGTTCAGATCTGCTTATGGCGTCATCACTAAGGGAACGTGGATAGCGCTGTGTTAAGGGCACTTTGCGCTTGTGTTCTGAGTTGTCATGAAAGTGTAGGTCGTTAGAGCAGATTTTTCTAAAACGATGGGCCTGAAAAAAAGGGATGCTGGTTTTGCAATGATGGGGTGGGCGCTTTGAAAGTGTAAATATTTTTGAGAGTCGGTTGGTTTTCTATAAACGGTTGTACGAACTGACCCCTTGCCCAACAGAATGTCAACATCAATAACATTGATTTGACTGATTGAGTAGGTGTGCGTAAACTTTGTATGGGTGTACGGAGCTGAAACTGTCAATGAAATGGATAAGTTGTTCTGTGTTTGTTCATATTATAAAAAATACCCTCCAAATAGAGCTTGTAAAAGTACGGTTGAATTGGACAAGAAGGAAATTTTGACTCTATATCATGCATGAAGATGTTGGCATAATTTGGGGCCATTCTTGTTCCCATAGCGGTGCCACTTACTTGCAGATGATAATGAAGATCAAATTCCAAGTTTGTATATTGTAACACAATTTTATCTAGTGTTTCTAAGACGTTTGTGCTTCTATATTCATGAGGTCTCTGCTGTTCATAAGATTCTAAAAGGGCTGGAATGCCGTCAGCATGGGGAATGTTTGCGTATGAGGTTGTTATGTCCATGGTCACAAGAAACGCTCCATCAGGTAATGTTTATTGTCTATCTGGTTTGTATCTTTGATGTTGGATGGATGTGTGGCTGGAATGTGGCTAATTAGAGTGTCAACGTACTTTAATATTTGTTCTGTGATGGTGCCGATTCCTCAAATTAATGGCCGTCAAGGAATACCGGCTTTATGTTTTTAGAGAGCATGTAAAAATGCCCAGGAGAAGGATGGGTAGCTGTGAGTGCCTTGCATAGTTTCGGGGAGATTTTATTACGTTTTGTTAGGTGGAGGAAGATATCAGACATAGCTTTTGAGTGCTCGTCGGTGGGGTCGCCAAGAAGTTGTTTATAAAAGTTATTGTCAGAAAGCTGTCGCATGCCTTCTGCTATATAGTCATCCCGGTTCATGATAACAATGCCTCCACCATTATCAGCTGGTTTATGACGATGTTGGTAAGGTTGTTGAGCGCCTCTACAGCAGTACGTTCTCTTTTACGGAGACTGTCTGGTTCTAACTTGTGGTTTTTAAAAAAATCAATAATGTCATTTTGAACGGCCTTAATATAGATATCTAAGTGTTTTTCCCGCCCGATGTTGGGAGTCTAATTTTGGTTTGCTGGGTGGGAGTCTGAGTTTTGGTGGGGATTTTCGTGCTTATCGAAGAAGTATTCTGGCGAAGTCGTCATTATCTTTCCGGAGTTGGAATTCATTGTATTTGCCGGTGCAGGGACAAAAAGTCAGCCCCCTAGATAGGACCGCTTGCTCATACTCCGTGAGCGATGTTAGAGATAGCTTGGTGATGTCTGCACTGTGACGACCCTGTTTTGAGAGTGTTTGCCCTTGGCTGACCTTTGACTGAAAGATATCGGGGTGGGGAGAATTTGATCCAACCGCACTTAGTACTTCTTTCAGCCATTCGTCATGGGGAACTTTGTCCCGTGTAAATTTTCTAATTTTGATTGTGCTTATTTCTGATGTTTTGTTTTGAAACGTTCTAGTTCCTCGGTTTCCAGAGCGGAAACAAGCTTATTACGCTCCTCTGTTCCCAGTATCACCGAAGCTTTCTCATAGTGCCGAATTGTGATTTGGAGTAACTCTAGGGAAGCTGATTGTAACATGTCGTTCCATTTCTTTTTGTCTACTTTTGATAGATTATTCATTGCTGGTGTCAGCTTCACTTGTAGACCTTTCGGTACGATATTAGCCGAAGGTACGTTTTTAAGGTTTTAACATGAAGGTCATGTCGAAGTCGATTATAAAATATTTTTCCTAATTTAAGAAAAGCAGAAGTTTTGAAACAGGGCTGCCAGTGATATGAGAACAAGGAAGGCGGAGTACTCAGGCGGCCTGTGTGTCAGTCCCGTCGCACTCGCTGGGCGGAACCACAATGCTTCCGGAGGTCATATCGTAAAACAGGGGTACTGGGGGTCAGTCCACAGATATATGTCAGGCTGTTGGTGATAAGTTGCTGTTGTGGTGCAGAATCCACGGCGGTTTTCCGCCTCGGTTCTATACTTCTCTTCGGGCTTGCCTCACGACACGATGGCTTGTTTGATGTGCTCGCCTGGGCTTATGTGCCTGCTGTAGGGGAATGTGCTGCTGCTGTGCCACTGGTGGTCCGGGGTAGGTGATTTAGTGCTGAGCTGCAGCGTCCTCTCGATATCCGGGAGGTGAGTGGTGGGCTGGTGGTGATGCCTGGACGGCTGGCTGTTGCTTGTCTGGTAGACATAGCATTTTGGCCTACGACTTGTGCAAATGTCCGAGACTCTTGAGTTTTCATCTAATTTTGTTGGTGCCGAGGCTCTATATGTGGTGGCGCGTAGTCTCTCATCGGCCCAATGTTCGGTGGCGAATTCGGAGGAGTAAGTTGTAGATGGTCCAAGACAATAACGAAACTCCACCGAAGCTGGGGTGTAGGCGATCTGCCGACAGAACTGTGCCAGGGTGGAATATTTCCATTCGGTGGTGTACAAAGAAAATGTTCTCCTCTCGTCGGCAGATGTCGACAAGAAGCATTAAAGGCCTGGGCCTTCTGGTTGATCTTTACCACTTGAGGCCCGTTGGTTGAATTTCTTCGCAAATTTGGAGCCCGAGGTAGCACGAGCGTTGCAAAAATGTTAATATCAGATTAATCATATAAGCGCTATTTGGATGATATTTTTTATTATATGAACAAACACAGAAAAACAACTTATCCATTTCGTTGACAGTTTCAACTTCGTACACCAAAACATAAAGTTTACGCACACCTACTCAACCAGTCAAATCAACTTTCTTGATGTTGACATTCTGGTGGACAGGGGGTCAGTTCGAACAACCGCTTATAGAAAACCAACCGACTCTAAAAAATATGTATATTTCCAAAGCGCCCATCCCCGTCACTGCAAACCAGCGTCTCTTATTCGCAAGCCCATCGTTTTCGAAGAATATGCTTTAACGACCTAGACTTTCAACACAACTCCGAGCATATGCGCAACGTGCTCTTAACACAACGCATTCCTCGTTCCCTTATTGATGACGCCATAAGCAGAGCTTCAAAATTTGAACCGTAGTCAAATACTTCAGGGACGCCGAAGAGATAACCGAAATGATTACACTACAAACCTTATTCTCACATTTAACAGTAACGCACGGAAAATAAACAAAATTCTTAATAAGCACTTTAATATTCTCCAGCAAAGTCAACGACTATCGAATATATTTATATGCGCACCCCGCGTGATTTACAGGCGTGCCAAAAACAGTCAGAACCATCTAGTCCACTCCAAGGAACACAAAACCCCAAAATAAGGATGCCACCCCTGTGGTAAAGGTCGCTGCAAAGTTTGCAAACAAATGCAGACAACGTGTTAGGCAACGAGTACGAGGTCAGGTTTCTAGCATTCAATCAACGGCAACTTTGACTGCGACTCATCAAACATTATTTACCTTCTTGAATACACCGTGCGTAACCAGTAATACGTAGGACAGACAAACTGCATTCCGAATTCGATTTAACAATCACCGCGCACACACCAAGTCTCTCCCAAATCTTCCCCTATCCAAGCATGTAAACTCAGAATGACACGCATTTGATGAACTAAATGTAACAATTATTCAAGGGGGCTTCAACAACAGGCAAGAATGTGAACAACGTGAATCCTACTTTATCCACAAGTTTAATACTATTCAAGAAGGTCTTATCAAAAATCCTGACCCTTTCTTTTTTTCACGACCTCCAAACAAAACAATACTACACTTCTCTTTAATTGGCCTACTCTTATATACCCTTTATAACTCCTAGTGTATATCTCAGGCAATCCTGCATCTCCTTACTTACACTATCTTGCCTCATGCAGTATTGATAAGCTTTGACGTTCGTTCTTTACTCTTTTCCCACAACTTGAAATCTTTATACACAGCCCTGCCCTCCTCCACTACAAACAAGTATTCCCGACGAAGTCGGTTCAACGACCCGCCCAGGGAGAGGGATGCACTGTTCAGTGAAACCCAGACCCCCTGTGTAAGTTCTTACACATGTGCTCGTTACAACGTAGCCCCCTACTTCCCTAAGGTTCCAGCCTTCGGCTCACGAAAAATTAGCGAGACCCCCAAAAAGCGCCTGGTTTGGCCTGTTCGTCGCTGCCAGTGTCATATGCGCAGCGGCGCCTCTTTGGCCACGCATCTGCAGCGGCGCCCATCTTTGTGTCTTTGCATTTTGTTTGTGTGTTTTGTTTGCACGTTTTGCATTCGTACGCCCGTAGTTGCCGCGCTGCCCACATCCCCCGCACCGTCTTCCTCTCCCTTTCTCTCGTTTCGCCATCTTCTTTTTTGGCCGCCCTTCCTTACTAGTTCCCCCCGTTTTTTCTTTTCTTTCTATTTTTTGCTTCCTCCCCCACTCTTGTCTTTGGCTGCTCCACAAAAGCTCTCAACCTGGGACCAACGTTTTGCGTGGATCCTCGTCTCGATAAGTTCGGGCTACTTTCCCTAGTGAGAAAAAGCGCTGCAAGGGCCCACCCAGAGGAAACTGAGAGGGGCATCAGCGAGGGAGTCGACATTCTAAGGAAGGCACATATGAAGAAGCCACTCATAAACTGCAGCAAAGTTGTGGCAAGCCTCAGAGAAGCAGACCTTCGGTTGTTGACTTCTGATAAAGAGGGAAGTTTTGTGGTCCTACCTTCACATACTTTTAGAAGAAAGCAGAAGAGGCCATTCTGGCCAATTTCCTCAAAGTGGAAAAAGTAAAGCCTCAGACCGTGAAGAAAAAGGCCGAAAAACTTTGGGATGAGCTCAACCTGACTAAGATCGGGCAGGCTATGAAGAAGACCAAAGGTGTTAGCCTTAACGCGTTTTTCAAGGTCAAGACGCACAAAGACAATTGGCTCGTCAGAACAATTGTTTCGGAGCGAGGAAGTTGGCAGCATGTTTTGGGGCGGTTCCTACAAGGTTCCCTTTCCTTGCTAACAGTGGACGATCCTTTCATGATAAGAAAGCCAGAGCAAGTCTCTAACTACCTCGAAGAACAACGCCTGCAAGGGGCAAACATTTTCTCCGTGGACCTAAAAGACATACTACTTCCTGCCACACGATCTGCTGTCCGAGGCAGTTAAAGAAAGCATTGAAGCCTTGGGAACCGTAAAGCTTCAAAATGCCTGCAGCATTAGCTGTACAAGCTTCCTTGAAGTGTTGGCATTCTACCTGCGCTGCACCTTCATAACCTTTAATGGAAGGTTGTACATATAACAAAAAGCAGTGTGCATAGAATCATGTGTTGCGCATTTTCTTAGTGACCTGCTACTTGGGTGTTATGACAGAACCCTGAAAGGAGCCCTAAAAACCAGCAGCTCGCTTAGCGTCTTCCGTTATGTGGACGATTTTTTGATCGTTTACAAGGCATCTGATTCAGGACCCCAGAAGGATGTGGAAGACCTTTTCCAGATCTTCGCAGTGACTTTTAAAGACTACACTTTGACAAACGAATTACCTGAAAATAACCAACTCCAGTTTCTTGACCTGCGCCTATTCATACGCCCAGAACACACCTTCTGGTGTTACTCTCCATGATCAAAGAAAAGCATCATGCCATACCTTTCAGCGCACTCAGGACTAGTTAAAAGGGCAGCAGCGACAAGCGCCATGAAGAGCGCCCTCAACCTGTCATGTCTTCAACGCATCAATGAAAGCTTCAAGGGCCAGCTGCAACGACTGCGCACTGCTGCTTTCCCGGCTGCGGTTCTCCGTAGTGTTGGCAACATGATCCTCAAAGACTTCCGGCAAGCGGCTACAACGGCGCAGGAGCACGAGGGCAGAAAGAAAACTGCTGTGATTCCGTACGTGCACGGCGTGAGTCATCCGCTGAAAAAAAACATTAGGGCGGTACGACGTCAGGTTTCCCTTCTCTGCGTCAAACAAGCTCGAAAAACTTTGCATGCTGGTCAATCGAGCAGACACAGTGCCAAAACAGTGTGGAAAGAAGCACGAAAAAGCTTTAATTGATTGTACAAAGGAAGTCGTCTACGATATTCCTTTACCTTGTGGATCACCATACATAGAACAAACGGGCCCTGTTTGAATGACAGGATCAGAGAGCATAATACAGATACAAAAGACGGTGCAAGGAAGAGCTTGCCTGAAAACGTGACCTCATGCCAGTGCACTGCCACTTTGGACAGGACCAAAGTTCTTAAACGCTACAAGAACCAGCTTGACCGCGAAATTTTTGAGGCGTATGCGATCATCAACAAGGGGACAAGTGCGTCAGCACTCTTTCTGTTAACTTGAAAAGAAAAGAGATCAGATTTCTTGATGGCTGATTAGAAGAATCTTCTCGCCTAGTTTTAAGGTTTCATGCTTTTATCATATGTATGTGTTTTGTATATTAACGTTGCTGCAATAAATATCTTTCAATTGATAGTCAGCGCCTGTGTGTGTGTCTTCCTTTCTTCGTCCCGTCTGCTACGCTGTTTCCATGCATAGAATGTACCAACTAGTCCGGCTTACTCCTCTGTTGGATGCATTCATTGCAGAAGCCTTCCACAGCCAGTAGCCCATAGGCAATGGACGTAGCAAGGAAGTCGTCTTATATATAGAAATGACTTCCGTTAGCCTCCAGCTAGCGTTAGATTGATGCCCATGCGAATACTTACCATTTTACAACCGAAATGACTGCACTAGTAGAGCTCCTTGAGCCAGTTTGAACACCTATGCCTGTCTCTACTGCAGAGGTTCGTAACATTTTTATGCGTGCTCCAATTCATTCAAGAAAGCTGTGGGACAGATTTGTGAAAAGAATTAATGCATCCATAAATAATAGGCAGTGCATGCCTTTAAGGAGCTGACAAGGGCGCTGAGAGGTATTCAGAACAAAACAAAGATTAGGCTGAGCCAGCAAGCGTTATGGAATAAAGCTAGCGGACGCTGAGTGGACCTCACGTAGCGGTCAAGGAACAAGGCAGCTGCCGCTATAACCAGTTTCTAGTGAAATTCCATGAAAGGAGCACAAGGTTGTTGAGTTTATCCGTGCAAACTATGGCTACAGTCATAGCATTACTCTGATCGGTGCAACATCCTTCTTTTTTGCTCCTTTTTTATTTGGTTGTACAGAAGCAATGAGCTCTTGCGGCAAACATGCGAGCTTCTTCCCCAAGCTCGATTATGCCTTCACCTCGTCTATGCATTGAGCTGAGAGTGGCATGGCGAAATGCATAATTTCACCGTTTCCAGATGTTCAGAGAATGCTGCTATTTAAGTCTAAAAAGAGAATTTTTGAAAGCTTGCCGGCAGTTTATTTCATTTCGTTTTGCAATGTGCTTTTTAGGATTTCTGCATGTGATGGCATGCTGCTGTTCTGAGCACATTCGGCTGCATGATTTCCAGAGACAGGAGTTAGGAAACACCAGTAGGCCTTCAGAATGAAAACAACAGATTTGGACGTCTACACATCTGCACTGAATTCATAAGCATGCAGTATACCTTACAGAACAAGCTAGACACAGCATCTTCTAGAGGTATGGAAGCTGTCGTTTTATGAGAGCGCCTTTATATGCGGTGGTTTCTGTAAAATGGCTTTGTTCAAGATAACTTGGCACGGGATGGGATATCTTTTCTTGCAGTAGCTTGAGAGCATCTATTGGAATGTGTAAGGTAACATGCACTCATTTCTGTCGACGTCTAAAGCAGTTGCCTGAATGTACCAGGATTCAAGACAACCCCTCATCTTGATTGCCTTTGTGATCCGGCGCCAGAGTGGTTCAAACGAGATAGCCCTCAAGTGCCTTGTGAAAGCACTGGCGTGGAGGTGCTACAGAGCGGGGAGGAATGTCCACTCTGTTGTCGAAATTTTGTAGCGAGAGCTACACTGAGCTACCACTCAAGCATTTCGCTGTGGGCCAGGGGAGACAATTGTGCGCATCCGCTGTTACCATGGAAATCGACGAGGAGCGAGGTGCGGCGAGCGCTTCACCGCGGCCACGCGCCCACTCCACTGTCATAACCGCGCGTGATGCCACTCTGATGAGCAGTTGCGCGCATGTGCCGATACCATGGTAACCAGAGAGACCCCACAGGTGCGTCGCGCGCTTCGTCGCCGCCTTGCCGCACGCCGCTCTATCACCCGAAAAGCGCGTCGCATGCGCAGCATTGTGTATAAAAGGCACAGGTGTTATGGGCGGCTGTATCACATTTGACATGCATGCAGAGGAGAGTACAGCCGCTGCTAAATGGTGGTATAGACAAGATAAGATTAACTCTTCCGACCCTTAGGTTGTTGCCTGGCACTTGGGTACTCAACAACGAGAGAATGAGTGTAAGAAGGGGAAGAGAGCAGTAGAGACACCCGAACAGAGAGAGGAACGACTTTTCAAACGGAGATGCCAGGCTGCCGAGCGTAATAGACGGCGCATAGCCGCCGAGATGGACCCCAATGTCTCTCGTTGCTAAATATACAGTGACCACAACAAGCTCATCCAGGCAAACGTACCTCTCACTATGTATAACCTGGATTAGCCGAGCTAAGCCATTGCCAATTTTCTGCTGTTTTTTGTTGCCCTTTCCAATCTGAACATTGACTAAATTTGTTTCACTAATTAATATTTTATTATTATTAGTGATTTATTTATATTGATTAGCCTTTAATGCTCCAGGGCCTTATTTACCTCTCTTAGGCTGTATACCACTAAGTCTTGAGTGTTGCTTAATTGGCTCTTGTCTTTGTGCTTTCTGTTGTCTGCACTATTAGCAAGAATGTTTACCCTGTAGTAATGCGCAACTTCCCAAATGGAGCAGCGACATGCTTGATTTATTAATATCCTTCCATCTCTTCATTATACTGCTTTTTTTCATGTAGGTCTTCGAGTTGCTCAAGTTTCTGTCGCATCGGCGTGTGGTTTAGAATTGAGATGCGAATTTACAGGTGTGCACCACAATTCTCATTTCAGTACGCGCTGCTCATTGCTCCTCTGATCATTTAACCTTTGCAGTGAATCATACGTGACGACATGGTGCATGTACTCCTGTAGGTAAAACTGGCACATCTGGCACACCTTTGTCTCAAACTGGATTTCATTTTCATTCCTTGGTGTGCAACTTTACTAAATCATGGGTGCGATGTTTTTAAACGTGTTCTTGTTTTGCAGATGGAGTAGTGTTTGGTTTTCTAGGCGATGGCACTGGAAATGAAGGCAGCACACTGTTGGAGAGATCAGTTGCCGTCTCTAATCTGTGGCAGTTGTCGAAGTCAGCCAGAAGTTTGAGCTTCACTCGCCAGTTGTCCTAGTGGACAGATCAGTGCAGGCGTAAGCCATGAGCAGGAATGGGGAAACTGAAGTCCATGGTCACCATTCGTGAGGAAAGCTGGGACAGCAGAAGGTGTCTGGGTCAATGGATATATATTTTGACGAGGAGTACCTCAACCGAACAAAGAGAGATGTCATTAGAGGACAGAGACAGCGGGCCACCAACAGCTGAGTGTTCTAAGTGAACTATCCTGCCGCAAGACCTTGCAGGTTAAATTCGGCGATATGAGGGGCCTGGTTTTGCATGCATTTCTAAGTGAGTGTGATGGATATAATAAATTAGTCGGCACGATGCACTAAAACAAAGTTAACATACAAGTAATCGGTGCGAATATTTCTTTCATAACAGCTGGTATGAAAATCAAACTTTACTCAGCTGACAGCACTATCTTCTGCCAATTTGCCGTCAAGTTCATCAACGTTAAATGAGCACGTGTTGATGCAGAAGTAAGATAAAAACTAATAGGATGCAGAAGTATATAATTTATAGACTTGGTGTTTTTGAAGCAAAAATGGCATAATTCGTTTTCAATGGTAAATTTCGCACCATGCCAATTTCGTTTTGATCAAGATTGAAGTCACTTTGAGTGAAGAATTATATTATGTTAACAGTTGCATCATAAATTCATAAAAGTCTGTAAGCAGATGTGAGACAGCCGAGGAGATGACTATTATAAAGAAGAAATAAAGCATCAAAATTACTAATCAGAGAAACTTACGTTTCTTGTTCCATTTTATAATTATGAAGTCCACCCTTTGTCTGCAGTTAGCCGAGTAGCTCTGTAGAAGTCACATGGAAGGCCCTTTAGTGATGTTATAGGAGCTTGGCTCATTTTCAGCGATAACCTTCCCTTTCCTTTTGCTTTTGTAAACTTACCTGTTTGATCTGTTCTGGAGTTATCAGGTTTTTTTGGTAAAGTGAGTACGTTGAACAGCTTTGTGGTTACCAGTGGTAGCAAGAGATGGTAATACACATTCTTGTGACAGCCCATACCCATCAAGCATAGAACTGCTTGCAGAGGAAGCAGCGGAAAGTGAACCGGAAAATGGCAGGAAGATAACTTCGTCTGAGCCTGTATCTCCATATTATGAGGACGATGCCGAAGCCAGTTGTAGTGATGTGCCGTTTTATTCTGCAAGCAAATATGACAGTGATGATTATGCAGAAGAAAGCGATTTTAACACAACGAAGATTCATCAGACAATGTGTGAAGTGGCCTTGAGTGGCGTCGCACTGATTCCGACAATGGGCTGCCAGTACTGCCGAAGTTTGGGCTTGAGTTTCACCTGCCCACAGATTTGGCCATTCTATTGGCAGACATCAAGCATTGCAATTTGTAGTGTTCTGCCTAAAGAGAGACCTTAATTAAAGAAAATGGCATCTAGAAAGAGACAGAGGTCCTGTGCAAGTGGCGCAAAAAACAGTCATGTGCAGTCCTGTGCTTTCAATGCTATCACCCAACTGAAGAGTTCAGCTGACATGAGATAGTCCATTCTTTAGCATCCTGGAATTTGTGACTACCTCACACAATTTCTCGGAAGTTATGGGGTGTCTTTTGAAGTATTGTTATTATTCTGCAACTTTCCCCCAAGGTGCTTCACTATTTGTAGTATGACCATTAAAGCTTTTTTAGCGGTAGTCCTTGCTATGCTTTCTAAGCCACCCTTTTTGGTCAAAACTGCTGGCGGTAAAGGGATTATGCCAGAGCACTCAAACTTCAAATGAGGATATCATAGTTGATTGTATGGTTTCATGCTTTCTTAAAATCAGTAAAGGGAGAGCATCAGTAATTTTCACTTTCACTGTATTTTGGATCAATAGGTGAAATCAACAAGTGTGAAATTAGTAAGCCTTTTTTAAAGAAAACTGCAGTCTCTAACTGACGTCTTTAGCAGGAGCGGACACGCATATCAAACCACTAATACAAAGGCGACAGCAGCAAAGAAATCACACATTCACACTTTTCAGAGGTTCAGTAAACACTTTAGTGTTTTTCTCAATAATCCTTCAAAGTAACTTATTCCACTTAGAGTACTTGGGAAGCAAGAACGTGCAAATGCATCAGTGTAAGCGTGGTATTGTATAATTTTCCTGTGGTTAAAGCAAGTGTTTGCTCACGGCACAGGGATAAGGTGACGAGCCTTATCAGTTTACCTCATACTAATATACGAAAGATACAGAAACTTAAGCCTGCACTCTGCCAATCAGGATAAAATGGTCTCGAGACCGAACAGATTTGTCATATCTGTTGCGTTATCTGTTCTTCTGTAATAGTTGCTAATAATGAAACTGCTATTGTTTGGACTTTTTACAACTTGCTTATGTTTTTTTTCTCAATATAAGGGTCCTAAAGGTATGAGGTGTACCCCAAAGTAGGAATATCTAGAGCTTTTAGGCAGCAAGTTTCATGCATGTGGAAACAGAACTTTAATTTAATGCCCCTTAGGGCCTTTTATGTGGTGAAGGATATGTTGTCGATATGTTGGTTCTAGCTTAAAGTTGATGTGATCGATACGCCTAGCTATTTCACGGCTCAGACCTCTTTAATTACAGTTCCACCAACGCCAAATGGGCCTTGTTATGCTAGTTTCTTATAGATATACAACGAATAAAGCATTTTCAATTGTTTAAGGTAATTTCTCTCTTTGTACCAGTTGTGAGTATTACTAAGACTGGCATTAAGAGGTTGATCATGTGGTGATCTGAGTGCTGTGTTCAGTGTGCAACATTTTGGTGCCAACTGGAGTCATTTTGTCAAAAAATATTTGAGTAAATTTGCTGGAAAATAGCAGAGTGCAAATTACCTGCAGATATTTGGCCTCTCTTTGTGCACGGAGAGTATTACTTTTTCTGTGTTCTACCGAGCAGACACCTGTACGTTTTAGAAAATTAAATTGATAATTTAAGCAATAATAGTTGCCAGATATTGACTACCAGTTAACTTCTTATACATGAACATTATCTAGACTGGAACAACATGGCTTCATGGAAAGGACTTCCCACAGGGGTATCTGCAGCATGCAAGCGATGGTGAGTTGCGACCCCATGGTTTCCCGTTCGAGCACATGTGGGCTCGGTCCACACACATCCAACCGTGCATTGCATCGCCATGTCCGGGAAAAAGGGATCCTGGTGGTTGAGCTGAAGGAGAGTGTTTGGATATTTAAGTACCCTCAGCAGAGGCACAAACCACTTGGATTCCGGTAGAGGGTACCTTCGGGCTAACCCAAGCGGGGGAAATCAGCAGCTGCCTTTTCCTTTCTATCTTTCACTTTCCTGTCTTCCTTCTCACCACTTTCCTGTCTCCTCCTCTCTTCTTGGTTTCATTTTTTCCCTGGAGGCTAGGGTTTACCTTGTGTGGCTAACTAACCTGAGTCACGCGATTAGGCTATAGTTGAGGTGTATGGCTGGTGTAGGCAGGACTTGCTGGTAAGTTCCTGCCCCTACCCATAGTTGGGCTGCTTGGTGGGCAGCTGGCACTGCAGCCAAATAATATATATGTTTTATGGCTCCATCTCACCCAATGACCAATTTCCACCTGAAGAGAGAGCGTACCGAGGAAGTTTCCTAGTTCTTCAAAAAAAAATCAGACAATTTCTGAAGTATCATGTGGTACATTGAGAACTAGATAAAAACCTACCAGAATAATATCTCCCTTCATTGTGAAAGAATGCCTCACAGATGCCTTAGGTCCAGGCTACAAGGTGACAAAAATAGCCAGTGGAAATCCTCTTCAACTGAAAGACCATGTGCAACACTAGAAACTCTCAAAAACTTGATTTTTCGGGGACATTCTAATTTCTATTAAAGCCCACAGATCATTAAACACCGCCCATAGAGTGATCTTAGAAACCGACTCAAGACTATCTGAAAGGTAACCTCGACCGAGTTCAAAACCGCGCTGTTAGGTTCATGCATTCCGCGTATTCATGTGACATGAGTGTATCGTCTTTGAAAGCTGAAATTATTCTGTCACTTCTTTTCCACCGCCGGCGCATTGTTAGCCTCTGCCTTTTTCATAAATGCTTCAACAGTTGATTGCACGAAGTATCCTACATCATACGCCGCATGCACATATCTTAGCACACTGGTCATCCGCTTCAAGTTGTCCGTCCATGCTCTCGGACTACTACATTCTCAGGCCTGTTCTTTCGCCGAGCAGCATCTGACTAGAATGGCCTTCACCGCCAAGTCGCTACCATCACCTGTTCATAAAGATTTTATCAAGAAATAATGCAGGTGATGTTAAATCGAACATCATGTTATATCCGTAACCCCGCCTGTTATGTAATACACCTGAATTGGAGTATTTAAGGAAAATAAACTGAACTGACTTTATCCATCTCACAGAGGAAAAAATGCTTGATGGTCTCAAGGATCAAACTGTGAGAAATGTTCATCAAATTAAAATTCGGACACAAAAAAGAAATGGCAATGAAGTAACTTGTCCTGACTTTTGACTACAGTACGCTCTCTAAATCATTAGGAGTAGGTAATATGAAAATTCAGATCCATCTGTACATACCCAACCCCCATCGACGCTTCAAATGGTAAAAATATTGTTCATGGCTCTATGGTCCATGGCTATAAAATTTGCAAAAAAATTGTTACTTGATTTTCAATACGTTCGTTTCCACCGAATGTTGCTCTTAGGTGAAGATGCACATGCTGATAAGTCAGGTGTTTTTAAGTCTTCAAAGGAATCAGATGTCTTAAAACAAACTGCAGATATTATAAGTTATGGTCCATTTTTTACAGCAAATAAATTTTTTAACCCTCTGACAATTAAATGATGGCCTCAGCTGTCTATATGCCAAAAACAATAAAACTGATTTACAGAAATGCGTTGAAAATGCCTTGTGCCACCGTCTGAGCATGAAATAATGAACACTGACAACGAAAGATAAGAATGTGTGTGTAGAAAAAGCTGCTTAGAGCATCAGCTACATGTTGGAAAGGGCAGAGAGTGTCATAGTCTTTTATATGGCACTTGCTGTAAAAATATTTGAGAGACAGTTAATAAATGAATTATACAGTTGCCATTTTTTGTCAATGTCTGAACCACAGGACGCAATTTTGTTTACGTAGCAGCTCTTATGGCCGTTTTCTGAAGAGAATTCAGGATATTTCACAAACTTTTGTGACATGACTTCGAGTGAAGATTGATTGGCATTCCTAAAGTTTCTATGCACGTTTCCCGCTTTTTCACAGTCCTTTCAGGAACGCCTTGATTTGTCCGGGGAAATGGCATAAAGCCAGTTTTGTGAAGGCAATTATGTTACCGAAATTGTTGAGCATCATTGGCAATAAGTAGACTGCACATTGGTGGTGATGAGCATCTTGTGTTGGATAATAAATCACAAACTTTGCTTATGTTGACAAATACATCTAGCTTTTTATGGACAGGTGGAGTCATAAAAACACACTGTAACTGGGTAATAATTTTTAATGCCAGCCTAAACAGCAGTTAAAGGCAGAGTTAAAAGATGTATGCACCTCATTGGTATAAGTTGTTACACATGTGGGCATGTGATGAGCAGGGGTAGACTTGTGGATCACTCTTGGAGGGGGTGGTTTTAAGGAAAATCTCATTTAGATCGCATATTGTTATAGGCTTTTCTTATCTAAATATAGGGTTCAGCATGGTTTTCCTAAGTAAAATTTCTTGCACCCTTTAGCTCAGATCACTTCCACCTTCTAACATGTCAACTGCGACGAAGGCCGCCACGGTGGCTCAGTGGTTATGGCGCTCGGCTGTTGACCCGAAAGATGCGGGGTCGATCCCGGCAGCGGCGGTCGAATTTCGATGGAGGCCCGTGTTCTAGAGGCCCGTGTACAGTGCGTTGTCAGCGCACATTAAAGAACCCCTGATGGACGAAATTTCCGGAGCCCTTCACTATTGCATCAATCATAGCCTGAGTCGCTTTCGGACGTAAAACCCCCATAAATCAAACCAAACTGCGACGATCATCCAGGTTATTCTTGTATCTGTGTGGTGTGGAAAAAGAAAGACACTGAAATTGATAGAAAATATTTAATTTTGCTATGCATGCACAGGCGGATGACACAAGTCTTCAAAACGTGTTTAAATATGTCTGGAATAATAAAGCGGCCTGGAGAGACTGACTTTTATTGAGACGTTCGGTAGTATGCCTTTAATGCTAAGAGAATAAGAATAGGGTATCTGCCAGTTATTCTCAATTAAGCTACAAAAACCAGGTAGCCAGTATTCCTCAAGAAGGCATAGCATCTTGCTTGCACTCGCTGATGAGGCAGAAACTGTGAGTGCGAAAAAGAGGGTGGAATTCGAATTGAGGACAATGCAGTGAAGTATAGCAAGTAAAAAGATGGGGCAACGGCAAAAGGTTCAGGAACAAACGGGAGTTAAGGATATGCTAGCTGGAATCGAGGAACTGTGCACAGAATGTAATGTGGAGAACAGATTATACTAAAGGAATAGATTCCAAGACAAGACAGGCATACTAGAGAGTCATGTGGGTGGATGAGTCTAGGATGATTGCAGGGATAAAGTGGCCACATATAGAGCAAGAGGACATGGTTAACAAGAGGGATATTGGAGAGGTCTTCATCTTGCAATAGATCGAGTTCTGCTAATGATATGACTTCAGATGCTTCGAAGGATGAATGTTCGATGCCTAGAAAAGACATGCTCCCTTGAGCTAGCTTTAATTGTTAGCAACAGAGTTTCTGGGAAGCAGATGATTGCCAGCATCAGCCTTTTAACGGCACAAATATAACATGTTTCATAAACTAGCCAAATTTGACATTTAAAGGGCGATTGCATAGGTTTTAGAAATCATCGAACGTAAAGAGCCCGAATGTATGAAGCTTGAAGGTAAAGCATGCGAAGTCCTTTCAGCATTTGTAACATTGATGAAATCGCTATGTAATATCCCGACGACCTTCAATCTTCGCAGTGCACAGCACCAAGCAGGTGGTGCATAATGACGTCATTGAATGTACCGGTACATTTACAACGCATAAACGCTTGCTTTGAAGAAAAAAAAATCCAATGCCATCAAAGTCAAAGCCCGCCGATCGTTGTTTGGTGGCATCCAACGAGGCATGGCAGGGTGTTTTCGACAACAGTGGCAATTTTAAATCTTACCTTCCGTGACCTCACACCAAGCTTTTCTGCACTCCTTTGATGTTGTGAGAACAGTTTGGAATTTATTCGTCGATTATGTCAATATTTTAAATGCTAGTGCTAAAACTCTTCGCATGATAATTATCTACTGCCACAATAGATTCGAATCTTTGAATAGCGCATAATTCCCAAAAAGTGCTGCGGTCACCCTTCAAGACTACATATATATCAAATAAAATTCTGAGTGTACTCTAAACATAGTGTGAATGCTACGCTTATGAATATTTATAAGTATTTCGCATTGTTTGGTCACCCTGTAAGAGTGCTTTAAAATTTTATATGAATCATACCAGAGCTCTGTATGGGTCTGATGCAAGCCGGTATTGGCAGCATGTGCTGTATTAGTCGATAAGAATACTAAGCCGTCTGTATCAGACGTGTTGCGTTATGGTCGGATAATTAAGCCGAGTTAGAATTCGTTACATCGCAATGATATGTGGAAGGCACGCAGTATGTACAAGGAGTAAAACTAAAAGATTACATAAATAGAGGACGAAGCAGAAGAAAGAAACAAAAGTGTCAGATGCAACCACCTTTGAATAAAGTTCATTAATGTTCACTAAAACACATAGCACGTTGCCCTACCAAAAGACATGCAAGCCAGAATGCACATATCAGATGCTAAGACTGGGGAAATACAGAAACGCTTACAGAAAATATTCTTATAGTGTTCACCGACTAGATTTTTGTACTGAAAAACCTGTTGAAGTTAGTTTCTTTTTTAATCATGGGGCTGCATGATGTATCATTTGTCAGCCAAGTTCTGTAAGGCTGAAGCGAAGGTAACAGTATACTGGTCCTCAAAATTTCTATTGATGCCGAGGTTAGCTTGAGACGAAACAATAAAAGATATATGGTCACGGCGAGAAAAATTGTTTTTTTTAATATTTTATGGCACTGCTATGTAAGGTAAATCAACATTAGCTATGGAACATACAGCTTTCTATTGTAGCATGCAAATTTGGTTTTGGGCAGGTTAGCTTGAATAGTACTTCCCAAGGCAAAGCAACAGTAGTTTTATGCGAAGCATATTATCAGCGTTTCACTTCAGCGCTCGCGACGGTTAGACGCCGGCTTCGACCTTGAGCTATACCACGTGACACCATGACGTCACGACCGAGGAGAGGCAGGCCGCATCTTGCGCCGTCGCAACGGTTGCACGCCGGGCGACAACGTGACACCATGACGTCACGACCGAGGAGAGGCAGGCCGCATTTTGCGCCGTCGCGACGGTTGCGCGCCGGGCGACCACGTGACACCATGACGTCACGACCGAGGAGAGGCAGAGCCGCATCTTTCGCCGTCGCGACGGTTGCGCGCCGGGCGACCACGTGACACCATGACGTCACGACCGAGGAGAGGCAGGCCGCATTTTGCGCCGTCGCGACGGTTGCGCGCCGGGCGACCACGTGACACCATGACGTCACGACCGAGGAGAGGCAGAGCCGCATCTTGCGCCGTCGCGACGGTTGCGCGCCGGGTGACCACGTGGTACCACGTGACGCTACGGCGTCGGTATATAAGGGAGGCTGCGCTTCCTTCTCTCTATCTGCACGCCGGCAGTGGTTGTGGTGTTTTAACACCAGTCACAGGCCCGTGCATTTTCCATTCCTCTTTCCCTTTCATCCACTTACTACTACTACCTCCGATACACACTCGTTGCGATGACTCCTGGAGGCGCGGCTGCACGGTGGAATGAGAAGCGAAAGCTGCGGCGTGCCACGGAGAGCCCTGAAGAGCGGGAAGAACGTCTGGCTAAGGAGCGTGTTCGCATCTGCTTCGCATCTGCCGGGCTTAACCAAGTTAAGCCTCTGCCATTTTTTCTGTCTGAACACATTAAACCAAGGGCCACGATTGGGCTTTATCGCACAAAGCATATTTAAGTTTTTGGGTAACAGAATGAAACACCGGCCTGTTGAAGAAATTGTCTGGTCAAAGATTCTTTTTCAAAGTGTCTTGACACCATAAAAGCTGAAAACTAGGCCTTTGAAAAGCCCAGCAGCACTGGGTACTGAACCCAGCACCGTTCGTATGCAAGGCGCATGCTCAAATTTCTAGGCCACTGCCTAGAAATTACTAGGTACTCTTAAAATTTTAACTTTAGGGTATTTGATAATGCAAGCAATGTACTTTCGTGAAGGAAAAGAATTTCTAAACACTTCATTTAAGAGAGTAACATAATGAACATTTCACTTCTTGTCAAGGACATGTAGATGTGGCAGTGGTGGTGTTGTTAAGTGGCACGCAAGACTAGCCTTGCATTGAAAATTGCAGACTTTGTGCATCTGTATTGAATAGTATATAAACAAAACACAACTAGCTAGCTCTGCTCTATCATAAAAAGAACTATGAGATTATGCTTGTGGAACCGCCTCGTCACATCAAATTAATATTTAAATTTCTTCCTCTGAAGTGAAATACGTACTGATTCATAGGAAATGACAGAGTATTTTATATGCTTCATGGGACATTTAATTGTTTTGCGGAAAGTGAATTTACGAGATTATCTATAGTTCACATTTAGGAAGTATGCAACAGAACAAGCACGACAATAACGTGATAACATAAGTGCTTTTTAACAACTGTATTATGTTATAGAAAAATATTTTTGCACATCTCAAGAAAGGAGCAAGACAATAAGAAAGCCAAAAATAGAAGGAAGTTTATAAATGCATAATGTACTTATATAATTATTATTACAGATATCAAAATCAAAAAAATGAGAAAAAACCCTTGCACATACAGTAGATGCAAGGTAGTTAGCGTTTTTTCTGTACCATTTATTCAAGGGCAGGCTGACAGAACTGACAGAATTTGCATGCTCTATAGAATACTTTGATTTCAAGGGTGCACTAATAATTGTCTAGATGAAATGCTTACCACAAAGAAAATTGGTTGAAAATTTACATTTTGACAATACTCTGACATAAGTGATGGCCTGAAGGCTGACAGCCATCTATGGCGTTCTCTTACTTTCACATTAAATCAATGCCATGAATGATCAACAATACGTTCACCACATTTGAAGGGCTAATGGATATATGGCTTCAGAATTGCAAGGCGCAAACTTGTACTCGGGCTTTACTTTGCATTTTTTGCAGTTTTTTCTTTCTCTATTATTAGTTGTGATCTCGCAAGTCTACAGGCCATAGAAAGCTTTATCGAGGGAAATGATATTGCGCACACATCAGACCATCTTGCGACATTCATTATGGAATCTAAAACCTGGCTAAAATATGGCATAAAGAAATGCTTCATGTTGTCAAGTAGCCACGCATGCATACTTAGCCGAGATTCCTTTGTGTGTTGTGTTGGGTTTTACCTCACATATGTGACTGTGGCTATTATGTGCAAAACATGAGGTTAGAAGTCTGCTCGTTTATATAATTGAAAAAAAAATCCAATCTATATATTGTTTACAACATTTGCTGCCTTTAAAAACCCAAAGATACTGGAAAAATGAACGACTGACTCCACCTAAGGCAATGCTATATGGAACGGTATATATGTTCATTGTAAAACAGCAAATTGTTTTTTCCTTAGTGTTCACAGTTTCCTGCAAGAAAATGTAAAATATTTTACTATTAGCTCATCGCCGCATGATTCACTATAGGTTTGCCTTGTTTATTTAGTATGAAGTTGAGTAACTGTGTGGCGCAGTACGAATTCGACACAAAATCGCTTCCATGAAATCTTCGTGTGCAAGACATCAATTTACCTAAAACTGCCTTTAGCAACTGTAGTTTGTTATTTACATTATTGTTCCAAGCGGGCTGCCGAAGGTTTCTTAATTTACAGTGTACTAAGCTCATGGAGCCCTTAAAAGGCATATTTACTTTTCTTTATCTGCTTGCAACAAGCTTGAGCAGCACACAAGTCTGCTCTCTCGTTGCCTTTTATTCGAACATGACTCAGAACCCAGCAGGGTTTTAAGTTTTTTCCTTGAGCTGTGGCTTTGCTATGTTGTGTATAATGTTACCAAGCAGCGGATTGACGGAATTTCTAGAATGAAGAGCTTTAAGTGAAGGTAGCGAGTCTGTGTCAATATTACTGTTGCAGAGATTCTCGCTTACTTTTTTTTCTATATATGACTACACAGATCGCGTAACATTCAACAGTGAAGGTGGATGCGCACTGCGGAAGTCGAACTGTTTCCTCCCGATTCCCACATACCACTGTGCTTCCAAATAATTAAACATCCGTTCTTGAACAATCAATATAAATATCCACAAAGACACTATATATTTGTTGGAGTACAAGAAATTCTGGCATGATAAGTTGTCGCGGAGTTTTTTTTTTCGGGGAACTGTTTAAGCGTGATATCGAGGACTACAAAAAAATGTTCTATGGATGCAGTGGATTTCATCTTTGCGCACTGCCTGATAATGCGTCTTAGCATATAGGCTGAGATCTGGCACATCTCTTCAAACTGGAATGGCAGTGGCTTGGTAACTTAAGGCTTGTATTGCAACATAATTCTAGAAGTGCACATCGTTATTGCTGGGTATAGCAGAAGTGTTTTGGTAGCGACCTCACTTTAAGGATATCAGCACAAATGACAGCGGTCCTTCTGATTTCAAGCTGGCGTTCCTTTGTTTTTACAAAGCGGCTGACTATGGAAAATGTTCTGTATGCACCGGACGAAAGGTGAGTCTTCCCTCCCCCATTCCCTCATTCCCCGCAATCTTCCCCGAGAGTACGTTTAGTATGTTTAGAGATCCATAGGTTTTTCTTAGTGTATTCATGTGTGGTAGGAACGTCAGTTTTTATCGAATGTTATGCCTAGAAATTTACGTTCTTGATCTACTGGAATTATGGTTTAGGTGTAGGCTGTGGTCATTCTCGCTTTTTTGAGTGAGAAAAGAACTGCTCCTGCTTTTTTGTGGGGCGCACTTAAACCCATTCCTGTCTGCCCAAATCGCTAGTCTGCCTAATTCGAGTGGTATCTGTCTCTCACAGGTTGATAAGCGGCAGGATGTGTATGCAGTTTGAAGGTTGGTAACAGACTGAGTACATGAGATACTTGGGAATTAAGTGTTGCAGCTACAGAATTCATTTTCTTGGGAAATTGTGTATTACATAAAATACACCCCTGCGGCACCACATCTTCCTGACATAAGATCCTCAAAAGAGTTGAAGCAGGGCGTACATGAAATGAACCGATATACAAAAAGATCTTTCAAGCAGTTGATCATTGCTGTGTGGATACCGAGGCCTGCTAGGTTTTGGACTACTCCGGACTTCCGGGTTGTATCCTAAACCTTTTTCGTATCAAAGAGAACTGCTGGACAGAGTTGTTTGCATTTGTGTGCCCAAGGCAGACAAAATGGTCAATTGCAGAGTATGCTTTCATGAATCCACGCATTGGTGGATATCAAGAAGGTAACAGTGTTCGAGGACAAACATTAATCTCATATATTCACAGTATCTAAAGATTTTGCTAGACAATTAGTGACCACTATCAGTATATAACTACCAGAATGGGTCTGTGGCTTTCCAGCTTTCAGGAAGGAATGGCACAATTAATAACTGTTTTCTTCGAAGCTTCCGGTAATTTTTCCATTTTTCAAACTTTGTTAAAGAATTGCTAAAGGGCGTCTTCGGCAGCTTCGGAGAGGTGGGCCAGCATTCCTAATGTGTTTTATCAGGGTGGAGGTTGTCTGTTTACTGGCTTTTTAAACGTGCTTTCTAGCTTTTCAAGTCCTGTGCTTTTATAACAGCCGCGCGTCATAAGCCGCTCGAGCGCTTCGGTTGGTTTCGCTTTCGTCGTACGGGCTGTTTCCGTTTGTTGTGCTCGCAAAGACTAATGTCTGTCCGGTTTTTAATCTTTCAAAGTGTAACTGCGAGTTGCTGGTCTGTTGATTGCTCACAGGGGTGCAATTACATTTGTTGACAGGCGGGCGCAGGTATATAAAAGCGATGCCACCCTATACCAACGTTGCCACTGCGCCTGCGTTTTCTTTCTCGACGCCCACGAAAACTGAATGCCCATCGTTGGCGATAGAGTAAAGGATTACTGCAAGTTTTTCACTCATTTCATTTTTCCGACAGGCATGCGCTTGCGCCATGAACATGAAAATAGACAAAAAAAGACAAGGCACACTTTCTGACATCACAAACGCGAGTCAAGGCCCGTGTCGCTTAAAAGCGTGAGAGCTAGCGTTGCTGTAGAGTTTTAGAACTATCTGACCATGTGCCGAGGATCAAATCCTCCCAAAGGGGACTGGTGTCCAAAGACCTCAAAGCAGATGCTGGCTTGAGTCTTTCTTTTGCATATGCTGGGCACGCGAGTAAAACATGTTCTGCAGTGTCTAGCACGCCACATGTTCTAGAGTCCGGAGAGTCCGCTTGTCCAAGTAAGTGGAAGTACTTGCGCGTGGCGTGAAGGCGACGTTTAAACTTAAACGTAGCCTATGTATTAAACATTCAATAGGCAGTACTGTTCCGCGAGGAACAGAAAAGGCCTTCGCCGGATCTAGCCGTTTAAGACGGATTGTCGAGTGTCTAGCAGGGCCCAGTATCATCAAAACTCATCCTCAGCGAGTCACAGCGGTGCTCTGTAAGCGCGGGTAAACTACACACGATGTGGTTCGTGTGACAGGTAGATCGATACTGGACACGCTCGAGATTCCTCAATCGTACTTCGTTCGAGGCACAACGTGGTAATCCGAGGCATATCTTGAGCGCCTGTGCTTGAACGCTCTCAAATGTCCGCAAGCAGGAAATGCTGATGATAGAGAGTACAGGAAGGCTGTAATGAATGCAGCCTAGAAAGAGAGTATAGTAAACTCTTAGAAAGTAGCCCCTGTTGGGCCCCATGTTATGTATTGTTGCATGGTGGGGCTCGGAGTCGCACTCGACGGAACCACGGTCAAGACGACGCCTGCTCAGACCACCGCCGTCACCAGGACTGGACTGCCGACGAGTTAAAGGAGTTGGGAATTGGGAGGAAGATTACAAGTGGGTTTATATACTTTTTTACAGAGTCTGAGATCAGAAGTGAGCTGCTCCAACTGCACCCGCCGTCCAGTTTAATATCCTTCTTCTTCCCTAAATTCCCCAGGTTGAGGACACCCTCGCCGGGGTGGGAGTGACCAGAAACGTTCACTCTCACGCACATACTGGCACCTCCGCACATATGGACACGCCCCCGTCACATGCTGATCCCGAGAGAGAGGTGGAGGCCGTCGGTGTCATGCCGACCGCGGTAGGTGACGTTAGCTGGCCAGCCAAAGGCTCCCATGGGCTGCGGCACCTATTATTCCTTTGAAGCAACCGACGATCAAGGCCGGAGCATAAGGTCGGGAAGGGAAGCCAAAAGTGGTCGTGTCGTTAGAGATCCCGGCGAAGGTTGTGGATGATAACAGACGCTTGCTGGCTGCGGCGGCGTCGTATACTTCAGAAAGGGCTTGATCTCAGAATTCTACTCACCGCATTTTCGGGTCCCGAACAACGACCGGGCGAAACTCGGTAATTCCTGCTCCTCCTCCTCCTGCTACCCGAGGACACCTGGGTCCACTCAGTGCAGTAACTTGACGGCTGGCCTGGGAGCTGTCGTCGTCAAGTTGCTCAGAGCCACACCGTCAGCCCGCTGCCAACAGGCGAGGGTTGTCTCGGTTGCTGGCAACGTGACGTGCTGTCGCCGTTCTTAACAACTCCTTCGCGGCCCGGAAAATCTCGACTGGCCAGCGTTCGCGAGCGCTGGGCAGGAAGAAATAGTCAGCTCTACCTCAAAAATTGAGTTTGAGGTCGGCTGCTCGACCTCAGAAAACAAACAAAAAAAGTGACTAAGTTTTTCAGTTTAAAACATTTCTAAGAATCACGTGACAGGAAATCCAAAATAATGACTGTAATATTTAATAAGGTGTGTACAGACACCATTGATGTGCACGCAGTATGAGAAGCTTTTAATCTGTGATGAACCCTCAGAGAGTTTATGGCCGGCGGGCAGGGGTGTCCCATACGGGATTACCACCCGTACGTCGGTGAGTACTTTACCAGTGTTACTATTTGGCAACCTGCTTTGTGTATACAGATATATACTTGTTCATATTGGTTGCCTCTCGCTCATTCACGCATGAACCGGCAACTGACACAGCCCTTCTACACCATCCACCAAAAATTGGTAGGGGGAGGTAATCAGGATACCCATTTTAGACTTAAGAATAGTTAGCGAATGTAAGGAAACTGGGCGTCGATATACTTTCTAATGCGACGGCTACGCAGGCGCATATCAGTATAATTCTATTTTCTAGCTTTATCTGGCATACCGAGACGACTCAGCATTGATAGTAATTTTGACAAACAGCAAACAGCCTGTTCAGTCCCCTGTATTCTTCCTTCGAAATACTTAAGCTGAGAGTAGTACACCAACAGACGGGCATTGTATTTATGTCTGTGTAGAAGCGAGAGCGGGTTCTTATTGCGAAAGCATTAAATGGATCACTTTCAAGCTCATATTCGCTAAAAAGTGTCGCAAGAAACGGTACCATGTGACGTCTAAAGCCGACGTGTCACGCCACAAAGATGATTACGTCATATATTTAATTCACAATAATGTATTAGGTAACATAATACCAATTAGTATAATTAGTGATGACATCATATGCGTGTGACGTCCTACCAGGTCTCGTGACAAAGATTTAATGTGATGTCAAACCTAGTCACGTGACGACAATGTAATAAGACGTCACACTTAGTCACATGTCAACGACGTGATTTCACGTCACACCAGGCCCCCACCAACCTCCACCTACCTCGATTTCAAGATCCATATGGATGCCACATAACTACAAACGACCACATAACGCATTACAAAGATTGCCCACAACCTGGTCCACAATAATGACATTCGGATAGAGCAGCAGGTAAACGTGCCAGTTTTCATGTATCACATGCTGCAAAGATCATGCAAAGACACATGCGTTGACCATCGAGATGATGGCGATAATAATAAAAATGCTAATAGTGTGTCTTTATGAGATCGGGGAAGTGTGATATACCTCTACCAATTGAAATGTTGCCAGAATATAGGTAAATATTGCAAATTACCCAGCAACCGAAGAAAATAATTGTGCGGGAGAAAAGGAATACCTGCAGCTAATAATTAAGGATGATGATGTTGCTGTTCCTGGGAGAACTAGACCCTCCGCCGTTTCCGCCACTTCCCTCCAGGTCTCGAAGGTAATGGTTTTGAAATCCTGGCAATTTTGCGATGACGCGATGATCCCTCCGCATTTTGCAAGAAAGGTCTAGATTATATTTTCGAACACTGTGCCGACTATTAAAATCACAAGGTGCAAAACAACTGGCCTGGAGAGGCCGGCCTGAACCGTTGTCTCTGTCAAGAGCACCACGGCTCTCCGCTCAAATTTCGCTACAGCGACATATTTTTCTGCGGCTACCCCCCTCCCCCCCTCCCCCCCCCCCGCCGCAAAAAAAAGAAAATACTGCCTAAATACTCATACGCCATATCGTCAACCGGTCTGAGACAAGCTGCTTTATGCCAGTCATTTGTTTGCCTTTAAAAACAGAACCCGACAGCGCCAGGACGTACTGAGTTCTATTAACACACCTTCATAAATAATGCTAAAAGAATCAGCTACCACATCACGATACATTATTTATAGTTTGGCGTTTTTTCGCCATTGTAACAACGCTATGCTGGTACGTTTGCCCTGTGCTGCGGTGTTTCGGCATAAGTGAATTTCCGAGAAGCAGCAAAGAACCTTAGACCAAAGAGAGCTGCGTGTGCTACGCCAGCGGGGCAATGGGGAAAGGGCGTGTCGTGATAGCAGCACCACTTCCTCGAAGACCATAGGGGTACGTCCTCCAGTGGGCTCGGGCCGAACGGGCATTACGGCGTAGCACTGCAAGCTAAGAGCGGACTGCTGTATCCGATTGTCTAGACAGCGGAAATCGAAAAGCAAGCGTCAATGTATGAACACTGCGGCGGTGTGCTCCAACTCCATTTCGTAAGCAGCACTCGGCGGAGTAAGACGCCGCAAATGCAAAAAGTGTGAACCTAAAAATCTCTACCTCAGTGAATGCCGACCTCACTCAAACTCGCGTGAGGTTGAGGTCTGATTTGCTGACCCCAATCACAAAAATTCGAGCCGTAGCCGACCTCACTTCAACCTCACCTCACCACGTGAGGCTGAGGTCATTTAGAGGATGAGATCGACCTCATGAGGTCAGAACCTCATGAGATTACCCACCTCTGCTCCAGAGGCCGTGGTTTGATTTCCCAACTCGACGAATTCTCTACGCGGCTTTATTTATTAATGCTTCTGGCATTTTTCCCTCACGGCCAACGCAGCCGACGCCGACGACACTGGCTTTCCTGCGACAGGGGGCCCTTAACGCTGTCGCGTTAAAAATAAAGTGAGTTCATACGCAAATCGGTTTTAACAATATTTACTCGGGGCTATGGATCAGTGGTTAGAGCGCTCGGCTACTGAGCCGGAGATCCTGAGTGCGATTCCGACCGCCGTGGCCGCGTTTCGATGGAGGCGAAACCCGAAGGCGCCCGTGTGCTGTGCGATGTCAGTGCACGTTAACGATTCGCAAGTGGTCGAAATTATACCCGAGCCCTCTACAACAGCACCTCTTTCTTCCTTTCTCCTCGAAGTCCCTCCTTTATTCCTTCCCTTATTGCGCGGTTGAGGTCCCCACCGAGATCTGAGAGAGATACTGCGCCATTTCCATTCTCCAAAAACCAATTTTTTTCAATTTTGATTAATAATTGGTTTTTTTTTGGGGGGGGGGGGAAGGAAATGGCGCAGTATCTGTCTCATATATCTTTGGACACCTGAACCGCACCGTAAGGGAAGGGATAAGGGAGGGAGTGAAAGAAGAAAGGATGAATAGGTGCCGTAGTGGAGGCTCCGGCATAATTTCGACCACCTGGGGATCTTTAACGTGCACTGACATCGCACAGCACACGGGCGCCTTAGCGTTTTTCCTCCATAAAAACGCAGCCGCCGCGGTCGGGTTCGAACCCGGGTTCAATTTTGATTCAATTTTGATTTCTACACCCGCCGCGGTGGCTCAGTGCTTAGCGCGCTCGGCTACTGATCCGGAGTTCGCGAGTTCGAACCCGACCGCGGCGGCTGCTTTTTTATGGAGGCAAAACGCTAAGGCGCCCGTGTGCTGTGCGATGTCAGTGCACGTTAAAGATCCCCAGGTGGTCAAAATCATTCCGAACCCCTCCACTACGGCACCTCTTTCTTCCTTTCTTATTTCACTCCCCCCTTTATCCCTTCCCTTACGGCGCGGTTCAGGTGTCAAACAATATTTTAGACTGATACTGCGCCATTTTTTTTCTCCAAAAGCCAATTATTAATATTATTATTATTAGTCAAGTGGCCTTGGTGGAAATTGACGAAAATTGAGTGGTGGGTTGCTGATGGCGATTTTTTTTACCTACACTGGCTACACTAGTGCAGGCAGTACAGCATGGCTCCTTTTGTTTGTTTTTTGCCGGAGTAAAAAAGTGTAGCTCAGCCCATCTACATGAACATATTCCTTTTACGTATAGTGTACCAAGATTACTACACATTCTACACCGCTTTCTTCGGGAGTGTAGGGTAGCACAATAAATAAAATAAAACAGCCGTGGTTTAGCTACTGTTGAAACTGGTTAGAGAGCGAAAGCTGTGGAGTATCGGGCAAGTAAGTAGATGTGGTTTGGCGTCTTGAAATTTCAGTGCGTTGCGCACACTACCTAGAAACAGTGCGCCCACTCTGCTAATCTGGAAGGTGGCAGTTAAATTAATGGTTGATTGCGAGAGGTTGGGCGCCCAATGAACCACCCTGGAAGATTTTTTTGTCCAATAAAAGTGATTTCCACCCATCCATCCATCCACCCAATGAACGCTGCGGCCTATTAACGCGACAGAGTTAAGGGCCCAGTGTCCATACAAAGCCGGTAAAGCCGGTGTCGTCGGCGTCGGCGGCATTGGCGAAAAATCCTGCAGGAGCATTAACAAACAAAACCGAGTCCGAAATTGGTCGAGTTGGGGAATCGAAACAGTGCCTCTTGAGTGCGAGACGAGCAAGGTAAGCACTCCGCCACGCCAGGCTTTTTGTCTTTATTGCCTGGTTTGACCATTTACAACAGATCACAAACATGCTCTGTGCAGCACTTACTTACCATCGGTTTTGCGATGCCGACGTGCGCCTCGTTACCAACGGCAGCTTGAAAGCCGCCATTAGAAAATCACCGCATGCACACAGCACCTGCCGCCACACCGACACCGCGCTCGCGTGCAAACCTCCCAGTTCATCGGAGACTTCGTAGCATAGCCACTCCACAGTCTGCTTTTCCAGTCGAAAAACGCGTCGACACAGCTTGTCCGGCATGTCTAACATAGTCAAACCTTTCTTCGTGCGCGCTCCTTCGCCTTTGCTCGCGCCAGCGCAGCTGGCTCAGTCGTATGGCCGCGTAAACCGCCGCGTACACCGCCGCCATTTTCTGTCGAAAACGCAACGGTCAAATTGACGGTATAGAGACTGTCACAAAAAAGTGTCCATTTACGCTTGCATAATTAGGTGTGCAAAGTCACCACTTCTGCCGCATCCGTGAATTAATCTGCAGCCACCCATGACGAAAAAAGGCAAAATGGCCGCCGGCCACGACCGACCAATAGGAGCGAGGCTTATCGACACCTTTTTGACAAGTTTTTGAAAATTTTTCCAATTTAGAGTTGCGTAATCCGGCCCCTGCCGAACAATGCCGAGGGAGGCACGACGCATGCTGCTGCGGCAGGATCACCCCTGTTATTGAGGGAGCCATCTGTGAAGATGAGGGTGCGCCCTTCCAAAGCTTCGTAGACGAGAGCAGCATTTTCCTGGCGAATTGCGCAGAGGGGTGTGTTGCGTTTGGAGTGCACGCCCGGAAGAGAGGGCCCAGTTCGGAGAGGGAGATGCAGGTGGAGTGGGGGGGGGGTGAAACGCGTGGTGGTGGTTGCGCTATGTGAGCGCAAAAGAGCTTGAACGTGCGTCCAATTCTGGAGTGCGGAGCCTCGCGGAGCGCTTGAGGAGGTGCTCGGAGCCCGAGACTCTGCTCACGCGCTCGACGTTGAGAGCTGTGCACTCAGCGCGAAGGAATATGGACCATGTTGCTGTTTCGGCATATGTTGGAGCAACGTGGGAGGAGCGCGGGAGGCGGTAGAGGCGGCGGATGATGCTGCGGTGATCGATATCTAAACGGCGCCAGAGGTGCTGGCGGAGATCAACAAAGGAGAGAGCGTAGAGAATGCGGGCTGCTGCTACGCCCGTATAGAAGCGTAGAGCAAGGAGAGGGGAGCAGCCTTGCCCTGAAGCCAGTAGGCGGCTGGCCATGAGTGCCACACGGTTTGCATTTTTTCTCGCTTTGTTAACAGCAGGGCGCCAGGTGAGCCTGCAGTCGAAAATGAGTCCGAGGTACCGTGCGGTTTGTTGCCATGGTAGGCGAGTGCCATGAAGGTTGAGAGAAGGGTGAGGCTGCGGGCAGCGGCCCTTGGATGAAACAGGATGGCTTCTCTCTTGGATGGCGGGAGGGAAAGCCCGACTGAAGTAACAAAGATGTTAACTGAGTAGAGAGCAAGCTGCAGCTGCTGACGGACTAGTTTGCCTTGGAAGGTGAGGCATTTGGAGAAAAGGGCAATATTGTCTGCATATATACAGATGTGAACTTTCGGAAAAAGGGAACGTGTGATAAAATGAATGAGCCTGCTGAGAACGACATTGAAAAGGAAGGGGCTACGTACACTCCCCTGGGCCACTACCGTATGAAGTGTGCGAGGGGAGCTGTAAGCACTGCCCAATTTGACGGGGAAGGAGCGGTTCGCAAATAAGCTTTGCACACAACGAAAGAAGATTCCCGGAACCATGGATGCATGGAGAGGTGTGGCAAGGAGTCGGAGGCACTTTTGACATCCAAAAAAAAGCAGATAGGCTGATTGACTGGCGTGTTTGGCTTCTTCCAGTAGCGCGGCACCTTCAGAGAGGCAGTCCGAGGTGGAACGAGAAGGGTGGTAACCGCTTTATTGTGCGGCGCCGACGGTGTCCGCGATCTAATCTAGTCGTCTAAATGCCATTGCCTCCATTATTTTGCAAGGGGCTGATGTAAGTGAAACTGGACGGTATGAGTGCAGGTTTTTGAATGGTTTGACTCTTTTGAGAATGGGGATACATTAGCTTGCAGCCAGTCGGAATTTGCCCAGAGTGGAAGGCTCAGTTGTAGGCATCGAGAAGGCGCTGGCGCTGATCAGAATCAAGGTTGAATGGCGTCTTGTTTGTAATACCATCCGGGCCTGCTGAACTTTTGAATTTTCTGTGCGCTCGGGTATAGTCTAACTCATGAATGGTGAAATCAGCCTGACAGAGCTGGTCAGTGACCGTGGCAGGGTGAGCAGATGGGAAGGGGTAGGACGAGGAAGTCGCAGGGCGATTGACTAACCAAGGGTGGGGCGAACGTATCCGCAAATAGAAATACAAATACCAATACATTTATTTCAACATCAGGGATGTTAGGGGTGCACCCAAAAAGATCGGCAATAGCGGAAGCGCTGATTCCCTGTGCGACAGCGATGCCAAGTGCCGGATGACGCGGCATTTTGGGCCGGAGCATAGCGGAGAAGGTGCGCCAGCCGCAGGATTGTGATCGAGGGTTGTGGAGTGCTCGGCAAAGGTTAATATATCTTCTGCGGCGAAAGCGTTTGGCGTGTCGGTTGCAGGCCGCGTCCAGGGGTTTATACAACGTCCAGTGCTGCGGTTTGTTGATGCGACGGGCACGACGCTGCGCCTTACGACGGGCAGCGCGGAGAATAAGCACTTTCACGTCGGGCACGGGTGCACCAAGCGCTACCGCACAGCGCGTTGTGGCTGACTGGACTGAGTTTCGAATGAGGACGAAAAAGTCACTGGGTTCAAATTCCGCGGAGCATAGTTCGCGGAAGCGGGACCACGAAATGCCTGAATGGGCCTTTTTTCGGTGGCGGTTTATCGACAGGGAGTACCTCGATGGGGGAAAGGTCTCATCCCTCAGTGTCGGGTGCTCTGCGCCAGGAGTACTCAAGGCACTGCGACGCCAGAGTGAGGTCGATGGTCCTTGGTGTTGTGCTTGGGCTGATGCGCGTGTGGCTGCCGGCGTTGAGTAGCGAGAGACCTGCCGCATGGATGGCGTCTAGGAGCTCAGAGCCCTGGGAAGTGTTGGTTTCAGAGCCCCGCTCTGAGCGGTGGCAGTTGAAATCACCACATATGATTTGGGGATTGGGAAGGCGTGAGGAGAGTCGGGTGATAAATCGGGGATCCCATTGATGTGCAGGACGGACATATACCGACGCCACGGCAGTGTCTGTGTCTCGAAGACGCACGGTGATGGGAGCACACTCGATGGGACCGCAATGTCATTCACGTCTGTTAGAGCGTGAGATAAGCTGGAGCGGACTTAAATTGCGGTACGCGGGGCACCACTGGGATGAGCGAGATCGAGGCATGGCACACTGTCACAGGTGTCAAGGGCGCACTCTGTGCCACTGCTGTATACAGTGAAGCCGGGTATGGAGACCTCTTCGGCGCGAGCGTGCGGTTCCTGCAGCGCAAGCACATCGAAGTTTCTCAGTGGCAAGACTGCCACTAGTTGCGCGTGCCGGCGCAAAGGAAACGACAATTCCACTAAAGGATCCGCGGGCAGTAGACGCGTCGGTTTCTGTCCATTGCGGACGAGAGATTGTTGCACGGCGAGAGCCGCTTCGCACAGAAGTCGCGCTGGAGATGATGCAGGAAGCTGCTCCATGATGCCGCGAACGGCGGCGCTGAGGGCACTAATCACTGCGTCTCGCTGGTCAGGTTCGTCCTGTGTGTTATCGTTGGTGGGGCGAGACCGGCGGCGACGTCTCGGTAGGAGCGGGCGCGGTTCTGCCAGGCGGAGCAAAGTTGTGTGCAGCAGCGCTGCTGGGCACCCGTCTCGAGTCGTTGGGCGCGTGGAAGTTCTGTGCAGCGTCGCCGCTGCTGGCTGTTTCGGGGCCTGCTTGGTTGGCAGCCTTGTTGACCGGCTTGAGCTGCAGACAGCTGTTGCAGCCTCGTGCCTTGTTAAGGGCGTGTCCAAGTTCGAGAGAGCAATCGCTCCTCCTTCCAGCGGGGACAGCGTGGTTCTACCGCGGCAGTTGACGCATCGCGGAGTGCCCGCTTCGCAGTGCGTAGCATGGTGGTCGCCCCCGCAGCGAAGGCAGCGGTGTTTGGCTGCGCACGCAGCAGTGGCATGACCGTAGATGCCGAACTGCAGGCATTGCAGTGTGCGCGGGAGGCGGGACAGAACTCGTCGGCGCAGCTTGCAGAGAACCACTTGTGGTGGCTCGCGTCCTGCGAAGCGGAGGATTACGTCGCTGACTCTTCGTGAGCAACCGAGGACAGACACTTTGCCCTCGATGCCCGCCAGGGTGTCGTCGTCGGAGAAGGCGCGGTCAACTCGGAAAAGCATACCAGAGCAGGTGCGACCGCCCGCTGAGTGCTCCACTGAACAAGATAAGTAACTGTGTCCGGTGTTCAATGCTGCGTTCACTTTTGAAAGTGCACGGAGGCGGCACGTGCGAAATCAGCACCCTGATGTCGCCGACTCGTTGGATCGTAATTGTAGTGCTTCGTTTGCATGTGATGTTCGCTGTAATGTTGCATTTCCCCACCGTGGTGGCCGTTGAGGCACCACGAACAGGTCCACGGGTTCGCACCGAGGCACACCAGGCTTGAGTTCTTTTCCTAATAGGTGAGGTATAAACGAGATTTCCATATTGTGCAAACACCATTTTCTGTTATGCAGTTGCAGCATGCTGTAGTAGGGAAGCCCCACAAGTTGAAATAACAGGCCTCGGAAACTTCCTGTGCATTTGGATGTTTTGGGATTCTATGTTCTACTACATATGGACGGAACTTATAACATCAGTCATTTTGTTCCGTCTGGGTGGAGCCCTAGGCATTTTGAAAAAGAATCAGCTCCTCTTGGAGTTATGTCCGGGAAGAACAGCAACTGCCATTTGAGTTCTCTAAAGTAACGTAACCTAATTAAAACAAGCCTAACAGCTTTATATGCAAACAGTGTAAAAACATACTAAACACCAATATACCGTTGTACTGTTGGGGAAAAAATTTTCCAGGACGTGCGACTGATGATATCGGCTTATACGTGTGAAGTGTGCTATTGTTTGCCTTATTGCACTAACGCATATTACACATTCCAAGGCGTTGTTTCATCTCCAGAAGCGTGATTTACAACCACTGGCTGATGACAAGGCTATATTCTTTAGATAACAATCGTGTGTACTGGGCACTTTTGTCCCCGACAGTACATGCTGTGATATATATACAGCCTAATGAGATTTGAAGGTGATCTGCTTAGACATTATCTACTTGGATTAACCGACGTAGCACAATATTTATATTCGAAAGAAGTTTACAACCACGACATGAATATAGCTAGCCAAAGCTACAGTGTTAAGGCTCCCGTTCAGCAGAAAATCTCGCGTCTGTGGCGGTTAAATTAACGACTGATTGTGAGAGGTTGTTCGGGAAGGGTGACCCTTACCGGTTCACAAGGCCCGCCACATTACCTGTGACAGCACCTGCCGTCGCAGGGCAGTGGCGCATCGCTTAGTTGCCGCACCACTGTTCCAGGCGTCGTATGAAGCCCAGGGATGAATGTGAAGTCAAGAATCACTAATTCCCCACATGTGGACTTTAGCACATAAAGGTATTGCGTCACACCCTTAAGGCGGAGACTAAGTGTCCACTGCACATTTTTCTATATCCTTTAATCAATTTTGTTGTGCACGAAGTGCTCATCATGAGAGGAAAATTTATTTGTGTTAGGTGGAACAGGTGCGATAACCTTCAAATTTCACTAGTTTGTACTGGCGATATTGTGATCACACCTGACGAAAAAATCTGATGCCAGGGGTTGCTCTAGAAAGGAATGCAGGGTCTGGTATGAATGGAACTGCAGTGCTGCAGTAAATGCTGTGTTTGGACAGAATTGTAGCAGCAGTCATGCCATTCC
Source organism: Amblyomma americanum (assembly GCF_052857255.1). Lineage (NCBI taxonomy): Eukaryota > Metazoa > Arthropoda > Arachnida > Ixodida > Ixodidae > Amblyomma > Amblyomma americanum. The sequence goes on along the minus strand of NC_135497.1, from coordinate 539,635,156 downwards.
GTAGCTTCAGGCACCTTATTTCGTTTTTGGTGCACATGCATGCAAGCCTTCTGTCTGCAATGAACCAGAATCGAAACATTACCATAATGAAATAATCTGCTTACAAGTTTAGTTAATTTTTTGGGTTTAACGTCCCAAAGCGAGTAAGGCTATTAGAGACGCCGGAGTGAAGGGCTCTGAAAATTTCAACCACCTGGGGTTCTTTTATGTGCACTGACATCGCACAGTACACGAGCCTCTCGAATTTCGCCTCTATCGAATTAATGTTGTTTCGTGGCACAACAGCATTTTAGAGCATTTCACCCTTTTTTGTAGCAAGTTGGGCCAGATTATGCGCACCGTTCTTTCTTACGCTGTGGCATGCTCTAAGGTGTGCATACACATGGCTTATATGGTTAAACAAATGCAAAAAGAACCGAGACAGGTATGGGAGCATATTAATGTGGCTGAAAATAAATATGGCAACAAGAAAAACCTGCCTCCATTATTTGGGATATGTGTCAGCTGAGAATAAGCCTTCTAGAATAAGGAATGTGTGCATGTGAAAAAAAATGAAGCATCATTCAATGTCAGCAGGTAACATTGCTGCATACAATTCGCAGTAATTTAGTTGCAGTTCTGGCAATTTCTCGCTGTAGCTTAACTCTTATTGATGCCTGTTCTTTTTCTTTCACAGATTTTGAAAGTTGGAAGGACCATAAGGAAAACACTGAGCTTGTCCACTTTGTTGTGTCAGGGGGCGCAAACCATCTGGCATCTGGAGGGACAAAGAAGTTTCTGGTTTGTCATCGTTCAGTGTCATATGTGAAGACAGGAAAAGGTAAGGCCAATCAAAGATTCATGGCAGTGTGAAATTTGAGAGGCACTGCTTGGCGACAATGAATATCATTGAAAAAATATGAAAATGTGGTAGTAGACTATCAAGCTGAGCACTGTGGCCATCAGAAAGAGCTACGGCGCCATCCCTTGTGAATTGCTGACCAGAAAGACATTGCATGCAAACTAAAGCTGCAGGTCCCTCGATGGGTTATTCTTTCAGGAAGGAAAAATATAGCGCGAACAGAGACGACGGACGAAGAAGAAGTGCACAACGTTCCCCAAACTTCCCAACTAGCCCAACTTTCTATCCTAATAGATGCACGTTCGCCTGCCAGAGCTCCACTGGACAGGCTTAACCATCTGACCTCATCAGAGGTTCTAAGCAATATCCATATCACTTTTACAATTTCGAAAACACGGTTACCTTCATCGCTGCGGCATAACAAATTTTGGCTATCTATACGAGTGACATGCAGTTGAGAGCTTGCTTTGCCTGCAAGCTTCTCAAAAGCGCATGTAATTTGGCGCGATGTAGCCGAAGTCTGTTGGGCCACAGCACTGAGGGTAATCGTGTTTCCAAAATTATAAAAGCTACACGCCTACAAGGCTACACACCTGTCGATAATTAAGCAGCCTAACAGTAACAGTTAAAAAGTTAACTATTCAAAATTAGTCAGCCAGCCTTAAAGGGGCCATGACATGGTCGTTCTTGATATTGCAGTTTTCTTCTTCAGTAACTAATGCAAGAGCTAATGATTCCATTTCCGGACTTTGGCTGCCCTGGACGCGCTGTATTTTCCAAAAAATACTATCTAAGTTTAGACCGGGAGACTCCTCCCATCGGCAGCAACCGCCATATTGAAAGCTCTCGTGACGTCACTAACACATGCACGGAGCAACGTCGTCTGCTCTCGTTGCTACAATTTGCGCTGGGAGGTCTCATTCCCCCCCCCCCCCCCCTTACTTTTGCGGGCGATCGCAGACGCAGTCGACCCCAATATATGAATGACTAGTACCGCAAAAGCGATAATAACAGTAACGCAGTTTTTCTTCGGTATAGGTAGGGTCCGGTCACACAGCAGGCCGATGCGACGGCGATGGACGGTCGGTGGGCTGATCGGTACAAAAATTCCGTTGCTGACGCACTGGTCGGTCACGCTAGACCGACGACGACGCCAGCATGATCAATGATCGCGTATCGTAGTAATGTTAAAGAGTCAGCTTAGTGGGATCCAGACGAGGGTGGTATGGTATGGCATTCTATAAACGTAAGAATTTTAAAACTTATTGGACCTCATTCTAGCCATGGCGACATACGCGATGTGCGTGCACGAGCGAAGATATGCTTTCAACTAGTGCCTGCGCATAGAACCGATCGGCGAGGCAAGCGACACGGACAGAAAACGGCGCACGACGGTGCCGCTCGCCGCCGTCGCCTGGGCTTTGCGGCCGAGCGAAATCCACTCCCGGTGAGGCGACGGCCGGAAAAACTGCACTTGTGTTCCTTATCCGTATCGGAAATAGCCAGAGAAGTGGCTACATATCATATCTACACACTTTGTTACTAATCAGTGAGGAACTTTTGCCATATTCTTGAACTTTGGTTGACGGTAGACCACCGGCCACTTTCGTGACGAGGCCTAGTCAGTACGCAGGATTCGTGTGTGCGATTTCGGCGATTGCGGAGAGCGAATTCGCAAGTTTTAGCGCCTGCAAATAGCTGTCGAGCGTATTTTTGGCTACAGTGCCCTCAAAGCGATGACTGCCTACATCGAAGGACGCGAGTACAATAAGGGGGAAGTGCCAATATATGTGACCCGGTCTACATAGCATGTGCAGAAGGGAGCCGTTAGCAGCCGTCGGCGTCGACTGTGTACAACAAATATAGCTGTTTTCATTATTTCAAGTAATGTCCGAAGGTATTTTTAGCTAAACCGATCTAAAATTTAATTTTGGTGACATAAGAGAAAGCAGATACGATTAGCCGAAAGCGCCGGTATCCTACGCGGAGCGTTTCCCAAGCAGCCGATATAGCATCATCGGCGCCTATTGCAGTGTTATCATGGTGTGTAAATGATGAAAAGTGCAATTTGTGAGCATGAGTACGTAATATTTAAGATAAGGATAACCCACCTGGCTTTTATTCTACGCAAACGAGCAGTACGGTTTGCGCACAGCCATGTAAACAACCTCAGCGCGGGGCTGCAGGTGTCGTAATCGTCGCACTCCTGGGGCACGATGCGCACGCACAGTAAAATGCTGTACTATTATTTCGAAGCACTCATTTAGAGGGCAGCCACTATTTACCGGTGCGGACTGTGAAAGCATTCTAGTCACGTAGGGTTTTGCAAGCGGCTTTGTTGGTTCCTCCAAAAAGGTTCTATGAGTCACAGTAAATGTATGTTCGACTTACAAACGCGTACATGCAGCGCAGAAGTCGTCGCACTCGGCACTTTTCTCTGCTCCTTTCGTGCTTCAAGGCTACTGTAGTTCACCTTTAGATAATTTGAGTTTAATTATGGAGCGATGAATAGCGGACAAGAACTTGGTAGCTAGCTACAAAACACCGCGGTTTCACGGCACACATCGGCGAAGGCATGTACGGCACGTGCCGCTTTTTACATACGGGAGCACTTGACTGCTCAAAAGAGACCACACTCATAACATTCGAACAGCATCCTTCTAAGCGTAATTATTAAAGCAGGGGTCCATCGATTTCGGTTTCCTCAAGAACAGGAAAGTGGGCGCCACGAGCAAGTCCGCTTTCTCAAGGATCACTCAGCTCGCGTATTAAGTTGAACGCTTCCCAAAAGAGAACACAGAAAATGCATTTTATTTCGCTAAGCTAAAAGAAAAACTTTTTGAGCTACTGCTGTCTACGGTGAGCATGCAAGCACCTCAACAGCTCGCAGCAGGCGACGCGTGGCGTGTATGCGCTCGCGACGTCAGCGATCAGAGGTTGCCAGACCAGCAAGCAGTTCGCAAAAGAAACGAAAAAAATTCGTTTTCAAAATATTTCCGCACAAAATTACTGAAAATTTGGGGAATTAAAACTTAACCTGTTGGAAGTTAAAGGCGATAAGCAGGGTATGCATGAAAATAGTTTGTCATGGTCCCTTTAACTGTATTCTGATGTTCTGCATCACTGATAATACCTCACAAAAGCGCTCTTCTAACGGAAAAAGCGCATTTTTTAATAACTGCAGAAGGTCTTAGGTGAAACGCCTTGTATACCATAAGCAACTGCAATGAACACACACATTCGTACCTCACCATCATACATGAAACAGATGCAATGAACAACAGTGTCCCCAGCAGTTTGGTTAAAGCGAATGAAGAAGCGCTACGCAAAGTCAGCCCTGCAGTCAAACGTCCCCCCTATTCTTGCAGGAGCCAAGAGCGACAAGCGCCTCCAAGCATTTGTGATAACCCCTCCCCTTTTCTAAGATACAAACGTGGTGACCTACGAAAGATATAGAAAATAAGCGAGGTATGGGCAAAATTTTTGTCAGATGCAGTCGTCAAAAATGCGTGCCTTTAAAGGCAACACTTAGCGCTGGAGAAACGGAAAGTAAGTTTAATGTCACCATCCTGAGCATGAACTGGCAGCTGCCAAATTTCATTGGGAAGACTTGCAAGGAGCAGTGATTTAGAAGTTATGGTCTCATATGCAACAGGCATGACACAAGGCCTTGATGGTGCTCTTTTTGTTTTTGTTTTATTTCTTTGACAACTGTGGCACTAAGCATAAGTTTAGACAAGGTATGGGGACGAGAGCCGACTCATTCACCAAGTGGCTGGTTGAGTCCAATGATTACATGGCGAACAAAATAGGAATGTCTTACTTGTGCCTGACAACCATGCGGTGATGCATGTGCTGCCTTCCCTGTCTGCAGTGATCATGCTCTTCAGCCGCCCAATGTGACGAACAAGATCAGCCCCTTTACATGGACATAATTCATGCTCTATAGGTGTGGTATGGGCAGCACGTTAACAGCGAGTCATTAGCATATGCAGATAGTAACTGACAGAGTAAGTGCCGGCATCCCAGTTCAGATCTTTCTGTTACCCACCGACATAAAGGTCACACGGAAGAAACTGACTGAGAATTTCACCAAGAATTACTTCCATAAGGCAGTGTTTATGGAGCTGTGAATGATGGAAGACGCTGTCGAACACCCATGTTATCGGAAGCATGTGGATTTGTGGCAACGTGTCATCGATGCACATCTGGCCAGACGTGGTGTCGCCTTGGAGTGACTTTTAGTGCTTATGCACTAATCCAATGCGTACAAACACTAAGCGAAATTATTCATTGTCCGTTCACAGCTGGCCTAGCGCAAGCGCTCTGTCCCGCGGCACTGTCCGCTCATCGTCGTCTTCTATCTAGCACAAATCCGTACTTTTGTGCTGATTCTAATTTAGTAAATGTTCTCTGTTTTGCTTTTGGGGATGGTGTAACTGTGCTACAAGACACGAACAGAAGCAGGAGTGGACAGGACGCGCACAGATCACAGCTGACCTTCATTATATTGTGAAGAAGTTGAGCCAAATGGCTAGAGGCAGACCAAGAGAAGTGTGGCTGCCCGGCAGACTACAAGCTGCCAAACCAGTAAACCACTGCTCCATTTCTGACGTCTACCAGTGTCTCAAATCCCGCAATACATTTGGAGGAGGCTATGGGTTTCAATCCTATCTGCACAACCAGCAGCTCGTCACCCGCCGGCTCGCTACCTCTGTGACCGACTCTGGCAGCACCCGATCTGGCCGTGCCTCAGCCCCTCCTGTTGTTTGTTCCAGAATGCTTCGCCACTGGGACCCGCTAAATATCACATTGTGCAAGCTACCGTTATCCCACCTTTGTCATGTCCTTGTTTCTATCACCTGCGCCTCTTTTCCTGAGTGTACAGTCACTTTCACAGTGTTCTCTTTTAGTCTCTTGAAGATTGAAGATATCTTCATCTGCCCTTCATCCTGTGGCCACGACGACCTCGCCATCAGCAAGGAATCTTTCTGCTCACTCACTATGCACTGTTGTGAATGCATTGGACACGCCGAGCCTGTTCGTTCCAATGACATAGTTCTATTGCCGCCTCTACACGCCAGTGCTGCCACACTCTCCGAAACCGTCAATGCCATCAGCCCACCTTGTTCGTTTCCCGCAGTGAATCGACAGCCTTGAGCACCTGTTTTTTGTTCACAGTTTATATGCCACCTTTAATCTAGTAAAGTTCAGCTGCAAGTCTGCGCGTGTCCTGTCCACTCCTGCTTCTGTTACCCGTGTTTAGCGCAGTTACCCACTTCCAAAGGTGAACGTTGATGAATGCCAACTAGTCCAGCTTGCCACTTTACTATGGGATGGCTTTGTTGGTGTAGCAAATGACAACAGCGTCAGACAGCAATAAACACAACGGAAAAAAATGTGTGCAAAGTAGAAACACTGTATTATTGTCAGGAATTTGAAAAGACAATAATGAGGAGGCCAACCCGCCATCTGTTGCGGCGAGCACTTTGACTAAAGCAGCTTGTTTGTATCAAGGGTATTGGCGAGGAGAAGGCGACTACACTGGAGAGTTCGGAAAACACCTTAATCGCCAGTGTTCTAGTTTCAATAAGCACAAGCGCATAATTGACATTTTACTGCAAAAGCAGTGTTACTGTCACCCCTACTCCCAGCCAGAAATCCAGTGTCTGTTGAAGTGAAGCCTCCAGCCCATACTTAGAGGTACTAAGGTATAAATGAAACATCTGTGGTGAACATGCTGGAGTCACGATACCTTCTCCTTATCTTTTCCCTTCCTTTTAGTGCAGGTGGCAAGCAAAGCTCTTCTGTGCCTCTTTTCAGAGGTTTAGCTTTTCATTTCTTCTTCTGTTTCTCCAAAAGAAAAAAGGGTTTGACATGACAAAACATTGCCGCATTTTCACTGTTTTTGTCGAAACGACTAAGGCATATAATTTGCACTGATTTAAGCTGTAATCTATCACCGTCACAACGGTGACTTGTAAAGTCACTCGCCAAGGTCTCAGAATTCACTATAGTAATGTACAGGGGTTCTTTAACGTGCACTAACATCATACTGTACGCGGGCGCTTGCGCTACGCCTCTATCGAAACGCGGCCGCCGCGGTCGAGACTGAACCAGCATACCGATGATCTGCTTCGGCAGTCGAGCACCCTAACTTCTGAGCCACCGCGGCGGAGCCATGATCAAGGAATCTCGCACCAAATAAAGCTAGCTGACGTCATTTATTCTGCACACAACAAATCCAGAAGGGTAACAGATTAAAAATTATGATGCACTACTTACCGGTGATAAGAAGAATCTTCGCGCTGTAATATCCTTGTTGTCTCGCCGCCTTTCCAGTTCGCCTGGTAAATAGCGGCGACATTGAAATCAGCCACATTCTGCGGATTAAAATTCGGTACGTCGCTGTGCTGCAGCACAGGAGCCGTTGAATCACACACGTATTTGATTAAGCTAAACATTTTTCACACTTGTATGCGACAAAGAAAGAACGATCGAGGAACAGAGGAGATCAGCGAGTGTTCCAGGGGGATTGTGGAGAGATCGAGGCTAGTAAGGCTCGCAGTGCGTATACCGCCGCAGCCGACACAAGTTTCAATCGCTAGCATCACTAGCGTGACTTGAACGTAGCTACAACGAAATGATTATTTTATTGATTTTGACTAAATCAGTACAAGCAAGTATGAACTCAACTGATGTTTTGTTTTGTGATTATGATGGTGGTAAGTAGTAGCGATCATACGCAGTGCATACGTTAAAGCAACCACAGGGATGACAAGGCTATTGTAAAGACCGCGGTGCGGTATGCGCCATTTACCCCATGAGGACAACGACACCAATGACACACCGCAGCAGCCGTTACGTGCCAACGTCGCTAGCATTATTAGCGTGACCAAAACGGACCGCTCGTATTCCTTTTGACAATGTTCATACCAGTAGGTTTAAACTCCGCTGGTGGTTCATTTGCATTCTGATGTCAGACGCTGTTCCAGATATTACATCATAGACTCGAGATACTCTAACCAAAACCTACTTAACTTTGCGGCAATACATGCTGCCAGGCTGCTGGCGTAGGGAGGAGCTGAACAGCTGTAATTTACTGATTTTTGCTTCAGGAGCCAGATTACGCAACTGCCAATTAGGAAAATTGTGAAAAACTTGTCGAAAAGGTGTCAATAAGCCTCGCTCCTATTGGTGGGTCGTGGCCGGCGACCATTTTGCATTTCTGCGTCATGGCTGGCTGCAGATTACGTCACGGATGTGGCAGAAGAGGTGACGTTGCAAACCTAATTATGCAGCCGCCAATTTACAGTTTTTTGTGGCAGTTTCGAGGCGGTCAATTTGACTGTTGCGTTTGTGGCAGAAAATGGCGGCGGTGTACGCGGCGATACGACTGAGGCAGCTGCGCTGGCGCGAGCAACGGCGAAGGAGCGCGCACGAAGGCGCGTTAGACTTGCCGGACGAGCTGTTTCGATGCCTTTTTCGACTGTAGAAGCAGACTTTGGAGTGGCTATGCGACAAACTCCCGGATGAACTGGGAAGTTTGCGTGCGAGCGCGCTGTCGGTGCGGCGGCAAGTGCTCTGTGCACTGCGGCTCTTTGCTACCGGCGGCTTTCAAGCTGCCGTTGGTAATGAGGCGTACGTCTGAATCGCACAGCCGGCGGTGAGCAAATGCGTACAGCGGGCGCAGGAGGCAATTCGAAAAGTTAGTGCGCGGAAGGGGTGGGTGCCGTCGTCACCTCTGTGAAACACAGCTACATATAAATAAGACACGCTTATGCTGGCAAAGCACTTTATTTTTCCCAGCAAATGGCACTTCATGGTCGTCTTCTGTTTCCCAAGGGGAAAGAAACAAACAACCACACATCACGTACTGCAACACCTCACCTTTTGGCATTTTTGACATAGATCGAAAGAGCTGAACAACACAGACTTCAGCACGCTTTCTTCATCGATTTCGGGACAAGAGCTTCTTGCATGTTAGCTCGGTAGTCACGTAGCCTTCACTGCAGTCGTTGAAAGTTTTCAGCACACTTAAGTCTTCCGCACAGAGCTCGATTCCTTTTGTGCAAAGCGGCAGTTTTACTGCCGTCAGCACACTCCCGCGGCACCGAAAGTTACCCACCAGTCAATTTAATAGCACAACTTCTAACACTTCAGTCGATATATCCATGCCGTATATAATTGGAGTATAGCCGGAAATAAACGCGCTGATTCAACTCGAGCTAGCACATATATGCATATATGCATATATGCTGACACTGCAGCTAGGATTTCAGTACAACAAGAGAACTGACGTACGTCCTAAGCACTGGCTGCGCATTCCATGATACCTGCCATATGCGCAGAATGTAGCCATCAACGGGAGCGCATCTCTATTCAGCTCGATACGATTTTACCTTAAGGTCCTGCATGCGGCGCAAAGGGACCTATGAGTCCTTGGCATCGCGTACCCCTAACGTTGCCTGCACAAGATTGCAGTTGCAACAGTCCGAATTGCTGTCAATATATATAATCCACTGCGTACGTGACAGCGACAGGCCTGCAGTGTATTCTTGCTTTGTTCACATATATGCCTGGTACGCCAGGGAGATCGAGCGGCGGCCGTGGCAAAGCACATTTATCCCACTACTTTTGTACATCGTCTCCGCGTTCAGGAGTAAGCGCGCGCCCTTGCCGGAGGAACTACACGCATACTACTCGCCTAGATCACAGCCAACTCTGCTACCCAAGGATTTTCAGCAGTATGGATCTTTCAGCAACAAAAGCAGAGCAGGAAAAAGCAGAGCTTTGTCCGCTCTGGACAAAGCTCTGAAAATTTATGGCATATATAAAGCACGATCAACATATGCTTTAAGGCAGTCGGCGGTGACCGGACAGCGCCATGCCTCGTCCGCCTGACAAAGCGGTGGGATACGGCCGTACGACTTTAGTGCCTCGAGCAATAGGAGCAAATTTTGAAACTGTTTCAGACAATCTTCACCGAAACCTGGCCCGCTAGGGCGAAAATTTCATTGGGCTCAGCTGCTTTCGTACAAGATTTATAAAGAGTTTTTGGAAATTTTTTGGAAAATTTTACTATCCCAATTATGTGTATAGCAGAAGTGGTTTTATAAAAGAAACAAAAAGGATAACTCAAAAACATAACACAAAAAAGTCCCGGACGGCACAATGTGGACAGGACATGTAAAATATTTTAGCACCAGAGGTGCAGCCGGCGCGAGGGACAGAAATTCAGTAGAAGTGCTGAGGGGAGCTAGCGAGAAAGGGCATGAGGAGATGTTTGTGCGCTATATATTCACAATATTTACAAATATATAAAAAGTGAAAGAGTTTTGTACCGCTCGCGTACCAGGAACTCCTCGAATTAGAATCGCGGGTGAGCGACCACTGCACATATTATTTACAACATATAACGCGCACGTCGTCCTGTCGCTATAATTATAATGGATCGTGCTCGCGGCGCACTGCACAAGCGGCCGGCGTGGCGCCCCCACCCCGGCCACATCTGCCTTCCAAATACAGGGACTTACGTTAGTATGTGCTGGATTTTAAAAAAAAAATTCGTGTGCGCAAAAAACTGGTTTAATACTGGTCGATATTTTAAACTAATTTACCTATCTAGCTTCCACTGTACTTTTTCAAGATTTCGCTCAAGCCGTTCGAGCCGCACAGCCAAATCCATATCTTTATCCACTCACGTGCTCTGCTTCGAGATTTTTTCTTTTTTGCTCTTTCAGGGGTCACATTCATTGCTCCTGCGGTAAGAGCGCGCAAAACGAAAACCAAATGAGGCTCTCGTTCGATTTTGGCTTCAGCTGCATAATATCGCGATGGCAGGAAAGCCGCGACAGCGCTAAAGACGCTACCTCGAGCAGGGACCCGGCGTTCAAGTTCCTTGTGGCCAATGCAATAAAACTAGCCAAGACTTCAGCCGTTGCTCAGGTAGGCGTGTTTTAATTAGGTGCTTATGTAGGAGTCCGGTTTTCGACTGCTTGTAATTGAATCAGGTTTTTGACAAAACAATTACTCGTGGTGGTGCATTGCAAAGCACGAAATGTTTTGCGAAATCACAGTTTTCGCAGGCGGACACCACCGCCACATACCTCAAAGCGCGATAGAGGTGTGCATGCACTTACCAAGTCTAGTACTTAGCGCCTTTTTTCCCCTCGAAATCAACGGCTCCTAAACCTTCGACTGGTTCTAACAAAAGGAAAGGCGCATTAACTGTTCGCTCCGCAGATTGAAGTTGAAGGCCACGCTCTGCAATGCACAGCGCTTGTGTGTGCTGCAGGTTAATACAAGGCGTGTTCGGCTGCGGCAATAGCGTAGTAAAAAAAAATTGGGGGGGCACTTTGGCGATCTAAAGTGCGCGAGGCGAAAGCCTTTCTGTGCGACTTTGGCTTTTGCTGTTGCTGTCTTTGTGAAATACTAATTAATCGTTATTTAACCACGAATTTTATCCACTAATTACCCGTTGACGAACAACAAATTAAGGGGTGTTTAACCACTACCCACTAATTAAGGTTAATCAACTAATAATATCCTTTTAATTATTAGCCCTCTACTAACTGCTAATTAATGGTTAATTACTAAGCGTTCATTAATTGTTGCTTGATCACTTCAAGTGACTATTTTGTAAGGACTAGTATTAGTTACAAGTTAAGTAGTTAGTTGCTGGATGTAGCGACGCCGGACAGATCCATGGCTGCGAGTATGAGCCATTAAAGGCTTTCGCCTTAAAAAAAAGCAGCGATAGCGGACTGCCCTCGCGCAGCGACCTTTTGTCGCCTCAAACATTTAGATTTCTCAGAAAATTACTGTTGCAGAACTGTTCGCGCCACTGCGAGTTCGACATTCCCTCGTAAATATTGATGTGATTTTTTTCTACCTCAATTTTTCTATTTTCCCAAGGTGCATATACATGATACGATTTTGCCAGGCACTGAACCTCCGGATGAGTGCTTTTGCACTAATATATGCTTCAATTCTAGGCCGCAATTATGTAAGCACAGTGGAGCTGAGCTTGTTAGCTTCGTCGTCACTTAACCAAAATGATGTCCCAACAAAGTCGTCAATTGACTGGCGTGAGCATGATCAGCAAAATTGACACAGGCTGTGCCCAAACTTGTTTTAATGCTCTTGATTAATGCTTTGTAAATATACACGCACTCCTCCTGCGTGCATATTTACAAAGCTGCCCATTTCAATGTGGGTTTTATATGCAATAACAAATGTAACTTTCAACAGTGCAGAATAAAAAAAATACATAAAAATTAACATGCAAATGAAACAATAACTAAATAACAAAACAAAATTGTCTTGTCCTCAATCAAAATATAGCTCTGTAGTCCATGTACTTACAAGTTTTCGGGAAGAGCTTTGCATTATTTGCATCACTAAGCCATGAACGTAACAAGGACTATGAGTGCACATGAAAAAATCGTTTGTTAGGGGTTGACACTGATGGCAGCGTGCACTTTTGTACAATCAATATCACCCAATTAATCGGGATCGCAGTGGTTTAAAACTCAAACCACTGACTCATCTAATATATGTAGTCAGGAAAATGTTTAGAAAATGTTAGATTAACGGTTGGTTCATGTACTCAAAGTTACTTTCTCATTGCATGTCTACTAACGTTCCCGGAGATAGAGCGGTATGCTACAGAATCGGAGACAGTAAACAATGACAGAAATTTTGAGTACCTCTCGCTGCCACTTCCGTGCACTCTAATCCATGATTCATAAACCATTTTGTACTAATTGCATTAGTCCATCGACATTTCAGTGTTTAAACTTCTTGCTGAATTCATTAAAGCAACAATAAAAATTGCTGCATTTCGTTAGTATTTTTGCTGTATAGAGCTGGCTGAAATCACTCGGTGCTGATAAGAAGGATTTGCTGTCAGCATGGCTAGAGCAACTTCACATAAAACCTTTTTTGGATTCATATGGTTTGGGAAAAAAGTGGACGGCTAAGGAGAAAAACTAAATAATCTGTGCACGCCTAAACGAAAACACTTTGTTCAAAACTATACTACGCTGCTGTTTACTGTAAAGAATGAAATTTACTAAGTGAAGAGACACTTATTTAAATCGTAGTTAAATCATTCTAAAGATGTTTATTTTCATTTTCAGGGCAATCAGAACTAGGCAGTTTTAGGGTCAAGACAGCATGAAAGAAAAAAAACTGAATCTTCAAGTGCTGATGACATTGAGGGCTCAAGTCCAAGCTTGGCAAAGACAACACAAAATGATGCTACTCATGAAATGCTTCCTACTTACGAAGATGACAGTGCTGACTCTACCAGTGATGGTCGAGGCACGGACAGCTATCACCGAGAATATGTGGAATGCTGCACTAATCAAGGCACAGAAGAAAACGATGATGTTGAGGAAGGTGAAACGGAGAGTACAGTCGACTTTTCTGATGTTTCTGACGACTTTGAGGTGTACCTTTGGAAGCTTTCAAAGGAAAGGCTGCCACATCAGTCGACAACTTAAGCTCAAGCACTGTTGTTGATTTTGGCTTACATTGTGACAGCAGGGTTTACCTGGTCGCAGGTTAAAGGTCTTTTGACACTTCTTAATGCCCATTTTGGATAAGCAGTTGTGCCACAGTCTACCTACTTGTTGCAGAAGATGTGGAAATAGAAATAACAGGTACTGAGGTTGCATTTTATTCTGCCAGCATTGCGCATCAATCCTCAACATAGAGGAATTTAGTGGCTAATATAGGTGCACCTGGTACCTTGAGGAAGGTACATGTGTTGATGGTAAGTTTCAGGGACTATTTCATGAGCATCTCGGCACTACCTATGACATTCCTGCCAACAGTGAAGTTACTTGTGGAGGCTGCAACAAAGAAAAGTGTCAAAAGCCTAATAGTAATGGGAAGCTTTCGTCATTTTCGACATCAAGAAAGAGTTATTGAATTTAATCAAGCATTAAAACTTCATCCTTTTTGAAAATATGCAGAGGCTTTCAACAGCGATACGAGAGCCAGAAATCTACAGAGATGTGACTGATGGTGACCTCTGTCGAAGCATTCGGCGACAGCTCATTATGTCACGGAGTGATGTCACACTCACATTTAACACTGATAGGGCACCTGTGTTTGAGTCGTCGAAAAGCTCAATCTGGCCTATACAAGTAATGTTGAACTGCCCGTGGAACTTCGGTGGAGAAACGTGACATTCTCAGGGCTGTGCTTTTGAAAGGACCATCCGCCTATGCACATGTTTATGCGAAGGTTTGCTGATGAAGTTAACAATATTGAAACAATTGTGTGCTCCCATGGTGGAAATATTGTGACGTCTACGGTACATGCAGTTGTGTGTTGAGTGGACTCACCGGCAAAGGCATCCATCCTCAACCTAAAGGAATTTATTGGCTATTATGGGTACCCATGGTGCCTTGAGGAAGGTACATGTGTTGATGGTAAGTTTCAGTGACTATTTCAAAGGTGTGAAAGGGGGTTTAATAGCTCAGGCACCACCAGAACCAGGAAGGCAGAACCAAGCGTAGAACGAGGCCTTCTAGGCGTCCGCGGTTATTCTAGAGCCCGGCAGCAGCACGCGCTCAGCGATAGCACTGCAGCTACCTCGTTGTCACATCTTCGTCTTTACAATGGCCCTCGGGGATGAAAGGAGCCATCCTGGCGACTCAAGGCGTAGTGCAGATCAAGGGGTCATGGTAAGGCTTGAGGCGACTGACATGCACCGTTTCACGGCCACGACGGCGAAGGTCAGAGGAGGGTGGCATGGCTTCGACGACATAGTTCACAGGGGAAGGTTGAGAAAGAACACGGTAAAGGGCCTTGATATTTGGTTTGGAATTTGGACGACAGGCCAGGAGGGCCAGCAGGGATCCAGAGCCAGACAAGTGAGCCGGGGGAAAGGGGTACGTGAGTTTGACTACCGGAATCCCGACGCTCTTTTTGTCGATTCTGGTCAGCGGACGTGAGGGAACGGGCGAGCTGGCGGCATTCCTCGGCATACTTGGCAATTTCAGAAGCAGTTTCGCCGCCAGATGCATCAAGATGGTAGGGAAGAATGGTGTCAAGCATGCTTGTAGGTTCGCGGCCGTAAAGAAGAAAGAACGAAGAATAGCCTGTGGTGGACTGGACGGCGGTATTATATGCGTAGGTGACGAACGGAAGAACGAGGTCCCAGTTGGAATGGTCAGGACTGATATGCATGGTGAGCATGTCACCGAGTGTCCGGTTAAACCGTTAGTTGAGGCCGTTGGTCTGAGGATGGTACGCTGTGCAGTTTCTGTGAACGATGCGGCGCTCTTGCAGAAGCGCCTGGACAACCTCGGATAAATACACACGGCCGCGGTCGCTCAAACGCTCACGAGGGGTGCCGTGGCGGGGTATGAAGAAGGCCACGTCTCGCGCTGTAGCCGCCGGAAGAGCCGCCGTTTCAGCATAGCGCAGAGATGGTCTATGGCGATTATAACCCAACGGGGACCTGAAGGTGTAGAGGGCAGGGGCCCGTAAAGGTCGATGCCGACGCGATCAAAGGGACGAGCAGGGCATGGTAATGGCTGCGATGGGCCAGAAAGGCGCTGTGACGGAGAATTGCGGCGTTGGCACGCAATGCATGAGTGAATGTACTTGCGTAAAAAGCTGTACATTCCACGCCAGTAGTACCGGTGCCGAAGTCGAGTGTAGGTTTTCAAAACACCAGCATGAGCAGTCTGGGGGTCGGCATGGACAGAGGCGCAGACTTCAGCTCGTAGTTGGCGAGGGATGACGAGGAGCCATTTTCGACCGTCGGGCATGTAATTGCGACGATAGAGGAGACCGTCATGCAGAGTGAAGTGGCGGGCTTGTCGCCGAAGTGAGCGAGAGGCAGCTGCCGTAGGGGGCCCAGACAGATGGTGCACGAGAGATGTAATCCAGGGGTCCTTGCGCTGTTCCACAAGCATGTTTACCGGGCGCAACGAGGACAGCTCGGAGTCAATGCTCGAGATGGTCGCAGTGTCGGAAGGCAGCGGAGACCGGGAGAGGGCGTCAGCGTCAGAGTGCTTACGGCCAGAGCGATAGACGACTCGAATGTCGTACTCCTGGAGGCGCAGAGCCCAGCGGCCAAGGCGACCCGATGGATCCTTCAACGATGACAGCCAGCACAAAGCGTGATGATCGGTGACTACGTCGAAGGGGTGGCCGTAGAGGTATGGTTGGAATTTGGCTATCGCCCACAAAATGGTCAAGCATTCTTTTTCTGTGAGGGAGTAATTGATCTCGGCCTTGGGCAGCGTGCGGCTCGCATAGACGACAACGTATTCTGGAAATCCAGGTATTCGCTGGGCGAGCACAGCGCCAATGCCCACGCCGCTAGCATCCGTGTGTACTTCTGTCGGGACGTTAGGTTCGTAATGGCGAAGGATGGGAGGTGAAGTAAGGAGTCGACGTAGGGTAACAAAAGCTTCATCGCACTCAGAGGACCATGACGACAAGGAGTTCTGGCCTCGAAGCCGCGTCAAAGGCGAAATGATTGTAGCGAAATTTCGGATGAAGCGCCGAAAATAGGAACAAAGGCCAATGAAACTCCGCAGTTCTTTGAGAGTAGAGGGCTTTGGAAAGTCGGCAACAGGGCGAAGCTTTGCCGGATCCGGAAGGATGCCCGCTTTGGATACGACATGGCCGAGTACGGTCAGTTGACGAGCGCCGAAGTGGCATTTCTTCAAATTTAATTGCAGGCCGGCGGCGGTGAGGCAGGTCAACGCTTGGCGCAGACGAGTCAGATGTGTGGAGAAGTCGGCCGAGAAAACAACGATGTCGTCGAGGTAGCAAAGACACGTCTTCCAGCGCAAGCCGCGAAAGACGTTATCCATCATGCGTTCGAATGTTGCGGGGGCATTGCAAAGACCAAATGGCATGACGTTAAATTCGTATAGTCCTTCGGGCGTGACGAAAGCAGTTTTTTCACGATCGCATTTGGCCATGGGGATTTGCCAGTATCCAGAACGCAGATCCAGGGACGAAAAGAATTCGGCACCTTGCAGACAATCGAGGGCGTCATCGATGCGTGGTAGAGGATAAACGTCTTTCCTAGTTATTGTGTTTAGGCGGCGATAATCCACACAGAATCTTATAGCGCCATCTTTCTTTCGAACCAGCACGACCGCGGATGACCAAGGGCTTTGCGACGGCTGTATAATCCCACGCTCGAGCATGTCGTCCACTTGTTCGTTGAGGACTCGACGCTCTGTCGCTGACACGCGATATGGGTGTTGTCGCAGAGGTGGATGGGAGCCGGTATCGATGGTATGGTGGACATGTGAAGAACGCCCGAGGGGAGACTGGCACGCGTCAAACGATCAACGAAATTGGTGTAACAGGTGGAACAGCTGGTCACGGTAGGGAGAAGTGAGATCTTGATCGATGGCGCTATACAGAATGTCAGAGAGCGTTGGGGGTGACAGGGGAACAGGAGTAAGAGAGTCCAGCGATGGCGGGAGAGCAGTTTCTCGGTCGTCCTCAAGTTGCAGAAGTTCCGCTGGTTCGACGCACCCAAGGCATTCACCATGAATCAGGGTCACTGGAGATGAGAGAGGGTTGCTGACGAGCATGGCTGTCGTTGCGGAGGTCAACGTGAGGACAGCGAAGGGTAGCGGCATGTTCTTGAGGCGAAAAATTAACTCCGAGGGGTAAAGAGTACAGTTACAGCAGGTTGGTTGCGTGGTGAGGCGCACGAGAGGGATACAAAGACAGAGGAATTTGCCGGGAGCTCGACATCGTGAGACAGGTGTACTTTGGCCGGATATTCAGGAGACGGTGCGGACGGGTAGGCGTTGGGCAGGGCAGAGAAAGTAACTTCGGCGCGGGCACAATCGACGACGGCGGAGTGCTCAGAAAGAAAGCCCCATCCTAGAATTACGTCATAGGAGCAAGAAGAGAGGATCAGCAATTGAATGATGTACAAGACGTCTTGAATAGCGACTCGCGCGCAGCAGGTTGCGAGCGGCTCGACCTGTTCGGCGGTAGCAGTGCGAAGAGAAAATCCTGAAAATGGGGTCATGACTTTCTTCAGTTTTCGACAAAATTTCGCGTCCATAATTGAGACAGCAGCTCCGGTGTCCGCGAGACCACAGGTTGCAACACCTTCGACAAAAACATCAATGACGTTTGTTGGTGAGAGCATAGGCCTTGTAGAGTTCCCAGGGGAAGCAGCTCTTGCCTCGGGAACTGCGCTCATTAGTATTCCGCAGCGGAAGGGCTGGCCCGACGGCGCATAGGAGATAGGGAACGGCGCCGCGGAGAAGAGGAACGATGAGAGGTGGCAGCCTGGCGGTTGGTGGAGAAGGCTAGAGGCAATGGGTCTGCTTGCACGCGGGGCGGCTGTATGTGAGACCCATACGCAGATGGTGGCAGGACGTCAGCAGGCGAAGAAGGACGTCTGCGGCAGTAGCGGGCTACATGGCCGGCGGAGCCGCAGGCAAAGCAAATAGGCCTATTGTCGCGAGTACGCCACAAACGACCGTAGTGCGAGACTGCCGGCGTGAAGCGAGGCGACGGTTGTGCCACCTGAGCCCGATACGAGAAATCAGGCCGGGGCGTCGAAGGTGGCGGCGCTTGAGTGGCGTCTTGAAAAGGGCTCGGGGATGGGATCGTGGTCTGACAAGAACGTCGGCGTACGTAAGAGGGGCAGCCACAGGTTGCTGGGGCAGAGGTGGCAGGGCCTCCGCAACTTGCGCTCGGATCGTCTGCTGAAGGGTGGGAGACAGCGCTGGCGGGGGGTTCCGAACTCCAGAGATGAGCGCTAGTTGGCGTGCGATCTCCTCTCGAATGAACTTCTGAATGTCATGCCTGAGCTGCTGCCCTCCTGCGGTCTCGACATCAGCGGACAGGACGGCGGCATTCTGTACGGTGCGACGAGTGAGGATGCGTTGCTTGCGGAGCTCCTCGTAGCTCTGGCACTGATGACGGAGGCCACGGTGGCCGGCTACTTGGCTAGAAGCATTTGGAACGCATCTTAATCGATACCCTTCATGATATTTTGGATCTTATCAGTCTCGGTCATATCGCTGTTCACGCGCTTGCAAAGATCCACCACGTCCTCAATATAACTAGTAAATGTCTCGCCAGGCTGCTGAGCCCGTTCACGTAAGCGCTGTTCGGCGCGAAGTTTGCGCACGCCAGGACGGCCAAATACCTCAGTGAAGCTCGTCTTGAACGTGAACCATGTGGTGATATCGGCTTCGTGGTTGGCGACCAGAGGTTGGCGACATCAGCCAGGTAAAAGATGACGTTGTTTAGTTTCATGGCTTCGTCCCAGCGGTTGTGCGTGCTGACCCGCTCATAGGAAGCCAGCCAGTCCTCGACGTCAGAGTCGCCGAGCCCACTAAAGACAGCCGGGTCCCGTTGTCGAGGTGTTCCGGAGCAGACAAGCGGAGCAGCCGGTGGCTGGGGTGCCAGGGGGGCGTTATTCGGCATTGCTGACGTTACAGTGCCGCTGCGGAGCTCCAGGACGGCATCAGGAGAAACCTCCACCACTTCAAAGGGGTTTAATAGCTCGGGCACCACCAGAACCAGGAATGCAGAACCAGGCGCAGAACGAGGCCTTCTAGGCGTCCGCGGTTATTCTAGAGCCCGGCAGCAGCACGCTCTCAGCGATAGCACTGCCGCTACCTCGTTGTCACATCTTCGTCTTTACAGGTGGTTTATTTTATAAGGGTTCCACAGTAATAATGACTGACAGTTAATTAGGTATCAAGATGGTATTATGAAGGAGCTAAAGTAGTGTTGAGTGAAACTAAAGCATAGAATGAAATGTATAAACAGGCTCATGAATATACAGCTATTTCCTGACCTTAAGTGGATTGAACGCTGTTCCCAAATGCAGACCATCAGATTGAAATAGGTGAATGTACTGTTTTGGTAAATACAAGGGGGAGGTACTGCGCACAAAAAGACAAGGACAAGAAGATAACACAACAAGACTGTTGTGTTACCTTCTTGTCCTTGTCTTTTTGTGCGCAGTACCTCCCCCTTGTATTTACCATGATTGACCGACTAGCCCAACAACGTACGCTCTTAATGTACTGTTTAATAAAGCATAATACTTTGATAGCTTTTGACATGCATTGGGTACGTTTTGGTGCTAGGCTGTCAGATTTATACGTGGTACTTGTATCATCTGGTTTTAATTCCCAATGCAAGTGGAAGGTTCAGACTGAATTTTGCAAGCTGTACATTATCACAGAAAGGGAACTGCAAACTATGCAGCTTTTGCAGGCACGATCAAGTACCTCTACCATGGACAGCTAGCCTGTGAACCGACACATGGACGTGTGCTGGAGGCAATGCAGCAAGCAAGAGGACCAGATGCTGCATTTTAAGGCTTCAAGGGGCCATCTCAACTTCTCAGACTGAAGGGCATTTACCTTATATGGGGCCTACTGTTTGATTACATGCGCTGCGTACTTGAGGGCGTGACAAAGCAGCTTGTATAGATGTGGCTTTAAATTATGGGTTCAGCCTTCTACATCGGGCGGCATGTCAGGCTTTTGGATTGTAGACTGTGCACAATTAAGTCTCCAATCACTTTCTCGAGGGCTGCATGACCCCTCTCTCAGCCTGCTTATTGAAAGGCAACTGAATGGAGGTACTGGCTTTTCTTTTATAGTGTCCTATGCTTGTCGGATCTTCTGCCTCGACCATACATGGTACACTTTGCGCTCCTCATGAAGGCACTGTTTTTGTTGCTGCATAAGCGACAGTGACATCTCTGCAGCTGAAGTGTTATTGCTGTCTTTTGTACAGCAGGTAGCTAGGCTGTGGGATGATACAGCAATGACATTTAATGTTCATCAGCTGCTGCACCTACCTAAAGCCCCTCGCAGGTTTGGCCCATTGTGGGGCACTTCCACATTTGCCTTCGAAGATGGAATTGGCCGAACGGTGCGGCTTGTTTCATGAGCCAAGATGGTGCCTATGCAGGCCGCTGAACGGTGCATTATGCACCATTCCTATCGGTGCTTGGAAAGGAATTTGGAGCTCCCTGCTCATTTGGCTTTTGCCAAGAGAAATATTGCCACTCAGTACACAACCAGCAACCAAACGTGCTCTCGGTGTGCCTCACCCTATTCCATCATTTCCTGAGCACCTGAGAACTGTTTTAAAAGCACGCTTTGGCTGCATTCCTCAAATGTAAAGATATTTTTGAGCTCAAATTCGCGGCATTATTATGCACTGTTCTGATTACTCGACACCGGAGAAGAACTGTTCTTGTTATGTTAAAATGGTTGATGGCGCATAATGTTTTGTACTCGGAATTTATGGGAGTGCAGGTTGTCTATATTTCCACTCCTGACAACTGCTTGCTTCACCGCTGGTATTGGATGTGCTTTTTATGCAGTGTCAGCATGCACCTACTGATCAGAATAATTGTACCGTTTTGATGGTGTGGCTTTGCAGCGTGTTTTTTTTTAATGTTAATAATCTTTCGTACTTGTGTGAGGTGCCAAACCAAAAGGAAAGGGACTGATATGGCAGTGATCTACCATGGCAGTTCATGAAGGTAGTTTCAGTGTAATTTTTATTTTTGAATTCCTTTGAAGTAGCTCCTCAGAGTCAACTTTTTTCATTTTTGGGGCCACGTAATTCATTGCAGTTAGCAACAATTACGCCACACCCTCAGTGTGACGGAAGGCCAGTTTATATTGTCACATTGTCAAAAGTTCATTGTCAGCTTTAAATTGAGCACTGCCAAGAGCGGCAGGCATCATCTTCGACGAGCGCCGAGCACGCTTGTCGCTGGGCCGCTGCCGAGAAACTGTTCTTTATGGACGCGAGTCAGTCCAATAAATAGTTTGTTTTAGAAGCCTTTTTGCAGTCCTCCAAACTTTCGAACTGCTGTCACAGCTATGAAACAAATGTGAATGTTTCTTTTATGCTTCAAAGTATTTAGTGCTAATATAAGAACATATTGGCACCCAGGCTGACATGAAATCTATTGACTGTATTTATATGACAGAAGGATATGCCCAGCCTAGCAGCCTCATAGGATGATTATGCTTTCTCCTGCTTCTTTTTTTGTATGTCCGAAATATTTGCTGTTTTTTAGTATAAAGAATGTATTACATTTTTTACATAATTTGCTAGCAATTCTTTTCAGTTTCAGCATGCTCCTTTTAACCATTTATTACTCCCTCTGCTTTGCTGTTGTTCAACATGTAAAATAAATCATATCTGTAAGTGTGATGACAACCTCGAAACTGAGTGCGCTTATTTTTGAGTCATATATGTTCCATGGGTGTCGGTGTGTGTAACCAAAACTTGATCTCCTACTGCTGTGGGTTAAGTTGCTGTACTCCTAGCTACAGTGATAAGAATGTTTGGGTGAATACCCCTCAAAGGAGGCTCTAGCCAATGGTGGTGGCCGCTTGGTGTGATTTAATGGGTAATCCCCGTTCCCCTAGTGTGACACTAGCAGGGCGCTGGGCAAAGGGGTAGCCATAAATCTGTGCATTTCCCAGCGCGATCTTGACTTACATCACGCTGTACCTATCACGTAGGCGACTTTAATGTTTTCAACCATACACATCGCCAGCGCGTGGAGTGACTCGAGCGCTAGCTGCATGGCACACACGATTAACGAAGCTGTGCGGCTATGCATCGATCGCCTCCGGGTGACTTCGATGTACTCGTGCACTGCACGACTTCGACACCGCGAATGAGCGCTATTCAGCATCGTGAAAATCCGGGAAAAAAAATCTAGTAGAGTGGCGGTGCCGTGTAGCCCGAGCAGATGTGCATTCGCTGCGCCCTTGCCGCGCAGTAAGCTAAGCGCTGCATTTAATAGAATCCCCGACTAAATGATGCGCGAATTTCTCATCTCTTAATGAAAATCAGTGCGCGCATGCGCGTCTGCGTGCGTTGCTCGATCCAGACGGTCGAGCTCGAGATCGAGACGAGCATGAATGCAGTGTCTGCACCTTGCTGAAAAAGTGATGGAAGGTGCACATGCGTAGCATAGTTCGCCCGGCCGTGTAACCAGTGCGCCGCACACATATGCATGCGCGGGTACGCTCTGGAATAGAATCAGCCCGTCTGACAGCGCGGATTAACTGCATGGAGTGAACAGATGAAGGATCGAGTCTATAAAGTGTCAATAAAAAAACTTTTTTTTAGCGCGCTGCGCGTATTGGGCGCAACAGACGCTGTGGTGTGCACCTTAATGCAGCGACTTTAAAATACATTCGCCTAAATTGTATTTATTTGGAGATAAAACTGTGCATAGAAGGTGCACTAAAGGACGGACACACTGTGCTATCGCGGGTTAGAGGATAGACGAGAACTATTTGTGGGATTCCTCATTAATAAGGATATAGCTGGCAACGTAGAGGAGTTCTACATTATTAACGATAGGGTAGCAGCTACAGTAATTAGGCTAAATAGGAAGTACAAGCTGAAAGTGGTGCAGGCCTACGCACCCAAATCCAGCCATGATGACCAGACCGTTGAAAGTTTCTATGAGGACGTAGAATCAGCAATGAATAAAGTAAAATCGCAGTACACTGTAGTGATGGGCGACTTCAATGCGAAGGTGGGCAAGAAGCAGGCTGACGACCACGTGGTAGGTGACTATGGGATAGGCTCTAGAAATAGCAGGGGAGAGTTATTAGTCGAATTCGCGGATAGAAATAATTTACGGTTCATGAATACCTCCTTCCGCAAACGAGAAAACAGGAAGTGGACCTGGAAGAGCCCCAATGGTGAGATTAAAAATGAAATCGACTTCATACTATGCGCTAAGCCTGGCATCATTCAGGATGTGGCCGTCCTCGGAAAGGTGCGTTGTAGCGACCACAGAATGGCAAGGTGTAGAATTAGCTTAGACTTGAAGAGGGAACGGAAGAAGCTAGTGAAGAAGAAGACCATTAACGAGTTAGCCGTAAGAGGGAAAGCACAGGAGTTTAGGATAGCGCTGCAAAACAGATATTCGGTTTAACTGAGGAAGGTGATCTTGATGTTCATTCAATGCACGATAATCGGACATCAATAATTACGGAGTGCGCAGTAGAAGTAGGCGGTAGGACAGTTCGAAAGGATACCGGGAAGCTATCTCAGGTGACGAAAGATCTGATTAAGAATTGCCAAAATATGAGGGCATCCAACCCTACCGATAGAATAGAACTAACGGAGCTATCAAAGTTAATAAATAAGCGCAAGGTAGCCGACATAAGGAAGTTTAATATCGAGAGAATCGAGCATGCAATAAAGAACGGAGGTAGCCTAAAACAGTGAAGAAGAAACTAGGCATAGGTAAAAATCAGATGTATGCATTAAGAGACAAGCAGGACAATGTCATTAGCAATATGGATAAGATAGTTAACATAGCCGAAGAGTTCTACACAGACCTGTAAGGTAGCCAATGTAATCAGAGCGTTAATGAGAAAGACAGCAGTGCACAGCAGTGCGTCATCCCGCCAGTAACGAAAGATGAAGTAAAGAAAGCCTTAGAAGCAATGAAAAGAGTAAAAGCAGCTGGGGAGGATCAGGTAACAGCAGATCTGTTGAAGGATTGAGGGGACATCGTGCTAGAAAAACTAGCCACCCTGTATACGCAATGCCTTATGACCTCGACTGTACCCGAAGCTTGAAAGAATGCAAACATTATTTTAATTCATAAGAAGGGAGAGACCAAGGACTTGAAAAATTACAGGCCGATGAGCTTATCCGTTGCCTACAAAGTATTTACTAAGGTAATCGCTAATAGAGTCAAAGCAACGTTAGACTTCAATCAACCAAATGATCAGGCACGCTTTCGTAAAGGATATTCCACAATAGATCATATTCACACTATCAATCAGGTGATAGAGAAATGCGCAGAATATAACCAACCTCTATATCTAGCTTTCATTGATTACGAGAAAGCATTCGACTCAGTGGAAACCACAGCAGTCATACAGGCATTGCGTAATCAGGGGGTAGAAGAGCCTTATGTCAAAATACTGGAAGATATATATAGCAACTGCACAGCTACTATAGTCCTCCATAAAGTTAGCAATAAAGTTCCAATAAGGAAGCGCGTCAGGCAATGAGACACGATTTCGCCAATGCTGTTCACCGCATGTTTGCCGGAGGTATTTCGAGGCCTGAATTGAGAACAGTTGGGAATAAGAATAAATGAAGAATACCTAAATAATCTGCGATTTGCTGATCACATTGCCTCCCTCAGTCATTCAGGAGGTGAACTGCAAATCATGATCAATGAGTTACACATGCAGAGCCGATCGCTGGGTCTAAAAATTAACATGCAGAAAACCAGGGTAATGTTCAACAGCCTAGCAAGGGAACAACAGTTCACTATTGGCAGCGAAAGCCTAGAAATTGTGACGGAATACGTCTACTTAGGGCAGGTAGTGACAGCTGATCCGGATCATGAGAGGGAGATAACTAGAAGGATAAGAATGGGGTGGAGCGCATATGGCAAATTCTCGCATATCATGAGTGGCAGTTTACCAATATCCCTCAAGAGGAAACTGTACAACAGCATAATCTTACTGGTACTCACCTACGGGGCAGAAACGTGGAGGCTAACGAAAAGAGTTCAGCTTAAGTTAAGGACAACGCAACGAGCATGGAAAGAAAAATGATAGGTGTAACGTTAAGAGATCGGAAGCGGGCAGAGTGGGTGAGGGAACAAACACGGCTTAATGACATTCTAGTCGAAATCAAGAGAAAGAAATGGGCTTGGGCAGGGCATGTAATGCGAAGGCAAGATAACCGCTGGTCCTTAAGGGTAACGGAGTTGATTCCAAGAGAAAGTAAGCGTAGCAGGGGCGGCAGAAGGTTATGTGGGCGGATGAGATTAAGAAGTTTGCAGGCAAAGGGTGAATGCAGCTGGCAAAGGATAGGGTTAATTGGAGAGACATGGGAGAGGCCCTTGCCCTGCAGTGTGTGTAGTAAGGCTGATGATGATGATGATGATGATGATGATGATGAAAACTGTGCAATGCATTTAAGTGTAGCTGCACTTCACAGCGAGCATGCATGCTGCGAGGCGGGAATCGTCTGTGCCGAGAACGAAGGAAGATAAGTCGCCAAAGCCGGGTTTTCGCCAATGCATATGGGCGGTTTCATATATGCGCTTCACGAAACGCAGACGTTTGCCTCAGTGGCAGCGCTATAATTAGGCACGATCGATTATTTGGGCTTGCACGTACATCGTCCACGTACGTGCATTTGGCCAAACCAGATAACTACGGTTGTCAAACTCGAGATGCTTACCGTGCAATGTTATTGTTATACGCAAACGATCAAGCCTGTGGAAGAAATTTTAAAAGCTGCAGCGCACGGCAATATGAGATCGCGCAATATTTACCGCGATCCATGGCTTTCGTGAGCTGAGTGACTTTCATGCTCTGTATCGGAAGCACGCGTCTGTTTGCGCGTAGTACATCCTGCGTCCGTGCATAACCCCCACTAATTTCGTAAGCTGCATTCTGGCCACATAAATCGCCACTTGTGAGCAGTTATGCTGGTCATACAAGAAGATTTTTGCGAACTGATTCACACGTAGAATTGCGTAAGCTTCATTGCCAGTATAATTTTCCGCCGAAGAGATGGCAGCCATGCAGGCGACGCCCCATGCATACACATCTTTCAGAACGGCGCCCGCAGACAGTGTAGCTGCATGCAGGTTTCTGAAGGACCGTCAGAGTCGCACCGGTGCAAACAGGGCTACTAGTGGAGATGCCTTCAGCACCATCAGACTCGCGCCTACACAAACAGGCTCCATTAGAAATGCCTTCAGACTCGCGCCAGTACCAACAGGGCTCCAATGGTGATGCCTTCAGCACCTTCAGACTCGCGCTATTACAAACAGAGCCGCCAATGCAGAATCCTGCAAGACCTTCAGATTCATGCATGTGCATGTAGAAATGCAGGCAAGAAGTGCTGATGGACAGTCAAGAATCCTGTTGGTCCCTTGAAGGCACCTTGAAGGAATTTTTGACTGGGGAGCCCGCACGAGAACGAGATATGCCCGATATAAAGGCAGAAAAGAGCAATTGGGCAAGCAGAGTGCGATGTGGTAGATGTGTGTCTTCCGGCATTTTTGCTGAAATAAAGAAAATGCAGACAAACGTGCAGAGCGCTTAAGGCTACGAACCAGATGTGGATATTCGGCTGGTCTAGCACCCCGTTCCTAATTTCGCGTGAAATTTCCATCCACGGCGATCATTTTTGTAGGTGGTTTGGCATGGAACGGTAGACTTGCCACCAACTCAGAATCAGCGCGACTGCCCCCCCCCCCTCTTGCTGGTGCCGGACCACACCGCGTCTGCAGTGATGGCGCCGAAATCTGTCGAAGCGAGACGCTTCTTTATCAGTCCCCAGAAGTTTTCTAGAATGTGTAAATCATCACCGTTTGGCGGCCACAGCAGCCGTTTCAAGCCACGAGAGTTTACGAATGACTCTACAGTGCGAACAGTGTATACAGGGTTGCGGTCATGCTGCAGCCAGTAGAGCCTGTCTGCAAATGGGCTGCCCAAGATATTAGGCACCAACGGGAACTCTATGATGTTCCTGTTCACCAACGCGTTGAAGGTCTTGATAGCATACTTTGCGTGTAACATGTTAGGCACCTAGTTGGGGGGGGGGGCGGTAAAAGCGCGTGAGAATATTACTGATCCACACTGCTCGTTCCCTTTTTCTTCTATAAGTGGAAGACGCACTGGGTGAGCAATTGCTGCGCGAGCAATTTATCCGACGGAAGCTACTAGAGTGGGCGTTTTATAGCACGTTAAACAACTGCTCTGCACATAGAAAAAATGGAGCAGTAAAACACCGGTAAGCAGCCCTGGTACTATATGTGTTCCAAGGAAAGCGAGACAATAGCTGTGGACGTTACTTAAGAACCGAAATTAAAGTGTGGTCCCCTGGATAAGCAACAGTTGAACAAAAAGTGATGGTTTAGTGTCTTCATAGGCGAATGCAACAGGCGACCTTAAAAGCATACACCAGTGAATATGTAGCTACTATTGCCTACCTGCAGCTGACTGGCCACCAAACGCGCTGCTCTTGGTACCACCTCGCACAGAAAGTGGACACATCCCTGAAGCCAACTTGAGGCCAGTCATTCGCGGCCCATTACTCCGGGGCTCCTGCGAACTCAAGCCTCTGTCGCCGCTGCCTGTCCTATAGATAGGGCTTATGATCCACCATGCAGTTTTGCAGTTCTGCTTCCCTCAGCCTTCGCATTACGGTGCACGAAGATACCGGAATCACTTGCTCCTGCTGCAGTTCACGGGCAGTGATGAAGAGATCGGCGACTGCAGCAGCAACGATCAGCCGGTCTTCTTTCTTTTGTGCGGCTACTCGACGGCCGGAGTGCTCCCCTATTCTTCCGATGTCTTCCCGAAAGCGCGTGCAGCGACATATTTCCCGCTGAGGCACTCTCGACAAAAAGACGAGCAATAAATCTTCTTTCTTTGGCGGGAACTCTCGACGGCATTTTTGCAGAATGCAGACACACAGCAAAGCGACCCGCATAAATACCGTCCACTGAAAATCGCTGACCGGTACCAAGGCGTCACTCGTGGGGCTTACATGACAGGGGCTAGAGGCTAAACAAGTCTCGGTTTTGGGAAAATGCCGCTGAGACTGCTAAACCAGTAAACTCAGGACACATCATGGCGGGCCTGCTCCTATTTCCGGAGAGTCGCTGCTCCGCTAAAGGCGGCAACGATCTGCTTCACCCATCACAGCTGCTGGGGCGGAAGCCAGTTGGATATCGAAGCGCCACCAGGCATCGGTTCCGATCTACATGCGCTTCTCGGAAGCTGGAAGTGAGGGTGCAGAGATACCTGCGAAGGAATAGCGAGCGTGAGTGTGGCGCGGGCGGCGCGGATCGCAGTTTTGCCACGCTTTCCCACATGTCACAAAAAAGATAATTTTAGCTGAGCATTTTTACGGCCAGCCGGGCGCAGCGGGCGAACAGATACACTAGCGGAGAGGCGCGCGAGAAGAGTTTTAGCCGGGCGGATCGCCCGTCTTCTCGAGCGGAGTAGAGGATGGATGGATGGATGGATGGATGGATGGATGGATGGATGGATGGATGGATGGATGGATGGATGGATGGATGGATGGATGGATGGATGGATGGATGGATGGATGGATGGATGGATGATGGATGGATGGATGGATGGATGGATGGATGGATAGATGGATGGATGGATGGATGGATGGATGGATGGATGGATGGATGGATGGATGGATGGATGGATGGATGGATGGATGGATGGATGGACGGACGGACGGACGGACGGACGGACGGACGGACGGACGGACGGACGGACGGATGGACGAACGGACGGATGGACGGATGTATGGACGGATGAATGGACGAAAGGATGGATAGATGGAGGGAGAGATGAACGGACGGACGGACAAGGCTGAACCCTTTAAATCGGGCGGTGGTTCAAGCACCTAGCCATGACTTGTCTTGATTTTAGCCACCAATGAGATAACTTCCGCTTGGTTACTTCTGCCTGCTTAAAATTTACTTTCCCTTCACTCTCTTTAAACCCCAATGCTTTGGATAAATCGGCCCCACTGCTTTTTATTGCAAGGTGAAGACCTTTACAGAAACGTATGAAGTCGTCAGCCGGTTCTTGCTCCTCTCCGCGCGCAACGCACAACGTGTCTATCTCGTGGTACCTGACTCTATATGTCTTAGTCCGCAAAACTCCCGACCTGGCCTCAAACAACAAAGAGCTTCGCCTACAACTATCGCTTGCTCTACTGCTCCACCTATCGATCACAGTTGCAGTTAGAGTGAAAAGAAAATCAATTACGCCTGCTAATCATGCGCTGAAACTGTTTAGTAAACGTAGAATCTGTGTTTTTAGGTAATTATTCGACGACAAAGCAGCGCCACTGCTTGTCGCTCATCTGGAGAGGCCTTCCCAGAGGGCGTAAGCTTTGCTCCGTAAGAACGCTGGCCGGCCCAGTGACGTGCACATGCGCAGTGGCGTCTGTGCTCGTGAGCTCCTCTCCGCTTGCCGTCAGAACTCTCAGCTAAAGCTGTCTAGCATTGAAAGCGCGACGGTACACTGATGAACAGTCGGCGTAGGCCACTTTGTAAACGACGCCTGAAAACTTGCCACGAGAGAGCTGGTCCTTCAAAGTAACAAGCTCAATCGTATCTTGCTCGTTGGAAGATGCGCAAAATTGACGCCGTGCTTGCGGAAAATGTGCGCAAGCGCCTAGCTGATTGCTCGGCAATACGGGACTGAGACTCGTTTTGTTTTCGGTGCTTCATCACTTCCGCTTTGCCTGGTAGCAGGCTGATTTGGTGATAATATAACAATAATTGGATTCTGGGGAGAGGAAATGGCGCAGTATCCGTATCATATATCGTTCTACTCTTGAACCACGCCGTAAGAGAATGAATAAAGGAGGGAGTGAAAGAACAAAGGAATAAAGAGCTGCCGTAGTGGAGGGCTCCGGAAGAATTTCGACCACCTCGGTATCTTTAACGTGCACTGAAACCGCACAGCACACGGGCGCCTTAGCGTTTGTCTCCATAAAAACGCAGCCGCCGCGGTAGGGTTCGAACCCGGGAGCTCCGGATCAGTAGCCGAGGGCCCTAACCACTGAGCCACTGCGGCTGGTCTGATTCGGTAGCGCTCATCTTCTTTCTGCGTTCCGGATGAACGAAAGGAGATAGCTTTTCGTTTTCAAGTAATTTTCGATCATTTTCATCTCGTTGTTTTGAACAATGTTTTCACAACATGCTCATCTGGCACTGTTGATGGAAAACGCAACCATTGATTGCCTGCGATTGACTGGGTGCACTCAATTAAAATCAAGATATCTCCCCAAATCCGTCGGTTTGCACTACACGAGAAAAGTATGGCAGTTGAAGTAGCGGTTCTCAAGGTGCATACCTTATGTTGTTTCGATTCTTTTTTTCGGGTTCCATTTGACGCTGAGAGTGCACGAAAGGGCCTCATTTAGTCGAAATTTATACTGAGCCCTCCAGTACGGCGCGTTTCTCTCTTATTTCAGTCCTTCCTCCACAGGAGTTCAGGTGTCCACAGAACGCTCGCAGCTGACCCCCGATTATTACGGAAACGCCAGGAATCTTCGCGTTAAGATCAAGCGCTCGAAAATAAAACATTTTGTGCTTCCAAACGCTGCGCATGCGCCGTTATCAAGACAACCAGCTGCCGTTCCACAGGGGTTCGCCGCTTCATGGCGCCGCTCTCCACTGCTGCGCCGATGCGTGATAGCTACTGCGCCCTGTCCTTTTATCAGAAACGTCTCTTTCCCTCAAAAGACGCATACTCCGGGTTCAGGTGTCTACCGAGATGTCTAGATCTGAGAACTACTGCACCCTTTTCGTCAAAAACGCGTTCTTTTCTCAAAGCACGCAAAAAATGGCTGCGGTTTAATTAGTTATTGGAGCGACGCGATAGGTACATCTGACCGAGTGGAACCCGATGAGTCGAATTAGAAAGTCAGTCTTTCGCCACTCTGTTTCGCTGGCCGTTTCTTCATCTTCAATAGATTAACTCTATGCCCCTCCTCTCTCCCCCCATACGGTTTCGCCGGCGCGCCGCGCAACAAGCAGGTGCTCCGCACCACGTGACCAACCCCGTGACCAAGGCCACGGCGCCGCCACGCAGCTCGAGGGGCCATGCTGAAGGCTCGAAGTGTATGAGTAGTATAGCTATCGCTAAAAAAAAGGAAAACGCTTTTGACGAAAGCAAAAGCGCGCAGTAGCTCTCAGATCTAGACATCTCCGTGGACACCCATCTTCAAGGGGGAGAGCGTCGCCATGATCGCTTTTTGGTCTAGTCGAGCAAAGGCCTTGGAGAGAACCACCACCGGTAGACACATCCTACACACCCTCGACATCAGAATACCAGCCACGGATCCCACACAGCTCCCGGTCCCCCAGCACATTCACCGCGAACTACATATTAAACTTTTCCCAAAAACATGCACTCCACCTACCACGAACCCCGCCGCAGAGCTCGCGCACGGGCGCTCCACAAACACTATCGCATGGAACCGGATGCCTTGTGGGTGGATGCCGCTTGCACAGGCGAGGACGCTGTCGTAGCCATCACGAACCCCTCCCTATAACCGATTGCCAGCCTTCACATATCTCCCACTGCCACTTCGGAGCAGACTGATGAGGCCGCTATTGCCCTAGCCATCATGCGCACGAGGGCCCGGAATATACTATCGGATTCTAAAACTGCCATACTAAATTTCGCTCGCGGGAGAGTTCACATCCCGGCATTTCGCATATTGAACTCCCTCACCGCACACCCTCCCTGCCACATGGAGCTCATATGGTGCCTGCCCACTCCGGGTATCCCGGAAACGAGGCTGCCAACGCTTTAGCCCGAGGTTCTCTCAAACGGGCACCGGCGGCCTCCTATCTGGGGTTCTCACGGGAGCGCATGCCTTCCTTCAGTGAACTTACGCAGGCCTGCAAAGCCGAGCGTCGGCTGAACCTCCCTTACCATCCCTCCCTCGACAATCATCATCAGACACTGTGGAGGCGGCTCCGAACACGCACTTTACCCTCCCCTTATATACGCTCGCTCTATCACCAAGTACAAACAAACCCCTCCTGTATCCTCTGCCACCACCCCAAAGCCACTCCCGATCATATCCTTTTCCTCTGTAGAAGAACGGCAGATTGGGTGAGTTGGAGATGCTCCATAATGTTAAAACAGCGCTAAGCAACAAGGAAAAAGAAGGGAACACACGCAAAGGCGCTGATCATACAACTAAATTTTATTTGAAGTAAGCACGTCAATTTATACGTACACAAGAACTACGCACATGCGCATGGTCAAACACAGATGTACTCATTTAAAATGGAAATAAATACACACCGCATCAAAAGCTTGTGCAGTTACCGCCGATATGATATCCCCTGTGCAACAGGCTCATTTCCTTGGAGGTTAAGGTTACTGAAGGTGTGCTGTCACAACTGCTGGTCTTTCTGATGCTTTTCAGCGCCTTTGTGTGTGTTCTCTTCTTTCTTTGTCCTTGTTGCTTAGCGCTGTTTTAACATTATGGTTCTTTTCCTCTACCCAGCGGAGCCTCCCCCGCGGGGCCTGGAGCACCTTATTACTTGGGAGCCTTGGGAGACCCTACTGCGCTTCGAGGACCCGGCCAAACAAGCCATCGCCACAGGCCGGGCTGCCAGCGTCATGAGCCTCCGGGACATGAAAGTTTGAGTGCAGTGGGGCATTGCGGGGGCCCAAGGACCTGTGCATCCTAAACTCCCCTGTGTGTAATAAAGTTTCCACCACCATCATCCGTGGACACCTCACCTCCGCGAAAACGTGTTTTGAAGACAGGAAAGCTACTGCGCGCTTTCCATTCTTCAAAAGCGTTTTCTGTCCTATAATATTAATCATAATAATAATAATAAATGGTTTTGGGGGAAATGAAATGACACAGTGTCTCATATATCTTTGGACACCTGAACCGCGCCGTAAAGGAAGGAATAAAGGAGAGAGTGAAAGAAGAAAGGAAGAGAAAAGTGCCGTAGTGGAGGGCTCCGGAATAATTTCGCCCACTGGGGATTTTTAACGTGCACTGACATCGCACAGCACACGGGCGCCTTAGCGTCTTCTGGCTGTGTTTTTATGGAGGCGAAACGCAAAGGCGGCCTTCAGCTGCACGATGGCAGTGCACGTTAGAGGTCCCCAAGTGGTCGAAATTATCCCGCAGCCCTCCATTACGGCAGCTCTTTCTTCCTTTCATCTGTAACTGCCTCCGTTATATAAGCCTTCAATTATGACGCAGTTAAGGTGCCCGCCGATACGTGAGACAGATACTGCGCTATTTCCTTTCCCCCAAAAAACAAATTTGATTTTAATTTCCTCAAAACCCATCCACTCGCCCCGACTACAACGAATACGAGGGGACTATTTGCGGTAGGAGCGAGCGCTCAAAAATCAAACATTTTGTACTTCCATTACCCGGCGCGGATCATCAGTGGATATGGAATAATAATTGGTTTTTTGGGAAACGAAATGGCGCAGTATCTGTCTCATATATCGTTGGACACCTGAACCGCGCCGTAAGGGTAGGGATAAGGGAGGGTGTGAAAGAGGAAAGGAAGAAGGAGGTGCCATAGTGGAGGACTCCGGAATAATTTCGGCCACCTGGGGATCTTTAACGTGCACTGACATCGCACAGCACACGGGCACCTTAGCGTTTTCCTCCATAAAAACGCAGCCGCCGCGTTCGGGTTCGATCCCGGGAACTCCGGATCAGTAGTCGAGCGCCCTAACCACTGAGCCACCGCGGCGGGTCTGTGGATAGAGCACCGGCTATAGATTCGCAGTACGCGGGTTCGAACCCTACCGCGGCGGCCGCGTTCTAATGCAGGGGAAACGCTAAGGCGATCGTGTACTGTGTGATGTTAGTGCTCGTTAAAGATCCCCAGATAGACAAAATTACTCCAATGCCTTCCACTAAGACACATGTTCCTTCCTTACTTCTCTTGGTCCTTTTTTATCCCTTCCCTTGCGCCACGGTTCAGGTGTGCGCCGATATCTGAGACAAATACTGTGCCATTTCCTTTCCCCAAAAGAAGCAATTTTCCTCAAAACATGCTTCGTGGGGTTGAGGTGTCCACCAAGATGTCGAGATCTGAGAGCTACTGAGCTCTTTCCATGTTTCAAAAACGCTTCGTTTTCTCAGAGAAAGATGAGTTGGTTAGTAAAGTTAGGAAGGATGGAAAGAGAGGTGCGGCAGAAAACCGCGTCCGCTCGAACCCGACCGCAGCGGCAGCGTTTCGATGGAGGCGAAACGCAAATTCGCTCGCCCATGTGCTATGCGATGTCAGTGCAAGTTAAAGGTTCCCAGGTCGTCGAAATTATTCTGGAGACCTCCATACGGCACATCTTTCCTCCTTTCTTCTTTCACCACGTCCTTTATCCCTTCCCTTACGGCACGGTTAAGCTGTCCGCCGAGACGTGAGACCGATACTGCGCCATTTCCTTCCCCAAGATCCAAATTTTTCATGAATAGGACAAATTGCCGGGCTAGTTGGTAATGATCCATTCTTGTTGACAGCGCGTTTAGAGCACAGGGACAGAAGAAACACAGAGGACGACGTCACAGGCGCTGAACTTCAACTTTATTCAAGAATCATCGAAACCCTGCATATATACCCATGACAGAGACGCCACCAAGCGGCGAAAGCTTTATGCGCTCGTGGAAACAGAGATGATAAGGCAGGTAGGGTAAAATGACAAAGGCTAAAAAAACCGAAAATTTTTGAACAGAGCAGGAAAAAGCAGAGCAAGAAGATGCAAAAAACTTTACCAAGTCATTTGAAAGAAACACTCTGACACGTGAAAAATGGGGCAGATGACAGACAGAATTTTGAAGACGGTTCCCGAAAACACTGAACCAAAATATACGCGTATAACAAAAATCAAACATGGCGGAAAAAGAAAAGCATAGTGGCAAGCAAAAACCAACAATGAAAAAAGCACAGTGGTGATTGGATAGGCAAACGAAAATTTAACGATACAGGTGAAGCCTACAATTAACGCGGCTAAACACAGAAGATAAAATGCACTGGATAGATAAAACGGTAAAAAACTGGGAGGAGCATGAAAGATGAAGCCAACAAAAAACACGGCTAAGGCTAAAAGATGAGGTGCATAAAAACAATAAAAGCGAAAAGGAGAGAATAGTGGGAAAAAAATTTTGTTTAACTCCTTTGTAAAACCATTACTACTTCAAACAGGCCCCGATAGAAAGATTAACTCTTTTTTCGACAATGAAACCGAGGGTGCACTTACACATTCACCCTCGTGCCTAGCAATCTCGGTTGCTTCCACTATTTCACGTGTCAACTTGTTCCTGTGCTTTTTTTATCACAGTGGCTTTTTCGAACAAAGGATGGCATGGATTTTGTGGGTCACAGTTTCGGCAGTGTACGGGCAGATTCCTGAGTGAAGTACCAGATAAATCGTTCTTGTGTTCCCTCAGCCTATCATTGATACATCGGCCTGTTTGGTCGATGTATACCTTGCTACAGGACAAAGGAATTGAGTAAACGACGCCTTCCGCGCATGCAGTAGATGGATCTCTGTGCCGAATGGTGCAGCCTCTTTTTCTTTTCTCTTTTTCATTTACAATCCTACAGAGCTGCGAAAGGCGCTGAGGGGCGGAAAAAACGACGTCCACTCCTGCTTTGCTTCCAATTTTTTTAAGGTTGTGTGAAATTTGGTGCATGTAGGGGATAACCGCAACCTTTTTATATTGCTTGCGCGCTTCAGCCGGAGCCCTCCTATTCTCGCGCTTGATAATTTTCAGAACTTTTTCAGCAACAGAACTAAGCAGTTGTGGCGGGTACCCTGAGTGCGAGAGCCTGCTTATCTGGTTTGTGAAGCTTTCCTGAAGTTTGTGCTCACATGACTTGTTCAAGGAATTAAGAAAGGAAGACTGGATAATACCTCTTTTCACCAGCTTCGAGTGAGCGGAGTCATAAGGTAGGATGGCCTTTTTGCCCCTCGGTTCAAATGCCCAGCACACGTGATTGGGCGTGAAGAAAATCCTTAGCTCCAGGAAGCGCAAGGAATCATTGTCCGGCAGTTCGTGGGTCAGTTCGAGTGGAGCTACAGTACCCTTAAAAACACTAAAAATTTGAGGCACTTCCTGAATAAAAGCTTCGTTGTCGCAGTCTAAAAGGACTAAGAAATCATCGACGAAGCGGAAAATTTTTTTAACGCTGGAATGCTCAAGTTGGTTCCTGAGAGCTCTGTCATGCATGGCAAGAAAAAGATCGCTAAGCACGGGGGCAATGCATGATCCTATACAGATTCCTTGCTTTTGAATGAAACGTGACCCATTCCATTCAGAAACAGTTGATTTTAGGTATACAAAGAGCAATTCCAAGAACCCATCCACCGAAACACCACACTCATTCTGGAAGGTTATGGCGCCGTGATTGTCGATAGCTTCGCGAACGCATTTCATGAGGTCATTTTGAGGGATAGAATAAAACAAATCCTTGACGTCTATAGAAAATCCGCGAAAGACTTTACCTCTATTCGCATTCAAAAACCCAATGACTTGTTCCGTGTTCTTCACCAGGAAGGGATCATTAATAGAAAGCAATTTCAGGTTATCTTGCAAGTATTTAGCTACATCTTTCTGCCAGGTATTTTTCTTCGAAACAATAACACGCAGAGGGCACCCTATCTTGTGTGTTTTGGCGGTGAAGAACATTTGCAAGCAAGTGTTATTGTTACCTTCTATTGAACGAGCCAGCTTTTCGAGATTCAATCTTTGGCAAAGTTTTTTAGCTACATTTCTTTGCTTGGTTGCTAAAGTGACCGGGCTATTTTTAAACGCTGACTGAATTGCTTCGGCGGCCTTGGACAGGTACAATTGTTCAGGTAGAATCACAAACCCCCCTTCCTTGTCAGCAGTTAGCAGAGATAAATGGTTATCACTTAAATGCGAAATTGTTTTTTTTATTGGAAACTTCTTTCCTTCAGACTTGCTTCGCATCAACACGTCAACGCCGTCCGCGATACATCTATCTGCTTCCCCCGAGGGGGCAAGCCTGGAGACTTGCCTGACCAAGGTGAGCAGTTCTGGCGCTGTCCTCTTAGGTTGCACAGCGAACTTTGGCCCATGACCAAGGAATCGCTGAACATCCTCCGGGATTGACGTGACACCTTCAACGAGGTGCACCTGGTTCACGGCGCAGTTCTTCCTAGAAGGCACAAGTGCACGCAGACTCGGTAGGACTTGTTGCCACAGGAATTCAGTGGTCCGGTCGGCAATGATAGAAGTTTCACGCCACTTCCTGGTAGAGTTGGGCGACGGCGAGGTGTAGAGCGTGAGCAGACGTAGGTGTTCCCGGTGCAGACGAGCTTGATGTCTCCATTCCGAACGAGCGATCTTGCAAAGGCGGGCGGCATGGCCAGCAGTGGGCCGGGAGCCTCCAAACATCACCAGCAGATCTGGGGGCAATATTTTGCGTCTTCAAAATTCTGTCTGTCATCTGCCCCATTTTTCACGTGTCGGAGTGTTTCTTTCAAATGACTTGGTAAAGTTTTTTGCATCTTCTTGCTCTGCTTTTTCCTGCTCTGTTCAAAAATTTTCGGTTTTTTTAGCCTTTGTCATTTTACCCTACCTGCCTTATCATCTCTGTTTCCACGAGCGCATAAAGCTTTCGCCGCTTGGTGGCGTCTCTGTCATGGGTATATATGCAGGGTTTCGATGATTCTTGAATAAAGTTGAAGTTCAGCGCCTGTGACGTCGTCCTCTGTGTTTCTTCTGTCCCTGTGCTCTAAACGCGCTGTCAACAAGAATGAAATTTTTCATGCGACGACCCTGGTTCGAGCAACAGATATCGCCAGTGCCGATGAAATCCCAGTGATCTCAATGGGTGACCTCAGTGTCGTCAAGCACATTGAGATGTGCAGCGCATGCGCGGTAGGGAGGCTTGATGTCACGACTCGCTTCCGCGCATGCAACCAGCTGCATGGCAACCAGCTGCGCCATGCAACATGGCAGCCACTGCGCCGTTCCGCCTGTGTTGCAATTGAGCATGGCTGTGGAGCTTAATGTAAAAATGCCCTGAGGATGCAAGTATGCGCATTGCTAGTGACAAGAGGCGACCACCTGGCCTTACAGGGCTGGTGTCTAAGGTCTGTAACATATGTGGAGAGGGCTCTTTGTCACCCGGGGTATCTGTTGCTAAGCTGTACTCATCGCTTTAGATGAAGCGGTTCCTGCGACACGCGTCCTTTTTTGCATCTCTCCTCCCGTATCTCTTTTGAACTCTAATACTGTCTGCATGTGGCTGAGATTGTAGCTCAGCTTGAGCCAGTGGGCAGGCTCGTGCACAATCCTCTTCATTCTTCTTGCAGTCACAACAACGCATTGCTAATAAGGTGCTCCATGGGTGAAAAAGCTGACGGTGGGCGCGTGTACAGCAAGCGGAATCTTAATCGGCAACTGGAACCTGCTTCAGACAAGCCCGAAATTATTGCTTCGCGTGGAGAGGCCTATCAGCGTAAGAATGAAGATTGAAGGGCTAAACGTGCGTATGTCGCTCTCGCTACGCATATCCTGGCCTACCTGAGCTAAGCCACTGCCAATTTTGTTTTCTTTACTGCCTGCTGATTTAGCTACTTAGATATCACCTTCGTAAAGCATACTATGAAAATTAGCGCTGAAATTTACGATGCTTCAGCAGTAAATTAAGGACCACCATGGAAAGCGTTCAAAGAAAAACTCTGCGCTTTCATCTTTGAACATGCACTTCGTGAGTATTATCAAACTGTTTTCGTTTGGTTTGGTTTATAGGGGATTAACGTCCCAACGCGACTCAGGCTGTGAAGGAAGCCATAATAAAGGGATCCGGAAAGTTCGACCACCTGGGGTTTTTGACGTGCACTGATATCGCACAGTACAGCGGCTCTAGCATCGAAATGCAACCGCAATGGCAGGAATCTGACCCGCGCCTTTCGGGTCAGCAGCCGAGCATCATAAGGAGTGAGCAACCGTGGCGGCTATCATAAAATGGTTAATTAATACGGTTGCTCGCTCTATAATAAGAGCACCTACACAGAACTTCATTGCTTATTAACAAAATGACCGCGCTAAAACCAGGGCATTAATTTTAAAATAGGCTATACACCTCCTAAGAACGGCTTCAAACCCAAACTTACAGCCTTCCATTACCTTGCATGGAAAGCCGAACATCTCGAATAGATAATATAACCTGTTTGAGTTGCGAAAATATATGTTCTCTTCTTTCTACATCAGTCCACTGCTGCGGTTAACAGTGTTGCCCAGTAGACAGATAAATCCTCGCATCCTTGAGGCGCAGGGTTCGATCCCCAGTGCCGCCAAGTGCCCATAGTTGATGCAAAGGGTACAAGCTTCTCCTCGCCAGGTGTTCAGCTTATTCAGGGTGGAATGCTTGGGAAAAGCGTCTTCTTTGACCTCATTTTAATGAAACGAAAACATCTTGTGCAATGCCGCTCTTTGGCAGCACATGTCATTGCACCATAAAAATTGACTATCATCAGAGAGACAAACGCTGCTATGCTACAGCAGCGAAGACAATGCACGCGTTCAGAAAACAACCGCACTTCAATAGAGTCGCAAAAGAGCAACGCGGCCGTCATTGCAAGAAAAGCCATCATGGGAATGAATGCATGTACAAGAGTGTTAATTAACTCGAGAAATTCGACTTCTGCGCTGAAGATAGGAGTGCAATAAGTTTGATTTTGTAGTCTTTTGCAGTGATATAGTGTATGTCGACAAGAGTTTTTTTCTGATTGGCCATCGCCTGGGTGGCAGCTGCTGCGGCTCCAAGTCCATTGTAAGTTGAAAAAAAAAATTTTTATGTGCCCTTATTTTAGGGGTAAATAGTTAATTGCTTGATTTAACATTTCGCAACGGGGGGCTGCCAGTGGTGAGAGCGCGAGTTCAGTGCTCTTGAAGTGTACCATACAGGCAGTTTAGGTATGCTGCTGAGCCTAAGAAGCTTTGTCAGCTGGTCGTTATAGCAAAGTGGAGGTGTTCGCGCATCGTGCAGAATGTGTTGTTAAGCATGTAGGAAGG
Source organism: Amblyomma americanum (assembly GCF_052857255.1). Lineage (NCBI taxonomy): Eukaryota > Metazoa > Arthropoda > Arachnida > Ixodida > Ixodidae > Amblyomma > Amblyomma americanum. Next base: position 539,594,703 of record NC_135497.1, on the reverse strand, counting down.
CCGGGCGTACTCTCTAATTCTCTTTTTTTACAGAGGTACGCCTTCTAACTTCTTTTCCTTTTTGTACGAAATGGCTTGCTAAATAATCACTTCCAGACCACGTTAGTAAGCTTTGCTGTCTTAATAAGCGCACATGAAATCTAGAACCTGCTTAACTGCGAAGTAATCTATATCCCAAGCAGTATCGTAAAGCATCCTACCGTCGCCAGCGCACAAATGCTGCTGCCTTGCAACAGCAAATGAAGATTTATATTCTGAGATTCTAAAAATAAACTGTATTTCCTGATATATACAACATTCTATTTAATGTGCTACATCAATATCTTAATGAAACAGGGCACTGCTCTAAAATTTAAAGTGCATTAAAAGAAATTTATTGCTCACTTAAGAAGAGCTTTCAAGATTGTGGCTACCAGACCACAATGACTCGGAAAACATTTCTTCTAAATGAAAAATCACTGTTTGCATGCTGTAAAGGCGAAAACAATAATGTGTCATTGTATGCTTTCGACCTCAACGTAGGTTGCGCACTGAAGGATGAAACGAAGACATGCACCCGAACGCTGGTTGGTAAGAACACGATGACCCTCTCGGTCGTGAATACTAAACTACTCCTCAAAATAAGTGCCTCAATATTCACAGGTAACCCTGACACTGCAGAGGAAGCTGCCATAGCACTGGCTTGCGTGGGCGCAATTAGCGATGTCGGGTGCGTTTCGAAGGAGGCGAAACGGGAAGGCGCCCGTGTGCTGTGCGATTAAGTGTACGTTAACGATCTCCAGCTCATCTAAACTACTCCGGAGACCTCCACTACGGCACCTCTTTGTTCCTTTATACTCTCAGTCCCTCCTTTATTCCTTCCCCTACGGCGCGGTTCAGGAGTATGCCGATATGTTAGATAGATACTCGTAGTGCACTATCTCCTGTCCCTAAAAACCAATTTCCAATTTCTTTCATCAGTGACTCCCAAGTAGCCGTACTAAATTTCTGTAGGGGCCAGGTCTCCTTTCTAACGAATAAAATTCTAAGCCGTCATGAAATAGACCGCAAAATTACACTAGTCTGGACGCGAGAACATGCATCGCTGTATGGTTTTGAGACGGCCCGTGAGTTCGCCCTAGGCTTTTCCTTCAGGGCGGGCCAGAGCGAGCTGCTCTTCACAGAAAGGGATTGCATGGTGGCACACAGAGTAATTCCAGAGCACCATTGTTTGCAACGAGCTAACTTCCTCCAGCGGATAGAGCCTTGACCAGATGCCAAGCCATCAACTGGCGCTGGTTACAAACTTACTTTTCAAAACCCGGCCCTCTGGATTCTTATGTACCCAGGGCAATTTTCTGAAAAATGCGCAAACTGCGAACTTAGGGCCAACTTGGACTGCATACTTTGGAAATGTCCTCATGCCTCCCGGGAGGGACGAGGTATAAAGACGAAAGACCATTGGGAAACCTTACTAGTTAGCTCCGACTCAAGCGAATCAGCTTTAATACGTACGACTGGCTGAAGCCGCCACCGTGAGTCAACACCCTTCGCCCTTTGTTTAGGCGGGTAACCCTCTGGCTACCCTCTTCTTTTGGACATTAAACGTTTTCCTGTTCTATCCTACCCACAGAAGCTGAACCACTCGGCCACTCAGTTCGAACACCTGTCGCGAGCTAGCCTTCAACCTGAGGACCTGCTCTTATCATTTCGCGCCCTGGCGAGGCGAGACCGCTGCCCCGCTGGTGTTGCTCTTTTTAAGGCGTAAGCCTCTCTTGGCTCATAAGTAGCGTGACGGAAGTTGTAGACGGAAGCTGTAGACGTAAGTTTTAGACAAAAAAGCTGTCAATCATAGGTTGTGTGGTAAATAAAAGAGAAATGTGAAAGTTGATTAGGCAGCTATTCTTAAGGAGCGTATATCTTAGTCGGAAAAACAAAAATTTCTGCTGCGAATCAGATTTTTCTGTTGCGACGACAGAACAATCTGTCGTTGCTACAGAGTAATCTGTTGCTACGACAGGATGTTCTGTTGCGACTACAGAAGACAGAAGCCACGCTACAGAGTGTTCTGTAGTGACAACAGAAGCTCTGTAGCGGCCAAAGAAGACAGAACACACGCTACAGACTGTTCTGTAGTGACAATAGAAGTTTCTGTCGTGCTACAGAAACGTCGAACTTCTGTCGCGCCGAAACACCGGATGAGCGCAACAAATGCAACCATGAGAGTTAGCTTAATCGCGTATACTTGTAAGTTGGCCCTGATAAAACGAATCAATATCTAGGAAAACAACAGATTTCTTCTGAATTGAAATGAAGTGATGAATTCTTACGCAATACCTAAACTAGCTGCAATTATTTTTTCGTTCCTCCTACATATTTAATGATTATACGCCATTAATTAACATTGTAAACACGTCTTTAGACAACAAAAAAGTGATCAACCGCTCGAAAATGGTGTACCTAAGTAAGTCATGGCTAGTACTCTTTTGTTTCCTCAACATTTAGGTCCTCACAAATAACTTTTAAAACATGGATTTAAATGATCAGATATAAATAGAAAAAGATTAAACGCTACAGAGACAACCGGGCTCGGGCGCTTTCGACAAGGTAATTTTCGCGACACCCTATTTATTTTGCTAAGAAGGAATCCCGCGAAAATTAAGAATCCGTGTCACAGCGTGCTCCATGGGTATGATTGCGCAGGAGCCGCAGTGCTGTTTTTCGCAATTTGGTAAAACGCTACCAGCTTAGCATTTTCTCCTTTGCCCATGAGAGAACTTCGCGTTGTTGCTAGTTCCGAGAGCGCGAAGGGCTGTGCGACGAGTCATCAGCCGCTGGCGTGAATGTAAGCCGTATTGAAAAATAATAAAATTTGTTGATTGTTTATTAGAGATGAGGAAACGAAAAAATACTATCCAATACGTTACATTTCTTCTAAGAACATTCACTTATTCTTAATTCGAAGCAACGGATTTCTTTATTTTTAAAATTTTTGATCGAAGGTTAGCACACTATTTTATTTATAATTGTTTGTTCGCAGCTCTTTGCAGGCTTCAATATTTGGGGGTAGGCTGAATGGCTGCGTAAATGTGCGCTTGTGCCCATTCCACAAATAATATATAGCACATTAGGAACCGTAGAAAACATCTGAGCGGCGCCAAATGACCCCCCCCCCCCGTCCGTGGGTAATAGTGCCAGACCTCCTACAAAGCACAAGGCCCCAGATCCGCATGGTAAGTGCAAACCCATGCACGCAATACGCAGCCCTCTTACTTAACAGCTGGAAAACTAAACACTCAGCCCGGCAGGGGCGCATCTTAAACTCATCAAAATTATCTTTCAGTCATCCTAAACACTCATAGGTCCCCACGGCTGAAAGGTCTTTGCAATCTCCGCAAGGCAGTCCGAACGAAACAGTCTACAAAGCGCGCATGAAGCCTCTTTATAGCGAATTCATGCGGCGGTACTATTCAAAGGGTTCATATCCCAGAATATGATCGACAAGCGTACGTAAAAGCGCAACGTGGAGACAATGCCAACGCTCATCTCGACATCCCACTCTGCGTTTATGATATCGCCTGAAAGGAACAACGGGCCATATTTCCGTGCGCAGCGCGCTGAGAAGGTGGGGGGAGGGGAAGACCTTTGCCGGACACAAAGACAAAACAAACGCAAGCGGAACGACCATTTCTGGGGCTCTCTCAAGAAAACGAGGGAGCGTAGCTGGCGGTACACCTAAGCACGGTGTAAGAATAACATACTGAGGTGTTGACACTCTCCCCCCGCCGCGCGCGAGAGCGCGGCCCGCTCGCGGCCACAAAATGTTCGGGGGGAGGGGGAAAGGTTGCCATGGAAACCGGTCGCTAAATTTAGAGGGCGCTGCGAAAGGCGGGCCCACGCTGGGCGGCTCAGTCCGGCGTGGCGCGGCACTGCGCACGCGTTTTTGGCACATTCGGTGTGTGCGGCTGTAGTGCTGTTCGATTTTTAACAAGTTCTTTCATTTTGCACCACACCTTGTGTTTGGCTATCGTCGGCAGAGTAGCCCACAGCAGGTGAGTGCTGCGCACTGGGGAGAAAGTGCATCGTGCCCAACTGCAATTCGTGCTACCAGACTTGTGCGGAGCGTGTGCAATTATTCAAAGCTCCGTCCGACAATGTTCGTTTGGCGAAGTGGCGCAGTGCGATTAGCAGGGCAGACCGGACGTTAATGCCCACTGACCATGTCTGCGCCAAGCATTCTACAGAGGACGTGGTATCCCGGGCATATTACGCGGAGATCGATGAAAGAGTGCTACCTGACGCGGAAAAGATGCCCGTGTTTTCCAGAGATGCAGTTCCTACCTTATTTTTGACCTGCCCAAGTATCTGAGGTGGCCAGAGAGACATAGAAAGCCACCCCGGAAGTGGAAACCTCCTGCGCAAGCATCCAAGCGACGTCGGCCGAACATCGACGACAACGGTGCGATGCAGCCTCTCCAAGCTTCTTTGCCTGCAGATACGTGAACAGCCTTGGAGCCAGCGGTTAAGCGACAGCGTCTTGACTCTGACTCTGGCGCACTGATGCCGGTGCTTCAACAAATACACCGCATCGCCATTTAGCCTCCAGTGGAAAGGAGCTTATTGAAAGTTATGCCCGTTCTATGATAATTTGCATCGGAATAATGAAGCCGTTGTCTCATACTTTCGTGTTGGGTTATGGAAGATGATACGACGCGCCCTTTCATCCCGTCTCATACATTTCGGCCGTGAGAAAGATTTTACCTAAAACATGAGTCGTAAATAGCTGCGCTATACTAGTGCGCTGCATCTTAATAATTAGCCCACTCAAAGAAACAATGTTTAAACGGTCTTCATATAGAATGAAGAAACAACAATGAGCGTGAAGCAAAAACATTCCGTGCAATACTTCTCTGCCCTAGTGAGTGGAAAACGGCACGAGGACCCCCACTTATATTTATTATGCATACATCTATGATTAGATCGAAAGAAAAATGAACTGAGCGAGGAAGCGAATGTATGTATGTATGTATGAATGAGCTTCCAGTGCTGCTCGACTGAGTTCATATCATTAACTTCTTTTACGAGATAATTTCGTGCAAACAAACATTAAGACTGCCACACTACTGATTTCAATTTCAAGCAACGAATTTCCTTAGCGTTTAGAATTCAATACACGCCACCAAAGCTAAAGTCGAGCTTAGGCAGCGGAATCTCAAGGCGCCAGAACCGCTCAACTGGGATGGATGGATAAGGTTGAGCCTTTAAATCGGGCGTGTCCCGTCGTCTGGAGGCGGGGCCGTCTCGGCTACGCAGCAAGCGCCGTCCAGTGCCTGAACGCCATGGCCCTAGCGGCCGCGTGCGCACTGGTGTGCGCGTTACAAACGCTTTGCCTAAGGGCGCGTGCTCTCTTGCCGCGCGGTGATAACCGGGCCTTCGGGTCGGATGCCTCAGCGAGCTCGAACGATGCACGGGCAGCGAGAGCTGCCGCGAAAAAGATGCGCGTCGCGCGCCGTGGGGTGAGAGGGGCCCCGATCGGCCGCGACAGGGCTCCCTTGAGGAGCGACGAGGGTTTGCCTGTACATCTACCTGGTTGATCCTGCCAGTAATCATATGCTTGTCTCAAAGATTAAGCCACGCATGTCTAAGTACATGCCGAAATAAGAAGAAACCGCGAATGGCTCATTAAATCAGTTATGGTTCCTTAGGAGGGCATGTTGTTGGGCGAGTCGGTCGTACATCGTTGAGTGAAGGTACTGCGCAAAATAATGCAAACATGGACGCATCTGCGCCCCTCCTTGTGCCCTTCTCGTTCATGTTTGCATTATTTTGCGCAGTACCATTACTCAACGATGGTTCCTTAAATCGTTTCTTTCTACTTGGACAACTGCGGCAATTCTAGAGCTAATACATGCGTTGAGCCTGAAGGCCATTGGCTGACGGGCGCTTTTATTAGACCAAGACCCGTCGGGTTCTGCTCGTACTCTGCGGTGACTCTGGATAACTTTGTGCAGATCGCATGGCCATGAGCCGGCGACGTTTCTTTCAAGTGTCTGCCTTATCAACTTTCGATAGTAGGTTACTTGCCTACCATGGTTGTTACGGGTAACGGAGAATCAGGGTTCGATTCCGGACAGGGAGCCTGAGAAACTGCTGCCATATCAGTAGTCGAGAGCCCTAACCACTGAGCCACCGCGGCGGGTCTGTGGATAGAGCGCCGGCTACAGATTCGCAGTACGCGGGTTCGAACCCTACCGCGGCGGCCACGTTTCAATGCAGGTGAAACGCTAAGGCGCTCGTGTACTGTGCGATGTTAGTGCTCGTTAAAGATCCCCAGATTGTCAAAATTAATCCGATGCCCTCCACTACGGCATTTGTTCCTTCCTTTCTTCTCTTGGTCCTTTTTTTATTCCTTCCCTTACGCCACGGTTCAGGTGTGCGCCGATATCTGAGACAAATACTGTGCCATTTACTTTCCCCAAAAGAAGCAATTTTCCTCTAAACACATGCATCGTGGGGTTGAGGTGTCCACCAAGATGTCGAGATCTGAGAGCTACTGAGCTCTTTCCATGTTTCAAAAACGCTTCGTTTTCTCAGAGAAAGATGAGTTGGTTAGTAAAGTTAAGAAGGATGGAAAGAGAGGTGCGGCAGAAAACCGCGTCCGCTCGAACCCGACCGCAGCGGCAGCTTTTCGATGGAGGCGAAACGCAAGTTCGCTCGCCCATGTGCCATGCGATGTCAGTGCAAGTTAAAGGTTCCCAGGTCGTCGAAATTATTCTGGAGACCTCCATACGGCACATCTTTCCTCCTTTCTTCTTTCACCACGTCCTTTATCCCTTCCCTCACGGCACGGTTAAGCTGTCCGCCGAGACGTGAGACCGATATTGCGCCATTTCCTTCCCCAAGATCCAAATTTTCCATGCGACGACCCTGGTTCGAGCAACAGATATCGCCAGTGCCGATGAAATCCCAGTGATCTCAATGGGTGACCTCAGTGTCGTCAAGCATATTGAGATGTGCAGCGCGTGCGCGGTAGGGAGGCTTGATGTCACGACTCACTTCCGCGCATGCAACCAGCTGCATGGCAACCAGCTGCGCCATGCAACATGGCAACCACTGCGCCGTTCCGCCTGTGTTGCAATTGAGGATGGCTGCGGAGCTTTATGTATAAATGCCCTGAGGGTGCAAGTATGCGCATTGCTAGTGACAAGAGGCGACCACCTGGCCTTACAGGGCTGGTGTCTAAGGTCTGTAACATATGTGGAGAGGGCTCTTTGTCACCCGGGGTATCTGTTGCTAAGCTGTACTCATCGCATTAGATGAAGCGGTTCCTGCGACACGCGTCCTTTTTTGCATCTCTCCTCCCGTATCTCTTTTGAACTCTAATACTGTCTGCATGTGGCTAAGATGGCAGCTCAGCTTGAGCCAGTTGGCAGGCTCGCGCACATTCCTCTTCATTCTTCCTGCAGTCACAACAACGCATTGCTAATAAGGTGCTCCATGGGTGAAAAAGCTGACGGTGGGCGCGTGTACTGCAAGCGGAATCTTAGTCGGCAACTGGAACCTGCTTCAGACAACCACAAAATTATTGCTTCGCGTGGAGAGGCCTATCAGCGTAAGAATGAAGATCGAAGGGCTAAACGTGCGTATGTCGCTCTCGCTACGCATTTCCTGGCCTACCTGAGCTAAGCCACTGCCAATTTTCTTTTGTTTACTGCCTGCTGATTGAGCTGCGTAGATATCACCTTCGTAAAGCATACTATGAAAAGTGCGCTCAAATTTACGATGCTTCAGCAATAAATTAAGGACCACCATGGAAAGCGTTCAAAGAAAAATTCTTTGCGCTTTCATCTTTGACCATGCACTTAGTGGGTTTTATTAAACTGTTTTCTTTTGGTTTGGTTTATAGGGGGTTAGCGTCCCAACGTGACTCAGGCTGTGAAGAAAGCCGTAATAAAGGGATCCGGAAAGTTCGACCACATGGGGTTTTTAACGTGCACTGATATCGCACAGTGCAGCGGCTCTAGCATCAAAATGCAACCGCCATGGCAGGAATCTGACCCGCGCCTTTCGGGTCAGCAGCCGAGCACCATAAGGAGTGAGCAACCGCGGCGGGTATCATAAAATGGTTAATTAATACGGTTCCTCGCTCTATAATAAGAGCACCTACACAGAAGTTCATTGTTTATTAACAAAATGACCGCGCTTAAAATAGGCTATACACCTCCTAAGAACGGCTACAAAACCAAACTTACAGCCTTCCATTACCTTGCATGGAAAGCAGAACATCTCGAATAGATATAACCTGTTTGACTTGCGAAAATATATGTTCTCTTCTTTGTACATCAGTCCACCGCTGCGGTTAACAGTGTTGCCCAGTAGACAGAAAAATCCTCGCATCCGTGAGGCGCAGGGTTCGATCCCCACTACCGCCTGGTGTCCATAGGTGATGCAATGGGTACAAGCTTCTCCTCGCCTGGTGTTCAGCTTATTCAGAGTGGAATGCTTGGGAAAAGCGTCTTCTTTGACCTCATTTTAATGAAACGAAAACATCTTGTGCAATGCCGCTCTTTGGCAGCACATGTCATTGCAACATAAAAATTGACTATCATCAGAGAGACAAACGCTATTATGCTACAGCAGCGAAGACAATGCGCGCGTACAGAAAACAACCGCACTTCAAAAGAGCCGCAAAGGAGCAACGCCGCCGTCATTGCAAGAAAAGCCATCATGGGAAGGAATGCATGTACAAGAGGGTTAATTAACTCGAGAAATTCGACTTCTGCGCCGAAGATAGGAGTGCAATAAGTTTGATTTTGTAGTCTTTTGCAGTGATATAGTCAATGTCGACAAGAGTTTTTTTCTGATTGGCCATCTCTTGGCTGGCAGCTGCTGCAGCTGCAAGTCCACTGTAAGTTGAAAAAAAAGTTTTTTATGCGCCCTTATTTTAGGGGTAAATAGTTAATTGCTTGAATTAACATTTCGCAACGGTGCCCTGCCAGTGGTGAGAGCGCGAGTACAGTGCTCTTGAAGTGTTCCATACAGGCAGTTTAGGTATGCTGCTGAGCCTAAGAAGCTTTGTGAGCTGGTCGTTATAGCAAAGTGGAGGTGTTCGCGCATCGTGCAGAATGTGTTTTTAAGCATGTAGGAAGGCCGGGCGTACTCTCTAATTCTCTTTTTTACAGAGGAACGCCGTCTAACTTCTTTTAGTTTTTGGACGAAATGGCTTGCTAAATAATAACTTCCAGGCCAGGTTGGTAAGCTTTGCTGTCTTAATCAGCGCCCATGAATCTAGAACCTGCTTAACTGCGAAATAATCTATATCCCAAGCAGTATCGTAAAGCATGCTACCGTCGCCAGCGCACAAATGCTGCTGCCTTGCAACAGCAAATGAATATTTAATATTCTGAGATTCTAAAAATAAACTTTATTTTCTGATATATACAACATTCCGTTTAATGTGCTACATCAATTTCTTAATGAAACAGCGCACTGCTCTAAAATTGAAATTGCATTGAAGGAAATTTATTGCTCACTTAAGAAGAGCTTTCAGGATTGTGGCTACCAGACCACACTTACTCGGAAAGCATTTCTTCTAAAAGAAAAATCATTGTTTGCATGCTGTAAAAGCGAAAGCAATAATGTGTCATTGTATGCTTTCAACCTCGACGCAGGTTGCACACTGAAGGATGAAACGAAGACATGCACCCGAACGCTGGTTGGTAAGAACACGATGACCCTCGCGGTCGTGAATACTAAACTACTCCTCAAAATTAGTGCCTCAATATTCTCGGGTAACCCAGACACTGCAGAGGAAGCTGCCATAGCACTGGCTTCTGTGGGCGCAATTAGCGATGTCGGGTGCGTTTCGTTGGAGGCGAAACGGGAAGGTGCCCGTGTGCTGTGCGATGTAAGTGTACGTTAAAGATCTCTAGGTGATCTAAACTACTCCGGAGACCTCCACTACGGCACGTCTCTGTTCCTGTCGACTCTCAGTCCCTCCTTTATTTCTTCCCATACGGCGCGGTTCAGGAGTATTCCGATATGTTGGACAGATACTCGTAGTGCACTATCTCCTGTTCCTACCCAGTCAAAACACACTTCAGGATTCTACGACAGAAAATTTCTGTAGTCTGTAGCCTTGTATTTTGGGCATGTCTTGTGTAGTCGGTCTTGTCTTCTGTAGTCTGTCTTATCTTTTATAGTCTGTCTTGTCTTTTATAGTGTCTTCTGTAGTTTGTCCTCTCTTTTGTAGTCTGTCTTGACTTCTGTAGTCGGTCTTGTCTTCTGTAGTTTGCCTTGTCTTCTGTAGTGTGTCTTGTGTAGTGCTCGTACACTGTGTAACAGTCGTTACTGTGTCACCTGTCAATTAACACAGGATTTGTGTTCTGGAGTAGGCAATGCACAAAAATGCACAGCTTGTTAATGGTCGCCTGTCAATTAACACAAGCTTTGTGCATTCCAGAGTAATTCGTGCACAAAACCACAAGACTTGAAATGAAAATGATCAATTTTTATTTACTGTTTCGTGCTTTTTTTTCGAGCTTGCTGATGCATGCTGTCTAGAGCTGTCCTGGCCGCAGGTTCCTAGATACATTGCCCATGAGCCAAGAAAAATGGTCTTTGTCTTGGCTGAAAAAAAGAAAAAAATAGAGATCACCGCTGCTACCTGCACAAAAAAATGTGAAAGCATTGACGCCTCCTCGACACTGGTCGCCTTTCAAATTTGGCGCCATATTTGTTTTCTCGTTGACTTGATTGGTTATCAATTAACTCTTATTTTACCCTCATTCATCCCAGCAACGATTTCGAGTTTTCAAATTTTCCTCCATGGATCATTCCTGCCGATTCACTGAATACCCGCCCAGTCTAAGCACCCGTTCATTGCCTTTTGCTTCTCAATAATTACCTACTTGCCTCTAATGTATCATTCTTTTTCCTATCTCCTCGTTAAGAATAGGACACTTATCACTGGTCACGTGATTGCTCATTTCGAGTTTTCAAACTTGGCGCCAAGCTTTGGCTTTGTCCATACTTCCAGTTTTTCAAACTTGGCACTACGCTGTAGCTCCACCTACTTTCAGCGTTTCCAAATTTCGCGGGCACTTTTTCTCTGGCCCAGCCACTTTTTGGACATTTTTGGCTGTAAATAATTATCCGATTATAAAATTTTCTTTTCGCGCAGCATCCTCACATCATCCTCTTCCAATTACACAACCAATCGTATGACGCTATCTCTTCTGAGTTGCCCACAACTGCTGCGGACACGATCCCCGGCAACATAGCCTAGTAAACTTCTCATTTTATTCAAAATGTTGTAATACTGAACAAGGCTTATGACTGGCCGAGTTGGTACTGACTCACCTTAAAACCAGCCAGAGGACAGAACACACAAGAAGACATGAGCTCAAGAAGCTGGACTAACAAAAATTTAATTGAAGATTTTGATTATTTGATTTGATTTGTGAGAGTTTAACGTCCCAAAGCGACTCAGGCTATGAGGGACTTCGTAGTGGAGGGCTCCAGAAATTTCGACCACCTGGGGGTGCTTTAGCGTGCACTGCCAACGCACAGTACATGGGCCTCTAAAATTTCGCCTCCATCGAAATTTGACTGGCGCTGCCAGGATCGAACCTGCGTCTTTTGGGACAGCAGCCGAGTGCCATAACCACTGAGCCACCGTGGCGGCATCATTGAAGGAAAGCTGCAAAAGAAGACCCGCAAAGAGATACGGGTCACTGGCATACTAATGAATCATCTAAAAAATCAAATTCCTTACGGTGAAGGTTTACTGACAGCTTAGCCACACGTGTCCTTAGCTTTACCGATGTAGTAAGCCTCAACTATCCCGACAGATTTTTTCCTTCCGTAAACCACTGATGTGTCGTGGAAATTAGGCGTGCAAAGAGACAGGTCATCCTCAGATTTACATTCACAAGATTGAGCGTGCAGTGCCAGATTAGAATTTGCCTTCCCCCTATAGAGTGAAAGTGCTCAGTTTAGGTGCAAATTCAGATATCTGCCCATATTAGTTGCAGCCATAAGGCAGTGGAACGCAATAAACTCCATTACTTTTGCAAGTGGTGAACCTTTTTTTGTGACACTGTCCATTGTGGACAAGTACCCAGTTTTATCAAGCCTTTTTAATGGCGGCGCAAAGGCCTCCTGTCTTGCACTTCGCTGTTAAGACAACAGCAGCATTACGCTTTCCCGCGACTTTCATGAGACTGTGAAATACTGTGGAGGTAAGGTGTATCAGCATCATCGGAGTATCTGCTCCTTACCCTCGAAAACATACTATGACAGGTTGTTGAGATGGGCAAGTGGGAACCCAGCTGCTTGGAAACCTGCTACAAGAATGCGTCCTCAGCAGTGATGGCATGACTTATGTAGAGCGGATGTCATGCACACGATTGCACACCCATTAAGTGTTTCCATCTTTACTGACCTTAACCAGCGACAAATACACCTCTTCACCATCCTTCCTCAGCAACTAGTGGTCTGATTCGTAGCTAAAAAGAGCCTTCCTCGATATTTAGCTGTAGTCCCGACCAACATATTCGTCCATAAAGTGCAGGTCTGCATCAAGAAACTGCTAATGGTTCTGCTTAGACAATTCTGATGTAAAAGACAGGCCTTGACCGTATGCCTTAGAGACTCCTAAAACATCTTGTACCAATTTATCTGAGCCTTCTATGTCCAGAAAAATTAGGTAGTCATGAACATAACCAAATGCTACTATGCCAAGGTCTTCCAAACAGGGCTCTAATGCCTTATCGACTTTGGACAAAAAAAATGTTGCTGAGCAAAGGTACGACCTGCGTGTAAATACCGCCCTGCCAACTGACAAATGGGGATTTGCAGTAAAAGGACAACAGCCCCATGAAACAAGTAACCGAAATCATGCAATCATCTGCAAAAGCATGTTCATTGCTCACCCTGATGCAGTTTGCACATGCCTCAGAGGTCTATCATGTGACAATGAATAGTGCAGGCCCTCCATGGCGATGCTCACTGCAGAGCAGCTGCCCAGGTTGCTGTCCACATAAAACTAGAACTCCACAGAACACTTTTGTGAGTTGGCAGAGCGGTATTTACATCAGAAATCAGGCATATGCAGAGGGTCCCCGATTTCACTGTTCCTCCGTGACATTCTTCTGTCCAGAGTCGATACCGCATCAAAGCCCTGTTTGGAAGACCTCGGCATAGTAGAATTTCGTTATGTTGATAGCTACCTAATTTTTTTGCACAAGAAGGGCTCAGATAAGTTGGCACAAGACGTTTTAGAAATCTTTAGGCATGTGGTTAAAGCCTGTCTTTTACGTCTGAATTTCACTAAGCATAACCGTTTGTAGCTTCTTGACTTAGACCTGCGCTTTGCGGACGACCACATATGTTGTTGCCACAGCCGAAGATCGGGAAGCCTCTTAGCTATGAGTCCAACCCCTCGAGGCTGGTGAAGGACAGGTTGGCAATCGCATGCATCACGACCGCTTTATGGAAGTGATGCCATCACAGTGTTTAGAATGCATTCTCGGAGCAGGTTTCCAAGCCAATGGCACCTGGGTTCCCACTCACCCATCTCGCGCACCTGTCAGAGTGTGTTTTTACTCTCTCGAGGGAACAGAACACCATTCGCATGATGCTGACGTAGTTGAGGAGCACAAAAAGACTGGCTCTATACCTTACCTCAACGCCATTTCGCACCGTCCCAAGAAAGTTGCACCAAAGTATGATGTTGCTGCTGTCTTGACCGCTAAAATTAAGGTAGGAACCCTTTGCTTCTCCGTTCAAACTAGGCTTGATACAACTACGGGTAATCGTCCGCTATGCATAGTGGCAGATAAAAAATGTTCACAACTTGCAAAAGTAGATGGAGATTTTTGCATTCTACTGCCTCGTAGCTGAAACTACTATGGGCAGACAAGCAGATATCTGAATGTGCGGCTGGCTGAGAGCACTTTCACTGTATAGAGAGGAAGGTGAATTTTCACCTGACACTGCACGTTCAATCTTGTGAATGCAATCGGAGGACGACCTTTCTATTTGCACGCCTGATTTCCGTGGCACATCAGTGGCTTAGGGAAGTGATAAATCTGTCCTGATATAGTTGAGGCTTACTACATCACTAAGGCTAAAAACAATTGCCTGGCTAAACCGTCGGTGAACCTTCACTGTAAGGAATTAGTTTTTTAGATGGTTTACTAGTACGTCAGTGCCTTTCGATTGTTTTTTGCCCTCTCACTGCTTTGGGGTTTGGCGTGCTTGAATCTCTTTGCAGGCCTTCTTTTTGCCACTTTCCTTCAATAAAATTTCAGTTGTCAGACCAGCCTCATCTTGTGCTCATCTCTTCTCCTGTGTTGTGTCTTCCGGGCGGTTTTAAAATGTAATACTGAATGCCGGAAGACAGCCATTTTAGAGTCAAGCACACTTATAATGGCCACAGCTATAATGAATGTTCATTTATTACAAAAAATAGTGCTTAGTTCATTAATTTATGCATGAAGTATATGACACTGCATCAAAACAAAAAAGGACTAACCCTCATGCCACACTGCAGTTACAGCAAACAAAAGGACACCATAAATCTGCCCCAAATGCAAAAGCTTGCACTTCAGGCCAATGCAGAAATAAGACCAGATTACTTCCCAAACTGCAAGACACTGCCACGCAAAGTAAAGAATGTGACAGGCAATAAAGAAGCAACAAAAAAGCGAACTGTAGGTAGCAGCCAATCTCATGCAGACAAGCTACATGGTCAGGCCAACATAGACATGGAAGGAGAAATTTGAAAAAAAAGCCACAACAAGCACATAATAATTTTTAAGGTTTTCACAGCCCTTTAAGTGGCAAATACTTTCCTGAAAAAACATAACAGAAGCGGCAATTTTTTTCGGCAATCAATTCTTTCATGTACTTCATTGTTCTTGAAGCATGGGCGGGTGTAGATTAGTCAGATTAGTGCATGCATCCCTAAGCAATGCCATGCTAAAAACTGTACTTACAGAAAAAGCTTGCCTTACTGAGTGAATACCACTGGTGGTCCACTAATTTCCCAGCCTGCTCCAGGTTCCTGGCAAAAATCAAACGCAACTTGGTGTTTTGCAACAACTTCCATGCAACTCTTGGTCTTTAGCTGGAAAAAATTGAGGGATCAGTGAGATATCAAATTTTACATGCATTGCTTTGTTTCAATGACCGACAAAGAAAAAAACAGCGTTTTTTGTGAGTGCAACTATTTTTTCACACTAGCTTTCTACAGTAAACCACATTTATCGCGACCTAATTCACACTGACTTGCTGCACGGTCCCAGCACTACTGTGTATAGCTCTATGATTTCAAATGCTTGTTAGCTCTGAGCCCTTGGGCTTGCACTCGTTACTGCAGAAAACCTAGGAAAGGGCAGCCAGAGCTTCGAGCTTTAAGCCATAGGTATTTAGAAGCTCAGTGGTCTGTGGGAGAACTTTTGACTGGGTGACACAGCAGAAAATGCTGCTCCAGCTACTTTCACTCCATTGCAAAAAACTCGCACAGCAGAGACCTGTCCTCCATTTTGCATTGCAGAAACAATCACTGAAATTCGAAGCATGCATACTAAATGCACACCTACCTTCCAACACAGCTTCATAATAATGGGTATAATTATTGTAATGAAATACCAGTCAGTACATGTAGTTTTCAATTTATCCAAAAATAATAAGCAACCGACAAACAATAAACATTAAAAGGGAAATAAAATAACCAGAATTGTTTAAAAATTTGTCAGAAGAATTATGTGACATCTACTACACTCCAGCAGTTCTTCGGTTTGTGCACCTTCAAACCACACTTTCTTACAGGCACATTTGCACAGAAATTGCGTTGAACCTGATCTTTAAGAATCTTTATTAGTGCAGCAGTAGGGAGAAACCAGGTTTTACCCAAAAACGAAGGGCCCTACACAGTGCATCACAAGCCCAGATGGTGCACTTGAGTCACCTCTTATGCTTATGCAAGAAACAGGAACAGAGATATCTTGACTAAATAAAAAAAAGAGGAAGTGCAATGCATGTGTAATGCAGAGAAGATATAAGCAATACCACACTAAAACACAGGGAGGATTCCAAGAGTAGGTGAATGCATGAATGGGTGGCAATCAGATGGCCAAATGAGATTAGGAAATTTGAAGAAAAACGGTGGTGGCATGTGGCACAGGATACAGTTACCTAAAATGAACTGGAGAACCATTGTTCTGCACTAATTTTAACAGCACATTCACACGACAGACAAAATCACTAACTCCAGGAACGGACTGCGCATCATGCGACTCAATGTCAATCACCATTGCAAATGGCACCAGCACCGCGGACTGCTCATGAGGAAAAGTAGACATATTTTTGCTCTCAACTTTGACCAGCAGTCAGCTGCGCTTTTAAGAGCAAAGCTCTAAAGTACGGCAACATTTGAACTTTGTTTTACTGACATGAGGGTGCTAGTGAGCGTGAAAGTCCCATGTTTGTTTTGCACCAAATGTGTTAATTGCGAGGTATGTTTAACTAAAGAGGGGCATCTAACATGGGCATCAGCCCTCCGCTAGGGCAGCTCTTCATTACTTCCCTTCTATATCCCTTCCTTATATCACGGTTCAAGTGTCCACCAAAATGTGAGACAGTTACTGTTACATTTCCTTGAATTTTCCTTCAACTAATTTTAAATTTTTCAAGTATGCAGCTTTAAGAAGGTAGAGGTACAAACTGTGCAGTATAACCATACATGCTATGGCAATAAACCAGCAATAAATCTGTGCTGACAGCAGCTTGCCCAGTGCATTGCAAGGATGCTATGCCATACAAGGATTGGTGTCATCGTGCAATGTTACATTACTGACTGACAATTTGGTCTCTGTATCAGAAATACTGGTAAAATATCATTGTAGAGCACAACGTTTTTAAAGGGATAAATGAACATATAGGTACTTTTCGAGGACACATATGCATACCAGGCAACAGGTGTGCAATGTCAAAGCACGTTTATGTTAACAGCAGCTGCGTCAAGAGCTACATCAGCGACTATATTTTGTACAAGTCTGCAGTTCCGGTAATCATAACCTGAGGTACTGCTGTGAAGTGCATGTAGAGTTTCATGCATTTCTAAACCTAGCTGCAAGCCTATGTTGAAAATATTTTTCTAAATAGGCGGCTAAGATATGCATCACTGAAAAAGAATAACTACCATGAACGAATCAGGAGGGATGACACAGCCGAAGGCAGGAAGCACGCATGGCCCATTAGATGCTGGCTGCTGGCAACTGCAAATAAATACATCCAGAGCAACAGCTGTCAGTGGCTGTAGCCATGTCATGAATGACAAGAGAGGAAATCGTCTACTGCTTTAAAAACTATACTTAGACGTAATATAAGTAAATAAAAAACCAATGAGCTAGCCCATGACAAAAGAAATAAGCAGATTTTATGTAAAGCACCCATATACATTCTTTGCGAAGAGTCACAATGACTTCTTAACCACACTGAAAGATGAGCTGGCTGAAATACCGCGCACCAATTTGAATATAGGATGTGCAGGTTTTCATTAATTCCTATCATGGTGCCTTGCACCAATATCTAGGTATTAAATTGAAAGTTGCAACCAGTCTGCCTTGGTTAAATGAGAAGACAGAATGGAAAAAAGCACGCCTTCACCAGCAAGAAGCTTGATATCTCACAGCACAGCTTAGCATCATAGAAAAATTGCTAGTGCATTTAACATATCTGCATACAATTAAAAGCTGCACAAATTTGTCGACTGGCAATGCAAGTAAGGGCAAGAGAAACAAAAAAATACCAAAGAACACTTGTGAGTGCGGCGAAGGGAGGTCTGTGGGTAGGATCCCGTGCATGGGAAGAGTTCGGAGCTCGGAGAATCGCCGGCACCACAGCTGATGGCACGCAACCAAGAATAAATAACAAAGTGAAAATAAGTAACAAAAAAACCATCCACAATGGCGAAGGACTTCAATGCGGGCCGCAAAAGCGATGGATATAGCAAAAAGGTAGAAATCCTAAATAAGTGTGCAGTTGCATCTCCGACAGCTCGCAGTGCTCAGAAGGAGAAGAAGCATCAACGTTTACCGCTCAGGAGACGCAAGATTGATCTAACTTTGACATAACATTGCCTCAAATCCTGCTCCACTGGGGAAGCACAGACAAGTTTACAAATGACAAGGCGATGAATATGAACTAGCCTTTCGCATGCGATCACTGTCTCAGAATAATTTAGTATGACGCATATTAAGGCACAAGCACTAATCCGATAAGTACTAACCCTGAGCAAAATAGTGCGGTGTCTGATCGCAGCTGGCCTAGCGCGAGCGCTCCGCCGCGCGGCACTTCTCGCTCATCGTCTTCTACGCAGTGCAAATCCATGCTTTTGCACCGAGTGTCGAAGCGCTAGCAAGCGAAAGCGTAACTCTGTTGTGATATCTGGTGCCATTCTTATTTACCACGGCACACGAGTACTAAATGCACATAAAGACAATGAGAACAACACTTGTCATGCAGGATATAGGCCCTTCTTTTTTGGCGCCGCATTATAGGTGCGGCAACCGCAGGCGGACTGCCTCCACTCACGTGCCTATATAGCCGCATACAAATAGCGCGTGTGAATACAGATCATTAGCAAAGAAACGCAGAGCGGGACTCACTGGTCATGCGATTCATCCAGGCTTAGTAAAACGGCGCAGGAGTCTTCGTTCCCTTTACAGATGACAAGACGTCGCAGCACTGTCTTTCATCATGGCTTACCCGTCGAAACTCGCCAATGTTGACAGGCCGAAATCCTGGTCATTGGCTTCCAAAACACACTCCTGCTCATCTTCCTATTGAATGAGTTCTTCACACGTGTCCGCCGTACAAGTACTCAAGCAATGCCTCAAAGAGGCAAATAATACAAAACACGACGCGTCGGTTGCGCTGCAATGGCGCCGACGGCTGCGCTTTCGTGTGTCGTGTCGGTGAAAAATTGCAACCGACAAGAAGTTTGTTTTTTCAACCATGAATACTTATATTATCTTCACAACAAAGACATTGCATTTATTTTGAATTATTTTTAGATTATTTAAGAATACTAAAGCGCTTTCAGTTACTTTTTCTGGCGTGTCGTTTGTAGAAGCTGCGATCCTGTGATCCCCTGAAGTGACCCGGATCCCTAGCAGACGACGGAGCAGACGACGGTGTTGACAGAATGCAATTTCGTTTGATGCCAGATAAAATCACTAAGTTGCGACAAAAACAGCGAAGGAAAGCGCCGTATCTCAAGCTGGCGAATATCGTGGATAAGGGCAACGCAATTGGCAAGATGGAGAGTAGCTGCGATGCATTAATTTGCGCGACACTGGCATGCTCACCGGAGATCATGAAACTTCACAGCTTAATCGGTGACCAGTACAAGCGGATTGCTTTGATATCAACTGCGTTACGAAACTACGTCGATACTTGCGTCTCACTTTAGCTAATATGCAACAGCGGCTAGCACTCGCCGCATCCTGATCGCGTGTAGTTTAACAAGCAAGAGCCCACTAGCGCATCGAAGCAGCCGTGTTTTCGAGTTCGTATCGCTACGATAAATACGAACTGTTTTGGCACGTACTGGAATTGAAGTTTTTAGCCTGTGCGTCACGGACGGTGACGATGGCGTCGCGGACGATCTTAACTAAGACTCGCCGCAACGCAGCCAAAAACCCAAGCATTTGGGCGTTAAAGGTTGTTCACCAGTACTGCAAACGTGGGCATAAAGTATCGCTCGGTCACAGCGCCAGTCACTCGCTGCTCGATTTTCCAGCCGAGTGGAGGTCGCAAGCTGTTGAGCCAATCAGTGAGCCAGCCGGAGTGAGCGAGGCGAGCTTTCGGGAACGACGCCGCCCGCGGGCGCACCGGGCAATGAATTACGCGCTACCCCCTGGCTGCCCTAGTCGTCGCTAAGCCTAGCCGGTTTCACATCGATGCAGCAGCTGAGTGCACTTCGAAACTGGCTAGCGCTGAGGTGCTGCTCTCCTCATCGTTTTACTGTGAACCTCGTCTCATAGTAAAACAGATATGCTTGGTTTCCGCGACACCTTTAGGAGCGGAGCCAGCTGAGGCCAGGAGAGCCGCGATTGAGCAGCAGCAATTAAAGGCGCCGTGGGGAGACATTTGTTTGTATTCCTGTTATCGCTTCAACCAACGACTCAATATTGGCCAACGATACTCCATCCGACGGCTTAGTATGGACTTGAACAAACATTACTGTCGCGTTTTTCTGACGCTGGCGGCCGGTATTCAGGATGACATGCCGCGCCCATACCTTATCATGTCGCTCAACTGTATGGCCGTGGTGCCCATCAAAACCCCCAGACATCTTCCTTTTCGCTCAGATTGTCGTAGCACAGTCACACTGGGACCAGAGCAGTTTAGAGGACCAAGCGCGGGTGCACCGGAGCTAGACTGTGTCAAAGCAGGCGAAACTCTTTAAAGCGCGCGGTTGACGTCAGTCCCAAGACTTTATTCTCATTTCGACCGAGAATCAAATCGGTTCAAACTCGCCGGCCGCCGCATTTCACGTTCGGCTGCATACGCTGTTGTCTATATTTAGGGACATTTTCGTGTCACCGTCATGAAATTTTCAGTGAAGGCAATGAACGACGTCGTAAAGTTTTTTTTTTGCTATTTTATGATAAGCACAACGTCACTGTCGCTAAAAAAAATTCTCCGCCAACACTGCATCAGTGTTGGACTTAAGAGCGTTAGCTACGAGAGCTACAAGTGTTTAGATCGGGGTGCTAGACCGGGGTGCTCAGCAAACGTGGAGAAGACAAAATACAAACATCTGAGGGCGTTTCGTTTCGGAAACATTCGTTCTAAGATACAAGCAGCGTCATCTCATTCAAACATTTTGCACTACTATTGCGATCTACAGCCACCTTCGCTATATCCGGTATGTTTCCTCCTTATATATCAGTTAAACAATTTTATAAATGTGTGCATTACAACAAGACGAATTGTTTGACCGCATCCGGAACCCTCTGCGACAGACGATTAGGCCATATGGCTGTCTGTAAGTCCCGGAATGCACGATTTGGGGGCGAAAAGGTCGTCGGTGCGAATCCCACACATATTTTGGGCTTCATCTAAATATTTATTTTACCCTCAGGAACATGACAAGTAAAATGACACCACTTCGATCGTTATGCGTCAAACGGGCGGCCCCCAAATTTGATGCAAATGGGGGTCCCCGGGGTTCCACTTCGATAGCCGCTATACTGGCATATGTAAAACGGATCGAAGGTATCTGTGACAACTGAGGCTCTACCCGCCCGCTGTTGCTATGTGATATAGTGTGGTAATTGTCTTGGCCAATTTGACCTTCCCTGCATACAGACATATCCTTGACAAACGTAAGTAGTAAGAGCTTACGCTCTTAAAACTGAAACGCGGAAAATGATATCGGGGTTGCTTTGAACATTTATACAGAAAACTGCGTGCATGTACACGCATGCTGGCTTTGTGTAGCCGGATGGTTATGGCGAGTAATTTTCCCTGATTGACGATTAACGACATTCTTTTCCGCTACGTGCATAGAAGTGTCCCTGGCCTTTTCTGCGCATGTAGTAGTAGCGGTACATAATGATACATGGCTTGAACATGTCACAGAAGCCAAGAGGACACTGATTTTCAGTAGCGTCATTCGACTTGCGCACACCGATTGGTGTGCAGGCGCTGTCGTGGGTGGAGCTACATGCCGCCACCGCAAGCGCGTGCGGATACGCAGGCACCGCTGGCTTCATGCGCTTCTGCATTAGAGCTTTTTGGGCTTTCAAAGCCGCACTATGCTCTTGAGCATGCACTACATTCGTCACACTGTCATGTGGGAACAGAAGGGAATTAGGTGAGTGCTCGAGCAGTGCCTCTCCTCTAAGCCAATTCTCGTTCGGTGAGAGAGCCAGGTCATGGGAAGCGAGTTGAAAACTCGATTCGCCAATGTGAATGAGCACTTCATTTCGCTCGGTGCCCGTCACCAACAGACCAGAGCACCTCGCATCCTCTTCGCGACTCGCCACAGTGAACGCGCTTTGAAGCATCTTTGGTCAATTTGATCCTATCGCTGTCACACGACAGCACGACAGTATTTCTAGAATTCTGCAGTAAAACAATTACCCTCACCAGGAATCTGTCGTATGACACATCCCATGATAGGTATCTATCGTGCGGCACAATCCACGACAGGTATCTGTCGCGCTACTCATCCCACGGCAGGTATCTGTCGCGCGGCATATCCCACGACAAGCTGTCGTGCCGCGCGACAGGCCGCACGACAGGTACTTTTGTCGCGTGAAAAGAGGCGCGCTAGAAGTCTTTCGCGTGACTGAACCCACGACATCCAACTTTGCTGAGGCACGCAATCTCTGTCGCGCGGCACGACTCCCTTTGTCGCGCGACAGTACCTGCGACAGAAACCTGTCGCGCGACAAATGCTGCTACAGGGACCTTCTTCGCACGACAAAATGCAGGAAAGATGTCTGTCGTGCGGCAGACCCTACTACAAACAACTTTGTCGCGCGAAAGAACCCACGACACGGAGCTTGCCGCACGACACAAGGCACAAGACAGCTTGTCTTGCGACACAAAATTGTGTCGCGCGACAGATGCGCGACAAAAAAAATTCTGTCGTGCGTTTTGATCGGGTAAAAACCAATTTCCAATTTCTTTCATCTGTGACTCCCAAGCAGCCATACTAAATTTCATTAGGGGCCGGGTCTCCTTTCTAACGAATAAAATTCTAAGCCGTCATGAAATAGACCGCAAAATTACACTAGTCTGGACGCGAGAACATGTATCGCTGTATGGTAATGAGACGGCCCGTGACTTCACCCCAGCTTTTTCTTCAGGGCGGGCCAGAGCGAGGTGCTCTTCACAGAAAGGGATCGCATGGTGGCACACAAATTAATTCCAGAGCACCATTGTTTGCAACGAGCTAACTTCCTCCAGCGGATAGAGCCTTGACCAGATGCCAAGCCATCAACTGGCACCGGTTACAAACTTACACTTTTCAAAACCTGGCCCTCTGGAGTCTTATGTACCCAGGGCAATTTTCTGAAAAATGCGCAAACTGCGAACTTAGGGCCAACTTGGACTGCATACTTTGGGAATGTCCTCATGCCTCCCGGGAGGGACGAGGTATAAAGACGAAAGACCAATGGGAGACCTTACTAGTTAGCTCCGACTCAAGCGAATCAGCTTTAATACGTACGACTGGCCGAAGCCGCCACCGTGAGTCAACACCCTTCGCCCTTCGTTTAGGCGGGTAACCCTCTGGCTACCCTCTTCTTTTGGACATTAAAAGTTTTCCTGTTCAATCGTACCCACAGAAGCTGAACCACTCGGCCACTCAGTTCGAACACCTGTCGCGAGCTAGCCTTCAACCTGAGGACCTGTTCTTATAATTTCGCGCCCTGGCGAGGCGAGACCGCCGCCCCGCTGGTGTTGCTCTTTTTAAGGCGTAAGCCTTTATTGGCTCATAAGTGGCGTGACGGAAGTTGTAGACGGAAGCTGTAGACGTAAGTTTTAGACAAAAGAGCTGTCAATCATAGGTTGTGTGGTGAATTAAAGAAAAATGTGAAAGTTGATTAGGCAGCTATTCTTAAGGAACGTATATCTTAGTCGGAAAAACAAAAATTTCTGCTGCGAATCAGATTTTTCTGTTGCGACGACAGAACAATCTGTCGTTGCTACAGAGTAATCTGTTGCTACGACAGGATGTTCTGTTGCGACTACAGAAGACAGAAGCCACGCTACAGAGTGTTCTGTAGTGACAACAGAAGCTCTGTAGCGGCCAAAGAAGACAGAACACGCGCTACAGACTGTTCTGTAGTGACAATAGAAGTTTCTGTCGTGCTACAGAAACGTCGAACTTCTGTCGCGCCGAAACACCGGATGAGCGCAACAAATGCAACCATGAGAGTTAGCTTAATCGCGTATACTTGTAAGTTGGCCCAGATAAAACAAATCAATATTTAGGAAAACAACAGATTTCCTCTGAATTGAAATGAAGTGAAGAATTCTTACGCAATACCTAAACTAGCTGCAATGAATTTTCGTTCCTCCTACATTTTTAATGATTATACGGCATTAATTAACATTATAAACACGTCTTTAGACAAGAGAAAAGTGATCAACCGCCCGAAAATGGTGTACCTATGTAAGTCATGCCTAGTACTCTTTTGTTTCCTCACCATTTAGATCCTCACAAATAACTTTTAAAACATGGATTTAAATGATCAGATGTTAATAGGAAAAGGTTAAACGCTACAGATACAATCGGGCTCGGGCGCTTTCGACAAGGTAATTTTTGCGACACCCTTTTTATTTTGCTAAGAAGGAATCCCGCGAAAATTAAGAATACCGTGTCACAGCGTGCTCCTTGCGTATGAATGCGCAGGCGCCGCAGTGCTGTTTTTCGCGATTTGGTAAAACGCTACCAGCTTAGCATTTTCTCCTTTGCCCATGGGATAACTTCGCGTTGTTGCTAGTTCCGAGAGCGCGAAGGGCTGTGCGACGAGTCATCAGCCGCTGGCGTGAATGTAAGCCGTTTTGAAACAAAATAAATTTGTTGCTTATTTATTAGAGTAGAGGAGACGAAAAAATACTATCCAATACATTACTTTCTTCTAAGAACATTCACTTCATTTTAATTCGAAGCGAAAGTTTTCTTTATTTTTAAAATTTTTTGATTGAAGGTCAGCACACTATTTTATTTATAATTGTTTGTTCGCAACTCTTTGCAGGCTTCAATATTTGGGAGTAGGCTGAGTGGCTGCGTGAATGTGCGCTTGTGCTCATTCCACTAATAATATATAGCACATTAGGAACCGTAGAAAACATCTGAGCGGCGCCAAATGACACCCCCCCCCCCCCCCGCGCCCGTGGGTAATAGTGCCAGACCTCCTACAAAGCACAAGGCCCAGATCCGCATGGTAAGTGCAAACCCATGCACGCAATACGCAGCCTTCTTACTTAACAGCTGGAAAACTAGACACTCAACCCGGCAGGGGCGCATCTTAAACTCATCAAAATTATCTTTCAGTCATCCTAAACACTCATAGGTCCCCACTGCTGAAAGGTCTTTGCAATCTCTGCAATGCAGTCCGAACGAAACAGTCTTCAAAGCGCGCATGAAGCCTCTGTATACCGAATTCATGCGGAGGTACTATTCAAAGGGTTCATATCCCAGAATATGATCGAAAAGCGTACGTAAAAACGCAACGTGGAGACAATGCCAACGCTCATCTCGACATCCCACTCTGCGTTTATGATATCGCCTGAAAGGAACAACGGGCCATATTTCCGTGCGCAGCGCGCTGAGAAGGTGGGGGGAGGGGAAGACCTTTGCCGGACACAAAGATAAAACAAACGCAAGCAGAACGACCATTTCTGGGGCTCTCTGAAGAAAACGAGGGAGCGTAGCTGGCGGTACACCTAAGCACGGTGTAAGAATAACATACTGAGGTATTGACACTCTCACCCCGCCGCGCGCGAGAGCGCGGCCCGCTCGCGGCCACAAAATGTTCGGGGGGAGGGAGAAGGGTTGCCATGGAAACCGGTCGCTAATTTAGAGGGCGCTGCGAAAGGCGGGCCCACGCTGGGCGGCTCAGTCCGGCGTGGCGCGGCACTGCGCACGCGTTTTTGGCACATTCGGCGTGTGCGGCTGTAGTGCTGTTCGATTTTTAACAAGTTCTTTCATTTTGCACCATACCTTGTGTTTGGCTATCGTCGGCAGAGTAGCCCACAGCAGGTGAGTGCTGCGCAATGGGGAGAAAGTGCATCGTGCCCAACTGCAATTCGTGCTACCAGACTTGTGCGGAGCGTGTGCAATTATTCAAAGCTCCGTCCGACAATGTTCGTTTGGCGAAGTGGCGCAGTGCGATTAGCAGGGCAGACCGGACGTTAATGCCCACTGACCATGTCTGCGCCAAGCATTCTACAGAGGACGTGGTATCCCGGGCATATTACGCGGAGATAGATGAAAGAATGCTACCTGACGCGGAAAAGATGCCCGTGTTTTCCAGAGATGCAGTTCCTACCTTATTTTTGACCTGCCCAAGTATCTCAGGTTACCAGAGAGACATAGAAAGCCACCCCGGAAGTGGAAACCTCCTGCGCAAGCATCCAAGCGACGTCGGCCGAACGTCGACGACAACGGTTCGATGCAGCCTCTCCAAGCTTCTTTGCCTGCAGATACGTGAACAGCCTTGGAGCCAGCGGTTAAGCGACAGCGTCTTGACTCTGACTCTGGCGCACTGATGCCGGTGCTTCAACAAATACACCGCATCGCCATTTAGCCTCCAGTGGAAAGGAGCTTATTGAAAATTATGCCCGTTCTATGATAATTTGCATCGGAATAATGAAGCCGTTGTCTCATGCTTTCGTGTTGGGTTATGGAAGATGATACGACGCGCCCTTTCATCCCGTCTCATACATTTCGGGCGTGAGAAAGAATTTACCTAAAACATGAGTCGTAAATAGCCGCTCTATACTAGTGCGCTGCATCTTGTCAATTAGCCCCCTCAAAGAAACAATGTTTAAACGGTCTTCATATAGAATGAAGAAACAACAATGAGCGTGAAGCAAAAACATTCCGTGCAATACTTCTCTGCCCTAGTGAGTGGAAAACGGCACGAGGACCCCCACTTATATTTATTATGCATACATCTATGATCAGATCGAATGAAACATGAACTGAGCGAGGAAACGTGAATGAGCTTCCTGTTCTGCTCGACTGAGTCGATATCATTAACTTCTTTGCACAAGATAATTTCATGCAAACAAGCTTTGAAGACTGCCACACTTCTGATTGTAATTTCAAGCAACGAATTTCCTTAGCGTTTGGAATTCAATACACGCAACCAAAGTGAAAGTCGAGCTTAGGCAGCGAAATCTCAAGGCGCCAGAACCGCTCAACTGGGATGGATGGATGGATGGATGGATGGATGGGTGGGTGGATGGATGGATGGATGGATGGATGGATGGATGGATGGATGGATGGATGGATGGATGGATGGATGGATGGATGGATGGATGGATGGATGGATGGATGGATGGATGGATGGATGGATGGATGGATGGATGGATGGATGGATGGATGGATGGATGGATGGATGGATGGATGGATGGATGGATGGATGGATGGATGGATGGATGGATGGATGGATGGATGGATGGATGGATGGATGGATGGATGGATGGATGGATGGATGGATGGATGGATGGATGGATGGATGGATGGATGGATGGATGGATGGATGGATGGATGGATGGATGGATGGATGGATGGATGGATGGATGGATGGATGGATGGATGGATGGATGGATGGATGGATGGATGGATGGATGGATGGATGGATGGATGGATGGATGGATGGATGGATGGATGGATGGATGGATGGATGGATGGATGGATGGATGGATGGATGGATGGATGGATGGATGGATGGATGGATGGATGGATGGATGGATGGATGGATGGATGGATGGATGGATGGATGGATGGATGGATGGATGGATGGATGGATGGATGGATGGATGGATGGATGGATGGATGGATGGATGGATGGATGGATGGATGGATGGATGGATGGATGGATGGATGGATGGATGGATGGATGGATGGATGGATGGATGGATGGATGGATGGATGGATGGATGGATGGATGGATGGATGGATGGATGGATGGATGGATGGATGGATAAGGTTGAGCCCTTTAAATCGGGCGGTGGCTCAAGCCACCTAGCCATGAGTTAAGAAATTTTACTCTTGTCTTGATTTTAGCCACCAATCAGAAAACTATCTCTTGGTTTCTTCTACCCGGTTAAAACCTACTTTCCGTTCACTATCCTTAAACCCCAATGCCTTGGATAAATCAGCCTCGCTGCTTTCCCCTGTAGGGTTAAGCCCTTTACAGAAAAGTATCAAATGTTCATTCGTTTTCTCGTACTCTCCGCACGCAACGCACAACAGGTCTATCTCGTGTTACCTGACTCTATATGTATTAGGCCGCAAAACTCAAGTCCTGGCCTCAAACAGCAACCTACAATTACTATAGATATTTTCTTTGGCAGTTTCCTGTTTAAAGATCCTGTATGTTTCCAGTGTCGATTTCGTCAGCATCCGTTTTCCACAGAGCTCTCTCTGTTTTTAACCTTTTTCTTAACCGATAATTGCTGATTTCCCATCCTACAGCTGTCCAGATATTTGCTTATCAATTTTCTAGTTCGCCTTCTCTATTCAGGATCAACATTCCTTACTTATGTAGAGGTACCTGAAAACTTTGGTAGCCCACTGATTTTCTCCCAATTTTCTCAATTGCTCCTCAAATGCAATCTTACTGCTAGCTTCTCTGCTCTCAAACGACGCCTATCCCATACAACTCTGTACCTCCTGATTTGGTGTATTGCCATGTTCTCCCAAAGCTAGCCTCTCTACGCCGTGTTGTTTTATTTCTAACCTCCCTTGATCATCTGGTCTCATGTACAGGACCCCATTACACAAAGTCAGGTTAGGAACCGTCACCCCTTTCCAGATCCCTCTTACCACTTCATACCTGGTGTAATTATACAGTGCCCTATTTTTCACGACAGCTGCATTCCTACTAGCTTTATTCATTATATATTTTTCATGCTCCGGCAGATACTCAACACAGTTATTTATGTACACCCCAAGATACTTGCACTCATCCACTACTTCTAGCGTGAACTTTTGTATCCTATGCTCGCCGCCCTCATCATTAAAATGTCATGACTGAAGATTTTTCCTTACTATACTTGAAACCTACTCTATCTCCCTCTGTACCGCATATGTCTATAAACTTCTGCAAATCTTCCTTGTTGTTAGCCATTAACACTGTATCATCCACGTATATTAGTCCCGGTATTGGCTGTTTAAGCCCTTCTTCTTGCTGGAAAAAGAAAGGCTGAAGCCTAGTCCGCTCCTCTCTAGCTTTGTCTCAAACCCTTAGCGATCATAGCGATCATAGCATAGTGTTGTTCAACTTTTCAGTTCGCATTACTTCACGACAACGCTCAGTGAAATACATACGCGACTACAAAAAAGCCAATTTTTCTAAAATCAATGAGGAACTAGCCAAATTTCTTTTCCACTTCGAACAGACTGCTTCTTTCAGGTCTATTGATGACACCTGGTCCATGTATAAAGCAAAAATCACCTCTTTAACTGAATCTTATGTACCCCTCGTTTGCATTCGTTGTGATGCCGGAAAACCGTGGTTTACCAACTCTTTAATAAGTCTGTGCAATAAGAAAAAACGATTATTTAGAGAAGCTAAGAGCTCCAACTTCGCGTCTAAATGGGATAAATATTTCAGCTGTCTGAGAAATTTTACCAAGTTGCTTAAGAGCACTAAACAAAACATTAAAAACAATGACCTACTCGATATCCTTCGAAACAACCCAAAAAAGTTTTGGACTATTTTAACTCCAGGTCGTAGCGGTTCATATAATATATCGTTATTAGATCAAGTTGGTTGTCATGTTCCAAATGAGCTTCGCTGGGACGTAATGAATACGTACTTCTCATCTGTTTTCACCAACGAACCAGCCGTAAACATTCTACATCACAGAGGCTAAATGTATCTGAAATGCCACCTGTTAGTATCTCAGCCGAAGGAATATGTAGACTTATTAAAGATTTAAAGGTATCAAATGCTCCTTGGCCCGACAACATTTCCGCGAAAATTCTTAAAGGTACCAAAGTAATATCCAGTCATTTCCTGCAAATCATTTTTACACAATCCATTTCTAGTGGCCAAATCACGTCTGAGTGGAAGATTAGCCGAGTCGTGCCTTGCTTTAAGGCAGGTAACCGCTCTGATCCATCAAATTATCGTCCCATCTCGCTAACATGCATTGCGTGTGAACTACTTGAACATATTATTTACTCCCAAGTAGCTAATCACCTCGATAGAAATTCTTTTTTCTTTCCAAACCAACACTTTTTTCTTTCCAAACCAACACGGATTCCGTTCTGGCTACTCATGTGAAACTCAACTCTTCGAATTTACGACTGACCTCCACCTAAACTTTGACTCCTTGTTTCAAACAGATATTATCTACCTCGATTTTTCGAAAGCTTTCGACCGAGTTCCTCACCGGCGCCTCTTGGCTAAACTTTCCTCCCTTTCACTGCACCCGCTGATATTATCATAAATTTGCAGTTTCCTAACTAATCGTTCGCAATACACGGTCATCAACAACCATCCTTCTACCGTCAGTAAAGTCACCTCTGGAGTGCCTCAGGGCTCAGTTCTTGGGCCGATCCTGTTTCTTGTCTTTATCAATGACCTTCCTGTCGGCATTTCATCATCCATCCGTTTGTTCGCAGATGATTGCGTTCTTTACCGCCGTGTTAGCACTACGAACGACCAGTCATTGCTGCAGGACGACCTGAACTTGATACAAAGTTGGTGCTCGACCTGGCTCATGAAACTGAACGAAACTAAATGCAAGTTTATGCACGTGTCGTGTAAACGATCTAACCTGCACTTTTCTTACACGCTAAACATGACCGTGCTATCTGAAGTTGAATCCTACAGATACCTCGGCATAGAAATAACAAGTGATCTTAACTGGTCGAAGCACATAACGTCCCTTGCTGCTAGCGTTTCTAAATCACTAGGATTCATCAGACGATCGCTCACATTTTCTCCCCCAAAGGATAGACTAATCGCATACGAAACTTTCATCCGCACTAAACTTGAATATGCATCGAGCATTTGGAATCCCCATTAAAATTATTTAACACATATGTTAGAGGCCATTCAAAATCGAGCCGCTTGGTTTATAATATCAAAATATGATTCTCGGTCGAGTGTTACTAATATCAAATCCTCTGTTGGTTTACCTTCCTTGGCATCCCGTCGTAAGATAGCAAGACTGTCTATTTCATAAACTTTATTATAATTTTCCCCAACTGCGTGAGAGCCTAATTATTCCCCCTTTAAGATCATCGCGACGTTTGTATAATTGCCGTAGTATTCAACGCATTCATGGTTCAACCAATGCGTTCAATTCCTCGTTCTTGCCAGCTGCCATAGCCGAGCGGAATGTCCTTCCAGACAGTGTTGTGAATGAAGTTAATTCCCTAAAATTCAAACAGATGTTAATTGATTTATTCCCCAAATTATTCCGGTTGAAGGCCCTTTTTCTTTTGTTTACTCACTTCTTGTTTTTCTTTTGAAGTGTTCACAGTTGTATCTACATGTGTTAAGTTTATGTTCCAATTTTGTTCTTTGTGATATGATTACTGTTCGCCCCCCCCCTTATGTAATGCCCCCTGGGGCCCTTAAGGGTAAATAAATGATGATGATGATGATGCAGGTACAACATGAACAACAAAGGAGACAGAGACATCCTTGCATAAGCCCCCGCTGTATCTCTACAGGCCCTGATATTTTTTTTCTATTTTATAAGGAGTCTGTTACCTTTATATATATATATATATATATATATATATATATATATATATATATATATATATATATATATATATCTTTTAAAAGATTAATTACTCCATCTAAAACATCCAATATTGTGCCCAGTATGTCCCAGAAACACTCTTGAATAACGTTGTCGTAGGCTCCCCTAAATCCAGAAATGCGAGCCATAGGGGCCTGTGTTCCTTTTCAGCAATCTCTATACACTGCGTCAATGGAAACACATTGTCCTCCAACCTTCTTTGTTTCCGGAACCCAATTTGTAGCTCCCCTAGCACCCCCTCGTTTCCCACCCAAGCCTGCAATCTGTCCTTTATAATTTGCATCACCACCCTGTAAACCACAGATGTCACTGTTATGTGACGGTAATTACGTCAGCTTTGTCCCCCTTTCCCTTATGCATCATATTCACTCTACTTAATCGCCATTCATCGGGGACTTTCACATCCACTATCACTTTATTCACTACCTCTATTAATGTTTGCTTGAAATTTGGTCCTAGCTCCTTAATAAACATAATCAAAATACCATCTGGTCCTGTTGACGCCCCACTAGGAACCTTCTTCTCTGCCCTTTCCCACTCTCTTTGCTCAAGTGAAGCAATTGCAGTAACCGGTTTATCATCGTTCGATAAATTATGTGCAACATTTTTTTCTTTAAATTTTATGGGGTAACTATGCGTCCAGCCGGCCGGGAAGGCGAACTTCCGTGCCAGCTACCAGCAGGCGTTATTCAAGTACGCAACACGTGTCCCCAACCCGGGGCGCAGAGTCCCAGCCACGGCAGGTCCGGACGAAATAGGCAACGGCAGGGCAGGCAAGAATTAGTTTATTATCCTAACGCGAAGTAAAGTACCCTGCGGAAGAATGTTCTATCAGTAAAATATATGTTCAGCAGCTCACCAGGTCGTTGACGTCGACCGGCGTGGGTTCGGGGGCCGGCGGGCAGCGAAAGGGTTCCTTGGGGCACTTAGGTCAGGTCAGGCAGCGATAGAGTGCCTTCCCTCTACGCGTTTCCCATTTTTATCCCCTCTGTCATGGCCTCCCTAGCAGCAAATCGTTGCTGTCAAGCTTAGGCATGCCACCTTCTCCGCAGAAGGCAGCGCGCTGCCGTGACGTCACGTCAGTACTGTGGCGGAAATGAGCAGAGTCGCAGGGGTGCCTTCTCTCCACATTCCTGGTGGACAGAACGGACGTTTAAGTCACGATCGCCGCTGGCGCGGGGGACGAGGAGGGGATACCAGTGGATCCCACATCCTCCCCTCCTTAAGAAGCCTCCCGAACACAGAAACAGGATTTCCAGTGAAAAAGCGCAACGGCACAAGGCCAGAGGACAAGAAAGGACGATGCACCTCTGGCCTTGTGCCGTTGCGCTGTTTCACTGGAAATAATGTCAGACCAACGTGCCCATCAGTTATTGTTGTACAGAAACAGGCACAAACAGCTTTACTAGATTTCAGTGGACCACAGGTCCAGGTCCAATTCTAGCCCCTCCGCTTGCGTGGCCTCTGCTTCTTTGTTGGGCGCCGCCGGTTCCGCAGCCGCCAGCGCAGGGGCCGGCAGCTTGGGGTCCGGGTCCAGGGCCTCGTCACACGGGGCAGGAGGCGCCGCTGCCGAAGACGGAGGAGCCACCGCGGTTGAGGACTGCGAGCCAAAGTTTTGATCAGGCGGGCCGCCGGCGTGGCGGACGGCGACCTGTAGTAGCCACTCTGCGAACTCGGCCTCGCGGCCCGCTCGTGGCTCCAGGCCTCGGGCCGGCGGGGTGGACGACGGGCGCTGGCAGAGTGGCGATCGTGCAGGCGAGTGGCCCAAGGTGGCGGGGGTAGCCTGGCGGCGCTGCGGCGACTGCCCGAAGAAGGGGCCCAAGTGAAGCGGGCCAGCACGCCCGGGGCCCGGTGGGGCGGCCGCCTGGTGACGGCGATGCGGCGAGTGGTGATGGGGGCTTCGGCCAGAGGTCGAAGGTGACCGCCGGCGCTTGGGTTGTGCCTGCTTCTCCATCTGCGTCGGGAAAAAGGTCGACACATGTAACCAGCTAACACAGCGCGTGCTACGTAGCTGCTCGACCCTCACGACAGACATGAGAGTTAACGCAAGTCCTTCTTGCGTGACCCTGATCGCCATGAGCGGCCCGTACGTTTATGCATCTAAGGAGACTGCCTGCCGGCTCGCGCCCTCGCTCTAGGCTGCGCAGGCAGATTCTGTTGCTGCCTAGGGCGCAAGTTATAGCGAGAGGCGGGGTTCGCCGGCTAATCGCAGCGCTCGTTATCCGACTGCTGCGCGGGTCGGGATGTGTCCTCTACCCACTCATCTCGCTACACGTAACGTTCCAGGTCGCATACGTGCACCGGCCCGCCTGTCGGTTTCGAGAGCGTCCTTGAGCCTGTAAACGAGCGAGGAAAGTTTCTCTTGCACGCGGAACGGTCTGATCCATTTCGGCGCCAACGCGGCCGTAAACTGTTTGCTAGCGTCGCTGAGAACGTGCTGGCGTGAAAGCACCAGATCGCCCACTTCGTAGTGAACATCCCGGTTGTGGTGAAAAACTTTATAAAGTAGAGCAAGCCTTAATTGTTACATCCTAGCGATGGGATTGCTCTTCGATGCGTGTCGTGGCCGGAAGGTGATCCTTCTCAGCGACTTCCAAAGCCCAGTCCACTAGCTGCCGTTGGGCAGCCGGGTCAGAACTGGAGACCGCAGCCTGCCATCGCTCGAGGTCAGTGAGTTGCCAATCGGCTGGTGGAAGGAGCTCAAAGCAAGAATAAAGAATGTGTGCAAACTCCGCTTTCGGAGCGCCGCAGAGGGTGCATACTGGCGTGAACAGTCCCGGGTGAACCAGGGCTAAGTGGGCAGGGGAGAGGAAGGTGCGGGATTGTAGCTGTCGCCACGTCACCTGCTGCAATTTAGTGAGAGACTTTTGCGGAGGGGGATAGGTTAGCCGTTGCTCACGGCAGTGTAGAGTGATCTCGTGATACGCGACCATTCGATCTCGAGCGTCTCCCCAGGCGTCGGCGGCTCCTGCCCGGCTGACGAAACCTCGAGCTGAAGAATGAGCCGCCTCGTTACCTGGATGGCCGGCGTGCGCCGGGACCCAGAGAAGCTGAATAGGTCGGGTAGGGGCGGGAGACCTGCTTAGAAGCCGGAAAGCGGGTTCGGAGATGCGATCACCTGGGAATCTTTAACGTGCACTGACATCGCACAGCACACGGGCGCCTTAGCGTTTTTCCTCCATAAAAACGCAGCCGCCCTGGTCGAAATTACTCCGGAGCCCTCCACTACGGCACCCATCTCTTCTTTTTTCTTTCACTCCCTCCTTTATCCCTTCCCTTACGGCGCGGTTCAGGTGTCCAACGATATATGAGACAGATACTGCGCCATTTGCTTTCCCCCAAAAAACCAATTATTATTATTATTATGTGGCCTTTCGCAAAGTTACGGACCGCGGTCTTTAAGTCGCTGAAAATGTGGGTCGCCGATGTAGTAGCGATAGCTAAGGCTGCGGATGCCTCCTCCGCTTCCGCAGGAGTGGAGGCAATGACAGTGCCTGCCGTAATAGGGGTGTACGAATTGGGCACTACCGCCAGGGCAAAGGCGAAAGAGGAGGTGTAAGAGGCTACATCGACGTAGACGCTCTCCGGCTGTGCGCCATAGTGTTTGTGTAGGGCTGCAGCCCGAGCAGCACGACGAGCCGCGTGATGCTCGGGATGCATGCTCTTGGGAAGGGGGTGAATGGTGATGAGGTCCCGTGTGCGGTGTGAGAGGGAGAAGGTGTGGGTATAATAGCCAGGGGGGTGTAGCCCAATGGCGTCAAGAATGTGACGGCCGGCTAGGGTGGAGGAGAGCCGATCAAGTTGGGCAGATCGATGGGCTTCGGTAAGCTCGGCGAGGGTGTTGTGTACGCCCATCTTAAGAAGGCGTTCATTCGACGTGTGCTGGGGGAGTTTGAGGGCCGTGTTGTATGCCTGACGGATGAGGCAGTTGACTTTGTTCTCCTCTACTCGGGAGAGGAAGAGATATGGCAGGGAGTATACTACCCGGCTAAAGACGAAAGCCTGGATCAGGCGGCGGAGGTCGTGTTCCCGCATGCTTCGGTGTTTGTTAGCGATCCGTCTGATGAGGCGAACGGCTTGTTGAACGGTAGCAGTGAGCTTGGTGATTGTGGCAGTGTTCTTGCCATTGTTCTGGAGAACCATCCCCAGGATGCGAACTTTGTGTACCTCTGGTATGCGGGTGGCATCAATGGTGACATCGATGTCAGGTGGGGGAGTTTAGTCCAGTCTTCCCCGAAGGGTGCGAAGGACCAGAAGTTCCGATTTTGTAGGAGAGCATGCAAGGCCGACCTGATGTGCATAGGAGGTCACCACATCTGCCCCGCTTGTAGTGTCTCTTCAATGGTGACGACGTTACCCGTGGTGGTCCACAGGGCGATGTCGTCGGCATATAAAGAGTGCGAGAGAGCGGGAATGGCTGAAAGAGCCTTTGCCATGGGGATGAGAGTTATATTAAATAGAAGCGGAGAGAGTACCGATCCCTGAGGGTTACCTCGGCTACCGAGGGTGAAAACAGGGGAGGAGAACGAGCCAAAAGTGATTTCAGCTGGGCGGTGGCAGAGGAAGGCTGAGATGTACTGATGGTTACGAGTGCCGACGTGTATGGACGACAGGGCGTCCAAGATGGCCGAATGAGGTACATTGTAGAATGCCTGTTTTAAATCCAGGGCCAGGACCGCGCGCGTGCGCCTCGTGTTTCGGGGGTGGAGGACGTCTTCTGAGAGCTAAAGCATGATATCTTGGGTGGAGAGGTGGGGACGGAAACCAACCATCGTTGGGGGGAAGAGGAGGTTGTCGTCCATGCGTTCCTGGAGGCGACCAAGGACGACGTGCTCAAACAGCTTGCCGATGCAAGACGTAAGGGAAATGGGACGAGATTCCTTATCTCAAGAGGCTTTCCTGGCTTGGGGATGAAAGTTATGCGGGCACGAGTTCACTGCGAAGGGAGGGTTCCCGTTCGCCAGCAGTGATTGAACAAGTCTGCAACAGCCTCCACGGACTGGCCGTCGAGATTGCGGAGCGCCTTGTTGGTGACGGTCAGCGCCGGGGGCAGCCGTGGTCCGAAGTTTGAGCATGGCCGCCCGAACCTCCGCCGGAGAGATGTCCGCGTCGAGTTCTGGTTTGAGATCTCCCGTGTACGGGGGAGGGGGTGGGAGGGGTGGTGGTGAGATATTGATCTTTGAGTGCTTGGAGGAGTGCATCATCTGAGAGGGGAAGCTGGTGGAAGATGCGTGTGACATGCTTGCGTTGGGTGGCCTTCGTGTGACCCGGGTCCAGGAGATATCTGAGGAGGGACCAGGTGTCTTTGAGGGCTAAATTGCCACTCATGCGATCGTAGACCTGTCCCCATTGGTGATGGGCCAGGACGCGTGCAGGTGTTTCAATCTCGCGTACGAGATGAGCGATACGGCATTTGAGGGGCCGATTGTGCTTTTGATCGAGCCAGCACCTTTGCAGGCTGGCATGCGCTTCCCACATGTGGAGGAGCCGGCTGTCAGCAGCCGACGTGTCCTGAGGTTCGGGAATGGTGGAGGTAGCGCGGGCGACATCGCGGTTGAGACGGGCGGTCCATTCAGAGAGGCCCGTGATGGTGTTCGGGGTTAGGCGCCCAAGTTGGCGAAATTTGTCCCAATCCACCACCTGTGTCCCTTGCTGTTTTGGCGAGGTAATGGAAGAGATTTTGACCTCTGTGGAAATGATATAATGGTCGCTGCCAAAGGAGTGGGTCGTTTTGATCCATCGGCTGTCGCGAATGTGTTTGCTGATTGTGAGGTCTGGGCTGGTGTTGTGCTGAACACTGGAATCAATACGGGTGGCGCGAGTGGTCGAACTGTGCTTTCTGCAGCGCCCTGGCCGTTCGCAGGTTGCAGTGAGCCTTGCGTAAGGCTAGGCGTCATATTAGCGCGCAGCTGCGTCGCGTATTCAGCTCGTGCTGACGAAACGACTGGCGTCTTCCTGCTGTCCGAAAGAATCCAGTCCATCGGATTTAGCAGCTCTCTGCACAGGTTGAGAGAAGACGGCGCATACCGGGTCGAACGCTTAACGGTCGAACACGAACCAAACGCGATCTCCGGCAGATAGGAGTCCCAATCTTTATACCTCTCAGAGTACGCGACAATCATGTGCTTAACGCTGCGATTGATTCGTTCCGTGGGGATCGACTGAGCATGATAATTGGTCGTTTTCT
Organism: Amblyomma americanum; assembly: GCF_052857255.1. NCBI lineage: Eukaryota > Metazoa > Arthropoda > Arachnida > Ixodida > Ixodidae > Amblyomma > Amblyomma americanum. The sequence goes on along the minus strand of NC_135497.1, from coordinate 539,556,983 downwards.
TGTGCTTAATGCCGAGTGCAGCGCACGAATCAACGAACACCTTCGCAGTGAAGTAGGACGTGTTGTCCGTTAACAGCTGCTGTGGGAAACTGAACCTGGTGAATACGTCATCAGCTTCTCCATGATCACTAGTGCCGTCAGCTTTCTAAGGCGGAAAAGTTCAACCCACTTGCTGGAGTGATCCGCGACCTCCAGAAAACACTGGTTCCTACTCGGTGTCATAGGATACGGTCCCATGATGTCACACGTTAATACTGCGTTAATACACGTTAACATGCTGAAAACAAAGGTAATGTTCAACAGCCTAGCAAGGGAACAACAGTTCACAATAGGCAGCGAGAGCCTAGAAATTGTGACGGAATACGTCTACTTAGGGCAGGTAGTGACAGCTGATCCGGATCATGAGAGCGAGATAACTAGAAGGATAAGAATGGGGTGGAGCGCATATGGCAAATTCTCGCAGATCATGAGTGGCAGTTTACCGATTTCCCTCAAGAGGAAAGTGTACAACAGCATAATCTTACCGGTACTCACCTACGGGGCAGAAACGTGGAGGCTAACGAAAAGAGTTCAGCTTAAGTTAAGGACAACGCAGCGAGCCATGGAAAGAAAAATGATAGGTGTAACGTTAAGAGATCGGAAGCGGGTAGAGTGGGTGAGGGAACAAACACGGGTTAACGTCATCCTAGTCGAAATCAAGAGAAAGAAATGGGCTTGGGCAGGGCATGTAATGCGAAGGCAAGATAACCGCTGGTCCTTAAGGGTAACGGAGTGGATTCCAAGAGAAAGTAAGCGTAGCAGGGGGCGACAGAAGGTTAGGTGGGCGGATGAGATTAAAAAGTTTGCAGGCAATGGGTGGATGCAGCTGGCAAAGGATAGGGTTAATTGGAGAGACATGGGAGAGGCCTTTGCCCTGCAGTGGGTGTAGTAAGGCTGATGATGATGATGATGATGATGATGTCACACGCCGCGATCTGCCAGGGAGTCTGGCTGTTAATCGGGTGCATGAGGCTGGGTGGTCGTCCGCCTCGGGGCTTCACACTTTGGCAAACATGGCGCGAGGGGCCGTAGCGTATTACGTCCCTTTTCATGCCAAGCCAGGTAGCAAAGCGACAAAACTTAGTGTAGGTCTTGGGGCCGCTTGCATGTCCAGCAATGCACGAGTCGTGAAAGTAGCGTAACAGTGCTGCTCTCAATACTCGCGTTATCACCACCATGAACGCCTCGTTTGTGTCGTTCTCGGATGGGATATACCTCAACAGGACGCCGTCGGAATCCAGCAGATACGAATCCATCACGCTCACAGCACTACCAGCGTTTTCCGAGCGCTCCACACCGACAGCAAAACCACCTGTCTCCGTGTGCGCGGCGGTTCTGCAGCCTGACTCCCGGAGCCCGTCGAACAACTTTCGACAAAACGGATCCTTCTGCTGAGCTTCGAGCAGGTCCTTTCTGCTGAACACAATCCCAACGGAACTCGCGTAGTCCGCGTGGTTCACGCTCTCGCCCTGGATCAACGGTTGGTCCGCGTTCCTTACATAGGCTACGGCTCGGGTCTGGCCCTCACTCTCTCCGGCTGTCGGGCGGTCGGTCGCGTGACCTTCCTAGCACTGGACAGGCGCTTGCGAGAGTGCGTAAGCCACAGCGTTGTTTTTACTTTTGCGGTAGCGCACGGTGAAGTCGTAACGCTGCAGCAACAGAGACCAACACGCTAGGCGGCCGCTCGGCTCGCTGAGTCGTCTCAGCCAGGTGAGCGCCATGTGATCCGTCTCGATCAGAAATGCTACCCCATCGACGTAGTAGTCGAACTTACGCAGAGCAAACACTCGCGAGACATTCCTGCTCTGTCACCGATAAGTTTCTCTCTGCCGGCGTCAACGAACGGCTCGCGAAAGCTACCGAACGGAGAACGCCTTCATGCTCCTGAAGCAACACTGCTCCTAAGCCCAGCACGCTTGCGTTGGTTTGAATCAAATACTCCCTGATTAGGTCGGGCAGCTGCAACTCAGCCGTGTCAGCGAGCACTTTGAGGAGGTGGCGCAGTGCATTCTCTACAACCCCAACTACAGCGCTCGCCTCTCTTCAAAAGCTTTGTCAAAGGCGCCTGCAGCGCTGCGCAATATGGAATGAACTGGCGATAAAAGTTCGCCATTCCCAGGAAGCGTCTGAGACCGGCTATATCTGTGGGCGGCGGAAACTTAAGCAAAGCCTCAAGCTTATCATCGCACTGCAGAATGGGGCCTCTGCCGATCGTGAACCCCAACAGTGTTATTCGGGTCGTGGCGATCTGTGCCTTCTTCGGGTTCAAAGTGATTCCCGCGGACCTCAGCCTTTCTAGACGTCCTTCAAGTGGCGCAGGTGTTCCTCGAATGTTTTCGAGTACACCACGATGTCGTCTAGGTACGCGAGCGCATGTTTCCACTTCGCATCTCCCAGAACGTGATTCATTAGGCGCTGATTAGTAGCGGGTGCTTCTACCAAGGCAAAAGACATTCTCTTGAATTGGAAAAGGCCTGTGACAACTGAAAGCAGCTTTCTCATTGTTCCTCTCATTCATTTCAAGCTGAAAGTATCCACGGCTAGCATCGAGCGTTGTGAAATACTTCGCACCACATATGTTGTACACTAGGGAGGAAATGGTTGGTACAGGGTACTTGTATTTTCTCGTAACCTCATTCAGTTTGCAGTAGTCCACGCAAAGTCGATATGTATCGTCCTTCTTTGGAACCAAGACTATCGGGAAGCCCCAAGGGCTGTTAGACTTCTCAACAACACCAGTGTCGGTAAGTTCTTCTAAGGCGCTGTCCAGTTCTTTTCTCTTAGCCAAGCTAATTGGCCTAGGACTGCACTTCCAAGGCAGTGCGTCACCCGTGTCTATTCGGTGCCTAGCTTGGGTAGTGAGGCCCGGGCGGTCAGTGAATATCGCGTTGTGAATATCGCGTCAGTGAATATCCCACTTCGTCACGCTGTTCACTTCCAACAACAAGGGGTACGCTGACCTTCCCTGCGCGGTAGAGCAGCTCTCTACCGCGGCAACCTTCTCTCTACACTCTCTCTCAGCGGCGATTGTCCGTTCGCCTCCTGGTTCTCGGGCTGGCGGGGTGGATCTGTCATGGTCTCCACCAGGTTGTGCCGCGTTCGGAGTCTGAATTGTTTGCGACGCCGCGGGCGCTTTCGCGAAAGCTTCAAGGCACCTGACGTGCTCTTCCTGCAGCCTCCGCTGTTGATGTCTGTCAAAATACCTGTCTTGGCCAGGAAGTCTCGTCCAAGAATTACAGGAACGGATAAACAGGGAAGATGAACGAGGCGTTGTCGCCACACGCGTCTTTCCCAGCGAACCACTATCCTAGCTGCACCGCTTGATTGCGCTGTGTCGTTCGCGAGGCGAAAAGTGGTATCGCACTTTCAACCGGATTTTGTTCTCGCGGAGATGGTTTAAAAGCTCGTCACCGAACAAGGAAGCGCTCGCTCCTGTATCTAGTAACGCGGTGAATTTCTTTCGAGCTAACGTTAGCTCAATGAACGCCGCCGACAGGTCAACAGAACTTCCTACGAGACATGCCAAAGGCGCTAGCAAATCGGGGCTTTCTGTGTACGCCGCGCGGGATCGAATGTCGATCACCGGCGGCTTTGCCCAAATGTCGATGGTGTTTGGTCACGGGGGGTAGGGCGGCCACACTCGCGGGTGAAGTGCCCCGGCTGGTCGCACCGGTGGCAACGGTTGCCCGGGCCCGGACGCCCGCGCCACGTTCCGGTCGGTCATCTCGAACTCGCGGCGCGGATGGTGGGGGCCGCTCGTGCGGCCACGTTTCGGCCTGGTGATCTCGGCTCGGTTCGTTCCGCTCTGCAGCAGCGTGTGCTTTTCGCGACGCGGAGCTGATCGGGTCCAAAGCGTGGTCGGACAACTCCCAACCTCTTGGGACACGCTCGTCAGCAAACCGTGCTGACGCTTCAGCTCCGGAAGGACTGCGCACTGAGCTGCCATTCCGCGCGCAGCGCAGCTGAAGTGACAGTGATGCGGGTGGGGGCGGCCGATACGCACGCGCAGAGAGGATGTCTCCGTGAATGCGCTTTGGCTCAGCAGCCAGCTTATCCAAATCTCTGAACCTGACTCCTCTCAGGTAGACCGTGAAAGTAGGGTGCGCTTGTCTCGTGACACGCTCAACTTTCTCCGTGTCGGTGACGCGAGGGTCAGCGAGGCGATAAAGATCGTCCATCACTCGGAAGTACACTAACAAAGACTCGTCGGGGTGCTGGGTGCGAAGCTGCAGCTCTCTCCTCAAACGCCATGCGTAGTTTGTGGGAATTCGTCGCGGAAGCTTCCGAAAAACTCCTCCATTGTCCTCGTTAGGTTACCGGCTAGTCGGTACCAGCGAGCCGCTTGCTCAGTCAAAGAAACAGGCACAACACACGCTAGCATTTCGGCGTCTGCTGATGATGCAGCAAACGGTCGAGGAAGTCATTTGCTCCCGTACTGTGGTGGTACCCCGTGTAGGTAGGCAAGTCTATCCTAACACGTGGTGACTGGGCCGGGGCTTGCAAATTGTTTTGCAAAATACCCGCTAGACTCCGCATAACCTGCATTGCGTTCTAAAAGAGCACTTCGGATGATTGCGGAATAACGCCCTCAGAGTTCGGCGCAGCAGCTGATTGCGTCGACGATGAGGCCTAGGCGCTTCATTGTTCGCGCCGCGCAGCGACGAGGCGCCCGATGTGGAGCCCCCATGCCTGGCCTAAGTCCTGCCAACGCGTCAGGGGATGTACCTCGACTATTCCGCGTGGAACGCCCAAGATTCACAAATTCAAACTCTTCCAAATGCTCGTCAAGTAGGGAGCCCTGGTTCTGTGCCGCTAGCTCTGACAGCATGTACAAAGACTGCAAGTCACTTCTGTCGCTGTCATCCTTTGTTAGGGCGACGGTAGTCGTTCGCTAGAACAAAGGTCACTGCTCGATTGCCTATTTCACCCCGCGTTCGTGCGACAAGTTATGGGGTCACTCTGCGTCCAGCCGGCCGGGAAGGCGAGCTTCCGTGCCAGCTACACGCAGGCGTTATTCAAGTACGCAACACTTTTCCCCAACCCGTGGCGCAGAGTCGCAGCACGGCAGGTCCGGACGAAATAGGCAACGGCAGGGCACGCTAGGAAATAGTTTATTATCCTAACGCGAGGTAAAGCACACTGTGGAAGAATGTTCTATCCGTAAAATTGATGTTCAGCAGCTCACCAAGTCGTTGACGTCGACCGGCGTTGGGTTCGGGGGCCGGCGGGCAGCGAAAGGGTTCCATGGGGCACCTAGGTCAGGTCCGGCAGCGAGAGTCCCTTCCCGCCGCGCGTTCCCCCTTTTATCCCCTCGGTCATTTCCTCCCTAGCAGCAAATCGTTGCCGTCAAGCTTAGGCATGCTACCCTCTCCGCAGAAGGCAGCGCGCTGCCGTGACGTCACGTCAGTGCTGGGGCGGAAATGAGCAGATTCGCAGGGGTACCTTCTCTCCCCATTCCTAGTGGCCAGCGCGGATGTGGAAGTCATGATCGCCGCTGGCGCGGGGGACGAGGAGGGGATACCAGTATATTCCACAATTTTTTTGTAATATTTGTTCCTATGTGTATCATTGCTTCATCCCCTTCTAGTCGAATACCCTGATCTGTAACAATAAACATTTGCTCTAGCCTAGCCTTACTACTCATTGCATTTAGATGTTTCCTGGTTTTTAGAGCTGCTTTTATGTCCTTTTTGTTTACTTTTGAAATGCATTGGGCACCGTTTCTTCTATTATTCTTCTTAATCAAATAGGATGCTTCTCTTCTACACTGTATGAACGCATCCCATTTTCTGTCTAGTTCAACTTCTGGTTCCCCCCTTCATGGAACATCTGTGTTCTCTGGGTGCTTCCTGACGTTTCTCTATAGCCCTCTTGACCTCCTAATCCCTCTAACTCTTGGTTTTGTGTCTTTTTCCTTTTGGCTTTATTCGCACGTTAGCTAGCTCTGGCTCAAGTAATCGAGTTAATTTGGTATAAGCCGATCCTGTTTCATTATCCTCAAAAATTACATTCTCAATTTGTTTGGCTGCTGCTTCCAATAGGTTTTCTCAGTAAAAATTCTCCTCTGCGTGTTCATATAGCTTCGCTACATTGTTTTTTTTTCTGAAACTCAACTTGATACGCTTGTGGCCACTACCTAGACTTCTGGAACCATGTTATGGAACTATGGTCATTAACTCTAATCTATTATACATCCTCTGTGACATTAGTGCATAATCTATCGTCGAGTGCAGACTCCCTGTCTCCCATGATATGAGCCCTTCACACTTCTTGGTACTGTTGCACAAAACTAAATCATGCCTGTCACACATATCTTGCAGCATGCTTCCTGTCAAATCTGTGTACCCACCCAGTTCTTCTATATGTGCGTTCTTGTCGCTTGCAATATATTCTAAAATTTTCCTGTTTTCCTCTTTGGCATTAGCTCCTGTCCACAGGTATACAAAGCGAAAGAGTACTTGCTCTCCTGCCACTTTTCCTTTTAGCCATAAATGTTCCTTTGCATCCCAGTATAACCATTTGAAAATTCTTACTTTTATGAATGAATGCCCCAATTCCACCCCCTTTCTGCTACCCTCTGTTCTATTGCAATGTTCTCATGCGTAATCGTGGTTACAGGGTGGTTTCTCCATGTCTCCAAAATACATTTCCACTAATCATATACCATTAATTACTCCTGGCCTAACTGTTTTTCGTTTTCCTCCCATTTTATTCTATTCCTGCCAGTTTGCATGTTAATGAAAGCTAAATCTGAATTAACTTGGCCCTGGCCCTTGTGTCTGTTTCTTGTATAGTTCGATCGTCCCTTTGATCATTGTTCTTCCTTCTCTACACTGGCTCCCTCAGAGCTCTGGGTCCCCCCAAAAAAGCGGTTGCCTGGTGACCTTGCCTACTACCCACCCTCTTGCCAGTGGCACCACCGTAGTGAATGCCATACTGTGCAAAAGGGTGGGGCCTGACCTCGTACAATTCGCTGTTAACATCCAATACCTCGTATTCTGGTCGTCGACTCAATAACCTAAGTACACGGTTAGCCTCAACGACCCTTCTTTCTATTTCGCTAGCCTGCCTCTGGACCTATGGGATTGTGCATATTGCCGCGAATATTTGCAGTGTTTGTTCGTTCTTCAAATCTGCCGCCACATCACTTTATCGCTTAGTTTGCGACGCAAGACGCGACTGGATTTATCTCGATGGATCATAGCCAGGCAGAGCTGATTCTACATTGTTCCGGAATGTTCTAGTAACTTTGCACACTTTATCTCGAAAGTTCGCTATCAGCTTTAAATTGTGCACGGCCGACAGCGGCGGGCATTCTGTTCGACGACCGCCGAGCACGCTTGTCGCTTCACCGCCGCAGAGTGATTCAGTCTATTCTGCGCGCAAGTCAACCGAATAAACAGTTTTCTTTTAGAATATCTTTTGTCCGTCTTCATCGCTCCTTCGACTGCCGTCAACACTACGTGACATCTGGTATAGGTGCGGGATAGCCTTCCATGTTCCGGACACCCCCTTCAAGTCGAGACGCCAGCCTCCTGCGCTTAGCACCGGAGAACGAGCCAGCAGTAAACGCCGGCCCCCGCCGCTAAGCACCGGAGGACGAGCCAGCAGTTAGCCGAGCCAGTCGACGTCTGCAGGAAGAACAGCCTGAGTTCGGGACCCTGCCGTACCGCACCAGACAGCGAAAGGACGCCGCTACGAGCACCACTACCTCGCCAAAGATGTCGACCCCGATCATTCTGCAGCAGCCGCTGGCGCAGCCAACTTTCAACGGATCCCTAGGTGAAGACCCCGAAGAGTGGTTGGACCAATATGAGCGCGTGACATCATTCAACAATTGGCATGACGCGGTGAAGCTCTGGCACGTCTTTCTCGCAATGGAGGGCTCAACACGCACGCGGGATGAAAACCACGAGTCTTCCCTAACGACGTGGGAGCTATTCAAGGAGGAACTCTTGATGGTATTCACTATTGTCGTGAGCAAAGGAAAAGCCGAACGAGTCCTCGAGTCCAGAATCCAACTTCCGTATAAGCCCGTCAGCGGTTACGTGGAAGAGATGAAGCGCCTCTCTCGCCGCGCCGGCCCCGAGATGAGCGAGGAAATGAAAGTTCAGTTTTATTGCGCGGCGTAAAAGAACCACTCTTTGGAAGCCTTGTCAGCCAGCCACCAAAAACAGTTGAGGAATTTATGCAAGAAGCTTGCACGATCGAGACGACCCTCGACGTCCGAGCTCGGCAGTATAACCGCCGTTCTTCTGCCTGTGCAATCCGTTCAGACACAACTGTCTCCACCAGCGACAGCTTGCGGGAAGTTATCCCCGAAACCGTCCGAGAGGAGTTACGCTGATTACTGCCATCCTCTTTACAGCTGCAAGCAGCGACTCTGCTGGATGTGGTACGGGAAGAACTGCAAGAGGCACTTGGCACCCCGACGGCCACAGAACCCCAGGCCATGACCTAGGCCGCTGCAGTAAGGACTCCTCAGCCGCAACGACAACCCCTTATCCTCTGCGAGATTAGCCACTTGTTCCAGAACGCTGCCTCGTAGCCCCCGCCCACCCAGCCTACGAACGACGCCCAAGCTCCAGGAAGTGCGACGCCTGGAGGACTTCCGACAACGGGCCGTTGTGCTTCCATTGCGTCGGTACGGGCAGTGACGAAGAATATTCTTCGTCACTGCCCGTACCGACGTATTGGTCTTCGAGGATTTGTCGCGGACGCCCCCACGACCACGCTTCGGCCAACTTCCGCAGGAAATCGAGGAGTACCAGCGTCGAGAGGAGTACACGCCGAACCGCCTTTCGCGCTCACCTTCTCCGTAAACTTCGCGTTTTGCGTCGCCGCGCCGGAGTTACGGAGCCGCGGTACGAGGAAGGTCTCCAAGTCCCCGTAGGGGACACTAGAGACCGCAACCTCTGGAGGTGAGGTTGCACACGAGCGAAACGCCGAAGACCCTCCACGGACCACGCATTATGAAGACGCTGCACCCGCTAGGCTGCATGAAGCTGCTATACTCGCTGCACCAACGCTTCAAAAAATGACAAACCCCGACCACGACGCGAACTGCCTTCAAAACGATGCCACCCCACAGAAAAGCTTGGAAAACACGCCCCACCCGCGATTTGCATACGCGACGAATCTTTGACCCGACGCCGAGGGCGAATTGCAATGCAAGAGCCAGGACACCCGACTTAGAAGTGACTATCGACGGCCGGAAAGTTACCGCTCTAGTCGACACAGGAGCCGATTACTCAATGATGAATGGAACATTCGCTGCGCTGCGGAGGAAAGTCACGACCGCTTGGGAGGGCCCGCAAATTCGCACCACTGGGGGCCACCTCATTACGCCATCAGGACGATGCACAGCGCGAGTGACTGTCAATGGACATACCTATCCTGCGTCCTTTGTTGTGCTACCGCAATGCTCCCGCGAAGTGATCTTTGGTATGAATTTCCTTAATGAGCATTAGGCGATCATCAACCTGCGATCCAAGCTGATCACGCTTTCGACGGGGAAGCCATCGCTTCGATGAAAACTCGAGAACAGCACGTTGCCGTGAGTGTCCTGGAGGAAGAAGTGAGCGTCCCACGCCGTTCAAGCGTTATTTTGACCGTAGGCGACACGAAAGCCAATAATGCTGATGCCATCATCGAGGGGAACATGCAGTTCCTTCTAGACAGAGGAATCAACATCGAAAGAGGCATCGCAGATTTCCGCAATGGCCAGGCCGAAGTACTGCTGAATAACTTGAGCGAAGAATCATCATCAGCCTTACTACACCCACTGCAGGGCAAAGGCCTCTCCCATGTCTCTCCAATTAACCATAACCTTTGCCAGCTGCATCCACCCTTTGCCTGCAAACTTCTTAATATCATCCGCCCACCTAACCTTCTCCCGCCCCCTGCTACGCTAACTTTCTCTTGGGATGCACTCCGATACCCTTAAGGACTAGCGGTTATCTTGCCTTCACATTACATGCCGTGCCAAAGCCCATTTCTTTCTCCTGATTTCGGCTAGGATGCCATTCACCCGCGTTTGTTCTCTCACCCACTCTGCCCGCTTCCGATCTCTTAACGTTACACCTATCATTTTTCTTTCCATGGCTCGCTGCGTTGTCCTTAACTTAAGCTGAACTCTTTTCGCTAGCCTCCACGTTTCTGCCCCGTACGTGAGTACCGGTAAGAAAAAGCTGTTGTACACTTTTCTCTTGAGGGAAATTGGTAAACTGCCAATCATGATCAGCGAGAACCGGCCATATGCGCTCCACCCTATTCTTATCCTTCTAGTTATCTCCCTCTCATGATCCGTATCAGCTGTCACTACCTGCCCTAAGTAGACGTATTGCTTCACAACTTCCATGCTCTCGCTGCCAATAGTGAACTGTTCTTCCCTTGCTAGACTGTTGAACATTACCTTGGTTTTCTGCATGTTAATTTTTAGACCTATCGTTCTGCTCTGCCTGTCTAACTCATTGATCATGATTTGCAGTTCACCTCCTGAGTGACTCAGCAAGGCAATGTCATCAGCGAATCGCAGATTATTTAGGTATTGTCCATTTATTCTTATTCCCAACTGTTCCCAATTCAGGCCTCGGAATACCTCCTGTAAACAGGCGGTGAATAGCATTGGCGAGATTGTGTACCCTTGCCTGACGCCCTTCCTTATTTGAATTTTATTGCTTACTTTATGGAGGACTATAGTAGCTCGGCAGTTGCTATATACATCTTCCAGTATTTTCACATAAGGCTCTTCTACCCCCTGATTACGTAATGCCTGTATGACTGCTGAGGTTTCCACTGAGTCGAATGCTTTCTCGTAATCAATGAAAGCTATATATAGAGGTTGGTTATATTCTGCGCATTTCTCTATCACCTGATTGATAGTGTGAATATGATATATTGTGGAATATCCTTTACGAAAGCCTGCCTGATAATTTGGTTGATTAGTCTAAGGTTGTCCTGACTCTATTAGCAATTGCCTTAGTAAATACTTTGTAGGTAACGGATAGTAAGCTGATCGGCCTGTAATTTTTCAAGTCCTTGGCGTCTCCCTTATGAATTAAGATGATGTTTGCATTCTTCCAAGCTTCTGGTACAGTAGAGGTCCTAAGGCATTGCGCATACAGGGTGGCTAGTTTTTCTAGCACGATGTCCCCTCCATCCTTCAGCAGATCTGCTGTTACCTGATCCTCCCCAGCTGCTTTTTCCATTTTCATTGCTCCTAAGGCTTTCTTTACTTCGCGAAGAATACTGGCACATTAACAGAGGAACGGCGATTGCTTTCTTTGACGAAATATCCGACGTACTGGACTCCTTCGCCCTCTCCGTCCCCTCCGCTGAAGATTCGCCTGACCAAGAGATCTCGCCGACTTTCGACATCAACCCAGCCCTGCCCAGTAAAAAAACAATACCAGATCCGCAATCTGCTTCGAAGCTACAGCGAGCGTTTTTCGTGATCGCCGAAGTTCCGACAAACCCAGATTGCAAAGCATCGCATTAAAACCGACCAGCACGCTCGACCTCTCCTTCAAATCCCCTACCGTGTTTCACCGCGAGAACGACAAGAAATCCGAGACCAAGTGGAAGAAATGCTTCGCGACGACCTCATCCAGCCATCAAACTGCCCATGGGTGGCACCGGTTGTTCTAGTGAAAAAGAAACACGGCGCACTTCGATTCTGCGTTGATTGCCGCCGCTTGAACAACATAACAAAGAAGGACGTCTACCTCTTCCCCGCATCGACGACACACTGGACCGCCTCTGCAACGCCAAATATTTCTCATCGATGGACCTCAAGAGCGGCTACAGGCAAATTGAGGTTGACAAAAGAGATCGCGAGAAGACAGCATTCATCACTCCGGATGGGCTGTTTGAGTTCAAGGTGATGCCATTTGGTCTCTGTTCTGCACCAGCAACGTTTCATCAAGCAGTGCATACAGTGCTGGCAGCCTGAAGTGGCAAATTTGTCTGGCATATTTAGATCATGTCGTTGTCTTCGCTCGAACTTTGAAGAGCACCTCAGACGACTTCGAACAGTACTGTCGCCGCGGTGGCTGAGTGGTTGTGGCGCTCGGCTCGTGGCCTAAAAGACGCGGGTTTGCTCCCGGCCGCGGTGGTCGAATTTCGATGGAGGCGAAATTCTAGAGGCCCGTGTGCTGTGCGATGTCAGTGCACGTTAAAGAACCCCAAGTGGTCAAACTTTTCGGAGCCTTTCACTACGGCGTCTCTCATGGCCTGAGTAGCTCTGAAACGTTAAACCCCCATAAACTCAAACCCTTCGAAAGTACTAGACACCATCAAGTCATCTGGTCTAGTCTTTAAAGCAGAGAAGTGCCATTTTCCTACGAAGAGCTGCTGTTTCTAGGCCACATCGGTAGCAAGGAGGGAGTGCGCCCAGACACGCAGAAAACAGCTGCTATTGAACAGTTTCCACCGCCGGCCGATAAGAAAGCAGTGCGTAGATTTCTCGGATGTGCGTATATTACCGACGATTTGTGAAAAACTTTTCGGACACCGCCGAGCACCTGACCCAACTGACGAAGGCAGGAGTGCCGTTAAAATGAGAAGCGCCGCAAGCAGAACCCTTCAAGGAAATTCAACGTCGTTTACAGTCCCCACCGAACCTCGCGCATTTTGATGAAAACGCCGATACTGAAGTTCATACCGACACAAGCAGCGTGGGCCTTGGTGCCGTCCTCGTTTAAAAAGGGACGGATTGGAGAAAGTCATCGCATACGCTAGCCGTTCCCTTTCCAAGGCCGAGGCTAACTATTGGACCACTGAAAAGGAGTGCCTTGCCATCATCTGGGCTACGTCAAAATTCCGCCGCTACCTGTACGGACGACCGCTCAAGGTGGTCAGCGATAACCACGCGCTCTGCTGGCTTGCTAATTTGAAGGACGCCTCGTTCGATGGAGTCTGCGTCTCCAGGAGTTTGACGTCACCGCCATTTAGAAGTCCTGACGCAAGCACTCTGACGCCGATTGCCTCTCACAAGCCCCTGTAGATACACCGCCGCCTGGCGACGATGAGGATGCCTTCCTGGAACCCATCAGCCCCAGCTCTTTTGCTCAGCAGCAACTCTCGGACCCCGACCTAAAACACCTCATCGAGTACCTGGAAGGCAAGGTTTCTTCACCCCCCGCTTCATTCAAGCGAGGACTCTCTTCCTTCTTTGTGCAGAATGAGGTCCGTGTGAAGAAATTTGCAGCGAGCAAAATAACCTACCTCCTTGCTGTACCTGCTTGTCTCCGCGAATAAGTTCCACACACTTCACACGACGAGCTGACAGCTGGACATCTCGGGTTTACTCGCATCCTCCGCCGCATTCAAGGCAAGTATTAATGGCACCGACTGTCTGCCGATGTCTCACATTATGTGAAACCCTGCCGAGATTGACAGCGACGAAAGACCCCTGCCACACGACCAAGCAGTAGTTCTGAACACTATTGAACGTCCTTCAAGGCCCTTTCAGTAGATGGGCATGGACTTGCTTGGCCTTTTTTCAACGTCAACGTCTGGAAATAAGTGGATCATCATAGCGACCGACTACCTTACTCGCTACGCCGAGGCGAAAGCCCTACCGAACGGAACAGCAGTAGAAGTCGCCAAATGTTTAGTGAAGTGCATTCTTCTTCGACACTGCGCCCTCATTGTGCTCATCACGGACAGAGGAACAGCATTTACGGCGGAACTAACGCAAGCCATCGTGCGTTACGGCCAAGCCAGCCACCGGAGTACAACCGCATACCATCCGCAGACCAACGGACTGACCGAGCGCCTGAACAAACCCATTTGTTGTCAGGGTGGAACCAGCGGAACACAGACGCAGGACAAGAAAAGGAGGTACACACACCACACCGCTGGACTTGCAACTGATTTATTTCGAAGAAAACCACCACATTTAAAGGATTCCCTGCGCAAGCGCACACTCTGGATGAAGGGAACAACTGTATTAAGATAAAAGAAAGTTATATTCCTTATCCGTGCCACAAGACATCGCATGGTCTAAAAAAAGTGGCACAAAAATTCGGTGTCACTGCGGTTTTTTCTGCCCCCCGGAAACTATCTGGTTTGTGCGCCCGTATGTCTGGTGGTCCGCAGAAAAAGGGGACCTGTAAAACCAAGCACCAGACGAGGTTCACTTCGTGTGACGTAGGGGTGGTATATTGCATCCCATTGTCCTGTGGGAAAACCTACATCGGGCAAACCGGAGGGTGCATCAATGAACGTCTGAGGCAGCACCGAACAACGTTCAATTCAGGCACTGGCAGCAATTTAGCCTTGCATGTTAAGGTATGCGAGGGATGTTCTTCTTTGCTTCACCGCACGAGCATTATCGGTCGGGGGAGAACAAGACGAGAGCGTGAAATTCTTGAAGCGTTTCTAATCAGGAAAAACAAGGAAAAGTGTGTCAGCGATCCCTCGGTTTTTATCACGGATAAAGAATATAACTTTCTTTTATCTTAATACAGTTGTTCCCTTCATCCAGAGTGTGCGCTTGCGCAGGGAATCCTTTAAATGTGGTGGTTTTCTTCGAAATAAATCAGTTGCAAGTCCAGCGGTGTGGTGTGTGTACCTCCTTTTCTTGTCCTGCGTCTGTGTTCCGCTGGTTCCACCCTGACAACATTATGAACCAACTAGCCCAGCAATTTACGCTCCTGAACTATTATTCTTCTACTCTGGGCCCTTTTCTTCGTGTTCAAGCATCTTCGGATGTTTTATCTTCCTGCGTCAGCGCCATTGCTCTGACTACATGTAAGGCAAGAATTCTGTCGCATTGTCTAAAAAGCGGATTTCCGCCAGTGGAAGTCTGCCAGCTTTTCGGCGCTCTGCCACCGTCTTCAGGCCACTGGAAGCGTGTCTGTAGAATACTCAAGTCGGAGCTATATCGGCAGGTCAGACACCGGCGGGATTGGCTGCGGCATGCCTGCCTTCAGATCGGGAATCCCTGGGCGGCTTCTAGCAGGCTTCGTGAACAATTTCGCCTAGCATCCATACTTACGGAAACCTACTGGAACGACCTTCGACGACATTTGCCCAAGAAAAAGAGAGAGCCTGAAACAAGGACAGCTGTGACGTACCTAGAAGGAGTCTCCCTTCCATCGGAGTTCGACAACCTACTGAAGCTTGGCCCTAAGTACGCCCTGGAGCCGCAGGTTCGAAAGCATGAACTTCTGGCAGCTGTGCACAGTATTGCTGGTAAGGCACCACCTGAGGAGAAGAGTCACTGCGTCTCGGAGGGAGTCGGCTGTCTTGCACGGACTTGGCCCAGCCGACATAAAAGAAGCAAGGATCTTCGCCCCTTGGTCAACCATTTCCAGCAGGAGGGCCTCAGCCTTCTGCAAGCAGATAAGGAAGGTGGGTTCGTGGTTTTGCCTTCTTCACTTTTTAAGACAAAAGCCACCGAGGCTATCGAGAAGAACTTCAGGAATTCAGACTTAAAACCACGAAAGGCTAAGGCTCTGGCATTGGGGCTATTAAATCGGCTGAATTTGCGTCGCCTTGAAGAAGTAGTTCGGAAGAGTGATCAAGACGTCCTGCGGGTGTTCTTCAGCGCTAAAACTCATAAGCCTGGTTATCCGTTCAGGGCCATCGTTACAGAAGAAGGCTCTTGGCAAATAGTGGTCTCCAACTACCTCAAGGTTTCCATCGATGGTCTGGTGCCGACGGATCCCTTTAGGGTGAAGAGCTCACTGAACCTGGCGGAGTGCCTCTGTTCCGGTTTTCCCGGTGCCAATGCAGCCTTCTCTTTGGACATTGAGGACTTGTTTTACTCTGTTCCGCATGATGAACTCTTTTGTGCTGTACGCGAATTAATTGAAAAAACGGGGACAATTTCCTTCCAGAACAAGTGTGGCATATCTCTGGAATCTTTCCTTGAGCTGTTGAAGGTGTATTTAAATTCGACAATTGTTCAATATGACAGCAAGTACGTGGTGCAAAACCGAGGTATCTGCATTGGCTCGTGTGTAGCGCCATTTCTGTGCGAAATTTTTTTAGCAAAAATTGACACGATTCTACAGGAT